>NC_086286.1:126307395-126908228 GCF_963924245.1 Chroicocephalus ridibundus | reverse complement strand
CAATACATCATTTACAGTCTATATCTGTCCTACAGCCATACACCACATTTAAGTCTTACCGTCACGTCCTTGATATATTCAGAGATATTAAAGTTGGAAAGAACCGTTAGACAGTTTACCTGACCTTGTAGCTGCTGTTACACAATTAGACCCATCATCTTGTCTCTGGCCATCATAGCTCCTTCTGAAAACCATTCTTATTCTTGCAAACAGGAGCCCACCACTACCTGTCATAGTTTGCACCAATAGTTCATAACTTTTGCTGTTAAAAAATGGTACACATAAATTCCGAACTCGTATTTCTCTAGTTTCAGCCTTTCATAAACTTAGTCTTTGTGATACCCTTCCCTTCTTACAAGGCAAGTTTCCAAGATGATGTGCACAAAAGCGATCTGGTAGCTCCAGCTCGTGATGTGCTTCACAATTTATGATCCTTCAATCTCTAAAGCCCACGGTGTGAAGACGTATTTGAGCCAAGCAAAGTAATTTAAATAATGAAACAAATACTTGCTGACTGCATGTATTTTACACGCAAAACATTGCATTTTACACTCAGTCCTATTCTAAGGTGTCTTCCACTTCCAAACCTTTCCTTGAGCTCTCCACATCAACGAGCAAATCAAAAGAATTAAGAAGGAAAGGATAAGCATCTAAAGCCATTTCATACTATGGACCTAAAACGATGTGACAAAGACTATCTGCTTTATATCATGGGACCAGGTATTTCACTGAATGATTCTAGTAAAATCCCAGAATGAAAAATGCCCTAGCAAAGAGCAAGTACGCACAGCTACAGCACAGAAAATGGGCTTGCTTTTACAGAATGACTACTGCAAAAGAAACCAAAAAACCCTCATTTTTAAAATACCAAAGGACAGAAATCGAAATTCTTCCTAGTTTTATGGTTTTAGCTAAATAGCAAGCATTAATGTGTCAACGTGTACTTCACATTTCTACCAAGGAACAGAACACTAACACTCCACTTAAATAGGGAACCCCAAATGAGAGCATCAGTCATCCTCAGCCCAGACCTCCACGGTCCCACAACAGTCTCCAGTGCCAGCAGATTAGCAGTCAGTATTGGTAAACAAGTAGGATGAGGTAGAAGACAGAATATAATTAATCAACGTCACTTAGATCACGAGAAAATATCCTTGTCATTTCAAACAACTCAATTGCCCCCTATTTACCTTTCAGCTTGCAGGATTCGCCGTTCAAGTGAGCAACGTTGAACCAGCATCGCTTTGGTGCTGACACCAGAGTAGTTCTCAGCAGTAAATCTTTCACTGCGATAAGCAGTCTTAGATGAACAAAAATAAGGTTTCTATCTGCATCAGATCCTCAACCCCTGCTAATTAAAAGCCTGATAAAACACAACAAGCTATTCTGAAGCAGTGATTTATGAGATTGTTGGTTCTGTGTGCGAGACCTTTGTTTAATTACTGGGAATAAGAAGTTATAAGACATAGAGACATTAAAAAAAAATCAAAGTAAAAACAAGTCAATCCAGCCTATCCGACTTTCTAAGCATGTGGAAAAATCAGTTCAGGTTCTCCACAGCGCAACCCACAAGGAACATACACACTGGCAAGCTCCTGGACAGAGCATTAATAAGTGATTCTTAGTAAAGAAGCTTTTAAAAACAAAGAATTTGACCCATGAAAGTGAGCGTTTACAGGAAGGAACCTGCTCTGCCTGGATCTCGCTGCTGTTGAAGCAAAATCACTTTAAAGTTCTCTGTGGCTGCATTGTTTCAACTGTTAAATGGCAAGATAAACCTTCCAGGAGGGTTAAAATAAAACTCCAAGACTTGCAATTACTTCATAGCTTCAGGGAGAAATGTCAGCCAGGAGACAAAACTGTCACGTACTTGCTTCTCTCCACTGATTCCACGAAATGCTCCAAGTTAGAGGTGAAGTAACTCATAGCTGTGTGATACTTCAAAATTACAAAAACATTAATATCATCTAATTAAAGATGATCTAGTTAAAGATGTCCTTGCTCACTGCAGGGGGGTTGGACTACATGACCTCTAAAGGTCCCTTCCAACCCAACACATTCTATGATTCTATCTGTGGTCACACACAGGAGGTAGGTCAGGCCGGAGAAACTGTGCCCTCCAAAAAGGGAGATTCACCCAAGCAGAGTGGAGATGCTGTTCTCTGATGCTTCTTAGGAAGCGATCAAGGTTGGGGTTGGCCTTCTGGAACTTAACCAAGTCTCTTGCATTCAGCAGTTCACAAGTGGAAAAGTGCTACTCAGGCTCAACACAGGACAAATAAAAAGAAGGTGACTTCAGCCTGAAGAAGAGAAGAAGGTCTCCAGGGAGACCTTACAGTGGCCTTCCAGTACCTGAAGGGGGCCTACAAGAAAGCTGGGGAGGGGCTGTTTGCAAGGGCATGTAGCGATAGGACGAGGGGCGATGGTTTTAAACTAGAGCAGGGCAGGTTTAGATTAGACATTAGGAAGAAGTTCTTTACACTGAGGGTGGTGAGACACTGGCCCAGGTTGCCCAGAGAGGGGGTGGAGGCCCCATCCCTGGAGACATTCAAGGCCAGGCTGGATGAGGCTCTGAGCAACCTGACCTAGTTGAAGATGTCCCTCCTCACTGCAGGGGGGTTGGACTAGATGACTTTTAAAGGTCCCTTCCAACACAACACATTCTATGATTCTATGACTTGACTCATAAGAATAGGGAAGGGCACATTCAGTGTCACGAGCGTGGACAGCAGAAGCTTATGCCTGTCACATTTGCGGGTTGCAGCGTGAAACAGCGGCTGCAGACCGCAGGTGTCACCGGGGATATGGAGGGGTACAGCGTGTGTACATATACGTACAATCCCTACAGCAATGGTCCTCGGTCAGCGTGGGGCATGCGGCACATCCCAGGAGCCACAGGAACAGACACAATCAAGATGTCAGAGAACTGCTGTCATGTTGGGTGAGGCAAAGCCTGACGAGGGCATTCTCTCCAATCTTTCCATCCTTCAACAGAGCAGTTGAAGGATCCTCCCCACTTCCATTATGAAAAACTTGGGAGACCGTTGGCTTTCATTAAAATTTCGACGATGTACAAACCTCCCAAACACAGCCTCACACACCAGCTTGGTGTTACAACTACTCTACAGCATTCAACATGACTGTAACCTATAAAATGAAACAGGTTGCCCAGAGAGGTGGTCGATGCCCCACCCCTGGAAACATTCCAGGTCAGGTTGGATGAGGCTCTGAGCAACCTCGTCTGGTTGAAGATGTCCCTGCTCATGGCAGGGGGTTGGCCTTGAAAGGTCCCTTCCCACCCAAACCATTCTGTGATTCTAAATTAGTAATTCACTTAACTCAGCTTCCTTTGCAGCAAGTTGATCTACCAGACAAGAACGTTGTTTCAGCAGGAATGAGAACTGTGCTCCCAAAATACTTCAAAACTCATTCACTATCAACACCTGCAGAGCATCTATTCTACATCATCATACATACACACCGCTGTCTTGGGCCCTGGAAAAATAAATTCTGCCAGTGTGAAATCAGTGATACAAAATATAAGTGGTATCAAAAAAAATTAACACCGTCTGGTGCCCTATCTGTCAATTCCCATGTCTTCGCAAATCCAAATAACTTGGACTTATGCACAGACCCAATGCAAAGAAAGACATATTCCACTCTGATCAAGCCAACCGTTTGCTTTCCCATGTTTGCACATCATGTCACCTGGATGAAAGGGAAAGGAGAAGACTGGGAAGAGAAAAAGAGGCACCTCCTGACCAAGCCTCCGGATGGCAAGTACAGAAAACACTTACAATGGATTCTTCTTTATCCTTTGTGATGACTGCAGGGCCTCTATCTCTGCAGAACATGTAGCAATAGATAATTACCCATTTGGACAAGTTTGCTTTGTGGTGAGAGCATGTCTCGGTCACCATGCTCTTCCTGGTCAAAGACAACACCATGGCAACAGCACAAAGTCACTCCAAAGTGAGTTTTCAAGACCATTTTTGAGTCCCTTCCTGTCTGCCACTCAAATACCTTAAACAGGAGGGTTTGAGGCGGTGAGGAAATCCTCCCTCCTCCAAAATTCAGATGCACTGTCAGTATGATTTTTTTCTTACAACGTTTAGCATTAAGTAATAGAAAAAGCCTACAAAGAAGCCTTATAGGAGAAGCTATAATTTGAATATATCAAGTTGGTTTAGCAATGAAAAAGATTCCCTACAAAGCATCAATGGCAAGAGACTCGCATAAGAATAGGCTATAGCAGCTTGGAATTCAAATAATAAAATAGAGATCTCCTTTTAAGGAAGAGGAAAGATCTTATTCTGTACCACTATCATTACAACTCATTTTACATACAGCCTTTGTTACCGTATTCTAAAAGAATCTGAATTTTAAAATAGGTTTTAAAAGGTCTTCAAATGACATTCTTAAAATCACAATTAAAAATCACTTTAGTAACTGTTCCAGAGTAAGATTTTACTTCCTTTTCGAGTTCATGTAAATAGATTTTCAAGTCTCAATATAAACTCATTATGTTTCATTATAGTCCTGTGCAAATGCACAGATTAACAACTTGCTCAAAAACTTCAATTATAATCCCAATCATAATCATTTGCAAAACAGCAAAGATATTTAAGTTGTGGCCGTTTCATTAATTTTTATAATATTGTATAAACCACTGTACACAGATGGGGAAGACAGCAGGAGAAAACCACAATTATGTTGTAATTAGTTTCTAGTTGGCTTGGAGATGCCAGGACAGACTAAGTTGTCAAGTTAGTTTCTTTTGTGATAAAAATTAACTTCATTTTTCTGCAAGGATGGATTTCTTCAATACTTTTCCCTAAAGAATCAAGCTCTTTCTAAGCATTAACCCTGACAACAAACAAGGATTAATGACTTTTATGCAACTTGGCAACAGTCTTAAAACTTGTTAGTGCCAATGAAGTCTTCAGAATTCTATCCGCCAAAATTCGCAGCAAGCATACAGCACAGGCACGACCAGAACCCATGAGCTTCTAAATGCTAATCTGCTTTCCACCTAACCTGCAGTGTCTAACTGAATATATTCAAATTATAGCTTCTCCTTTCCAACACTGTTCTTTATAGCTTTTTTTTATACTACAAGCTTTTGGAGGTATGGACTTCACCTTTGCAAGCATCCCTACAACACTCAGCAAAAAGATTTAAGCATTTCTATCTCTGGATACTATGAGAGGCAACTGCTATGGAGCAGACTGCCTTTTTTTAGGGTACGCCTTTTAAGGTGCACTCCTTTTTTTAGTGAGTCCAGTAAATACCAGTATACATTAGGAAGTGGAAAATTCTGTACAAATCACCTCTGGATTGGCTGTTCATACAAAAGAAGCTGTTTCAGTCTGTTATGTGGGGTGATGCATTTCTTCCCTATGGACGATCCACAGGTTACAGTGACGGCATCACTCAAAAAGTACTTTATCGTTATCTGCCATTGTCAAGGTGCAAGGATCCAAGTAGTAGTTAACGTTCAAAATGCAAAGAAAAATGTTAAGTATTTCAAAATCCATAGTAACATAGGGTGTGTCTGGCAAGTTTCGCTAAAGGTTGCAATCACTAATGTGCTGAAGATCATCCCAGAATTACCCCAAAAGTCAGGGAAGATCTCCCTCAAATAACAACTGACTGAAAGAAAGTAAGTAAATAAATCATAGAATCTTCATGGTTGGAAAGGACCTTTGAGATCATCGAGTCCAACCATACACACACAAAAAAAACCCCTACAGTCTCTGCCACTAGAGCATGCCCTGAAGTGCCACATCTAGATGTTTCTTAAATACCTCTAGGGATGGTGACTCAGCACCTCCCTGGGCAGGCTGTTCCAGTGCCTGACCACTCTTTCAGTAAAGGAATTCCTCCTGATATCTAACCTAAACCTCCCCTGCCGCAGCTTCAGACCATTCCCTCTGGTCCTGTCATTATTCCCCTGGGAGAAGAGGCCAACCCCCACCTCTCTGCACCCTCCTTTCAGGGAGTTGTAGAGGGCAATGAGGTCTCCCCTCAGCCTCCTCTTCTCCAAGCTCAACATGCCCAGCTCCCTCAGCCTCTCCTCAGATGCCCTGGTCTCCAGACCCCTCACCAGCCTGGTAGCTCTCCTCTGGACACGCTCCAGCACTTCAATGTCCCTCTTGTACAGAGGGACCCAGAACTGAACACAGCACTCGAGGTGAGGCCTCACCAGTGCCGAGTACAGAGGCACCATCACTTCCCTGCTCCTGCTGGCCACGCTGTTCCTGATACAAGCCAGAATGCTGTTGGCCTTCTTGGCCACCTGGGCACACTGCTGGATCATGTGAAGCTGGCCGTCCACCAGCCCCCCCAGGTCCTTTTCTGCCGGGCAGCTTTCCAGCCACTCTGCCCCAAGCCTGTAGCGCTGCTTGGGGTTGTTGTGACCGAAATGCAGGACCCGGCACTTGGCCTTGTTCAACCTCATACAGTTGGCCTTGGCCCATTGATCCAGCCTGTCCAGGTCCCTCTGTAGAGCCTTCCTACCCTCAAGCAGATCAACTCTCCCACCTAGTTTGGTGTCATCTGCAAACTTACTGAGGGTGCACTCAATCCCCTCATCCAGATCATTGATAAAGATACTAAACAAAACCAGCCCCAGAACTGAGCCCTGAGGGACACCACTGGTGACCGGCCGCCAAGAGGATTTCACCCCCTTAATCACAACTCTCTGGGCACGGCCACCCAGCCAGTTTTTAACCCAGCGAAGAGTACGCTTGTCTATGCCATGATTCGCCAGCTTCTCCAGGAGAATGCTGTGGGGGATGGTGTCAAAGGCCTTACCAAAGTCCAGATAGACAACGTCCACTGCCTTCCCCGCATCCAGAAGGTGGGTCACGTGGTCACAGAAAGAGATCAGGTTGGTTAAGCAGGCCCTCCCTTTCCTAAACCCATGCTGGCTGGCCCTGATCCCTTGGCTGCCCTGCACTTGCCGTGAGAGCTCACGCAAGATGATCCTCTCCATGATCTTTAAAATCCTTGATTATTTACGATCTAAAATCCTCGATTATTTAGGACAAAGGATCAGAGGAATTACCCCAGACACATCCTGGCATGGGCAGAATCATGAGTGAGATCACAGCAGGGCAGCATGGCTTTGCAGATGAGATATCCATTTGAAAGGTAAACTTGGATGCCTGTCATAAATGCCCAACCCAGACAGTACCATTGGTGACATCATCATTACAAATGCAAACATTTTACGGAAGCTCAGGAGCAGAATTTAAGATACCTGTACTAACCATTTCCGAGCCAGTGATTTTTATTAGAATAGACTACATGCTATTTTCATTGAGTGCTAGAGAAGATGATTTAGGTTCAGCAGTGGGACAGGTAGCTGAATTCAAGAACTGATACAGCAAAGAAACAGGAAACTTGATTTTTGCCCTTCAGAAATTGAAGGTATGTCCACACTTACTGATGAAGGAGAAAAAAACACAGCTCCACCTACTCCCCCTAAGAAATCTCGACCTCTTCTGAACATCAGGGTTACCTCACGTGATATCCAGAATACTCAGTCTTGCCCAACCTCTACTTAAGAGACAGAAGGTTTCATGAAGCTTCCATGGCCAAGTCTGCAGAATACTGAAATGCTGGATCTTTGCCACGTTGGCGTTGGTCATATGATACATGATTAAAACACCAAAGGATCCATGTCCTACCTCCAATGCCTAGGAAGGCCAAAACCTTTGGCATCCTTCAAAGCTTGTTTACACAGCAGCCAAAGCAGCCAACAGCTAACACACAAGAAACACTCAGCACTGAGGCAAGAGCATTCAGCTTGAGCTGGAATTTCTTTCCGATCCCAGCATGAGGTATCAACTAATTTCTCATTTATAAAAAAAAATAAAAATAAAAAAATCACTCAAGATGAACACTCGATAATTGTGGCTCATTTTTTCAGTTTCTGGATGGATGTTTTGCTAATCTAATTTACCAAAAGGTAAAGACTTGTATCTTGCCAATAACCTCTCAAAAATCAAGTTACAATTAACTGCTGACATCACCACTGCCTTGAAAATGAACCTGTCTCTCACTTTCAAAAATATTAATTACAGATACAATTATACAGTGACAGCTAGTATTTATACCGAGTACTGCCAGCTTACTTACCACATCTCAGTAAGGTAGGTGTTTCCCAAATTCTACCACTCTGAATAAGGTCATTACTCAACAGTATACAAACAACTTATGATTTTATTCATGCACAGAGCTACATGAATTATCCTTGAAGATATCAAAAAAAGCCCAACATCTGGACGTAGTCCAGGGCAACCAGCTGTAGGAGACCCCGCTTGACCAGGAGGGTTGGATCAGATGACCTTCAGAGGTCCCTCCCAGCCTCAACCAGTCTGTGACTCTACACATCCATTACTATGTTTAAGACTGCCACAAGTAAGCCTGCTATCACCATAACAGCAATTCTAAAACATTCTGCGATGCCACTGCTTCCCAAATCTCCAACCTGGGGGCTGGCAGCTGACCTCCCTGCTCAGCAAAACAGCCTATGCAGAGCTTGCAGAGTCTCAGCAACGTCCTCTGGAAGAGGGTTGCTGCCATGACCTTACCTGGGAAAGTATCACCTAAGAAACCTGATCAAGGACTAGAAGCACAGACAAGGAAAATAAAGGTATGAGGAAATGTTTGATTACAAAGTATACAATATTCTTAGTTCAAAAGGTTCACACCGTTTCACAAGAAGCTGTACCAGGATATACATCACATGGTATTTGTGAGCTCTTATCAGTTTCCCCTTGTGTCACCTTCACAAGAAAAACACCTCACTACACAACCACAAGATTGTTTATTGTCAGGAGAGTCAGGCTCATGGAGGACTATCCTATGCCTACTCCCAAACCTATGTCATAGGATCATAGAATGGTATAGGTTGGAAGGGACCTAAAAGACCATCCAGTGCCACCCCCTGCCCTGGGCAGGGACACCTCCCACCAGCCCAGGTTGCTCCAAGCCCCGGCCAACCTGGCCTTGAACCCCTCCAGGGATGGGGCACCCACAGCTTCTCTGGGCAACCTGGGCCAGGGGCTCACCCCCTCACAGCGAAGAATTCCTTCCTCAGATCTCATCTCAATCTGCCCTCTTCCAGTTTGAAGCCATTACCCTTCGTCCTATCACTACATGCCCTTGTAAATAGTCCTTCTCCAGGTTTCTTGTAGGTGCCCTTCAGATACTGGAAAGCTGCTATAAGGTCTCCCCAGAGCCTTCTCTTCTCCGGGCTGAACAACCCCAACTTTCTCTGCCTGTCTTGACAGGAGAGGTGCTCCAGCCCTCGCAGCATCTCCGGGGCCTCCTCTGGGACCTCAAAGTGCTGTGCTAATGACTGAGCATGCAGAAGTGTGCTTACTCTGTATCGCTCGTACTCCTGTATTACAGTGTGAACCCGTTCTACTAAGCTGGTATAATTCCTGTACTGGGTACGCTGTAAAGGACTTGCCATGCTCTTCCTGCAATTCGATTAAACTCTTCGCAGCAGCAAAGAAACATATTTTAGTGGTGACAGGAAGAGATAATTACTATGTGTGCAAACTTTGCAGAGAGCAGTTGCACAGGCTGGAGTGAAGCAAGGCTGTAAGGTCTTAGCGTGAAGTTACTTCATAACTTATTTGCTGTTGCGGGCAGTATAGGAACTAAGTAAGATAACTTGTAGGCGGCAGAGATGCTTCTAAGTCTCAGCTGGCACATATGTGGTTTCAGCGGATGAGCAAAGAAACCAGATGATAGCTTCTCTATTTCTTTCTTCTCAGCCACAAAATTTGCATATGCTTTTTGTTTTTTTTTTTTCTTTTCACACCTCTGAAGTATTTATTTTGCTGCTGAGCACATTGTAATTCTCCCTTCCCATCGTACCAGAGCTGCAAACTCTGCAAAGTCATTATCTCTAGCTGTGTTTTCAGGAGGAAACCAGAACTATATGAGCTATTAGATGAGGCTGGCTGGTGACGAATACCAAAGAGCTCCGAAGAGCATCAAGAAGAGCCTTCACGCCAGGAAAAGAGACTGGACAGAAGAAGAAAACAATTGATAGTGTCATTTTTGATCAGAGTTATTCATATTAGGTAACATTTTTGTAAGCAATTACATTTGTTACCAAGTATAAATAACATTCAGATCATAAACATATGCAAATAATACTTCAGAAAATTCAGAAAGCTAGAAGTGCTCATCACTGAAGGGCTATTCAGCTAAAAGCTGGGTGGATATCCTGTTTCTTAATTTCAATTTATCTGATCAGCGCAGTAGAGCTACAACCGCTGAGGAACAGAACAAACTGCTGGCAGAAGCCTACGAACCCTGAGGAGAAAAAAAGAAAATGGTATTGTGCTTTTCAAAAGGCTAAAAACGAAAGTAAGTGGACTAGTCTAAGAACCTCAGACAATACACATTAAAATGCAGGGTTTCTTTTCGTCAATATAGAGGCCCTGAGTTCTGGTCCCACTGAGCTATGTGACCTAATTAATTATATATCAGCACAGGAAGGTTCCTGCTTAAAGCAAAGAGTCAAAAAGAAAAAAAAAAAAACCACAAAACCCAAACACAAAAAACCCCCAAGACAACAACAAAAAGCAAACCAAAAACCACTGTACCCAAACAATAAAACCCTTCTTGCACTAGATATCATCCAAAAAAATGGAAAAAATGCTAGGTTGATTTTAGAGGCTAGAAATGGAAGAACAGAATCTGAAGCGACTGTCCTACAGTAAAATAAGAAGTGTATGGGAGCGCTGAGGCAAAACCCAAACCCCCTAATGCAACCACTGCTCTTCCCAGAAGTCCATCCTTCCTCTCCCCAGATATCTTGAAAGTCCAGACCTCTTCCTTTACACTCATTTAGCAAAAAAAAAAAAAAAAAAAAGAAAAAAAAAGAAAAAAAATCACTACTTAACCTGATTGTTTCTCTCCTCAACAATTAGGCTCTGCACTGTTGTAAGATGGTATATGCTTATCAAAGCGTCCACGAGCTTTAAAGCAGTAATTAAAATGTTATTTGATTTCACGTACTCCCAGAGCACCGAACGCAACACGCGTCCCGCAGCACCACCACAGTGCACAGGAAGCCACAGCTGATATGATCAGACATCGTCCTGCTTCATACCAAAAGAACGGATGAAGACACAAGTTATTTTAATGTAAATTAAAACCAAGGGAGAATAGTTTGGTACCTCTAAAGCAGGAAGAAGAAGAACTTTAGTGTGCCTTTTAGGAGGAGCCCATACACAGCCGTAGCTCCGTAGCTTCTTTCCAGGAAGGACAGACTTTCCAACCCAGAGGGAAGGGTGCTGCCCACGCGAGAGCGGCCGATGCCGCATTCCTGCGGACCTGGCTCATGGAAAACAAACTCCCAAAACACCTACAAGATGTTGATTGTTGATTTCTCCTCAGAGGAGAAGGAAAAACAGCCCTTTTATCTCTTTCCTGTCTACTGAATTTAACATAGGTAAAAGAATATCAAATATTAAAGCAAATCTTGATGTGCTAGAGCAATTGCAATTGTCCTGAGCTTAAAGACAAAGATACACAGCTACAATTTCCTCTGAGTTCAGTAGTGTTATTCCCAAACTGTAAGATGGTGTCAAAATCAGGCTAACCCTCTAAATAAAGTGTAACAGTGTCATCTTTTGAACTTCTAATTCTAAAATTACCACCACAACAAAAAAAAGGACAAGTCACCTCAAGCTGATGCACACAAATTACCCCAAAAACTTGTTCAAAGTTCCTCAGGACAATGAATATGAGACACTAAGAGGTATGAGGGTTCTCCTTTTCTTCACCTTTCATAATAAGCCTGGAAATGATTGAGGAAACAAACCCTGACAGTTTTTATATTCCATTTTCCAAAACCTAAAGAATCCAGAAGACTATATGTGATATCATCTACCCACGTATTCTAGTTGACCGTAAAAGTACATGCGTTACAACCACTGATAATATCATCAGGCATTTAACCACCCTCTCAGGAGAGCATCAAAGCATGTCCTGCCACAGACACTCAACTCTGAACATTCAGATTGGCTAATTTCAAATTAGCTTGGGGGATACATTCACACGATCTAAAATGATTGCGGCAAAAAGCATTAGAGTTGTTCACTGGCCATTGCTAATCAATCACGTCGGATGGCAAGAAGTATCTCCTCTTGCACCTTTTTCTCATATCTCATAATCATGTTAATCCGAGATCAAGATTTTGGAGTTTAATCTCAAATATCCCCGAAACAAAACTGGTGGGCATAAAAGCAGTTTAAGGCAGCTAAGAAGTTTAACAGACTCATTTTATGTATTTTTTAATTTTTTTTTTTTTAAATTGTGTTCTTAAAATTGATATGAACTTAGTCGACAGGCATGAAATCTCGCTGAAGGTGCTAGCTATGCGCTGACGCTGCAAATACCTTCCAATGCCGAGGCTGTAAAAACTGTCCTGAACTGCACCTATCACCTTCCTCAGAATCCAGCGGCTCCGGCCACTGAAATAATCCTTCAGCCTGCAGGAGTATTATTCAACAGCATTCTGACCGCTAAATCCATTTTATAGCCTTACCTCAATGAAGCATTATTATTTAAGAGTTCAATATTAGGATGGAATAATTTCACCTAAGTGCTCATAGCTGCAATATTTACTCAGAATACTGAAGGCAGATCTGGAGATCAAGCTCACTCCCCCACCCTTATTCCCTTCGCCCCACGGTTGTGGGCACTAGGTCAGTCCCCTCTCTTCATTTGATTTAACAGGGAATGTACTTTAAAGCCTGTAAGTCTTCTCTTAACATATTAGATCTACATAGGAAACAAATATTTCAGACTTAAAGCTCAGCTTTCATTACCTATCCAGTGTTTCATTCCGTTCACGTTGTCAGAATAGCACAGGGTAATTTGTTAGTGTCATTTCCTTATTTTCACACATTTGAACAGAGTTTTGACTCGATTTCTACCATTTCAAAGAATTACTACAATCAAATCAAATGTTACTCTCTTTTACATTATTTTCATAAGAGATAAATCTACATTGCAGCAAAGTCAAGACAGCGATTGGGCTGAACTGGAAAACACCAAGTCAAATCCTAATTCCATTGAAACTGAAGTCCAGAAGACGACTGACGCTGAGCCAAATTCCAACCGACTCTTCTTAAAGCAAATGGATTTGTCTGTTTTAACTTGTGGATTTAACAAGTCAGGGAAACAATTAACACATCACAGTCTCCTCAAAGCTTAAAACAGCTTGATATTCTAAGCTTCAGATATAGACTAGCTTTAAAAACAAGACTGTTGACAGTTATCTCAAGACTGCTATAGAAACTTAAATAAAAGATACTTTCCACCCAAATATTTAACATGTTCATATGCCACAAGGAGGGCTCTTTTTTCTTTTTTTATTTTATTTTAAACTCTGGGAACTGGCCCTTACTGCCGATATCGCTTTGCAATGGGAAGGGACAACAAATGACTTTCTATTTGCAGCAGAAGTCCCCTCCTTAGATAACTTGCCATCAGAAGCTTTCGCCAGCTCCAGAGAAGTTTGCGTGAAGGCCAGGCTGCTTAGCAACTATCACCGCCAACCTCCAAACACTGGCTGCAAAGCGGGTCAACAATGTTAAGGGTACTCCAGAACTTGCTGCTAGATTACCCAGTCTATTAAAAGCCTTCAATTGAGTGAGGAATTAAGGTTGCAGGTACTTTACAAATGTATTAGGCTTTTAGAAGAAAAAGTAGCAGAGGTCAGGAATCCATGAAACACAAGTTGAAGGTTATGCTTTCCATGGCATGTGAACCAAATTAATTCTTCATCTACGATATTTACTCTTTCCCTCAAGTAAGCAGGTTATTACTGACTTGGCAAGATCGGCAACAAGATCAAAAAGGACTCCTTTCCTGCTCAGCTAAGGAACAGAAGGTGGCCAAGGATGATTCCTAGTGGTGGTGTGGACACTTGATTCCCATTTCAAGAGGACATGTCTTACGGTAACAGTTGTTTTCGGTTACAATACGGGCACAGAGTTTATAAATAACAGATAATTCTAATTTGCTACGGCTATGCTAGCCATAAAAGAAGGTAGAAGTAAATAGTTTGACCCAACTGGTAGGAGGGGAACTGTCTATAAAAAAATATTAATAAATTAACAGTGTCATTGTTTTATTTTCTTAAGCAAAACAAAATAGGATACAGATCTTTTCTAAGCACACTGACACACACAAGCACAGTTCAAAGTTTTATTAACTTTTTTGTCTGTGACAAGAACTTGTGGAAGGTTTCTAGCTCACATTTTCACTTTTACTCAACTCAACGCGCGTGAGTTGTAGCACATACACTTCCTCAAAAGCACAACTTGAAGTGCAGCAATCCCTGTCTCTCCGGACAGAGCCCTTACTTCTCAGTTTTGCACGAGATGAGTATTTTATACGGCAAGTGTTCACCTCCTTGTGCGATAGAATCCCTCGCTCAGGGGATTCTCAGGGAAAACTCAGGAGGAGCACAGTGACAGCCTTGTTAGGGCGCTAGCCCTGCTGTCCTCAAAACATCGTCTCCATCCTTTGTCTGTCTCGACTCTCCTCTGATTTAAGATTTTTCCAGGACAAACAAACAGATCACCTTCACGCTTCTAAGAAAATGATATCTAGGTACTGCAGTAACTCATCAGAAGTATTTAGACATATAATGTTTATATCACAAGACATTTTTCAGTAAAACATAGAGGACTGGCAGTCGGATGCAGTCCAGCTCTAATGCACATGTACGGAGTACGCTCCATAATCTAGGTTTAATGTGACTTGCTACAAAATAAACTCTGATAATAGACTGAAAAAGCAACAGCTTTACCATAATTCCATTTAAATTACTTTGTCTGGTTTAGGTGGGGCTTATTTTTTCCCCCTCTTCTAACTTATTCAGTCAGTTCAGTAACTTGATCAATAAAAAGCAACAACACATACTTGAAGGAGCTCATCAGAAACAACCATCACTTTACAGAACAAGGTCGTGCTTGAAGCGAGAGCTGGATACAGAGATGCAACAGAGCTGTACAGGCAAATTCGGCAATACAGGAAAAATCTCTTAGCATTATTTTCGCAAACACGAATTTCCTGTGAGCTTTTTTGTGCCCACAGAACACCCGTATGGATGTCGAGAGGCAGGTTCCCTTTCTTCTGGATGTCAGCTACCAGTCTCGGGAATACAAACACGCTCTCTCCCTCCCACCCAAACTTACGGGAACATTTCTGCATTATGAGACGTTGCATAAATCTGTTCCCCGTGAGGCAAAGCTGAACTAACATCTAACCCAGAAATTTCATTCTCAGTTAGTTTTATACATCAGTATGAACCCTAACCCGCATAGCACGCCATTCCCGCTTCGCGTAAGGAGGTAACACAGCCAACTATGCAGTTAGTGTTGTTTCCACGCGCTCACATCCCGATCTGAATTGTTCCTATCCCGAGCAGTTTAACACAGCAGGAATTCATACAATGCCAGGAAAGACACAGAGAAGCAAAGGCTCATCCAATACAATTAGTTTTCACCCCTTGTCAAAGACGACAATATTTCTTCCTTTAAATCGCTTTGCTGTCAAATAGCGACTGTACCACATCATGCAAATGGTCCACCAAACTCACTGTTCAATCTCAGGCTGTGTCCAACAGCTGATACTTCTAAGTAAAATGCGTGAACAACTGGGGACACATACATAAAACACCGCCTGAGATGAGGCAGTTCTTACCTAACATCAGGCAGGTTCCTGGTGTATTTTCCAAGAAAATGTGTGTATTTTTCCATGACTATATACCAGTAACTGCCTCTCACTGTTTTCTTGGGGCAAAGAGTTCTGCAGATTAATTCCATATATAGCATAACCTTCATATATTTTCCTCTTTTCCTGACTATGCACATTCTTTCCTAAGGTAGAAAAAGTGAAGTGTGCACCCCTCTGTGTTCCTGCTATCCTATGTTATTTTTAAAAGTCAAAGTGTTCCTGTGTACTCCTACCAGTCAGCTTTTCCAGTTCGTATTTATACACACATACAAGAACGCCTGTATAATCACATCAGCATTTCCTCTCTAGGCATCTTGACTGTCTGCATGCTGTTCTGGAAGATAGGAGGAGAATCAATTAGTTGTGCAAAAATTGTAAGATACTACAAGCTAGATAAACAGGATCGTGATATTTTCAACTTTTGCTAAACCTTCCTTTAACAGGGATTTTTGCCTACCTTTCCACATGTATCACATTTTAGTGAATTGTACAAGTGATACGTATGCTTCCTCACATCACAAAAAGGTAATTTAGTTATAACTGGTTAATGCAAGTTTTTCACTGGTTAATGTGCATATTGCCCAACCAACACATTGCCTGTTTACAATTTTTGCAAGAGAAACTGATTTTTGTACAAGTTTTACCACATTTCCCACGTAGTCAGCTACACAAAGATTAGCATTTTTCATTTTACCAAGAGAGCACGAGATCTGTAACGCTCCACACAGCAAGAGCTGGTAAGTTGTGACTTATTTTCAGCTTTTAGCCAGCTTTAAGGCAACTTCTCGAGTCATGCTGAAGAGTCACACGCACATGGCAGACAGATGAAGGCCGGCTTCACCTGTGTTCTGTGCAGACCAAATATTGGATAGTTGCTAAGGCTGCGCCAAGCAGGAGATTATTCTGGCTCTCACTGGTGCTGCTCCACATCAGGCAACACCATCACAAGACTTCTGGCTAACTGGGAGCAGGCAGAGAGAGCTTGTGTGGGCTCGCACAAATGCCGTATTCGAGTTTTTCGTAACTGAGCAAAGAATAGGTGAAAACAGACTCTGATAAGATCATATTAAGTTCTAAATACACTTTCCGAGCTTGGCAAAAGCTCTGGTCTTTACATATTATTTAACATAGTGTCTAGGCATTTTATAAACTTTCATGTTGGAATAGAATAAAAAGCTTGGCTCAATAGATAGGTTTTAATTTTAATGACAGCAGCAGTAGTGTTTTACAATTAGTAAACCCTTCCAAAATTCTATCCTTCTATTTTTTAAGTTGCATGTGTTTGTCACCATTCACCAACATCACACTTAACCCTTCAAAATGAGTGAACTAACATCGCTCGGTCCTTGGGACTCCCTAATAACTGTTTTCCAGTACCATTTTTTCAATAGCTACACCTTTGACAGCATTCTGCCTGTCTTGGTCCCAGTCCTCATTACTTCTTCAAAAGGAGTAAAAGGTTCTTCAGCTTTGTAAGAAAGAAAAAAACCCAACTTTAGTCTGAAGACGTACCATGGAAAGTTTTAACACACTGGGCTGTTTATTTCAACCTGACTGCTGCCTGAAGTCCATCATTCATCTGAAATCAGCAAATTATTACCGACTTACTGCATAATTTTATTTTTTTTTCCACTAAATTCTGTGAGTATTGTTTTTATTCTCTCGACAATCTTTAAATTCATTATGAAAGAACTTCCTCTTTGGGAGTATTATTATCAGTAGCCACGACAAGGTAAACATCATTTACCTACAGCTCTGAAAGATGACCCTGTTTTAATTACAGGGAAAGGAGGCCAGAATTATTTCTCCCCACAACCCTTTTTAGGGCTCTCACTTAGAAAGTGGGAATTGGAATGGTAGAAGAATCTTATAAAAGTATTCCATTGTAAGTAAAGTACACTTGGGCTTCCTCCAGTTCCTCAGCAAAGCAGAAATCATCAAGCTCAGATGTTTCAAGGCTACAAAAATCCTCAAGTCTAAGATACCAGTACACCCTTTCTCAGTTTCCAGAACTCCTTAGAAAACAATCAAGTTGAGTTTAAGTTTCACAACTTTCATGAGCAAAAATGTTGTCTGTGGGGATATACAAAAGTAAACTGGTGCAAATCCAGGAATAAATACCTTAAAAGTAATAGACTTAAAAAATATTTATAAAGATACTCAATTATTGAAATGCCTACTACAAAGCGCTAATTATAAAGATATTACAATAGCTGAAAAGGAAAAACCCGGCCTGGCTTAACACACTTGTCAGCTTCAGTTAGCTACACTCACTCATGCCTTCAAATAGTTTTTACTCTGTGCCAGGCTTCGGAATCTCACTGTTCTGCAAGACAAGAGGGAAAGCATCTATAAACCACAAATTGCGACAAAGTACCCAGAAGTCAGCACTCCTTTCATTTTTAAGCATATTCTCCAAATACAAAGCTCAAAGGTGTTTAGTTGGGCAGATTTCATAAATGCTTGGTTTTACAAATATTACGGCTCATTCATAGGCCAGTGCCAGAGTAATACACAACTGATTTCTGAGCTTGCATCAGTTACACATCAGTTACAGTTACGCCTGCAGTATATAACAGAACCCCTCTGTCTGAGCCATCAAAAATAATAATTTTAGGTCTTTTTAATAGGTTTTGTTTGTGAAACGTAAAATGACAGCACAAGCAAATTGACAGTTAAAAAAAAAAAAAAGGCTATAAAGGAACCTAGAGTAATTAGAGTCTATTTGGAGGTTTTCCAAAAAATTAATTCCTATAAACATTCCAATTGTTGCCTAGGACTTATCTATTCACTTCAATCAAAATGAGTTCACGCCCTCTTTCAAGCCCTAACCACCAAGTACTACGGTTATGAGCAATCCTTGCGGCACACAGTAAATCCTGTGTTGATAAAGAAAACTTCAGCCTTGACCTTTGCAACAGAGAGAACAGACCACTACGTAAGGCAAACAAAAAAGACGACAAGTCATGCTAATGACACCATTCATTTGCGGCGAATCCCTGGAGGTTCACACATCCCTGAAAGCGGAGATTTTGATTTAAAGAGGTCATTTGGAGAAATGTGTGACAAAACTCAAGGCTCTGCAGCAAATAATTTTGTGAAAGCAACTAAAGAAAAGGTTGAGCGTTTTCACACAGCATAGTTTTCATTTTCATATGAGAAACCACCGTTCAACCAAACCCGGCCCCCAATAGGCCAAGGTTAGTAACAAAGCCCACCCAGTCTGGAGGTCGTCCGATAGATTTTAAAATTGATCTTTTGTACACGATCAGATTACCGAAACCTGCCCAGCACTATCAAGGATTGCTCAATAAAATAACTGCTGCATTTCTCCGTCTTAGGAAAGGTCATTTCTTGCTCAAGGAATAACTAACAGGAGGATGCTAGCTTTTTGAAGACATATGAAAAGATACCTCATTTTTTGAGAGCGTTTTACATGCATTTATTGATGCTCAAGTCTCAAGAGAAATGTGTAAATAATATATTCAGTTTGCAGATGCAGAAGAAAGTGAGGTCAATCAGTTATCACCTGGATTTTCAAAACATTCCTTAATTTTCAATGCAAAATTTGAAGCAGCAAGAGACGCTCTTTTTCTGAAGACCTGACAATGTTTCAGTAGCAATTACATCAACGCAATTCACTACCTCCAAAAGTCAGGTCCCACACATCTCAAGTTGGGTATCTGTCAAAATATGAAATACATAAAAACACAGTGGACATTTCTGACTTTTTCTTTACACGCTCGTTCCCAGGATCCATGGGAGGAGAGGTGGGTATCGCTTAGGAAGTAACTCCAAAGCCTGCTTCTCCTCTTTAACCCAGAGACAACTGAAAACAGTATGTCAAGTATTTCCCATTTTAATTGATCTGCCTGGCAAACATTTTTTGCAGATGGACAGACACGTTATGTGTATCTCCGACCTGCAAGGACCACCGTGGGGAAACAGGACAAATATGCTTATGCATATGACACAGGCTGATTCACCCATCAAACTATTCATTTAAATCCACCCGTCTCCCAGACTTGGTTTCTACCAGAGAGAATGGAAGTGGGAAAACATGCATAATTCCAAAAGTCATCGGTTGTTTTTCCAAATGTCACTCCCTGCCACAGCATGGCTGAGTCATGACAAGTGGGGACGTGACAGCACAGATTTCTGTCTCTAAAAGTCTTTTCTGAGTTCCTAAATTGACCCTGGCATCTTAAAGAGAAATGCAGCAAAGCTCTTAAGATTTTCAAACTTATCCTGCTTTGTAAGCATCCAAAGAGTGTATTTACAATATTATTTTCTGTTCTCTATTTCAGTAAAAGCACTCTAGGTTTGCCAGAATTCCTTCAGCTCACTTTAGACACTAGACAAGTCTGAAATCAAAATGGATTATTTTATAGCACAAGGCAAAGTTGTTGACAGTGGATTTGGAAACAGAAGCAGAACCTGAGCATAAATTAACCCCCAAACTTAGAAAAACCGTAACTAAAGCCAACCTTTCCCTTGCGTTGGTATTTAAGATTCCTCTGATGGAGCTGCAGAAGCCAAGACAATTTAGCAGCGGCCTCTCTCAAGGGTATTACATTCTAGATATGACCCTGTTCCAAATCCTCACTGCTCCAACTATGTTTTTGAGTTATGCTGTCTCACTGATTGCAGGCAAATCTTTAGTGCAATTAATGTGCCTCCACTCTTCCCTCTTCTATTAAATCCCCCCATATAAATTTACTATGCTTCCTGCTCAGATTAGCAATGGGTATTTGTGAAAATGCAAATGAAGTATTCTTTGGTCTGGCACGCTGGTTTCTCACACTAGGCTCACCATCTTGTCTGGGACGTCAACTCAACTGCCAACTGATCCCTCCCTGGCCAGGGGGCATGATTTACATTATATATTCTCTCATGGCTGCAATATGAACGATTTTTTAAACATGTATCAGTGAGTGTAAACTCTGCAGCACTTGATTGGTTGCCACGTCTTAGAGAAACTATGAATAACATTCTTAATACAGTTCTGGCTAACTAGGCTTCCGAGAATCTCAATTTCCTGCCATTTTTAGCAGCTTTAAAGGCTCAAATCAACATAGGTATTTGGCAGCTAAACAATACACGAGTTTCTGGAGGAGGCAGATATTGACACAAACAAAACCACCCCACCACACACAGCCTGTTTGATTTTAAGTACCTTCTTAAAGCTCCAGTCCCACTGTCTATAAAAGTCTTTCAGCTGACGGCAACAGAAAGTGCATATTAACCCTAATGATTTCTTTGCTTTTCCATTTACTACCACTTGGGTTTGAGAAGTTTAAATTACCAGAGATTGGGTAAAGAATATGTATACCGACCTCTGACATACACTGCAGCTTTACATCAAAAAGCTATGACATGTTGGATTTAAACAAAGCTTTTCTAGGTGTTTAACTGTTTGTTTTTTTCCTCATTTCTGGCACTCTTAAGAACACTTCCTCCCCGCCCCCCGCAAGAAAACAGGTCATGATTGACTGTAGATGTCCAGTAACAGCTTTTGCCTTTTCCTCCACCTTGTTATTTTGCTTCATGCATATCTTTTTTCATCTCCCTTCCCTTGCAAACAAGCAATAAATTAACTAGTCACAAACTTAACCCTATCAATTATTTTATATCAATTAAATAATATCAATTACGTAGTATCAATTATTTTCAGCTTCAGAATTTAACACATTGATACCAGTTCCGACATAAATTGGTCCCTACCCTTTGCCACCTTTCCAAGTATTTTTGATGCACATAATGACCCATCGTCAAGACACCCCTGGAGCGACACCTCTCCGGCATGTTCCCATTCCCCTTCTTACACAATGAATACAAGCCCATTGGGAGAAAATAATTGTGAAAATTAATTTCATTCCAAAATGACAAACTGCGCCCCGCTGAAATTATTTTGCAAATTTAAATTTCTCCTGTTCTGTAACAGCATATGAGAAGAAATGAAACGTTCACAGACCCATTAATTGCTAACACATTGTTTAGAGCAGGAAGCAAATGCAGTAAGCACTAGGTTTTCAAAGCACCTTCCCAGCATGGTAAAATCAGCCTTATATTATAACTGATGACAATTATGTTGCAGAAAAAATATATATTATTTTTTTAAATGAAAGCCCTCTATCAAGGCCTACATTTCCTACTTGTTAGCCTCATATTTAATATACGAAACCTGACCTTCCTAATCCAAAAATCTTACCTGGCATCTCCTTTTGAAAGGTTGGTGTTTACAGGATGAAGAATAACCTTGTTTGCATCCACATCCACCACACATTTTGTATGCAGATCAAGCTCTATAAAGAAATGAGAAAGTGTCAAGTGCTGCTCCTAAAGCATTAGGATTATATACACCATTACTTCCTCCAGACACCAAATTTATTCATGCAGCCTGACAGCCACCCATCAGCTAGAGAATGGGAACAGGACCATTGCCAAATTCCACTTCTAGAGATATTCTGACGGGATGGATCCTGTCCAGCTTTAAAGCATGCGCTCTTTTCAAAGCGAGAAAGAGCACTTAGGTTTTACTGAAGGACAATCAGCATATACAAGGCAGTATGAAATTTCTTCTGGGGAAAAGACCCATTAGGCATGGCACCACGTTGACAGCTCTTCTTAGTGCGCTCTCAATGCCTCACACGCTCGGAGGGAAAGCTGCCCCTACCATCTGCAGCACATTTTCCCCGGCCAGTGTTGTGACACCGCAGCATGCCATGCCAGCTGTCAGTCCTGGGGCACCTGCTCGGAGAAATTCAAGTCCCATCAAAAATAATTTAGGTGCGAGCGTGTAGAAAAAGGGCTTATCCTTCCCCACAGGCTCCCATTCAGCTGGAAAACCCAACACTTCCAAATGACGCTAAGCAATGGGATATATACTATGAGTAATAAGAACATTTGGAATGTTATGAGAATTCTGAGCCACGGAGGCAGGGCAAACAAAATAAAAGCTTCAGATAACACTGACAACCATCCAAGGTATCCACCCAATGACAAATGGAGTTATAAAAAAAAGCACACAGTCACTTGCAGTCAAAGCCACTGCCTACAGACATAGGGGCCTGGACATAAACAAGTCCAGTCCTATGTTCTTACACTCCAATGCTGAACCTGGAAAGTGCATCCAAATGCCGATACCGATAAACATGACACACTCATCCCAGCCAGCAAGTCTCTGCAACGCCCTCGCATGCTGCGATGACGAGGGGCTACACCGAATAACCTCCGTATGGGGTTCAACACCTCAGCTGAATCACCGAAATATGCTCCTGTCTAATCACGTTAATTATAATCCTCATCCTCCTCCATCTCTGCTCTTCCCTTCTTCGTCACCGGTACTTGCTCTTTCACCTTACATCACCTTATAAACTCAGACTGAAAATCTCCCAGGCAAAGACCGCAGATCTTAACTATTGCAGAGCACCTTGCAGACTTCTCGCTACTGCTAATAACATAATAAGAGGAAGTTTCTTTCATTGACTTTTTTTGAAAGAAACGTTATAGCCTTTTGCTACTTGAAACACAACAAAGCAAGCCAAAGCTTGAGATTACTGGTCATAGCAGGCAGGCAGAAATCCTTCCGAACAAAACTATTCCTCTGTTATTAAACTGTGCTTTTGTAGAAGGAAGAGACAGACAAGTTTCAGAAGCTAGTGTTTAATTTCTCTCCACACCCTGAAAGCCAATTTACCTATCATTAATATGCAATACATGCTTGCTTAGATGAAATTATATTCTTTATACATCCCATATCCGACAAGCCTCTTTATCTTGGTCTGGCTGGTTAGTGATTAACATTCTGTATTGCAATGACCTGCTTTTCCTCAACTACTGAAAAAGGTTTTTACATGCTACCTCCCTTATGCAAAGCATAAGGTATGCACACGCTATATATAAGTGGTGTGGTCTCTATCACATTTTTTAATCTGTCTCTTGAGAGAGAACGCTGATGGCAGGTTTTGCATCCATGACTGCCCCGTGAACTCAAGATCCTGCTAGCATTCATCACACCTCTTGTGAAATACCTGTAAGAAAGCACACAGACAGGATACAGAAGCTCCTTAAAGTCATGCCCTCACAGGAAAAGAAGAAAGATTCGAAGCCAATTTGTCATGTATGACACACCTTGTCTGATGATCATCATCACAAAGGTAACGTTAAAATCCCTCACCTAGGTGTCCTGCAGACAGGGGACAGGGCAGTTTTGGCAGATGTGGTGAGCCAACCCAAGAGCTACTGCCAAACGGGGAGGTCTGAGGCCTTCCTCCTGGTTACCTGTGCCTGTTGCTCACCTTCCACCACCAGTGTGCTCACCAGACTCCTCCACAAGTCATTTTAAGCTACTTCCATGGCAGAAAACTACCCAACACGAAACACTGATGTATTCAGATACTACAGAAAGTTCCATCAGCCCAATGAAAGCTCTGAAGAACATCAAAGGCTGTGCAAACCAGTGGGTAGACCTGTACAGGACGGAGAGAAGAGGCGGAAGAGAGAGACCTTCTCTCAGCAGGTAGCAACCTCAGCTCATGCCGTCCCATGAAATAAACCCCTAAGAAACAGTTATATTCAGCCTCTAAGCTGGGTTATGTATCCAGAGAGCCTTAAGGCTTACTTATCCCAGTTACCCTGGCAAAAGACTCACATGGCAACTCTCCCTTTAGTTGAAGAAATAGTTTAAAATTCTGTTTTAATAGCACATCACACACTTTCTACAAATGCTGGCTCCATAAAAAAAGCATGTTCTTTGACTGATTTCTTTAATGCTTTCAGTAGGTTGAGAGATTAATATTATATTAGCCACTACCACAAGTGCTATCATCATAATTTCCACCTCATTAAGTTTTTAATATTACTAAAGCAGGTTAGCCTCATAGACAAATTATCTTCCTGCTCTTTTGGATATGATCCCACATGGACTCCACCCTTACTTTTACTAGTTTCAGTGTCTCCTAGGTAAGCAGAGTACTTGCTGCCTCTGCACAACAAGGAAAATTAGGATGCATCAAGATACGATGATAAGCATGTACATCCAACCGATTAGTTCATCTTGCAGTAAGGACTCATTTATCAAGGCCTGGTATTATTATTTCTTTCAACTATACAATTGGTTTTTTCAGACAGCACAAAATTTAGGCAAAGTGAAAGGATGACAGAAGTAGCTCACTGTCAGCCTTTGGGGCTATATCACAAATCTTGTAGCACAAGACTTAAAAATCTCACCTACTATTATTGCTAACCTGCTTCTGCCTTCAGTCACTACCAAGCAAACACAATCAACTACTCATTTGCTTCATCAAATCAAGAAACTAATCAGCTAATTGCTTTTTGAAAAATTAAAACTCAAAACTCTCGTCATCTCAAGGAACATTTATTGCAGGGAATGAAAGCCTCTTTCATAGCTTCTGAGTAAGAGAGCTGTGACGTCCATAATAAAAGGGTAACACGTGTTAGTCACTTTTCCACATTTACATTTCATAGCTGTAGAAGTGTTAAGCAAAGCTGAGTACAAGAATAATTGTTAAGTCGTGTGTGTCCATGCTACTCACAGAGAGTCTCTCAGATGACTTCTTATTTCACTTGTGAAACTGGAAGGTGGGGCTTGAAGGAGGCTGTTCTCCTTCCCATTTCCCTTGATTTTCCACTCCTCACAAAAGTTTTCTAAGACAATAAAAACTGGGATTCAAGCAACACAGATCTTAGCTGCAAGAAGGACGAGGGGCGATGGCTTTAAACTAGAGCAGGGCAGGTTTAGATTAGACATTAGGAAGAAGTTCTTTACAATGAAGGTGGTGAGACACTGGAACAGGTTCTCCAGAGAGGTGGTGGAGGCCCCATCCCTGGAGACATTCAAGGCCAGGCTTGATGAGGCTCTGAGCAACCTGATCTAGTTGAAGATGTCCCTGCTTACTGCAGGGGGGTTGGACTAGATGACCTTTAAAGGTCCCTTCCAACCCAACACATTCTATGATTCTCTGAAACCACACTCGCGTGTAAATCCTAACTGACTATGCCTTTGATATAAGTCTTATGGGTGTTGTAAAAAGAATTCACACCACCCAGATAGACTTTGGGCTTTTTCACTAGCCTAAGAAATTCGGTGCATTTCAAACAGGGTGGAAAAGTCAGTAAGCAAGAGAGAGCAGGAAAAGCAAAACCGCCGCATGCAGTGGTGGATTCAGCGGCACTGGTATCCTCCCAACAACAGGTAGGAGTTCACATTCCCTCTGGAGCAGCAGTCACATGTCTGGTAATCATAAACTCAACGTGGCAGATTTTCCACAACGGCGTTAGGAAACACAAGCAAAGGTGCGACTTTAAAATGTACTGAACGAGTTTGGGGCAGAGACCAAGTGTGTTTGTGAATCCTGGAGGAAGGGGAGAGAAGTATTTTGGAAAACATCAGGCGTTTGCCACTCTGGGAAACCTCCACCTTCATTTATGGATCAGTTCGGTAACTGTCTTCATGATTAGCCACAACTAATTACACCACTGGTTGGGTAAGGATGTACCCAACTCACTCACTCTAGGAGGGGTTGGAATCAAACCCAGCTGCGTCAGGTGCCATAACAAAAACACCTGAACTACCACGTGATGATACTGGAGCTTTTTCAGCCACTACCCTAAAAAGTCATCCCACCTTTTAGGTTACTGTATTTCAGAACCAAACACAATGATCTTAAGGGACAGATTTTACAGAGCAGATCGAAATAATCTTAAAATGAAAGATGATACAGTAAATAAGTCTGTCTGCAATTTGTTAAACTAGCGGTTGGGACCGTGGCATCATAACGGCTTTTAGTACAACAGCCACGGTAACTGAAAAATCTGTTACAACTTACTTGACCTTCCATATTTTCCTCTTTATGTACTCTATTTTTTTTTTTTCACATTGTGTAAGATGAATTAAGGGAAAACATTTCTCAATTCATCAAGACCCTCTATTTCCATATATGTTTTTCCATCAGATTTCAATTTAAGCAATTAGTTTCTGATGGTTGACAGTTTTTCAGCCCTTTCAAATACCATTTGATCCTAAACCCCACTGAAACAAAGCTGTGAACCTGGTGTTACAACACAGGTCGAATAAAATTTGTGACAGATTCCTCCTGGTCCCACTACCATTTTTAGGGCAGCCGCACCTGCACTGACACCGAAGGTCCCCTTGGAGACAGGACACTAAGCTCGACAGCGTCACTGGGAACCAGCACGGCTCTTGGACAGTTTCAGAAAAGCTAACTGAAGTATAAAAAATAAAATGTGAAAGGTTTAAAGTGCATGTACTAAGCTCATAAGCCAAAATTGGCCCCAAATACAAAAGCTCAAAATAATCTCCTGTAAAGACTGAGACGATAGAAATTTTATATTTTAAATTGCCAGTAGATTTTCAGGAGATTAACATTCCCTTGAAGGTTAGAACTGGAATATTGTGACCTGAGCCTTCAATTGCATTCAGTGAGAAATTACAATTGGTTTCCTGTACCTTTCTTGGTCTAAAAAAGCAAACACCACCAAGAAACATATAAATAGTAACTTAAAAATATTGAAAAGTTTATTTATCACACAGATTAAATGAATGCAACCTAAAAAAAAAAAAAAAAGGCTGCTGTTTGTTTTTTTGTTTTAAAAAGAAGTCTGAAAGCAAGTTCAAACACAACAGGTCCTCAGGTCTCCCTGCCAGTGTTTGTTGCCTTGGAGTGACTTTTCTCTTTGCCCTTTGCTATGTAGAAGCCAACACAAATAAAGGAAAAACTAACTGACTATTTGAGAGAGTATGAAAATAACTTACATCTAAATGACAATGTTAAGAGCTAAAATGGAAAAAAAAAATAGTGTAATAGCACTTTTAGGGCATTAATTACAAGACATAGCAACTGATACATTCTGGACAAAAATACAGTAATTTGATTTGCCCTTAAGTCTGTCAACACGAAGTCTACGCAGGCATCTTTCAAGCTTCTCTGCTATATATATGAGCTGCGCAAATATAATTCATGAAATTTTCAGTTTGAAGCAATTAAATATCATTAAATATGTATGAGTGCATCTGGAAGAGCACACAATACTATCTCATCTTGATGATGAGGTGTTAAGTCAACTCAAACTCACCAGCACACTGAATGTAAGCAAGCTCTCCTCACACGTTAACACTATATTGCCCAAATGGTAAAAAAAAATTATCCTATCTTCTGCTATTTCATTTTCTGCGAGAAGAGAGCTTGACAAACAGCTTTAGCAAAGGCACTCCATGTATCTGGACATTAACCTTACTCAGGGTCAGTTCTGCCGCTGCACGCGCTGCTCAGCTCATGGAGACTATTTAAATAAATGAGCCTGGTGACCTTCTGATGCAGCAAGGGCTCTGAGGAAGTTCAACACACAACTTTGTCCTGCTGCTTCGTCTGGGACTTCAGAGTTAACAGGATTGAAACGCAATAGTGTTTGCTCTGCCACCACCCACCCAAAAGCCAAGGCAGAACTATTCACAGCATGTGTGTATCTGATCTTCTGTTGACTTCAGGAGGAGCAAGCAAACGTGAAACCAGAGCAGCAAGGTAATCTCATACTGCACTTCGGGCTAGCTCTAAAGATGTAATTAGCACAAGAATTGTTTGCCTTTGTGGCATCCTCATTGGGGTGACTGGTAGTCTCGCTGGTTCTTTGGCAGTGGGGAGTAAACTTGTAATCTCATAGGAGTTCTTAAAATACAATTGCCTCACTGAGGAACGCATGATGAAACACTAACTCTACGTGCTTTACCCATTTGTCACCGTACCTCTAGGTTAATCCTGCTCATACCACAAACACTATTTTATAGGTTATCAACAATCACAAGGAAATATTAAAAACTCTAGGCACTCTTTTCTGACAAGGATAATGGTGAAGACAAGTCTTGTGTTTTGCATATTGCCATCAGGATACAACAGGTGCCATTTCACTTAATCTAATACCATAATTAATCTTGTAAGACTGCTTGCACAAACTCCAATTTATAGATAAATTGTTTCTGCTGTAAGCTGCAGGGGAAAACAAACAACCACACAAAAACACATAATACAGGCTGTGGTCCCATACAGTTTAAATCTAACCTGGCACACCCACACCACTCCTCCCCACCTGAGCTGTGTAATGCCACCACCCACCCTGTGCCAGCACCGCTGCTTCTATCGCTCCTCAATAAATTCATTCAAAGCACTAAACGCATAATTTTTTGCAGTTAGTTTCCTGCCTTTCTTGTTCAAATAGAAAGTATTAACCCAAGTGAGATGTAACAACACAAGAACACTAGTTTTGACTGGCTTAAGGTGTCATCAGCCATACTCTTGAGCATAAGTTTTTTAATAATGATAAAATATGTTATATTTTAATTAACACTACGCTGAACTGATTCAAAGGCACAGAGAAACACAAGGACTTAAACGTACTTATGGGATGCTTGTACACCAACATTAGCTCAACCCAAAACATTCAGTAAGACAAAACTTAATTAAAAAGCCTCCAGCTGTCTTTTGCCTTGCTTCGTGGTATGGCTCGAGCTTTACGCAGCATTTACCTGAAATACAATGAGTATCTGCTAAGTGAAGTCAAATACTGGCAGTATTTGTAAGAGGAAATCCACTGCAAGTCCAAAACACAACAGCAAAAGAACTTACTGATTGATATCAAAAACCCATCTGAAAAAGCAGTGCACTGGGAAATACGTCGTGAATGACAAAACCAAGGAAACAGAAGACTAAGAGCCTTACCTAACAAAACAGTGCTCAATTATTTAATTCATGATAGCATGCTAATCGAGACCCTGGTTTGCAAAGTAGAAAGCATGCAAAAAAAAGAAGTCACTATTGCTACCTAGCAGAGCCTACAACTGCAGATGTGACGCTGCAAGTGGTCTGACATTGTAGTAGTTTTACAAAAGCATGGCTTCCGTAGGCAGTGTGTAGGACTGGGGTCTAATTTGAAGCAAGATGCAAAAAAAAGAAAAAAAAAAAAAGTAACCTAGATGCAATAAACCAAGAAACCCAAATACAGTTATGAATGCTTCCCCTCGCGGCTAAAAATTAGTACTATAAACTTAGTTTACAGATTACCACTTCGCATGAGAATGAAGCGGGACCCTCAGTACTACCACCGTGAAATGCGAGTACTATGAATAACCACCTATTTGATATAGAAACCCCTTCAACACGCAGGCAAGGAACCTATTACGCTTTTATGAGCTGTATAAATTAGTAATAGTTAAACATACCGCTTTTATTAACCTAATAAACCCTCGCCTTAAGAAATTCATAATTCAAACACTAAAGACAACCACCACCACCACAAGTAAACGCTGAGAATATTTCAAAGCTTAAATTTCAACAGTTGTAACCACCTGATAGGTTTGCAGTTTTAAGCCCTTCGGTGCAGAGGGAAGGAAAGAACATTACTCGTGATCCTGAAGAAAACAAATACTTGCTTCAGGTCCAAAGCCCCAGAACTCCATACAAACACTACTTAGAACAAAGTGCATATTAGAGAGCTTCCAAGAAAGCCGCCTCTTGCCTCAAAGCCTATTAAAAAAGCAAAGCCACAGACGTCTTACAAGAGGATGACTCTTCAGAAAAATCAGTTACACAAATTCTTAAATTTAACATTAAGTAAGTCAGAAAAATACTAGGCTTCATAACGCTGTTTGTTTCTATAAACTCTGGGAGCATCAGAAATACTACATGGAGGTATCAGTTGTTTAGAACTGACCAAAACATCTGGAGTGTGACAAATAATCTGCTCAAAAAAAGAAAAAAGCAAATCAATTCCAGGACATTTTGTCTCAAGGAGAGAAAGACATTGATCTTTTAGGCTAGACTTACATGGATTTAGGTATTGCTCAGAAAATAAAAGGATGCTTAATAGCTGCAAAGCAGTTCTTACAGAGAGGTGTGTCCCCATTGCCAAGCTACGTGCCAAGAGCGTGGGGTTCATGTCTCTCTGATGGACAGCAAAGGCTGATATTCAAACATCCCTCACTGCTGGGGGAGTCTCCTAACAGCCAGGCTACAGCCGTCCCCTCTAATCCATAACATTTTTAAGTTTATACAGAATAAAATATCTCTGATAACAAGATACGTTCTCCCAGATTCATGCAACTCAGTGTTAGGATATTCCCCAGCAAGGCAGAAACTTCAAACAGATGTACTCCTCTATATCTATTATCTTCTATCGTTTTTCCCCTTTACTTCCAGCACTTCTTCCCCATGTATATTTTCTGCAGAACTCAGTCTCTAGCTGGAAACAGCTTGAAGATCATTACATGTGCACAAACTGGGGCTGAACATATGCAGAATATATGCCAGGAGGGAGACGTGCATTGTTCATCCTCAGAGATTCAGAACTTGACTGAACAAGGCCCTGTGCAACCTTATCTAATGGGACCTGCTCTGAGTAGCGTGTTGGACTAGAAACCTCCAGATGTCCCTTCCAACCTGAATGATTGTACAATCCCGGGGGTAAAGAGCACTACACAGTCAGAAGACGTCTGGGTCACAGCCAAGGAAATGACCTATGACAGGAAAGGGACATGAGCAAGAGGAAAGCCCACGTCTATCGCTGAAACAAGGCACCACCTTTCAGCTCCATTCCATCCCAGCTCCCACCGACTCCTCCGCACTGTCACTAAATCTCCTCCTGGCAATTCTGCACAAGGATGGGTCCCTCCCTTGGTTTTGAGAGCTGATGCCTGAAATTTAACATGCAGATCTTGGTCAAAACATCCTCGATTGCCCTAACCCACCAGGCTGTAGGGACATCAACTCCATCTCCTCTATTTTGGATGTGGGACTCGAGCTCTCATGAACTTGGTTTGACATTACCCTGCTTTTATTTTAAAAGGTATGGAAATACTTTATTCAATGCTTTACCTTTTTTTTTTTCCTATTTATTGAAAGGAATTAAAGAGTTATTTTGTTTCAGATCACGTAGGAGATAAAAGGCCTTCCCGCTCCTCCCTTTTTGCTTCAGTTATTAAACTGACTTCACTTGATTCCCTTTCCCCAAAAGGAATTATTGGCATACTTCTATGAGAATGTGGGGAAAAAAAAGCCACCCTACATGTTTCTTGGATTTTTGCCTTCTTCACCTTCCCATTCCTTGGCTGAAGTTACCTATTCATACTTGCTTCCTCACCATCAAGAGCAATTTTTTCTAATTAAGACAAGTAATAAACATTTAAACAGATGCCCAGACCACGGTCTGATTAACATAACCCTTAGGCAAGTTTCGCTGAGGGGGAAAAAAAAATACCCAACCCAACAAAAAGAAAACCCAACCCAACCACAAAAAAACCCTCTCTTGTCAATTCACACTTCCTCTTCCATGTTTTCTTGTTTGTTTTTGTTTCTTTTTGCCCTTACAGTGCCTCTGTCATCTGGTTAACACCGTCCCGCTCAACCATCTAGGGGTATGAAGAGGGGTTACAGAGCTGAAATAGGAAAGGAAAAATTACAGAAAGAGAGGCATTTTCCCCCCAAGCCCCAGAAAGCAGGAAGAAGGAAGAGCTTTCCCAGGAGGGAAAAGGGCACAGCCCGGCTGTAAAGCAGGTGCAGGAGGTGTGGAAAGGGGGGTACCCCGGGGTGGGGTGGGGGCAAAAAAAACAAAAAAGGGCAAAAAAAGCGCCACGAAACAGGGCGAATTTAGGAAAAGGACGTCAGGAGAGGGAAGTGAAGACAGCTGCTTCGTGAGAGCTGCTCGGCTTCGCCCCCAAACCTACACAGGCGTGCATAATAAATACATAAATAAATACATAAAAACACACATGCACACCCCTACGGACACATACACCTATAAACACGCCCCCGCGCCGGGACACACGCCTATAGACCCACACCTGCCCCTACAGACACCGTGGGGGACCGGCACCCCCGGCCCGCCGCCCCGCCCGGGCCCGCTCCCCTCACACACAGCCCGGGGGCGGCTGAGGGAGGAGGGTCTCACCTCGCCGGTTCATGGGGCGGACGCGCACCGCCACCTTCACTTTGGAGTCCCCCATCGCGCCGCTCCCGACCTCCCCGGCTCCCTCGATCCCTCCTCGGCTTCCGTCTACGGAGGGACACCCGGCGGGGCGGGGAGGAGAGACCGGGGGCGGTGGGAGGGAGGCACCGTGTCTGACCAACGCCCGGCCGGACTACAGCTCCCGGCGTGCAGCGCGGCGGCCCGCCGGCAGCGGAAGGGGGCAGCGTGGCGCGGTGCACGCTGGGAGATGTAGTCCCGGGCTGTCGCGGCCCTGAGGGGAAGCATTGCATTCTGGGATGTGTAGTCCTCGAGCATGGAGGGCGTTCGTGAGGGGGTGCGGGCCAAATGGGGTCTGTGGGTTGTGTTGAACAACAGGGCGCTGGTGGGGAGGGGGATTTGGGTCACCCCAGGCGCTGCCATTCATCCCCTGGGTGGCTGCAGGTGAACCCTGGGGTGTGTGCCCCTTCCCTGGAGACATCCCAGGCCAGGTGGGACGGGGCTCTGAGCAACCTGCTCTAGTTGAAGATGTCCCTGCTCATGGCAGGGGGTTGGACTAGCTGGCCTTTGAAGGTCCCTTCCCACCCAAACCATTCTATGATTCTATGACCCCATCGCATCTTGTACCCCCCCCTTGTGTCAGGCCCTTTTTGGGGTGAATACTGCAATATTTTGTGCAGAGCAGGCAGCAGCATTGACAATGAGACTAAAAACCTCACTTCACTGCAAGACTGGAGGGCCACGAAGATGCTGAGAGGGCTGGAGCCCCTCTGCTGGGAGAACAGGCTGAGAGAGCTGGAGGGGTTCAGCCTGGAGAAGAGAAGGCTCCGGGGAGAACTTATAATGGTCTTCCAGTCCCTAAAGGGGCTCCCGGAAAGATGGAGACAGACATTTTAGCAGGGCCTGTTGTGATAGGACAAGAGGTGATGACTTTAAACTAAAAGAGGGAAGATTTAGACTAGATAGAAGGAAGAAATGTTTTACGCTGAGTGTGGTGGAACCCTGGCCCAGGTTGCCCAGGGACGTGGTGGATGCCCCATCCCTGGAAACATCCCAGGCCAGGTTGGATGGGGCTCTGAGCAACCTGATCTAGTTGAAGATGTCCCTGCTCATGACGGGGGGGGTGGGACTAGATGGTCTTTAAAGGTCTTGTCCAACCCAAACCATTCTGTGATTCCAAGATTCTATAACCTCCTCGCATCTCAGCCCGCCCCTGTGCGTCAGGACCTTTTTTGGGGGGAACGCTGCAATATTTCATGCTGAGCAGACAGCAGCTTTGCCACTGAGACCGAAAACCTCACCTCACCGCAAGATTTACTCTGGGAGTAAAACCAAGACAATATTACTTTGCTGGTCTGTGGGGTTTCCGTCCGTTAGAAACCGCGTCACGTTGAGTATCATGAACCGTAACCCAATGTATAGACCATGGTTTTAGGTGATGACTGGGTCTGGCTTCACAGAGCAACCTCTGATACTCTGTCAACACACTGTTATTAACGGGCCTGCTGCGATTCGCTTAGCGAAGGCAGCTCGGTAAAAGACCTCAACAGTAATAATCAGAGACGGTTTGATTACATTACAATTTATCCCCGTTAGACAGGTTGGCTGCTCAACCGCAGCTACTGACTGCAAAGACCGAGAATGAAACCATAATGCAAAGATGCAAAAAAAAAATAATATCTCATTTAAATGGTCACGGTTGAAAACCCTTGTAGAGGCTATTTTAGTTCAAAACAAGTATTCTCTCTGTTATTTTGAAAGGCCAGATTTCAGCAAGGACAGGGAAAAAACCAAATTCAGAATCGTAATCCTTTGGCCCTTCAACATCGAATGGGGTTTTATGACAGAAATAAATAAATAAATAACAGTGGTTTTGAGATAAGATTTCAGAAGGTAGCACTTTTTGCCCAGAAGAATTGCATTCAGTATCTATCATTTCACGCCTGACTGACCTGAAGAATATCTTGGCAAGGCAGAGAGAAAACGAATATTAAGTTGGCATTTAAGTGACACTAGGATTAATGTCCATGTTCTTAAGAGGAGTGCCAGGGCATCCTGAATTAGGAAGTTGTCTTGAAGTTGGAAAAAAAATTAAATAACGGCATGTCAGACCAAGCAGGGTAGCAAAAGCTTGAAACAAAAATAGAGCTTTTGTCCGTAGTAGCAGAAAGCATCGGCTCCTCGGCATGCTGTGCTCGTGGCTCAGCCCCGCAGCCCCGTGCAGCGGCGGGTTTCTTGTTGGGAGAGGGGACGTCCCGCGTTCAGCCTGCACAGTTGGTTCTTGCACTTGTGAACTTGAGGATCCAATTACAGGATGAAACCAGGCTTTGAACTTCTTGTGGTATTTTCCAGCTGGGGCCTCGGCAAAACCGCACCAACGTTTTCTGAAACCGAGTACTTCGCGATGGAGATAAATATAATACCCGTTTACAGCTGGGCACGATGAGCAGCAAGTGGAGGGTGGGTGGTTTTTTTACATCAGGTTGAGTCACCTGGAATCGGATTTAAATAAATGGGATGAAACCCGCCAGATGTGCATACTGCTGGGGATAGCTCCGTCTTCCTTCCTCCTCCATCTTCTCCTCTGGTGTTAGTTATCATTGCTCTCTCTTATACGTAAAATTAAACAGTAAATCTTTTGGGGAAAGGATTGCGTATCACCATTTTATTTGTTGGAAAGAGGCGCCAGTGTGTTTTCAGCGCCGTGTGCACGGACAACAACAAATCCCAGCATACAATTCTTGCAAGCTTTGCTCCAGTTTTCTACTCAGAATGAAGAGTTTATTTTAAAATCTGAAAAATCCCCCCTTTTAGCCTTCCTTCGCTTCTAATTGCCAAAGAGAAGCTAGATTCACGTATAAGCGTTGCTACTTTCTGCAGACTTCTTCAAAGATGGAGACATCCTTAGAGCCCAAAGAACCATCCTCAGCTTCAATGCCAGGTTGGGGAAGGCGCGCGGGAGCGATAACTTCTCGTGCCGCCCTGCCTCTGGACGCTGCATTTACGCGAGCCCCTGCCTCCTGCAATGAATTACAGTAGTGCAACTTCTCCTGCACTGGCACAAGCTGCCTCCGTGTAATTACCCCACTGTGAATTCCTCGACAAGGCCTTTCCCTGGCTCAGTGTTTCACAAACTGTGGGAAGCATCTCCCTGGAGGGGCACAGCTTGGAGGGAGGATATTGTTTCCATTCACAGCACTGGAACATGCTAATTATGCTGGGAGGAAAAAGGGGGGGGGATGGCAGCTTTCACTTGGGAGGGACAGGCTGGGCAAATAGTTTGTGAAACGCCAACTTAACCCCATCTTGTAGGGAATTGTCTCAAGCTCTTTTCCCCCTTCCTAGTTACTGTAATGAGGGCCTGACTTCCCAGATTAGCTCTGGCTATTTAAATGCTAATTTAATTAACAAAACATCCTTGGGGGAGAGGCATTACTTGTCCCTCCCATTCATTTATCGAATTTCTGAATGCAACACTATTTTCATCAGGTTGAGGAGCCACAGTGATTGCTATACCCACCTGGTCGTAGCAGGGATTAAAGCAGTGAGGCGGGGGAGAGAAAGTCAGGTCCTTCGTCTCATTTTTTTATAAGCAACTAAATACAATTGATGAGAAGTAACCAAATCAAAAGGATTTCATACGTCCCACATAACTGCGATGCCTGGGCTGCGTGTATCACCAGGCTGCAACGGAAGAAGTTGGCTTTTGTTTTTATCTAGACGAAGGTATGAGTGGTTCAGATCTCAGATCATCTAGGTATAATTGTATCTCAGGGCAAGGCAGAAAACACGACAGGCTCTTGGATGTCTTCTTCCAAACCACAACAAGTAGCAAATCAAGTGTATTTTTAATTCATTTTTTTCATTTGTTAGGCTGCGTATCAAAAGAGACACATCAATTATGAATTTACCGTAGACCTAGTTTCTGCCCATGAATGATTCAAGTGTTGGAAAACTAAAACAGAGGATCTTATGAGGGTTCAGTTAGTTGTATGCAAACTCCTAAGTGTCACTGGGGGCCACTTTTGCAAGAAGCTGAGCACCAACTGGGACAGTCCCAGTCAGAGACTGGGAGGCATTCAGGGCATCCAGCAGCTCTTTAACATCTTCAGTGATCAGGTTCCCAGCACAAAAGGATTTGACAAAACATTTAAAAAATAAGACCTGTTGCTGGTTGTACATTTTTCATAGATTTTTGTTTTGTGCAGTCCCTGGGGTAACTGGGACTTATTTATTCTGATATACTGATTTTGTCTTCAGGTTTATCTTACTTTTCAGTCTGGAGGTACGAATATATAAATGCGGTAGAAATTTGTAGGCACTTAGAGGCAAAAACAGAAGACAAGTTTGTTATAAATGTCTTTCAACCGTAAACAAGAAAGATAGCACAAAGGGAAATCGGCCGAGAAATCTGGATGAAGCAGAAAAACAATTTCTCCAAATCAGTTGTGTCAAAGTTCTGCTTGTTATAAAATTTATTTATTTATCTATCTGTTTGTTTGTTTGTTTATTTATTAAAGGAATTGCTGAAATTTCTCTTGCAACACTGTACAACTGGGCAGGTTCAGGAGACTCACCTTAATTTTAGCAAGGCTCTTTCTGTGCTTTATTGGTTTAACAGGAACTTTCTAAAATCGAAGGATTGATCATTTCTAGGGTCATTCATAACTAGGAATTTTACTGATCCTGGGATGAACTTTTAAAGGTATTTGAGTGCGGGCTCCTGCCCTCGCTGTGAACAGCATCCCCGAGCAAATAAATGAACTCTTGAAATCTTCATGCAGTACTGGGTTATAACAGAGTAAAGCCTGAAACAAACTTTTTGTAGGCAGCCCCCACTTTTTTAAAGTTATTCCGAAGTTCAAAGTGCCAGTCATAAATTTCATGGCATTATAGGACATAATACTCTTTCCTATATTACCCAGAGGGAATCCCAAATTCATAGCCAGGCTCTGATCGCTCCACAAACCCCATAAACCTGTTAATGGCAACGAGATTTCCTGTAGCTACGCTTCGGCTGAGGTCCTTCTCCCGTACAGTGGGATTTCAAATACAAATTCATACCTCCAGCAGCAATGCAGGGAAGGGTAATATTAGCAATTTATGTGCTGGTAGGATGAGGTTCCCGATGAGAATTTTCTCATCTTATTGACTAAAAATTTTTATTATTCTTGTCAGCCGTTCAGTTTGCTGATACAGCGTGTTTCAAAGCAACCGGTTTCACCTGCCGTGTTGCATTGTGTTTGGGCAGTTCTTTCCTCAGATAAAGATTTGACATTGGATTTCATTTGTTTGAAAATAAAATTGATTTTCTGTCTTTGGAGAAAATGGAGGCTCTCTAGAGAACTTGAAAAATGAGAAATTAGCAGGAGGAGAGTGTGTTTAGCAGTTGCAAGACAAGCTTGTAGTCCTAGAAAAATGAAAAAAAATCCAGCACTATGGCAATCACTGGTGCTGTGAAGAACGCACAGTTAGAGAGTTGTGTAATGTTCGCCGCATTTATCTCCTAGTACTTCTGAGATACACGATCGGTGAGAGCTGAACTGCCTTGACTTCAAAGACTGGAATACGTTATAGCTCCATCTGCTCAATCACGTTGTTCTTGCCCCACTTCTGCAGAGGAGATGCCTGCAAAAGCCACATTTTTTTTTGCTTTTCCACCCATCCACACCTTCTCTCTTCTACACCTTCCAGAAGCTCCAGAAGCTGTACAGCTTCAAGGCATGTCCTTGTGATCCAGACACTGCCAGACACTAGCTGAGCTCCTAATCCAAACCCAGATCTAAATTTTCCAGCTGCGTTTACACTAATAATAATAAAAAAACTGTAATGTGTTTTGCCTGTGCTTATCAAATAGCACTGCAGGCTAAAATACCAGCTCCAGATAGCCCCAGATTTAATGAGTTGGTGATTTGTTGTTGAAATCAGGGAAATTGTGATAAATGGAGATGCTGCTGTCACTGCTGGGAGCTGCAGAATTTATTGACGAAATAAGATTTTAACAGAACCCCAGAATTCCTTTCTGACTCTATAGCCAAGAGTGACACCCGGTGGCTAAGGAGCAAAATAAAATCAAGTCTAATTGCAGTGTTCCCCTTTCCTGTCCTTATTCACTGATTTTCTCCTGCTGCTTTTAAAGAAGGAGCTGGGGACAAGGGAATACTTGCTCCTTGCAGCACGGAGCACCCGTCGCCTGGCAGCGCCGATTCCCCTGGACCAGCTCCGTTGGGGTGAAGCAGGGAGAGCGACGGGACGCTGGCAACCCTCCCATGGCGCCTAAAACAGGCACAGAGGTGGTCCTGGCACCCTGAATTCGGGCAGAGGTTTTCCACTGATCCACAACCCTTATGGGACCCTTCCCAGGGCTTCTCTAGGCTCAGGGCCTGCGCTCGTTAGGACATAAGGTGGGATATTTTTTAACAGTTTTAGCTAAAATGGCACAAAACTCATTAGCACAGGTTGTCAGAGAGAGGTAAATACTGTGGGGCTCCTTTTTGCTCTGTGCCTACTAGGTGTTGCGTATCATACACTAAAGGATACGTGGCAAAAAGAATGAAACACCATTTTTGACTATTACTGTGGATGAAATCCTAATAATACCTTAAGCCAAGCGATTGTTGATCAGTATTACGAATGGTTAGCTATCTCAAGGAGAGAGTTAAAATACAAGGTAGTAATCTTTGGTGAAGGGCTAAAAAATGTACTTTATTTGGACTTTAATTTGGACTGACTAAAAGTGAGAATGGAAATGCCCAGGTAATTACATCACTCACTGAGCTGTGGCTTTAACAAAATGTCAGGTGTTGGCAGTGTGCTGCTAAAAGCTGGTGTCAGGGGCCTCTGCTGGAAACGTGCCCATCGAACAAACAGACCAGTTTGGCTCCTAAATCAAAAGTCCCTGTGGTGTTTCCGTATGGGTGAGCCTTGATAATAGGTGTTCCCTAAGGTACCTGTCCGCATCTCACTGTGTTGTATAGAGGCAGCTCAGGCTGGGGTCCGGGTCTAAGCATTTTGGTTCAACTTACTGGGAAAATGAAGCCCGGTTCTGATACTTGGACCTCGCTGCTGACTCCACTTCCAGACCTCCGCTTCACTGGTGTGGCTGATACCTGGCTTTAGGAACTCGCTGGTGCTGTTTGTAATTGAAAATGTGGAGCAGGGGAGGATTGTTGGAGAGACAGGTCAATGTCCTCTGGTCCCCCACTCATGGATGGCTGCAAAGCTAAGAAAAACCGCAAAAATATTTTCTCTTAACATTTGGGGATGTCTCTCCTGACTGGGAATAACTGGGATGGGAAGGAGCATCGTTTTTGTGCCAATAAGTTTTTAGAGTTTTCAAAAAGGCAAGGAACCACGCTATTACAAGCAAAAAGCATGACGGAGAAGTTGTCACACAGCATAAGGCCATCTCAACCGCAGAACCAAGGAGCAGTGTGTAGCTGCCACAAGGACCAAGCCACCTCTTCCACCACCCCTTGGCTCAAAGGCAACTCTGCAGAGACATCCCTCTTACACAGAGCTGCATTGTACAGCATACGGCAATCCCGAGCACAGATGCAGGCTGGGGGGAGAATGGATGGAGGGCAGCCCTGAGGAGAAGGACCTGGGGGTGTTGGTGGATGAGAAGCTCAACACAAACTGGTAACAAGCGCTGGCAGCCCAGAACCCCCCCCGCAGCCTGGGCTGCATCCCCAGCAGCGTGGGCAGCAGGGCGAGGGGGGGATTCTGCCCCTCTGCTGCGCTCGGGGGAGACCCCCCTGCAGTGCTGCCTCCAGAGCTGGGGCCTCGGCACAGGAGAGACACGGAGCTGTTGGAGCGGGGCCAGAGGAGGCCCCGGAGATGCTGGGAGGGCTGGAGCCCCTCTGCTGGGAGGACAGGCTGAGAGAGCTGGGGGGGTTCAGCCTGGAGAAGAGAAGGCTCCGGGGAGACCTTCCAGCCCCTGCCAGTCCCTAAAGGGCAGCCTTCCAGTATCTGAAGGGGGCCTACAAGAAAGCTGGAGAAGGACTTTTTACAAGGGCATGTAGTGATAGGTTGAGGGGTAATGTCTTTAACCTGAAAGAGGGGAGATTTAGATGAAATATGAGGAAGAAATTCTTCGCTGTGAGGGTGGTGAGCCCCTGGCCCAGGTTGCCCAGAGAAGCTGTGGCTGCCCGATCCCTGGAGGGGTTCAAGGCCAGGTTGGCCGGGGCTTGGAGCAACCTGGGCTGGTGGGAGGTGTCCCTGCCCAGGGCAGGGGGTGGCGCTGGGTGATCTTTAAGGTCCCTTCCAACCCAAACCATTCTATGACTCTATGATTCTATTGCTTGCCTGGAGGAGATGTCTCTTAAAGGGCTCTTCCATAGTCAAACAGCTTCACAGCTACAGTGTTGCTCCTAATATTCAGCAAATATTGGATCAAAAAATTGCATCTGGAGAAAGTCGCTTCCAAGTGAAAATGTCCCCCAGGTTCTGTTCTGTGACAGGCTGCCCTGTGGCTTTTTCTTTTTAACAATTCCCGTCTCTGCCTCCATCTCTCTTTTCCCTCCATGAAGTGTTGTTACTGGTGAAGACGTAGCAAAATGGGAGTTTTCAGAATCTTGATCTCAGAAATACACAGCCCTAAGGTCGTGTCGAAATCCTTGCTCAGGCTCAATGCAGAACCTCGGTTCTCTGAGTCTTTCCGTTTCTTTCTCTCCCTTGTGAAATTAAAATAATGAAAAGCCAAATAAAGGCATCAAAATGTAAAACATCAGGAAGAAGCAACCAGTTAACAAACCCTAAGGCTGATACAGCAGTTTCACGATGGTTGCGTTTGTGGACTCCCATGGAAATGATGTGCTTCGGGCTTTGCCAGGCACAGCCAGCCTTCCCTGCCTCAAATGATTTGGGAGATCTCATGTAACGTTAAACATTTCACTGTACGTGCTCCAAGTGCTAAATCAGCATGAGACTATGGTCAAATAACGAACTGTCAGTATTAAAAAAATGAGGGAAAGCCATCTTGCTAAGCAAGAGGTTAGTGTGATCTTTTCCCACCGCCTTCCACGGGAGTTCCTCTACTTTTAGCTTTGCACGTCCCTTTCTCAACCAGTTTTCGACTGCTCTGCTGTGCGGGAAGTGGCCATCCCTTACTCTTATCCCCCACAAGTCACCGGAGTTCATGGGTGCTGCTGTACGCATACCTGAGGGCAGTACTTGGATCGTAATAGGCACCTGCAAGTTGAATATTCACATAAATTAGCTTAACAAATTACCCCACACAAGGAGAACACTTTCATTAATTCACAGCAGAACCAGAAATACTGGAGTGGTTGCTTCTAAACTTGCTAGGGCACACCTGGATTTATCCCCTATCACAATTTGCCTTTAATGATCTACCCTACAGCCAGGTGAGACCACTGAGGTCTCTGACCCCTCTGCTCTACAGAAATGAATTTGCACACTGATTCTTTCCCTAAATCTTCAGTTCTTTCCATAATTAGAGCAACTGGTGCTTTGCCTCCACTTTGGGTCAGTTGTTTTTCTTTTTTTCCAGTCTTCAGATCATTCTGCCCTCATGATCTAAATTGTATTTTAAATAGATGATATTGTTTGCTTCCTACTCCGTGCCTTTTTTCTACAGGGATGCTCTGAAACTTGCTGAAGGCTTGGGTAGGAGCTGGAGAGCACCTTCCTCACTTACTTCAGCTCCTAAAAATATAGCATCCAACTGATGTTAGTTATCTATTCTCTCTTTGCAATTGTGAGAGAAGTACCTGGCAGACAATTTTCCTTTCCTAAAACAGGTGTCAAAGACATGGGATAAATCACCCTTTCGCTGGTGCCGGTCTCTCTCCAGCGGAGACAAGGAGATTTAAGCTGCCTGGTGAAGACTTGGGTTGGACTAGATGATCTCCGGAGGTCCCTTCCAGCCCCTATCTATCATTCTGTGCTTCTGTGATTCTGTGACTTGGAGCACCTTACTTACAGTTGGTAAAGGGAAAGGACTCCCACGCCAAACAACCTGGTGGCCCTTTCCATTTGTAGGCTGCAGATCTGCAATGTGTCCAGTTCTGGGCTCCCCGGCTCAAGAAGGCCAGGGAACTGCTGGGGAGGGGACAGCAAAGGGCTACCAAGGTGATGAGGGGACTGGAACATCTCTCTGATGAAGAAAGGCTGAGGGATTTGGGTCTTTTCAGTCTGGAAAAAAGACGACTGAGGGGGGACCTTATCAACGCTTGTAAATACTGAAAGGGTGGGTGTCAGGAGGATGGGGCCAGGCTCTTTTCAATGGTGCCGGGGGACAGGACAAGAGGTAATGGGCATAAACTTGAACATGGGAAGCTCCACCTAAACATGAGGAGGAACTTCTTTGCTGTGAGGGTGGCAGAGCCGTGGCACAGGCTGCCCAGAGAGGTGGGGGAGTCTCCATCTCTGGAGACATTCCAACCCCGCCTGGACGCGTTCCTGTGCCACCTGCTCTGGGTGACCCTGCTCTGGCCGGGGGTTGGATGGGATGATCTCCAGAGGTCCCTTCCAAGCCCTGCCAGTCTGGGATTCTGTGATTCTGTAATGTTCTCCATTGCCGTCTTCCCAAGCGTTGCAGAAATCAGTGGAGCTGCTTTTCCCCCACCCCGCCAGCACTGATATGATTACCAAAGAGGCGTGTGGCTCTGGGAGCAGGTTGGTCCTGCTTCTCAGAGATGCTCAACGCATTTCCTGGTGTGTTCTACAGGAACTGTCAGTACTTGGCACTTCGGAAAATCATCCTGGCCCTTCTTTTTTCATGCACTGATGTTCTCAGGCAGAAGGGGGAGCCCATACATTATTTTTCGTGTGTAGTCATGTCAAAATAGTGATACAAAGCTATCAAATCAGTAGGTTCTTTTGAACATGAGAGCTTCTGCTAAGCTGATGTTACAGGCGCATACAACTAGGGGAAGGCAGGCTTGTAGAGCCCAGATTACTGTTATCTGTTCCTTTGCAACAATGAGAAATCAAGGCAGATTTGAATTCTAAACAACTTTATCATGTGTCATCACGCTAGTTCAAATGCTAGAAAACAGAATTTAATTAAGAATGCGTTAAACAAACAAAAATACAGAGGGAAAACAGAGCCTTTAGAAATAGAGTAAGTCATAGCCGCATGACATTTATTTTTGTTAATTTACTTACACACCCACTGGGAAACCAAATAAGTCATCTGTACAGTGCTGCTATGGTTATTTGTGTAGACCCAGTATGTCAGATGTTACCTAAGGAGGCATGTGGATGTTAAACTGTTAAACAAGCTTTGGCCTTTTGTAGGGTACTTCTGTGAGGATGAGCAACTAAATGAAGGCACTGGGCAGTCTTTTTTATCACTGCCCAAACACCCTTCAAATTCTTCCTCAGCGCAGAAGCTCTCAGGCATGCCTCTCGCGTGTCCTTCAGTCACAGCTCCTTCTCCATCCTATAACCAAAATTTTGGTCCATGCATGTACATCGAGGGAAACCCATAAATCCATTTTAGCTCTGAGGACCTCTGCAGTTCATCCCCTGGGATGGGTTTCTTGTTACTTTTCCTCCAAGAAAGGGTTTGATTGCTCTTTCTGATGAGTGTGAATGCAAGTAGGTTCTTGTATACATGGCTTTAACACCATCTGTGCTGTCCTTTAGTGGCATTACCCACGTGCTGGCTGCCATTAATACTTTTGAGCATGACAAAAGCAAAGATTTTGGCCCTAAAACTTGTGACCACATGAAGTTACATTCATATAAGCTCAGGTTAGATTTAACTCACACCGTATGTACAAGTGGGTTTTTTTTTCCACCTGGTTAATTGATCCTGTGTTGGATTTTGTATACATTGTGGAGTTTTACTAGCTTAGATAGATTTATTAGTCAGAACTGTGGTTTTGTCCCATTTTCCTGGCCATGTGAATAAAACCGCATAGATGCATAGATGCAGTTTACACCATAAAAGGACACCAGTCCTTTTGCTCATGTAGCTCCTCATGTTTCAGGATCTGGCTAATGAACACCTAATATGTGTTAAGCTAACCTGGACTGGAAGTGCTCACACAATCTCTTTGATATTTCCGAGCTTCCATGAGCTCTGAAGGAGATGAACTTCATTACCAGCTTCACATTATTCAGGCTTTCAGTCTTAGACTGTGCCCATGTCTCTCCTGCCCTTGCCAAAGGCAACATCAGGGGGCTTCTAAGAGGGATTATGTGGTCCCTGTGAGGAAGGAGCCCGGGTTATTTTTCCTGTGTGATGTCTTTGCAAAGATAGAAGGATGGAGCCACCAGAGAACCCCCAGGACCACGTTCATGGGCTGTTCGGAAGGTGGTGTGCAGCTCAGAGTGTCCTGGGTGGTTGCTCTGCCCCCTTCAATGGAGAAGACAAGCAGAGTTCACAGCAGTCAAAATCACCAGAGGATCAGGAGGCTGTGGAGAAATGTCCAAGCAAGAATCTTGTGTTTTCAAGGGGGTAAATGTTGCTGCTGAAATGAGTGTGACCAAAAATGGTACCACTAAAAAAAAAAAAATATTTCTAGGTCTAAGGAATTGGTTTCATAGCTTTCATTTCAATGCAGAAGAGCAAGTTGTGCTGCAGAAACGCAATGACAACGTACCTCTGGAAGGAGTGAAACTCCTAAGAGATATCAATTCTATGTCAGAAATGTGGTTCATGATAAGGGTTTCAAGACTGTGGAATTAATACACAATTTCAGAGGGTTAAGGGGATCTCAGGTCATAGTAGGAGCTGGAGATGGAAATCTGAGTTAAAGACTGGTAGAAGATCCCTTAAAACTAGGAGCGAGAATTTGGAGAATAGAGAATATAGTCTGCCCAAGAATATAAATTGAATTCTTATTACGTACAACTTGGATGCTGGGGTATAAATTAACTTTTATTTGAAACTGCAGTGCAAGCTTTGCCAAGAGAAACCTCATCCTGTAGAGCAGGGACATGTTTCAGACTACGGTGGTGGAGAAATCCTTCCTAGTGTTGGTGTTTCTGCACCTGATGTAAAGATAAACTCAAAAAGAGAAGCTGCAATTTGTTTCAGGAGATGGTGTGTCTATTCAAAGGCTGAAAATCTGTCAGTCTGTTGCACTGATAGGGATTACGTGCAGAGGAACTGGAATTCAGGGAGACAGAAAGCAAAAAATATAAATAAAAGGCAGCCCTACATGTAAGCATAGAAATAGCACGGGAAAGGCAAAATTGAGGATAGAAAAAAAAATATTGAGCATAGAAAATTGAGGTCAGGTTCGTGACCATCTGATGAACTTGAAAGCGAACAAGTCCGTGGGACCTGATGGGATACACCCACGGGTACTGAAGGAACTGGCGGATGAGGTTGCTAAACCGCTCTCTATTATATTCCAAAAGTCATGGCAGTCTGGTGAGGTCCCCACTGACTGGAAAAGCGGAAACATAATCCCAATTTTCAAAAAGGGAAAGAAGGATGAAGCAAGGAACTATAGGCCAGTCAGTCTCACCTCCATGCCTGAAAAGATTATGGAGCAGATCCTCGAGGCGCTGCTGAGGAAGAAGAATAACGCGGAGGTAATTGAGTACAATCAGCACGGCTTCACCAGGGGCAAATCGTGCCTGACAAACCTGGTGGCCTTCTATGAGAAGGTCACAACATCAATAGACAAGGGGAGAGCAACTGACGTCATTTACCTGGACCTGAGCAAAGCCTTTGACACTGTCCCACATGACATCCTGGTCTCCAAGCCGATAAAATATGGGTTTGATGGATGGACAATTCAGTGGATAAAGAACTGGCTTGACGTCCGCACCCAAAGAGTGGCTGTCGATGGGTCCATGTCCAAGTGGAGGCCAGTGACGAGTGGAGTCCCTCAAGGATCAGTACTGGGACCAGTCTTGTTTAACATCTTGGTCAGCGGCATGGACAGTGGCATAGAGTGCACCCTCAGCAAGTTTGCCAATGACACCAAGCTGTGTGGGGCAGCTGACACGCTGGAGGGAAGGGATGCCATCCAGAGGGACCTGGACAGGCTGGAGAGGCGGGCCCATGCCAACCTCATGAAGTTCAACCAGGCCAAGTGCAAGGTCCTCCATCTGGGTCAGGGCAATCCCAAGCACCGATATAGGCTGGGCAGTGACTGGCTTGAGAGCAGCCCTGAAGGACTTGGGGGTGCTGGTGGACGAGAGGCTCAACATGAACCATTAGTGTGCGCTGGCAGCCCAGAAAGCCAATCGTATCCTGGGCTGCATCAGGAGAAGCATGGCCAGCAGGTCGAGGGAGGTGATTCTCCCCCTCTATTCCACTCTCGTGAGACCCCACCTGGAGCACTGCATCCAATTCTGGAGCCCCTACTACAAGAGAGATATGGACGTGCTGGAACGTGTCCAGAGAAGGGCCACGAGGATGATCAGAGGGCTGGAGCACCTCTCCTATGGGGACAGACTGAGAGAGTTGGGGTTGTTCAGTCTGGAGAAAAGAAGGCTCCGAGGAGACCTTCGAGTGGCCTACCAGTATCTTAAGGGGGCCTCCAAGAAAGCCGGGGAGGGACTTTTTAGGATGTCGGGTAACGGTAGGATCAGAGGGAATGGATTAAAACTAGAGATGGGTCGATTCAGGCTGGACGTTAGGAAGAAGTTCTTCACCATGAGGGTGGTGAGACACTGGAACAGGTTGCCCACAGAGGTGGTGGAAGCCCCATCCTTGGAAGTTTTTAAGGCCAGGCTGGACGGGGCTCTGAGCAACCTGGTCTAGTGGGAGATGTCCCTGCCCATGGCAGTGGGGTTGGAACTAGATGATCTTTAAGGTCCCTTCCAACCCTAACGATTCTATGGTTCTAAACTTTAGTATAGAGGAGCTCCATTGAACAGTGAGACAGTGGTCCTAAAAAGTATGCCAGTTGGTGGTCTGATGGGAAGGAAAACAAATTTTCCCAGAAGAATTAATGTAATAGAGCAATTGAAATGCACAGGGCCATTATACAGCAGCTTAAAATCATTCCCATCCAAAATCCATCCCTGAACAAAGGCACAAGATGATAGTGTCGGTGTGATACTTACATAACATAACATTGAATTACTTAAAATGTTGTACTGCAGACAACCGTATCTTTGTAGGTATTTTAATGCAAACAAATATAATACTAGAAAAAAAAATTGTATTCACCGAAATAATTTGGTGGCAGGAGGGTGAAGGACAGAAAAATAGTCTAATGACAGCAGTTAGCAGAGCAGGGTGTCAAATGATTGGCAGTGAATTTGCAAAACACGGGGTAGGTAAGTGATGGAGAGTAGGGTATTACTGTGCTATTAAAGACCTTCCTCCTTCTTTCAGGAGAAATTTGAAAAATGGTAGCACAGAAAATCAGACAAAAGAGCAGAGGCTTATGTTGTAAAGGTAAATATATTTAAGAAATCTGTAGGCTTTTGGTCTGGAGTGGCATAAATTTATTTGCTTGTGCTGTTAGAAAATGCATGTCAGTTCTGGATTAGAAGCACAGATGCTGGGGATTCACATAAACCGCATGGTTTAAAGGCCTTGCAGCCTTGGAATAATGTACATATGATGTTAAAATGTAGGTAAAAAGATCAGTAGCGCATAGAGAAGTTGCTCCTCACTCCAGCGAGGTAGGTACTAGGCCAGGGTAGATCTCTACATCCCAAGAATGCCTGTCCTGGAGGAGGCTGGAGGTCCATCTAGCCCAGGATCCTGTCTCCAAGCATGGTGATAAGTGGCATTTAGGGAAGAGAAGAAGAACAGGATGCGTGTATATGATCCTGCTTCTCAGTCTGGAGATGAGATTTCCATGTACAGACGTCAGTGGGTGGGGAAAGTAGAGAGACACCTTCTACACGGGAGGAAAAAAGAGGTGGCTTTTCAGTACTCAAGCAAAACTTGAAAAACCCAGGCTGAGGAGGACTTAGAGGAGCAGATATTCATAGCTGAGCATTTTCTTGGACATGGAAACAGTCATCTTTTTAACTGTTCGGGCTGTATCCAAAGTTTTTTCCTGCCAGTGTCCTAAGAGCGCTTGCAACAGGAGACTACAGCAGCAGAGGACTAACTTTAGGAAATTCAGATTTGTGCTGGCAAAACTGTAAGCTAGCCCAGCAAAGCTTTTAAGACTTGCTTTTAAGAGTGACTGTAAGTGATTTAGAAGATTCTCCCTCCAGATATGCTCATTTATCTGGCTGCTCAACTGGCGCTGGTATTGCCAGCAGTACTTCCCAGCCAGCGCTCTCCGGCTGGAGCTGCGCTTCCCTGTTACACTGCTCCTGGGGGTGTCCCAGGACTTAATTTCTTGGCTGACCTTAGACTCCACCCTCATGGCATGTGTCCCCTCCTTGGCATGTGCTGGGTACCAGCTGGGCTTGGGCTACTGGCCCATGGGAGAGTCAAGGAGAAAAGGAGGCTGAGGGGAGACCTTCTCACTCTCTACAACAACCTGAAAGGGGGTTGTACTGAGGTGGGGGTCGATCTCTTCTCCCAAGTAACAAGTGGTAGGACAAGAGGAAGTGGCCTCAAGTTGTGCCAGGGGAATTTTAAGATGGATACTAGGAAAAATTTCTTCACTGAAAGGGTTGTCAAACATTGGAAGAGGCTGCTCAGGGCAGTGGTGGAGTTGCCATCCCTGGAGGTATTTAAAAGATGTGTAGATGTGGTGCTGAGGGACATGGTTTAGTGGTAACTTGGCAGTGTTGGGTTAATGGTTGGACTCGATGACCTTAAAAGTCTCTTCTAACCAAAACGATTCCATGATTCTGTAAAGAGCATGACCTCCCATGCTGGAGCATCACTGGATACGGGTGCTGAAGCAGAGCAGTGTGTTTCCTCATGGGCTTTTGGGCATCATGACATCCTGCAAGACTGGATGCACTGCCACACCGGTGTCACAAGCCATTTGGGACCCACGTCTCAGACACTCTGGGGAAACCTGGCGTATGGCCCCACAAAAAACAGTGGCAGCGGCGCTCCTGTTCTCCCCGACCCCTTGGGTAGACAGCACTGCCTCTACGCCATCCCTGCTCCTATGTTCCCTCTTGAGTGCTAAGAAGTTGCTAAGCAACCTCAATCCATCTAGCAACCAGCAGCATCACCACCACGAGGATACCGCAGCGTGGATGCTTGGGTACCATTTTGTCCTACAGCAGCTATTGCACCTGGGAAAGCCCCATCCTTCCCATCCCCCCCGGCTGTCAGTGACCCCAGGGATGTCCACAACTTTGCACAAACATGCAGGCGTACCAACAGATAAAAAATGGACAAACCTGGTCTTTATATGAAGCACCAGCTTTGGCTCATAGGGGGTCCTTTGGGCGTGGTGTGGATTTTCATCAGCAATATGGGATATTTGTAAGTCCAGCTCCCTCCTGGCACCCAGGGGTAGGGTGATGCCATGTGGGGTGGGGGGGAGTGCACAGGGACAGGGCAGGATCCCCTCAAACATTCCCACATGGGCTATTCTTGTAGGCAGATGGACCTCACCTGACGTAGCTGAGATGTTAGATATGTCCATCCAGGCTTTTCAGCTTTAGCGTCCTAAAGATGTGGCTGACCTGGCAAGTCTTCATTGCTGAGACTTTTTTTTTTCCCATAGAAAGTAAAAAGCTTGACTACAGTGATATAATCACAGATATTTATAGCCGCTTTCTTTAAAACCAGCAAATTGTTGCTGTCTTTCTCTGTTTTGAAAAAATTTGCTCATAGTTTTCCTCCTGCTGCCTCCTTCCAGCAGCGCAGCTTCTCCGTGTTGTTAGAGGGGTATCACTTTCTGCAAAGGCATGCATGAATATTTAACAAGTGGCTATATCGCTTGGGGACAGCACGATGGCGAACCTTATAGGCGTTTTGGTGCGGTTTCCTTTGTGCGTCATTGCATCAGTCCATCCATGGCAAGCCTCCTGCCTTCCTTCACGCGGAGTTTTGAGTTGCCTCTTCTTCCTGAAGGCTGCAGGAATTTTCCGAGTCCCGCTCTCGGACTGAGTTTGCGGCTGTACAGCACTGAACCCTCCCTCTAGTGGCTGCCGCACCGAAATGTCGAGAGATGCTCTGCACGTTTCGGCTACTGTCTGCTCAGGGATGGACAGCGGTGCCAAAATCAGATCATCTGCCAGAGGTCCACGGTTCCTGCAGGCTGGGAAGCCAGACCCATAGCATGTGCTCCACTTGTGCCGTGCCCTGGCTGTGTCGCATGGGATTTGGCCACGTTGATGCAATTTCTGCCGTTCCTTGATTTTGATGGGCTATTTTGGATGCAGGATTTGTCCTCCTGAACCGGCAGAGAGGGGTGTGAACGGGAAGAGCTGCGTCAGGCTTCCCGTCTGGGTCTCACCATGCGTCTGGTCAAGGGCGCTTCTCCCTCTTGTGGGTTTTGTACTGCTAACATTTTGGATTCATCCAGACCAGACATGCCAGGGTAAAAGCTGGCTTTATTTTAAATCTCATTACAGTTCCTCTGTGTTTCATCATCCTGCAGACACGCTATTTGCTGCAGCATCACTCCTTGCAGCAGGAGGGATTGCAGTGAAATCCTCCACGGCTGGTGGGAAGGGAAAAGTGCTGCCACCCAGCACGCAGGGCCCCCATCGACATCTCTGCTTCTGCATCACCATGCAGCTCCGCCAACATGACTGTGGGTGCGGCCGTTCTTGGGGTTAAACTACCAAATCTTGTACCAAAAGCAAATAGTAGCATTTTTCTGGTGAACTGGGAGATGCTGCGTAGATTTTGGGAAGACAAGGCTAATGCAGGGGTGCAAAATAGCACCTTCTCCTGGCTCAGGAACAACCAGAACAGCACATCTGGCACTACCTGGTATGAACGCATCTGCTGAGGGCTGCTGGTACCTGAACGGTCCCCGAGAGGCGCGTGCAGTATCGCTCATCTCAGAGAGTCACAGATCCAGAGCCCTCAAAGGAGAAACGGCTCCGAAAACCCAGGATGACCATTTAAATGTAAACACCGCTCAACTTTCTGTTGATGGTTTGAAGGAAACCCGTCCAGAACGAATGGAGCAATCAGTCTCGGTAGCTATCCACAAACCCGCTCTCCCAACACGCAGAAGATGTGTCTGTGCTGATAAATGCCAAGAATGATTTCCAGCTACTGAAAACTTTTTGTAGTTGCCTTTTATCATGGTGGATCTTCCTTGCATTATTTCGGTTCCAATCTCAGTCTCAGGGCCATTCCTCTGGCTAATCAGAGGACAGCCATTTGTAACTACGGACCAAATTTTCCAGCAGTCATCGAGTCATTTTGCATTTCACTCAGCTTGACTATTAAAATAAACTGGACAATTTCCCAGTTATTGCTGACTCTCGGGCACCGGCACAAAGCTGCGCTCGAGTGTCTGTTGCTGCAGGGAACTCATAGATTTTGAAAAAATTGCCTCCCCGTTGTTTCTTATGAGAGATTTCTCTATTTAGCATCAAGACAAAAATTAAGTTCAAAATGAGCCACGCTTCTGTGCTCTGGGTACCTCCGCCTTGCACAGAGCAGGTAGGGCAAAGCCCACGTGCCAGTTTCCCTAAAGCTACATCTGTGCTAGTTAGTTATTAAGCAATAAACTAACCAGTGCCAGGAGGAGGGTATTAAACTCTCTCCCTTCCTGACGGGGTGGCTGCGTCCAAATTATCAATTGGGAACAGTCCCCTGCATGGGGACTGCTTTTTACTATCCCTGTGAAGAGGAGTTTCTTGTGATTTCCCCCCTTGTGCTGCTGCTCGTGGAGCCTCTGTTGCATCTCCCAGCCTTTCCCTGCTGTGAAGGCGACTGGAAACGTAAAAAAGCAAACCAGAGAGGCGGAGGTTGTCGCTTGAATCCAGGAGCTGGGGCTCTGAGGTTACGCGCGCGGCACACCCCTGTCCTTGCGGAGCCTTTGGGGACATCTCTGAGACTGCGGGAGGACACCTTGGCCTCTGCACATGGCACAGGGTAACAGAGGAACGAGAGCCGTGACTTCTTTCTGGCTCTACAAATATTTCCTTATGTGCTGGTGCATGGGAGTATATTATATGATAAATGTGTGTATCATGGTGTACGCTACAGCAGGTGTTATAATATCTGCTCCAGGCTGGGATGAGCTGAGGCTCAGGGTGTTTGCGGTGGGAGGCAAAACATAAATATAAAAAATTCAGATTAGCTCTGAAAATCTCTATCTTAACGCCAAAATATGTTAATAACAGCACATTTCTCCCCTTCTCATGCTCACAGAGGAACCCCACTGCCTTCCTTCGTGCTCTCCATCGCCAGGGATGCTGGTACCACCCAACGCTGGCTGCATCGACAGGCGGGTTATTTCCCTACGCTGCGGCCTGGTATTTATAGGCAGCAGATTTAGACAGTAATTAGGCCAGAGGATAATTTCAACTTGCACTGGGACCGCTGAGCCCTGCTAGAGGGGAGCAAGACATTTTTGCCAGAAGGGGACCAAACCCCCTTCTAGATGCGTTGCTCCTCAGATGGAGCAGAAGATGCTGGCTCGGTGTGTCCAGTGACAATCCCTACCCGCTTGTCCCTCTTGAAGGTCATCGGGGGCACATAACGGGTAGAGAATAGCTCCTTTTATGCCATGTGAGATATTTATATAGATAAAGGCTGCCGGTCACTGGGAAGCTGCCCAAGACTTTAATGGTTTAATTGCAGTTTCCTGTATGTTCCCTTCTCTGTTGTTCATCACAGATGACAATTGTGGTTTCGTGTCCGTGGGGCTGGGCTGGGGCTCCCTGGGAATCTCGTCTCCTCGTGCAATTACTGGATATCTCTGCCGGTCTGGGTACATCCTTGAAGTCTCCCCGCAGTTAAGATCATCTGTATGGGCCTTATATCCAAGTGGGAACATCCTACAAGATGATGTTGGTCCCTTTTTTTACCCTGAGGCATGAGGTGATGGATGGAGGGCAGATTGGGGCATCCTTGCAATAACCCGTAGAACACGCTGTGCGCGATGGGGTGAGACTGGGGTGGACACGGTGCACGACAAAAACCAGGGGAGGACTGGAAAACGAGCCCATTTTGGGGACCCTGCTACTCACCGACGGTGCCACAGAGCTGCATTAGTGTAAAGCAGGGCACAATTAGACCTTTTAAGACTTGTGTGTGCTAGCAGATAAATACACCATTTGCTCCACCCTGATATTGATCCTGAAATAAAACCACGCCGCCCTCCGCTCCCGGGTCCATTATCTCCAACCCCAACTGCCCAGAAATCACAGCCAGAAACCCCCGCGTCGTAAAATTGCCACAAAGTTCTCGATCGTATTTTTAGTACTCTTTCTAATGCGCTTTGAATTTGCCTTCTGGTTTTTCAGCCGCTAGAGTAAACTCGGCTCATCCCTCAAACCTTTTGAAAATGGAGGTTTTTAAAAACATCGGCTGCCTCCAGGGCCCTGGGCTTTAAGAAAAACAACATATATGTATGTATATGTATTCCTACTTATATTTATACCTACATAAAAGGAGATGCGTGGTAAAATTACATGAGCTGGCAACACAACCGCCCTGTCACAAAAATCTCTTTGAAAAGGTGACAAACCACCTACGTCCAATGCACCGTGCTTTGTCTGCCCGGGACGGAGATGAGAGGACAAATGTTGGCTTGGCTAAATGGAGCCCTGACAGCCCCGATCCTTCACGTCACCCGCCGCTGGGTCTCACACGTGCACCCCCTTCCCTCGCCCTGAAACATTTCGGTACCTCCCTGAATGTGCACCGGGCGACGGCCAAGGGTTGGGTGTTTGCTTTAAATCGCAGAGGTCTTCTCTGCCGCGCTTTAAAAGCTGATCCTGGGCTGAAGTGGTGCCAGGATGAGTTTTGTCAGTGATAGGAGGGAGAACCTGAGAAAAAATACTATAAATCTTTCAGACCTTTAAAAAAAAAAAAAAAGAAAAAAAAGGTCTTTTCTCCCGTGGGCATTTTAACAAAGAGAGTTGCCCCGGGATTGAGTCGGTGCCCACCGCGCGTCCCCGCACACCCCTCTGGTTAATTCATCTCTTGGCACTTTTTCCTCCAAAGCTGCCATCGGCGCCGTCGCTCAGTAAACCTGCTGGAAAAAAGCTGCTGGGAAAGTGTGTGTGGGCGTCTGGGGGGGGACGGGACGGTGCCACCCCTGCCGTGGGCACGGCCGACCCCGCGGGGAGCTGCTCAACAGGCTGATCTTTGGGGAAAGGTTGCAGCGTCAGGACCACCGCCGGGTAATGCCAGCCCAGAGACTGGCTCTCCCGCCTGCCGTGGCATCACAGGAAGGCTCTGAGCCGTCATATTTAATGCATGAGGAGCACCGGGATGGTCTTTTTACAGGCAGTGCTCTCAGGCTTCATTTTTTAAAAATTGTTGGGTAATAAGGGCTTTGAAATTAGGGGTTAGGTCTCCAGATTGGTGGGGGAGGTCTGTAGGACCAACATCTGGAGCTAGAGCTTTGCTGGAACCCGTTCCTCATCCTGGGCACCGGGGACACATCTGCTCGGCCAGGCGGGGAGCCGTGATGGAGGGGTGGGTTCAAGCTCCTTTTTTGGCAGGGTGCACCTCCAGCTTCCCCTCCCTGGAAACTAGGGAAAACCTTTCTTATTAAACTCTGCTTTTACACAATTTAGGTTTCGTTTTAAAAGAATGGGAGTCTGGAGATCTGGACTACATACTCTCTTTAGCCAGTGATGTGCTGGGTGAGGAGTTTTTCCTCTGTTAAAAACATCTGTAATCCTCCCCGAACCTCGCTGGATTTGGTCACCAGGTTGGAGGTCTACTTGCACCACCCGACTTCAGGGGATTAAAAACCAGGATTGTCCCTTTTACCTCTCCAGAGACCACATTGCCCTTTCTTCTCTGCTGGTTTTCATCTTGCTAATTTTAAAGAGAAATCCTCTAAACAAATACAACGCGTCTGGATCAGTGGGTTTTAACCCCCGGTCCATGGGTGGCTGCTGGTCTGGACTCTGCTCCAAGCCAGCTATTATCTTATAGATATTTTCAACACTGTACAAATGAGGCAAGAAAACAAGAGAGGGGAATGAAGAGTTAATTTTATGGGCATTTTGGATGTAGCCTGCCTTTTCCTTTGGCTGCAAGTGAAGCGATGGCAATGGTACACAAAGAGCCTTTGGGATTTTAATCTTAATTTGCAGGTTAGCTAGACTCATGGACCAGCGTAGTTTGGAACGGGATCTTTGGATGTCATTTGGTCCAGCCTCTGCAGATCCTTAGGTATCTTTTAAAGTCATTTAGTGTTTTTTTCCAAGAAAGGTGGGAAATACTGGGCTCTAACCCGCCCCCTCGTCCCCAGGCAAGATCAAGTCTTTTTTTATGTCATTCCTGACACACGTTTTTCTAACCTGGTATTAAAACCCCCGAGGAGCAGAGAGCCCACCCCAGCTGCAGGCAATCCCTCCCCACGCTAAACTAACCTCACCAGAGCAAACTTTCCTTATAGCAGAGTAAGAAAAACTCACAGTATTAACCGAATCGAGCAACATTTATTTCACCGCCTGTCTTGGTAACCGAATCCTGGTTTTGTCTGGGCTATCGGCATCGTTAACTCTGTGCTAACGAGGGCAGCGTTAAGAGGATGCTGCACTGGGGAGTGTGTACGGAGAGAGGATGGAGAGGTAAACCCAGGTCCCTTGTAGGTATAGAGATAATCACTGCTGTATGGCCCCTTCCCACCACGTATCACATCCCATCACATCACCCCATGTTAAGCAACGCAGGGCATTTGCCTTCTCTCCAGGAAAATCTGACCAGCTAAATTCCTCCTTATATAGCAGAGCTCGAAGTAGTAGGGGAAAGGAGAAGGAAATGCAATATAATAGGCCACGATATAGTGCTATCTATAAATATTTTACCAGGGAAGGTATGCGACTGGTATTTTGAACAAATCCCCAGCCGCAGTTTTAATAAAGTGCCTTTAGCATGCCACTCTGCCGTGTTTAAATCTAATTCCAGTTGTCAGTCAAATCGCTGTATGTTATTAACCTATGGGCATAATTGCCGATTCCAAGTCTGCAGCTCTAAGAGGCTTTATGTATGATTGTAATAAATGAAATAACTTTTATGATTCCAACTCACAGTTGAACACATTGACATTGAAAATTACACATGCATACGCATTACTTTTGTCTTTCCCTATATCAGATATTATCGGTGCGACTCTGACTGCAGAGGAAGACCCGTGTTAGCAGGGAAATGACTGAGCTTTGCATTAGCTCGTTCTGCAGCTGGTGCCACAGGGAAACGCTTCAGCCCATCTTGGTTTAAAATAAAAAGACTCCCTCCAAATAAGCAAACGTTCACAAAATCGCCACTGTGTGTATCGGCGACGGAGAAATCCTCGTAGGCTGTCGTGGCCAAAGTGATTTATACCAGATTTAGGTGTTGATGGCTGCTGTCTCTCCATCCCCGACCTCCTCCCTTTCTCCCACCGTGTCGTATTTTGTGCCTGTGAGGTGATGCCGAAGTGGAGATCGATTTGTTCGCTTATTTTTTATTTGTCACCATCGGGGCAAGGTGAATATGAAATGCAAAGGGCAAAGTTGGCTTTTTTCCAGCTGTTTTGTGTTGCTGAAAACCCATGGCATGAGTGGGAGGGTAGCAAAGGGTCACCGACCACCAAAGGATGTAGGTGCTGTGAGCAGCAGGTCCCAAAAAGCATCATCTCAGCCTCTTTTGGATCTGACCAGACTTTACAAGAAGTTATGGCAGTAATCCGTGCTGGGAGCATCTCTCTTGGCAATGCTGGACCCCTTGGCCTCTGTCTCTTGCCCGAACCCTTTTCATATTCATAAGCTGGGGCTAGGGAACATCTCTCTTCATTTCAGCCATCTGAAAGGCAGGTGGAGATTCTCCACTGGCCTGCTGGATGGCTTCCTAGATGGGCGGAGAGAAGGGCATCTCCAGAGGGTGGTTTGTCTTGGAGACAAGGGCTGGCTGTCCATCAGCAATGGACATTCACACGATGTGATTCACAGGCACCAGAGAACCTCTGGGCAGCTGAGGTTTGGTAGAGTGAATCCCACCTTTGCAGCTCCTCTGTCTTCCAAACCTAAAGGCTGCTGAAGACACGTTGGGACACTTGGAAAATACTTGCTGAGGACCAGACCCTGCTTAAAATCATAGAATGATAGAATTGTTTTGGGTGGAAGAGACCTTTAAGATCAAGTCATTAAAAAATACCACAAGGGATAGGAGGAACATCCTCCTCTGAGCCTCCAGCCTGTCCCCAACTCCATAAATATGCTCGGGAGAGAGACAGCAAGGGGGAGATAAATCCTGTAGCCGGGCTGCTCAGAGCTTGCCTTGGGTGTGGGGAGAGGTTGTGCTTGCTGGCCACCTCCAGCAACCGACCACGGGGGCATTTTATCCTCTTGCTATCCTCCACTTTGGCTGAAATGGTCCCAAAACACACAGAGAAAGACCATTCTCACTTAGAATCACAGAATGGTGAGAGTTGGAAGGGACCTTAAAGATCATCCAGTTCCAACCCCCTGCCACGGGCAGGGACACCTCCCACCAGACCAGCTTGCTCCCCATCCAATCTGGTCTTGAACACTTCAAGGGTTGGGGCATCCACAACTTCTCTGGGCAACCTGAAAACACTGTGTCCTTGCTGCAGGGCAGGAAACGTCCAGGTTGCTGCTCACGTGGCTTTTAGTGCTGGGACAGTCTCAAGTCAAAATCAGGATGTTTCCACTGAATGTTGTGCTGGACATTTTGGGGACCAGGGTTCTGGGGCCAGTGTGGGTGTGTTTATGTGTCACGGTCTATAGGTTCACAAGAGTGGGCGATACCATTCAAATCTTTCCTGGCATCGGTAGCAATTAGAGAACTGTGATTTCACTGGGTGCCGTGTCACCGCTAAACCTTTGGATGATGGTCCAGGCAGTTTCTCAATGCTCTGCACCTCTTGAGCTCCTCTCCCTTGAACTCTTGCCCTCCGACCCATCTGATCTTGTTGAGGAGGTCAGGATCTGCCCCTCCAACTGCAGCGCAATAGGAGTGGTGGGAATCCCTGTTCTTTACTCATCCCCTGGCATATGGGACCTCTCAGTTCAGAGCAGCCCCGTTCCCACCATGGGACTCAGCCCTGGCTCCCTTTCCCCGCTGCGGGATGTTTTTCAGCTCTGAGCTTTGGTTGCAGAGCAAAGCATGCCGAAAGTGCTATATGTACCGGGATACCATAGTAGCATCACCGCCCCATAATTGCAGCATGACTTGGGACCGCACGCACGCCCAACTGGGCAAGTGCCATGGTAACGGCGTATCCTCCATCATCACCAGCCGGGTAGCAAAGGCTGGACCCGCCTTCCGGCTCCGGGGGGGCAGGAGATGCGAGTCGCCTCTCCTCCCAGCCTCTGCGCCGGGCAAAGCTCGTCGGCTTTGCTCGTTTGGTTGCTCATCGCCTACGGGCTTGGAGCAAACCCGGTCACACCAAGCATCTCGGCAGTGCTGATGCGTTGGGTCCCCATGGTCCTTAAGCGTGAATCCTGGTTGGAATCAATCTAATTACCGGTCCGATTCTGGGGATTTTGGGTGATGGGAAAAATACACGTTGAGGGGCTGCTTCGAGATGTCTTAGTAGGAGAAATGGGGTGGCCCTGGTGAGTGGGAGCATCGTTAAAACGCCGTCCCCTCTCCTCGTCCCCGCTCCTCAGGGCGCTGCGTGCCGCTTCCCTATTTGACCCCTGAATTTCCAGCAGGTGATGTCACCGAAATCCCTGTTTGTGGTCTCGCTGGCGGTGTAAATTTAGAGTGTTTGAGATGATTTGTGACTCTGTTGCTGGGGGGAGGTGGGGAAGGGGGGGGTGTCGGGGAGTGACATGTGAGTCCTGTGTCACTGAGGCTTGTTTGGGCTTTGAAGGCGGTGGAGTGCTGTGCGGAGATGACGGTGCTGTCCAGGAAGAGCAGAGGGGAAAAAAAAAAAATATGGGACTCTTGATCCTTTTTATAGTCTAAGCAATTTAATTGAGCTCGTTGCTTAGCTAAGACATTAAGAAAGGATTTTCCCCTCGGATCCTGATTAGATTTCCCAATAAAATGCCCACTTTGACGGCTGCTGCTGGGAGATGTGCTGGTTTGTGTTTCAAAGAGGCGCGCGGCGTAAAAATAAACCGAAAAAAGGAGCTGGATGCTGCGGGTATGTGGAGGAAAAGACCTTTCCGGATGGAAACCATCATCCTTCATGGGGCTGGGTCAATAGCAGGGCTGGATGGAGCTGGGACTTAACCGAGAGTGGGGAAATGAGGGAAACAGAGGAATTTCCCACATCTTCCTTTCCGCCTCCCTGCCGGAGCCAGAGCATCTCGAGTCAAACCAGCGCTGCAGTGGCGAGCGAATCGGTCAGGGGGTGGGTGTGGGCGGGGAGAAATAAAAATGGCATAAAATATCACGGATGGAAGGACGTGCGCACCCCGCTTCTCCGCTCCATCCATCCCTTTCCTCTCCCCGCGTGCTGGGTACCCGAGGGTCCCTCTCCCCGGCCTCGCCGTCCCCTTGCAGCGCGTGACCTTGAGGCCAGACGCCTGAAGGTTGTTTGGGGGCATCTCCATGTTAATCAAATGTTCGCACAAGCTGCTTAATTCCCCCCCTGTAATCCAACTGGGGATGGAGCCTGGCAGGTTTCTGGCCGTTATGTTTACATCGGACTGCGGGTGGAGGGAGGAAGGAGGGGACGGGGAGCGGGGGGGAAGCTGACGTGCTTGGAATAAAATCGTGCCACCTCCTCCTCCATCCCTCAGCGAAAAAAACCAAACGCATCTGTCCACCCCCCCCAACCCCCAACGCCATTTCCCTACCCAAACTGTCCACCCAGAAGAGGAGGGGCTGTGCTGCAGCTCATCTCAAGGGGGCAAAGGTCTTTGAGAAACCCCCGGCCTGATTTATTCAGGGCATAGCAATATTTCTTGGGATTAATATTAATAGGAGCCTCCTGCCCCCTCCTCTCCATCCCCCCCAAGCTGAGCCCGAGGGATGCAGCCGGGCCCCGGCGGGGTACCAGGCCTCCCGCCTTCGGGTGTGAGGTGACGGTGTCTCTTCATCCCAGCTGTTTCTCAAGCAATAAAACAGGTTGTTTATTTATTTGGGGTTATTTAGAGCTCGTTTCTCTCTCCCGTGCCGCAGCTCGTTAATGGAAAAGCCGTTTCGCTGGCTCTCCGGGTGAGGGCTGCGTGCTGCTGGGGCCGGCGGTGCTGCAGAGGGATGCTCGGCGCATAGTGTGGCAGGGCAGGGACCCACCTGCGGGGATGGAGGCAATCCCGAATAGAAGGGACCCCAAATCTCTTGGGTTTTTTCCCCCTTTTATTCATTAAATGGGAACCCTCTGGCAGTTCAGACTCTCCTGGAGGTCCAGGATGCGGAGGCGCCCGCCCAGGGCTGCACAGGCGACCGTGGCATTGCCAAATTGAAAGGCTGAGTTTTTTATTTTGGGGTGGATTTTAGTATTCATCCCCCCTCCCACCTAGTGCTGAGTGGGGGTCCTGCCTCCGCTGCTGGAAGAGACGGGCGAGAAACCTCGGCGAACAAAGGAGAGGATGCGGGAGCCCGCAGCGAAAGACCTTTATTGGCACGGCACGACCCGACGGACTCCTTGCGGCATCCGCACCAGCCGAGCTACAAGCCCGGGGGGGGCTGCCCCCAAATACCTGCAGCACCCCGGGGGCGGGTTGGGGTGCAATGAGGCGTCCCAGGGACCCCGAGCTGCTGTCAATGCTCCCATGGGCACCGTCCCAGAAGCGAGGGTCTGCGCGCAGGGCTGCAAAGAGAGATGGACCCCCCCCAAACCATCATCAAAGGCCCCCCCCTCCTGCCAGCCTGGGCACAGCTCTGCAGCCGGCCCATGGAGTGGGGGGGACCATCCCCTCCAGTAAGGCCTGTCCTTGCTCAGTGCGAGGCAACTGCTGGGAGCACTGGGACAGCGGATTGGGCACAGGGATGGAGGGATGCAGGGCAGGTTGGCCTCCGGCTGCAAAGAGAGGGGAAGGGATGGGAGAAGGGATGGGAGGAGGTGGAGGGCAGGGGGGGTGGCGATGGGCACCCCTCTGGTTAAAAAGGCGGAGAAAAAAAAAAAAAAAAAAAGAAATTAAATAATAAAACGTGAAAAAGGAGGGGGAAATAATATAAAAGCAGGGTGGAAGCGGAGCAGGCGGCTCTGCGGGGGCACCCGCTCCGCGTTAGGCCGCGGGGTCGCAGCATCCCTCCGTCCCCCCCCCCGCCCCCCCCCCCCCACCCCCGCCGCCCCGGGCCTCCAGCTTCTATGAATTTTATTTTATTTTCTGAATAATTCAGGTGCTGGTTTCCCCCCCCACCACCACCCCCTCCTCCTCCTCCTCCACCTCCCCCCTTCTCCTTTCCCCCACCCCCCCCTCCCCTCGGCTCCTCGCACACACACGCCTCTCGCCGGGGCTGTGTTAGGGGTATAATGAGGCAGCCGATGGGTAATTGGGATCTTTTGTAGGGAGGATGTATGGCCGGGGCAGCTGCCGGGGGGGCAGCTGGGGGGGGGGGTTGGGGGGGACACACACACACACAGCATTACCATACAAAGGGAACAAATGACATGTTTATCCCTCCAAGAGATTTACGCCCGGCCTCGCCCTGCAGACACAGCGCTAACCCCCCCCCCCCCCTTCGCCTCCCCGGCACTTTTGATTTAAATTATAAGGATTAAAGTAGAGGAGGGGGGTGTGGGGTGTGAAGGGGAAAGACACACAAACAGCCACCGGAAAAAAAAAAAATTAATAATAAAGCTTTAAAAAATTAAAGAAAAAAAGCGGCTTTGCCCCAGCATCCCCCCCCCCCTCCCCGCCCCCGCCGGGGGAGCAGCGTGAGCCCCGGTGACCCCAAGACCTGCCCTTGCTTTTTAGCAGGGGAAAAAAAGAAAAAAAGAAAAAAAAAACAAAAAAAAACCCCCAAAACCCCCAAACCAAAAAACAAACCCAAAACAAACCAACCCCCCATCGCTCTGCGGAGAAAAGGCGAGAGAAAAGGCAAAAGCACAAAGCGGCGGCAGCGGAGCAGCCCCGGGGGCAGCAGCCGCGGGCCCCCCCCCCCTCCCCGGGGCCCACCCGCGGGTCACCCCCGAGTGACAGCTCCGCATTTCAGCCCCCGGGCGCGTGTGCGCGCAGGGACACCCCCCCACCATTTTTTTCCCAGGGATCCCCCCCAAAAGACGCTACATCCCCCCCCCCCCAACTCCCCTCCATCCCTCTCTCCCCCCCGCGCTGCGGGTGCCACCTGCGCCGGTGCGCAGCGCTGCCTGCGCGCCCCGCGGCCGGGCTTTGGGGGGGGTGGGGGGGTTTGGGGGGGGTGGGGGTTGAAGGGGGGGGTTCCGCGGGTGCGGAGAGCCGCGGAGCCGCCTCCGGCCTCGATGCTGGTCAGCCTCGTTCTTGGCATTCACCGCGTGCCTTAATTGTATGGACATTTAAATCAAGGTCCGCTGTGAACACGGAGAGAGGGGCCTTTCCTCGGGAGGAAAAAAAAATAGATATCATAAGAGGAGGGGGGAATTATTAAGGAAAAAGAAGGGGGAGGAAGGTGGTGGTAGGGGGGGGGGGAGAGAAGGAGGGGTGGTGGGAGAGGGGCCGCGCAGCCCACCGCCCCCGCGGAGCCCAGCCTTTGTTCTCCGCACCCCGCGCCCTTCCCGGTGGGAATAAAAATCCATCCCACCCCCAGGAAAAAAAAAAAAAAAAAAATTAAAATAAATCTCTCTCTCTCTCTCTCTCTCTCTCTAAAATAAAATCGATCCAAGGGTGTGGGGTGCTGCCCCGGGAAGGGGCCGGGGAGGCGGGGGGGGGTGGTGGTGGGGGGGGCCGTTACCTGCCCTCCGTCTCTGCCCGCCGCTGCCCGCTCTCTGCCGCCTTCCCCGAGCCCCGCCGCGCTGCTATAAACGGGGGGGGTCTGGAGGAGCGCGATAAACCTTCCCCCGTTCGCCTGCTGCAGTCAATCCTTTCGCTCAGATCCCAAGTGGTGCAAAAAAAAGAGGAGAGGGGCCCATCTGGCTTCTCATCAGCTTTGTCAAGTCTTGCATACGCTAAAATGCTAATGACCTAGATAGCTCATGCAAAATGCAGCAGAGAGGGAGGGAGGGAGGGAGCAGCGAGGGAGGGAGGAGGGAGGGGAGGGAGGGGGAAAGGCAGAGGGAGGGGGAGAGCCCGGGTGCATCGCCCCCCCCCCCTCCCCATCACATCCCCCCCCCCCCCCCCCCCAAGCCCTTGCTGGCCAATGCACCTTGGTAGGTACGAGCCGGGCTTTGATTCGAAAGGTCACCCGGGTACGATGGGGGGGGTGTGTGTGTGGGGGGGGGGGAGAGGGATGGATGTGCCGGGGGGATGGATAGGAAGGGGGGGGGGGCATGGATGAATGGGGTGGGAGACGGATGGATGGGGGGGAGGATGGATAAACCTCCCTGCCCTCACCGCCCCCCCCCCGCCCCAGCCTTTCAAGGAGGGGGAGCAAACGCGCGGAGGAAGGGGGGCGGGGGGGGGGCAGCCCCCATTGCATCCCCCGTGGGGTGCTGAGGGGGTGTCGTGTGTGTGTGTCCCCCCCTCCCTCCCTTCCCGGCCCGACCCCAACCCCAAACCGCCCCCCCCGGCGATAAGAGGAGCGAAGGAAATACCCCCTGCGTGGTCCCTCCGTCCGGCGGCCGGTGCAGCAGCGCGGCCAGGCGCGTAATCCCGCGGAAGATGCTTGGGGCGGGGGAGAATGCCCACCTCCGCGCTATGCGGAGGAGAGGTGAAAATGATATATATATTTAAAAAAATAAAATAAAAAAATATTAAAGAAAAAAAAGGGAAAGGCAGGGGGGTGGGGGGAGCGGGGGTGGATAAAGCCAGGCCGGCGGCGGGGCGCGGAGCGGGCGCCGGAGGGGCGCGGAGGGAGCGCGGAGCAGCCGGGCGGGCGCTGCGCGGAGAGCGGAGCTGTCAGCGGCGCCTTCTCATTTATCATTAGCCAGCCCTAATCTTGCTCGCTGTCCTCCTTCGGTGATGTTGATCCACTTTCCCTCCCTCCTCCCCCAACCTCCCCCCCTCCTTTCCCCGCACCCCCCACCCCCCCCCCCGTAAAGGATTATTCAGCCAAAAAAAAAAAAAAAAAAAAAAAGAAAAAAAAAAGGAGGGGGGGGAAAAAAAAAATCACAGCTGCTGATTCCGTGCGCGGAAAACAAGGCGGCTGCAGCCCTCGCCCCCAGCCCCTCTCCCGCAGAGATGCTCCGGGTGTTGTCCGCAGAAATGCTGCCTTTTAAAACAAGGAGCGACCCGCGGGGAAAGAGCCTCCAGCCCTGCCCAGCTCCCCCCCCCCCAAACCCCCACCCCCCCGCCGCCTCCCGCACCCCCCACCCGGCGGAGGGAGCCATGGCTGGGGCGGGGGGGTGGGGGGGTGTGGGGGGGGAAACCCCTGGTGTCCCCCCCCGCCCCCCCCCCGGCCTCCCCCAGCCCCGCTGCGGAGGAAGGATGCTGCAGAGCTGGGTGCAGCTTCGCAAAAAAAAAAAAAAAAAAAGAAAAAAAAAAGAGAGAGAGAGAGAAAAAAAATAATAAAGGACCAATTTTGGATGAGGCTTCGCTTTCTTTACCCCCCCCCCCCCCCCACTGCTGGTTTCATGGCTACGCTACTGTAATTATGAATTCTTCTTCTTGCGACTTGTGTGTGTGTGTGTGGGGGGGCTGGGGGTGGCAGTGGCTGTGTTTTGCGGCTGACATCACTGCAGTGGCGTGGGGCTGACAGCTCCCAGGGCTGCCTGCCGCCCGCAGCCGCTCCTCCGCTTCTTTTTGCAGCCTCTCTGCTGACAATTGTCAAGGAAAAAGGGGGGGGGAAGTAATAATAATAATAATAATAATAAATAATAATAATAAATAATAAAAAAAACACCCAAACAGCAAGCCCACCCCATCTCACCGCGTTCAAGGTGAATTTCAAGGAGAAGAGCGTGCTTTTTTGTTTATGGTAAGGTCCTGATGGATACCGGCGATAGGAAACGTGCGCTGTGGCTACCTATACATCTATATCCAGGGATATCGGTAAATCTCCGGCGTCACCGGTCCTTACTGAGCACCCTGTGAGACCCCGTAACCTTGTCGGGGCGCTGCTCAGCGTGACCCGGCCCAAACCCCTGGCCAAAGCCGGCTCCGAGGGCAGGAAAACCTTTATTACTCGCCCGAGGATTTCGCACCAAGGGCATGTGCCCACTCCTGGCATCTCTTTGCACAAGCCGCGGCGGCCACCGTTGCCGTCATCGAGATCATTTCAGCTACGTATCGTGCTGCATCGCATGTATATTCCTTCCCATAGCATGAAGACAAATACATGCTTTTTTTTTTTCCCCTTCTTTTTTTTTTTCTTTCCCTTCCCCCCCCCCCCCCCGGAACCGAGGCCTAGAAGTTGCTGAGAAAAAAGCCGCATGGAAGCAGGAGCGCACGGTCCGTACCCCGAGCACAGTCCGTGTGTGTGTGTGTGTGTGTGTTCAGAGATGGGTAGAAGCATCCGGCCCTGAATAAGCAGAAGGGCCCTGTGCGCATTGGGGGGGCCCCCCCCGACACGCTCGAAATCTTCGTGCCGAGCCGGCTGAGAGCCGCGGCCCTTTCTTCTTCGTGCTGTTCATCACTAGTACCATTTTGTTCCCATTACGTTAATGATATTTCATCTAATGCGCCAAATGTGAGGAGTTTTCAAGGAAATGCTAGAAATTAGATGTCGAAAATTGTCCAGGAGAGTCACCAGCCCGGGCACAAAAATCTCCCCGCCTGCCCTTTGTAATGCCACCCCCCCTAAAAAAACCCCACGACACGATATTATTTGGTTAAAAAGCAACCCTGATTTAGCCCGAATGAACAACTTCTCCCATACCTCCTCGAAACTGTTTGCAATTCAAATAAGAGACCGTATAGCGCAGATTTTAAAGGTCTCGCTGACAGAAGCCAACAGCCAGAGCATCCCTCTGGGACCGCCGCGCTTCACGCCGCAGCTGGAGCCACCGGCCGCCCCGGCCTCAGCCCCTGCCCGGTGGGGACCGCGCCGGGCACCCGGTCGCGGCGTCACGTTATTTATCTGTCTCCTCCTCGGTTTTCTGTCTCAGAGATTTATAGAGGGCTGAGCTATTTTGACTTTAAAAATAAACCTATGTGTTGCAAGGGAGGTAAGTTGGTTGGAGCTAAAAAGTTGTAATTTCGGGATCCCTCCCAAATTACCGCTATATATGTATTTTTTATAACTCACAGTGCTTTATCTCTCGGTAACATCCTCCTTCGGAGGATCCCAAAGCGCTTTGGGAATCGGCAGGAGAGTCGAGCCGAAGTGGCAATCCTGAAGGAGATAAATGCAAATTCCCCTTTTTGTGGGGGAAACTGAGGACCAGGGGCCTCGGGGACGTTCTGCCGCCCATCCTTGGTGGCTTCGAATGGGAGGGAGATGCCTATGGAGCCAAGCCGTGGAGATGGAGGCGCTGCTGGAGACCACGGGGGCAGCTGGCGATGCGAACCCAGCCCGGGGCCCTCAAAGCTGGGCAAAATGTCGTGGCTAAAGGGACACGGGGATTTTCAGCCCGAATTTCAGCCCGCTCACACGGGGGCTGGGGAGCCACGCTATAAATCTGCGCGGGATTAATGCCCAAAGGGATCTCTCAGGGCCTTTTCCAGCTCACTCTTGCCCACTCCCACGTTTACCGGCGGTATTGAAAGCCCACTCCAACCCCCTTGAAAACACATTACGCTTCCCTTAAAAACATAAATCCTCGGACTTAACCCGTGATCCATTCCCTCCCTCTGCACTATTAGCACATTAAGAAATTAAACGATAAAAACTCCTAAAGATCCGATTGACCAGAATGGCGCCGCTCCATATGGCACGGCATATGTGTCCGGCCTTGCCGCGTGCCCCGGTTGGGATCGCCTGGATGTGCTGGTTTCAAGGCAAATTCGGATGGATTTAGAGTTGCTTTTTTTTTTTTTTTTTTTTTTTGATTTTCCCCATGACATTTCACTTCTCTGCTCCACCTCCAGCGCCGCAGGACACGGTGTAGAGGTGATGTATGGCCCTAAATAAGGCTTTGCTTTGCTGGCGGAGGTCAGGTGAGGCTATTTAACGCTTGGCGGGATGGCTCCTCAAAGACGATGGGCTTCAGAAAACAACCCCAAACCCCAAAGCGACATCCCGACAATCAGCTTAAGGACTGCTGGAGCCCATGGCAGCGGTGACTCGGGGGGGGACGGGTCCCTGCCGGTGGGTGCTCAGCACCCGGCCGGGGGGCAAAAGTCCTTTTTCTGCCCGACCCGCTCCACGATAAATCACGCTGCAGCAAACAATAGGCTCCGGGCCTCGCTGGGAGCTTTCCCCGAGCGACAACGGGTTTCTAAAAGCCTTTATGAGCTTTTTCACCGCTTTGGTGAAATTTAAACCTCCTTTTTTTTTTTTTTCAATGGGTCTCACCTGAATTTGTGGGTGCTGGGAGGTGAAGACCTCAGAGCCGGAGCTCAGCCCCGTGCCTGGCTCTGCGCAGACGGACGGGCAGAGCCCGTACCCAAAAACTTTAACTCTAAACACGACCTAAACCAGCTTAACGGGGATATACACGAAGGAAGGGATTAACCCCCCTCGCCCCCCAACCAGGAGCTACAAATCCCATTAACTCCCCATCCCTGGGAGGGGAAACTCCGCATCCACTGACCCCCGGAAACAGGGACCCGCCGCGTTGATGGGAGTTATTTATTTCCACTAAAAATCCCAGCCCGTGGCAACGTCTCCCGCAGAAGCTCCGTACGGAGAATTAATGATGGTTTCTGCGGAAAGCATCGGCATCGCCGTGTTATTCGGGTGCGACGCCGGCTGCTCACCTCCTAAATAGTTAATTCCTGGAGACTGCGAGAGAAGGTTCAGTATGGATTGGGATTGGTCACCTATAGCTCCCCTTTCTGCAGGATTTCTCTGGGGCTACGCAGAGAATCGGGAGTAAAATCCAGCAAAAGGCCGGGGGGCGGCGGGGGGGGATGAAAAATCTCTCTCTGCCTGAGAAACCCGGTTTGCTCCCAAGTTGTGATTTGCTTTAAAACCGGGCGAATTACTCAGTGAGGTGATAGGTAGGAATGGCACAAAACATAGTGGGGGGGGGGGGGAAGAAGCTGTTAGAGACAACAGCAGAAGCAAAACTCCGTTATCTATGGTAACAGTCTGGAGACGGATTTATACGGCGTATAAATAGAGCAGGAGAAGCTTTCTCGATGCAGACGCTCCGATGGCGAAGCGAGAGTTTATTTTCCCCTCCCTCTCAGGTTCAGCTGAACAGGAAAATCGCCCGTCGAGGCAGCGGGCTCCTGCTCGGCGGCGCGCGACGTCGCACCCATTTCCACGGGAAACGGGCCCAAACTTCCTCCCCTCGACGCCGTGCTGGGCGCAGGCGTGGGATGCCAACCCCGTGGTGTGCCCCCCCCGCCCCGGCCCCATGTAGCCATTTCATCTTAATTAATTACCCCCCCCAGCTCCTCCCAGAGCAGCTCTCTCTAAGCCCCCAAATATTCCTGTGTTGTTCACTACAGGGGTTTGTGGCGGGGGGAAGCTGATGGACCGGATCCCCATCCCGAGTGCTTATTCCCTTCCACACTTTTAATAATATTATTTAATCTACTGGCTGTAAAGGAGAAAAAAAAACCCCAACAACCCACGCCAAATCTCTTGTACTCCGTGATTTATTTCTGAATTTTCCTCGGGGGGCGGGGGGAAATCACCTAAAGGTCTCCAAGCCGAGGGTTTAAAATAATGCATCATATTTAAGCAAGTGATATTAGAGTAAGCACAGAGAAAAAAAAAAAAGAAAGATGTAACGCCGGGCTGGAGCCCTGGTAAGCATTTAGGGTAAGGTGACATGTATTTCTGAGAATAAAACGTGGGGGTTAGCAGTGAGATTTCAGGGCTGTTCTCAGGAATATACCCGGGCTGCCGGCGTTTGGGAGCCGCAAAACCCCCGTGGCGTCACTTGTCCCCTTCCCGTTTTGTGCCTCCGTCATTTTATGACTATTCGCCAAGGGGATTTAAACCCCCAAAACTCGCCTCGCCTTGCTGGAATTTGCTCTTTCTTTTCCGAGCCGCTCCGCTGCTGCTACGGCGGCGACGGCCTTGAAATCCCGCGGCTTCGGTTTGAGGGGGACATCTCCCGGCGTATACATTATCTTGGCTCCTATTGTTCTATAGGTCAGCCCGAGAGCCCGGCATCAGGTAAAAGCACTTTCCCGCTCCCTTTTGTGCCGTGCGCCTCAATAGAAATGCCTGCCTCGCCTGGGGTTCCCACACGCGGATTCCACGGGCAGGGAACAGCAGAGGGTTCAGGTAGCGCATTGAAAAAGCCGTCCCAGCCAACCCTGCCCTACATGGCGGGACGAACGCCAGGCATACCTTTGCTTTCCCCTGTCTCCGTCATGGAGCTTCGGATTATTTCCCCCCACCCCCACCCCATCAGCTGTCCAAAAAAAAAAAAAAAAGAAAAAGGAGAAGAGTTAAAAAAATCCCAAACAATACCTTCCTGACTGAAATTTACACCAGCAAATATTTTTTTTACGTATGTACAGGCGGCCTGAAATGATTTTTAATGAATTATCCGCGAGCGAAAACAGTTCTGTAAACGGGCAGGGCTGCAGGCAGTTTTTGCCATATGTCGGCTTGCATTTGGACCGCAGGATCTGGTTTTTGCGAGGGCAAAATATCCGCTTGTCTTTCGTTGCTGCGGCGCGAGGATTAGGATCTACATAACTCAGTGCCTTTAAGCACGAATATTGCCTGCTTTTCTTGGGCTATTATTAACGCGAAGGCGACCGTGCCCTGCGCCGCGCCGCGCGCCCGGAGAGCAGGGCAGGCAGGAAGAGCTGCGCGTTAGCAGGGAGAAGCCCGAAGGACATTACAAATCCCCCTTTTTTTTTTTTTTCCCCCTATAAAGCTCCCTTCAAACCTTTCTCCAGGAGGTTTCTGAGAGTAAACCAGCTAAAAAAAAAAAAAATAAAATTAAAAATCTGCAAAATCCGAGCTGCGCTCTGCACACATCCCTCCCTTCCCCCTCCGTAAAATAGCGTCTGAATTCCTAATGGCAATAAGGACGAATTACTTAACGTATGGAGGGGGTGCTGGGGCTAAAAACACGCTCCGTGATAACGCCGGGCTTTATTATCCCCGTGTTTACCCGTAGAAGTGTAAAGCTCGCCGTGCACAACAGAAGCCGGAGCCCGAAATGAGGAATCGCCACCCTAAAACCCCGCCAAACGCAGGTTAAAACTTCTGATTGACGCAGGTTAGGAATAAATCGCTCTCCTAAATTCAGTTACAAAACCAAAATGAAAAATAACTGGGATGCGTGTGTGTGTGTGTGAGGGGGGATGTGAGAAAAGCCACAAAACCCAACCAAAATCGCTATGGAGATCTCTTACTCCTGCTTTATTCCTCAACTCCGGGGATTTTATTCCTGAGCCGGTAAGGCCGAGGAAATGTTTTGATTATTTTTGCAAAAAATATCGCCGCCGTAGAAACCTAAAGCCGGATTCCGCATCGTTTCGCTGGGGCTGAAGCGGAGGTGGAGGCCGGGGGGTGGGGGGGCGGGGAGGAGGAGGCGGGGGATGGAGGATTTCAGGCAGGTTGCGGTGATGCTGGGATGCTGGGAGGGAGGAGAAGGCCTCTGGTGACACAGTGGTCCTGGCTCTGCCGCGCCGAGCCCCGAACAAAGAGAGGTCGCCCCTATTTGTAGACGGGTCCTGTACATCCAGCCGTTTGCCGCCGGCTTCAATGGGAACAGGATGCTTTCCATTTGCCCGCGGGAATATTTCTGGCGAGGCCGCCTCGGGCAGGGGGGAAGGGAGAGAGGTTGAAAAAAAAAAAATATATTTTTTAATTAAAAAAAAAAAAAAAAATCCCAATTCTTTCTCCTCTGCCCCCGTTTCCGTCCCCTCCCCTCTCCCGCTGCGTGGCGAGGATGCAGCCATGAGGCAAAAGACGACGATTGTATCATAACGTAATGCTTCGATGAAAAATGTCATAACCATTTGTCACCGAATGCCCCGTGCACCGGGATGAAGCAAACAGTATGAGACTGACAGGGCTGATGAAAAACAGCACTTAAGCTAATTTTTTTCTGCTAAACTCTGTTGTGCACTATGCAAATATGATTGCGAAAGTGGGACATTATCAACACTTTAACGCTAGTTAACTTTCGGAGATGATACTCGGAGCAATCAACATAAACTTAGCATACAGTAACTTAAATAACAAAAATGTTTCGCCGCTCGGCGCTGACATTTGGTTCCAGCCGGCGTGTAACGCCGCGTGATGGATTGCGCCGTGCCTGCGAACAAATTAAAAATACATCGCTCCAGATCGCTTGTGGCAGGAGCGAAGAGGAACTGGTTTTAAACCGGAATAACAATAATAGCAATTATATACCAATCTGGCCTGAATCATCTCGCCCGGCGAGCAGTTATTGATTATTAATAGGATAATATTTGCACCAGCCCGCCTTAGACCGCATCCCTCATCCCGCTGGCTCCTGCAAGCAAGAACCAACCCGTTCCCGACGGATCCGCGGTCCAGTGGCGGGCACTTGGCAGCTCTTAAATTTATCAAGGTCCTCAACAGCCTGGTTTTTTTTCCCTAAAGGTCCAATTCCTAACGCCACGTGATCACGTGAGAATCGCAGCTTTCTTTTCCTTTCCTTTTTTTTTTTTTTTTTTCCCCTTGGAAAATAAATGTCTCTTTATCCATCAGAGCTCCGCGTTGAGAACCCTAAAGGTCATCCTCCCAAAGAAAGGAAGAACAACCTGCAATTTGCTATTTTTAAGAGCTCACAGCGGTGGGAGAGGTGGCGTATGCAAAGATGAGCTGATTTAGAGGAGAGGACGGGGCGCGCATCTCCCTCGTTAGCATTCCCCCCATTCCCCGCAGCAACGGGGAATAATAATAATACCTTAATACCTCCCAGCGGGCCTCAAAGGAGCTGGAAAAAATAGGATTTAGGGTGCGAGCTCGGGGCCGGGGAGGGGAATAAAACACCCAACCCTGCGCTGCAGCTGAACCCAGGGAGAAAAGTTGAAGCTGGGTTTTCTGTCGTGGTGTTATTGATTGGGATGTTAACAAACCCGGGGCGCGGGGAGAGGAGGGAGGTTGGACGGCAGCCAGCTGCCGCCGCCGGTCCAGGCCTGGAAGGATGCCTGCTCGGATACGGCAAAAGCCGCTCCCCGTCCTAGGTCTTCCCAGGGCTTCTTCAAAAAACCTTAATTAAGGCTCCCACGCTGAGTAAAGGGCAGGGAATCAGCCCTATTTTGCATATGGGGAATTGAGGCATGGGGAGGAGAAGCACCTTAACGAGGGTGGCCCAGGGAGCCCACCGACAATTGAGCCCCGTCAGCACGCTTTGGGCCCTCCTCTTTGACCGTGCCTCGGCTGGTCTTCTCCTTAACCGAACCGCCGGCAATCCTATCTAGTTCATTAATGAAACGCAACAATTCATAGCAAATATTATAGACTGGAGGAACAAGCGGCACCTTTTACAAATTTCAGGAGACACGCCAACACGCGCGGTTGGTGCAGGGACCGGAGAGGTGAGCAGAGGACTGGTCTACCACGGTAAGTCTGGCCAAGGGAATAATCCCGTGCAAGGAAAAGTCTTCCTTCTTGTCTCAAGGGCTGGCTGGCTGCAGAGATGCACCAAAAGGCAGGGTTTTCCCCCTTTTTGAGACTAGGGAAGGCAATTTATTGGTGAAGAAACCAAGAAGGACCCTCTTGGGTGGAACAGCTCTGAATTTACAACAGCCTTGTGGAGCATGGGCTAGGCTTTCTGCTGACACCATCACACCAGAGAAATCCCTAGCTAGACCCTTCTGCATGACTTAATTTATTAAAAAATAATAAAATGGGCTTTAACTTTTTGATAGAAGGGAAGCAAGGCTTACACATCACCCAGGTCTCTCTGCTCCTGGTGGGGTGGGATTCACCTCTCCAAACTTCAGCTGTTTCGTGGCCCAGTGCCAAGACCTGCTCCGAGGCGTCTCTGAAGCCAGCAGCAATTTGGGGACACCCAGAAAAGGCTGAGACTGCACAGATCCCCCATGGTCACAGCTCCCCCACCCCAAAGACATGGCTTCACGGCCAAGGAAAGAGGCTCCAGCACAGCTTTATTTATTGGTGAATGTATAGCTAGACTCCGTAATTCGTCCCAAAGGGTCTGTGTATCTGCTCTGGTCCTGGCCAGGGTGAATGAGAGATGAGAAACAGAGTGGTCCAGCTTTTTCAGGTCAGGGATGGGGCATTTTTGGTTCATTAGCCTGTGCTGCTTCAGCAGCTCAGCTTGATGCTTTACTCTGCTTCAGCTCCTATGTTCTGCTGGAAGGACACCCCCAAGGTGGCCACCGAAGCCAGGGTCTTGCAACCCCCAAGGTGCCCCCAAGGCAGCTCTCTCCACCTTCCCCCATTTCCAGTGTCCTCCTGGGCTTCACCCACCTGCAGCTCCACACCTCCCAAGGGATGTTTGACCCTAGGAACACCACCTCACCATGGCAGAAAGCCTTCTTCTGTAGCTGTGGCTGCTCTGGAGGGGAGCTAAGGTCAGCCAGCACGTTGCTGTTTGATGAGCGAGCTCTCCTTCTTCTCACCCAACGCAAAGGCACTTCACCGCTGAATTTCTGAAGCCGTAACAAGCCCTGTCCTAGTCCCCAGCTGCCTCTCACGGCCATCAGCAAGTCCTGGAGTGAGAGCATAAATGCACTTGTTCCGCCTTCCTGAGTGCAAGGAAACTGTCTCAACAAAGAGGATGAAATATTTCTCATGCCTTTCCGTAAATGAAGGGAGAGAAAGCAGGGCAGACGGCAGCTACTTGAACCTCTCCACCCGGCGATTCGTAGCCTACAAGAGCTTTGCGGGGCCGCTGGGACAAGGCTTTTCTGCCGTGGATGAACCCACTTCTTTATCATCTCTGCCCAGATTCCCTTTTCTGCTCTTCCAGCTCCTGGTGTCATAATAAATAGTGGCTGGGGCTGTGAAGGGTGAGCAAGAACAGCGTTCCAGGGCCTCTCGCTCTGCTCTCTGTGGTACCCCCCAAATCCATGTCCCTCTCTGTGATGGATCTTTGCGTTGCCAGCAGCAGCGGGATGCAGGGGCACCACCACCACTAACCTCGAATGTCAGGAGCTGTGGTATCGGGGTTGCCTTGGACTTCATTTTCTGTGGTATCGGGGTTGCCTTGGACTTCATTTTCAAGAAGGCAGAGATTTGGGCATGGGGCAGCTGTCCTCCACCAAAGTGACGTCCACCCTGAAGAACCTCTTTTCAAAGTCCCTTTCTGCACTTGAGATGGAGGCCAAGAACACGTCCCAGTCGCTGTCACATCATCTCAAATCACTGCTGGTTTGGGTTTTTCTTTTTTTTCACTTCAAGCGACCAGCATCAGCTCTCGCCCTGTGTTTTATACATGGTCAGCAAGAGACAATCTCTTTCATAATAGGGCAGGAGCACATCCAATTAAACTGGCAAACAATATTACATTTTCCTATTACTTCGCAGAGAACATCCTTTCTGGTAAAGAGAAGCCCAGCGGTTATAGAAATTTTCAGGATTTCTTTTTCAAACTCTTCCATGGCCGGATCTGTGATCTCAATTTGAATGAGCTGGTACCTGCTGTTTGGGCTGTTTGTTGTTAGATGTCACCAGCGATGGCGATACCAGAAAAGCTGTAACACAATAGACTAAAGAGATCGGAGGTCAAGGGCAATAAAGTTTAAAATATAATCTCTTCTTGCTTGGAGATATTTTTGTACATATATATATATATCTCTCTCCTGAAAAGAAAACTCGGAAGAATAATGCTTTCAAATGCAATCTGAAGGAAGTCACAGGGAAAAAGGCAATATATTTTGTAATGAATTCGTTTAAGCAACTCAGGTGATATTGTTGATTTGCTGCTCCCTGGATTGTAATTTATTAGAAATTGCTTCTGATGTTTACAGGATGCATAAAGAGTAGTTCCATGTAAATAAGGTGCTGCTGTATGTTTAAGTGTCCCTTCTGGTGAATTAAATAACTTTGCGAAAAGACTTCTTGCATATATTTATTCCACTTCCCACTTCAATGTCATCTTGGCTCAATTAACCGGAGAAGGAAAACCGGATCGCCCGTGAATATTTTACCATTCTTGACCCCGCGCTTCGATACGGTTTGGAAAACCCCAAATCGCCCTGGGTGCTCTGTTGCTGTACTGATGCCTTTCACCTCATCACCCCGGGGGACCCGGGGGCCGCTTTTTTTTTTTTCGGGATGGGGGGGGAGGATGCCACTGCGTGAAGCAGAAACGGTCCCTCCCCTCCCTTGACCACTGCGCCAGCGCGAAAATGCTGAGCCCAGCAGACGAACGGGGAGCCGGCGGGGGGGCGACGACGATGACAACGACCGTGGCACGTAGCCTCCGCCAGACAGAGCACGCGATATGATTCGAGAGTCACCTTTTCGGCGGAGTGATTTGCTTCACCCGAGGATTGCTTTCAACGTGGAAATAAATCTGAAAATCTATACACAACCGTCTCCAATTGATCAGGCCAATCTTGCATAGCCAAGGCTAATCAGAAGGAGTTGTAATGCACAGATTCCTTAAAGCATCTTAAAATTAATGGCAGGATCTATCCCAGAGCTATAATTTTTTTCAGGTGCTTAAAGAGGTGGGGGGGGGGGGGTTATGCAGCTATAATTCAGCTGGATCGAACAGTCTAATCTGAGATTTACATGATTGGTAATGCTTACTTCTCTGGTAATCAATTCTCGCAGTGCAGGAAGGAGCTCTGAAACGCGCAGCCTTGGTGTGAAGAACATTAATTCCTTCTAACAGGTTTATTCCTCCACCATTCGTTTGTTGAGCGCGATTTCGCGTCACACCCCTCACAGACAAACCCGACAAAGCAGGTCTGTTTATTTAACCGATTTACAGCCAAACTTTAAATACCAGCACTCGCTTCTGCTGTTAACCGTGCCCTCCCGTAAACACCTTGCAAGCCCCCAGTGAGCTTTTATAGCACAGCATGCTGTTTTTCTCCCAGAAATGGTGCCGGTTTCCTCGAGCAAGCCCTCGGTCTGGTCTACAGTATGTGGTGATCACCCTTGGTCTGGTCTACGGTATACGGTGATCACCCTTGGTCTGGTCTATGGTATACGGTGATCACCTTCCTCTTGGCCCCGAGGCTCAGCACAAGCTGTATATCCCTTGTGCTCTTCAAAACATAGATTTTTTTGCCTCATTTTCCCCTGTCACTGCAATATTCCAGAAAGCCCTACAGCAAGCGTGAAATCCCCCCTTCCCTTAACTTTCTCCTTCGTGCTTTACTTGCCGTGAAGGGTTTGGGCACGTACGGGAAGCTGAATTTGCTGGGGCTGGTCTCCCACGCTGCAACCCCACCGTGCTCACTAGCCAGCCTGGATGCAAATCCATGAAGGTGTTTGTGCCTCCACCACAGATCCCAGCGCGGAGGAGCAGAAATTTCGCTGCGTGCCGTGTAAGCTTCACTGTGGAGATGGAGGTGCCATGTTTTGACCTCCTCCATGAGACTAGACTTTGGTGGTCCCTCACATAAACAGGTGAATTTTTAAGCAGCTCAGGCCCCTGGTTATGGTGTCACTTGGTGGTGGTGAGTCTCTCAGCACCTCCTGACCTTGAGGTGGTTGGGTTTAAAAAAATAAGTATTTGTTCTAGCTGTGCTGTTTTCATTCATGGTGTTTTAAAACCCTTCTTCCTGGCACCAGATGTGGTCAGGAGGTTTTACTCCATACTGGCAGCGTAAAAGGGACTTAAAGGAGGAGTAAGCCAGAGCTGAAGCCAGCTGTGACCACAACCTCATTTCCAGGGGTATAGCAGTGCTGACACTGGGCCCCCGTGGGGCAGGGAAATGGAAACACCTTTCTTACCCTCAGGGTGGACCATGGTCACTAGCTCATGGTAAAGTTCTTTATATTCCATATTTTAATGCGTACATTCAAAGAATCATAGAATGGTTTGGGTGGGACGGGACCTTCAAAGGGCATCTAGTCCAATCCCCTGCCATGGGCAGGGACATCTTCAACTAGAGCAGGTTGCTCAGAGCCCCGTCCAACCTGGCCTGGAATGTTTCCAGGGATGGGGCAGCCACCACCTCTCTGGGCAACCTGGGCGAGGGTTTCGCCACCCTCAGTGTAAAAAAATTCTTCTTTCTATCTAGTCTAAATCTCCCCTCTTTTAGTTTAGGTTTACATTATTACCCCCATCTTTTGCTAATGTGTTTTTTTTTTGCCCGTGGCTCCATCTTATTCCCACTGGCAGAAGCACTATGAGACGCAGGACACGGCTGTGGGCTCTGCGAGTTGTCTTGCAAGACTTGCATTTTCTTTTGAAGTCACAGCTTTTTGTCATCCCTTCCTAGGAGCTTTCCTTCGGAGCCTGGTGACAGCGAGGGAGCAGCTGGTTGAAGAAGAGCATCATGTGCAGAGCACTCTGCAACAAGGCAAATGCTCCTTTGCTCCAGGCTTTTGTGCATGATGCAAAAGAGAAAAAAATAGTAATTTCCATCCACTTAACAGATACAGCTGAAGCTGATTTTCATAAAATCATAGAATCGCAGAATGGTTCGGGTTAGAAGGGACCTTAAAGCCCACCCAGTGTCACCCCCTGCCCTGGGCAGGGACACCTCCCACCAGCCCAGGTTGCTCCAAGCCCCGGCCAACCTGGCCTTGAACCCCTCCAGGGATGGGGCAGCCACAGCTTCTCTGGGCAACCTGGGCCAGGGGCTCACCAGCCCCACAGTCAAGAATTTCTTCCTGAGATCTCATTTAAATCTCCCCTCTTCCAGTTTGAAGCCATTACCTCTTGTCCTATCACTACAAGCTCTTGTAAAAAGTCCCCCTCCAGTTTTCTCCAGTTTTGTTCTGATTTGTCCCCATTCAGGTATTACGAAGGCGCTGACACATGGATGTGACGGGGGTGAGTCATCACGGGGCTCCTCCAAGTTCAAGCTGGAGGGTCTGAATACAACCTGGACTCCCCTACTCAGTTGTCAGGACACTTCTTCATTTTAAAGAGTGATACAAAATGGTAAAATTCAGATGACAATCTTCAAAATCTCACCCTGCTTATGCAGTTAAGATCTTCTTTGGTATCTCAGTTTCCTGGCTGGGATTTCCATCGCCAGGAGGTGTTTCAGGAGCAGGTCCATGGCATGGCTTGCGAGTTGGACTATAAGCGGGCATGTCCTCCAAGAGGAGGGTGTCAGGGGAAGCTGTGTAACAGAAAGAGAAATTGCAAGGTGGTGACGGGGGAAAACACTGAAAATATGGAAAATGAGAAAAGCATTTCTAAGCTAGAAGAAAGCATAGAATCATCAAGTTATTGTTGGGCATCTCCTCTTCTGCTGCTCCAGCAGGAATGGCAACACGGCTGTGCATGATCTGCACAGGGGTGGGCACGTTTGTTTGGGGCAATTTGCCAAGCGCTTTGGGTTCGCTTTGGGTTCACGATGGGTTAAGAGCAGGTGGCCTGGGAAGCTTGATGACGTCAGAGTTTGAAATGATGCTAAAAAGACATCATGGGGTTTCCTGGTGATTGTCCCCCATAGTTCCACATCAGCTGAATTCAAAGAAGCCCCCTTATAGCTACAAAGCTTTAAGCTCTGCTTCAGGTCATCTGGAAATGGAAATCTCTTTTCTTTCTGCTTCTTCCAGCCTCTGTGGCCATATGCTGAGTTTGGCTGTCAGAATTCAATCACCAGTGCCGGTTCCTGAAGCAGAAGAGACTCTAATTTATTCTTCCTTCTGTACCTAGGCAAAGAGATGTTTGCGACACAAGCTGAGTTAGAATTAGGCTTATTCATATTTTCATTTTTCTGAGCGGAAGCGTAATGTTCCTTAGGTTCGATCTCGCAAAATGCTGGTTGCTTTGGCCCTGGTCCATGCCCAGAAATCATGCATGGTAACTCGTAGCATGTCTGGGGGACATTTGCAACGTGCGTATAAAAAATTCTGGAAAATACGTTAAGATGAAGCAGTCTGTTCTAGTGCCTGTGCTGGGTCAAAACCTGGCCAGGAGCTGTGTCCAACCGAGGAAGGACCATGCCCATGAGCAGCGTTGTGCTTGTGGAAGAAGGAACGCCCAAGTCAATCATGTGAGCAGTGAAGAAAAAGGAAAGATGGTGTTTGCCACCGTTGATGCTAATGAGCTTACACAACCTTGATCATCTGCAATTAGTGCTCTTTTGTGACTTGTAAATGACTTGTAGTGACACAGAAGGGAAAAGTGGTGCCATCCCAACAGGATGGGGAGGTGTGTTTGGACCTTGCTGTCTCTCCAGGTTCTCGTCTTCTGCGTGCAGCGTTTCTCCTGCTAAGGGATCCATGTTTAATGGCAAGAGGCATCATCTTTTTCCAGCTCAAGTGCTCGCAGGACCTCTTAGATTTGGCTTTTCTGGATTCTCTGGTGGGACAAGAGAGAAGAAAGCGGAGAGAAGATGAGAGAGGGAAGGAGCTCATTAGCAGACAGAGCGCTCCTGCTCTCTTCTTTCCCCTAACGCCTGACGAATGCCACAAATAGGAGCAGAAAATCAGAAATCAGCTCTGGGAGAACTGTTAATACCTGGGAGTTAGGCTGGGATCCTGCCATCCTGCAGCTGAGCTGTGGCACCGTGGGGCATGGACCTGCAAATGAAGACCACCCCGCCACGCTGTGCTGGTTCAGCTGAGCCGAGTGTGTCAGCAGGCAGCACCGAGAGTTTAATATTTATAGCATGTTTTGACCGATGATATATTCATCCTATTTTTAAGCTGCATGGCTCTGCACGGAGGGACAACTCGTGTCTCTGAGCCCAATGGAAGGCTCCTGGAGGCAGCTAGAAGAGCTTTACGGCTGGTGTCCACACTTGAAGGAGAAGGTTTCCAGCCTTGCTTTGGGTTTCCAGCAGCTGGGTGTGGGATGTTGCATGGTTCACAGGGTGGGAGAGGACATGGCATTGAGTTACAGATACGGGATGCCTGGGAATGTCATGGGCTTGGCCAGGGCGGGATTGACTGCTCTGGTTTAGGTTATCTTGGAAAATGTCTTTGCTGTTGCTGTTGGAGGAAATTCTTCTGGCAGCAGTTCCCAACCACGGGTCAGTTTATTTACATGAAGAAGGATTCGGATAATGAGGAAACACCGTTCTGAGCCCAAATAAGCATCAAATCAAGTTTTTAAAGCAGGAAATCACTTTCCAGCAAACAAACTAGTTAAAATTCAGGTTCTAATGAGAGACCAGAAGGAAAATCTATAACAAGAGGAGCTGAAACCTGTCTTGTTTGGATTATGTGATTAGAAGTTTTACTATTTTCAGTATCACTAATCTGAAAAAGTAAGCAATGTCAGCAGAAAATTAGTCAACGTGGGAGGAAAATTTGGTGAGTATTTTGGGTTTTATTTTTGCATTGGAAATCAGTCGTTAGCTGAAGAACACACAGGGAGATTCAAGCAGTTGATGTTTCACTTCTGTCGCACGCAGAGCTGGTAGAAGTCAGGGGCTTTTTGGAAGGGAGTGTGCGTGGGACACGACAGCAGTTCCTTTCACACGAATCCCAACCTCCAAATACAGATTGTTTTTTTTATGATGGAAATTTTGGGGGCTTGAGAATTGTTCGTAATTAAGTATGTGAAAGAGAAGCGGCTGGTAATGAGGAGGCTTTACTTCATGTCTCCAAACAAGCCTCACCTAGGTGAGATTTGTGCCTACACAGGTCTTTACAAGCGCCTGTGCATTATTTGAAATGGAAATAAGATATCCCCGACTGCTCAGATAGCGAACGGGAGGCTGAGAGCAGCCTGTGGGATGCCCAAATTCAGGGCTAAGCCAGAAGGTGTGGGCGCAGGTCTCCTGGCTTTCTGTCTCATGACATCCCATACAGCACGCAGGAAAGGGCAAGAGGTTCAGAGGTTGCTTTCCAAATGCGATGTCACCCCATTTTCACCTCCATGTAACCTGTGCAGCAGCTGATGTGACTGAGCTGAAGCCAGGCCCCCTCCAATTTGGGGGAAAAATCATGCAATGGGAACAGATCTACCCTGAAACGCAATAATAGGTTAGGATGGGTTTTGAGATCAGAGATCCTGATTTGTATTTATACCTAATTCTTTCCCATCCCAGTAGCAATGTAAACCAGCCTTAAAATGACTGTGCAGGATCAAATTCTTCCATTATTTCCCCCGTGGTGCAGAAGTCTCTCAGGACCAGCGCCCCGTGAGTGGCTGTGTTGAGCAAGGGCTAAAGAAGAGCCAGGGGATTTAGGCTTTTTCTTGGAAATAGTATTTCAACACATCACCCGGAGTGAACTGCTGCCGGAGCTGCCGAGGGGTCAGTGATTTTCTCAGCAAACCTCAGAAACAGGTGAAACACGGGGCAGGGCTTGGAGCGTCATTCAGCCGAACTTTTAAAATAGCAGTCCCCGTAATAGGATTAAACAGGGCCAACCAATGGGGGCAAAGGCTTGAGGAGATTACGCGAGGCGTGCGAGAGGAAGGATTAGCGGGAGATACAACAAAAACGGAAGCCAGGAGAGTGCACTTAGCGCTAAAGGGCAAGCGGAGCCACGCGCCGTGCAGGCGTGGGGTTAGTTAACCTCTCCACCTCCGCTCCAGGACAGCCTGGACGCACCCTCTCCACCCACGAGAACGGTCCCTGCGTTGCCCCTCGAGATGTCCCATCATCACTTGGACACCAGCTCGTGCCCTACACTGGTACTGACATGGTCCAGGACTCCTGGGACTGATGGCCAGTGGGAGCATGGACAGCTGTCTGCACCAAAAATTTATTAAGGCCATTTATCTTCTCCTTTGCAGTCTGGTAGCCATGGATTGAGCTTTGTCTTAACTACTCTTAACTTTCTCATCCCAAAATGCCCCAACAGGTATGACAGCAAACTCAGACACCAAAAATAGTCACCTGAGTGTGGCCCCAGATTCATCCTTTTGCTTCCCTTTTGCCTTCTGAAGAATGAATCTGTTAATGTATCTGTTCTCCACATGATACTCTTACAAAACTGGGTGGAAAATATTGTTTCATAGAATCATAGAATGGTTTAGGTGGGAAGGGACCTTAAAGATCATCCAGTGCCACCCCCTGCCCTGGGCAGGGACACCTCCCACCAGCCCAGGTTGCTCCAAGCCCCGTCCAACCTGGCCTTGAACCCCTCCAGGGATGGGGCAGCCACAGCTTCTCTGGGCAACCTGGGCCAGGGGCTCACCACCCTCACACCAAAGAATTTCTTCCTGATATCTAATCCAAATCTCCCCTCTTCCAGTTTGAAGCCATTACCCCTTGTCCTATCCCTTTTCCCCAGCCACTCACATGAGATAGTGGAATAATATCAGACGTGTGAATTTACCTTCTCTCATGGTTGTGTTTTAGCCACGGACGTTGAACTTGAGTAAGAAATGTGAGTGTGTCCTACCTGCTGCGTAGGCTGTGCTGTAATATCATGGTCTTGGTGACTTCACTGGTTTAAGCTGTGTGAGATCTGAGCTGTTGACAGTCTACACCATCATCCCTCGTCAGACTATTCACCATAAAAACACGAGGCTGTCTATCTTCAGGAGTTATCAAATACTGTTTGTTTCCTGTAGGAGATGGAAGTTTGTGCTCTTGAAAACCACATGGCAGGAGTTGAGGGCCTCTTTCAAACTTAAGGACTTTTGTGACTTCCCTGGCTTTGTAACTTGAAATACAGTTTCCAATAAGCAGAAATCACACTATTTTTATCTTACATCCTTCCCACTAAGTTTGGGACAGTGTGCTCCTCCACTGTGCCTCTGAAGACCCTCTCCAGCGGCCCCAGGGCTGCCAAGGCACCCTGGCTGCACCTCTCTGCACCCAACCTGCTCCAGAACCATCTGATCCTTTCCAAATAATGTTTCCCTTTGTTGATCTAACTGCATCATCCACACGTTTGTCCACTTGACTGGGACCTTACTGGTGACATGGCTGTCTTGGTGGTGGCTACCTCTTGGCACGCAAAATAGCGAGCAGATACTTTGAAATGTCTTTGTTAACAGCAACAACGGCAATGATGGTATGCACCAAAATGCTTCACATTAGCGAATTCTAGTGACCGACGGCGGAATGCTACGTAGCCCTGAGCAGAGACGCGTGCGTTTGTGTGTGCAAAGTACGTCGAAGTGGCGCGTGACCCTGCGCACAGCAAGGTGCTGCTGCTGCCAGCGCCCGCTCCTGCCACCACCCCCATCGAATAAAAAGTTATTGCCTTTCACATGCACCCCTTCACCTTTCTTTTCCCAGGAGAATGTACTTGAGACACATCCTCACTGCTGAGAGGCCACAGCTCTCCAAAAATTGCTGGTCACCATGACCTGCTGTCATTAACAGCGCTGTCTTTTGCTGTTCTGGCCGGTAATTGATAGCTGCTCCAGCGCTGGACTGCACATTTGGGGTGTCACTGATAATACAGTGCAAAACATTTTTTTTTTAATCTATTTCGTCTCTGGGCCTCTGCTTCTTCTGCCTTTAGATGTTTTCCCAATATAGCTGTTTCCAAAGGAAAACGAAATGGTTACATTTACAAAGCATCTCAGCGTGGATGCAGATACGATGGCAATTTATATGGAATAGTTCCTCCTTTTTTGTGTGCGTGGTTTGCCATCAGTCTAAAGCCTGTTTATAGGACAGAATTGCATCTGTTACTGAAAACTGCAGTTTTCTGCGTGCAGCGCGCAGTAAACACACTGCGTACTGGCATCAGATGATTATGTATTTATTATCGACATGTGCAACCGGCTCTTAGGCCATTTAGAAGTTGGACTTCTACTTCAAACTAGGAGTTCAGGTCTCCGCTGGAGAGAAAGGTTCACTTCCAGAGGGCAGTTTTTCTTACCTACCACAGGGTGGGATGAGCTTACCTCTGGCACTGCCTGTCTTCTTCTGCACAAGAAAGCTTCCTTCCATGGGAGGACCTTGGACAACCACCAGCTTCTTAGGTCATGAGACTTTTCTTTTTAGCCATCTAAAGGAGAAGCCAAAACAAACCCATGAGGCCACTTGGTGCTTTGGGGAAAGCTTAGAAAAGCCCCATATGACCAGATACTGTGGAGCTGCTACGGGCATGGAGCAAACGCCCAAGGCATCCTGCGGACCGTCAGCCAACTGTGCTGCGCTCGAGCCCATGGGCTGCGAGCATGAAGGGAGCCACTCCTTGAGCTCCTTTGAGTGAATCCATGATCACTTGTGCACTGAGCTCTCCCTCGGACATCCTCCCAGGCAGCAGCACAGACAGCTTTGCGGGTCTGCTGAGGTCACGTCCGAATATCCTGAGTAATCTTCATGAGTGACGGAGAAATGCTCGTTGTGTCTTGGTAAATAGGTGCAGGGGACAGTTACCATAGTTCAGGGTGTATATCTGATTTCGAACCTCACCTTGTCATGCAACGTGTGAGCAAGACTGACTCAGCCGAAGTGCTGTCACTAAAATGGCATTTATTATACATATATGTATGAGATTAATGACCTGAGGCAAATTTCCATGGAAAATATTTATTTTGGCAAAAAACCCCATCGACCCTATTCTTCAATGAAGAGACTGGGGAAAAAGAGAAAGGGACACTGCATATGAAAAAACCTCGCAAACCAATCTCTTTCTTGTTTTATAAAAAAAGCCTTGAATAGCCATTGAAAAAATGGTATGGAATTATGGTGTTTTTTGTTTTGTTTTGTTTGTGTGCTTCCTTTTAAAATTTCTTTGGAAATATGTCTTGGAGCATTTCTGACAAGCTCTGAGAATAAACTTAGCCAAAGAAAGCTTAAGTCAGCTGCCTATAGAGACATGGGATATGGCAGGAATCCTTCATCTAGACCCAAATTCTTCATTTTTCAGCTAATTCTGTTCAGATCCCTATGCTGACCCGTTAACATAATACATGACCTTCAGCTTTCTTCTGAATAGGAGCTGAGTATCACTGCAAGAAGCAGAGACTACCCTTCGATAGCAGTGACAACAACTTATATTCCTCCTAACACCTTTTTAAACGTCTCACGAAAAGTCACTTATTCAAACTGTTTTCTGCGAGCCCGCTCCTCCCTCTTGGATGCGGTCAGGAGTCCCAAGATGAGGTATCTGAACCTCAGGTAAACACATAACGCTGATGAGTTGTGGGAGGTGAAGATGAAGTAGGGCCGTACCCACACGAGGTGCTCAGCAGAGATCGGTGCTGGATCTGCTGCTCCTCAAAGCCTCGGGTGCTCCATTGCTTTTGGGGATAAAAGGACCTCCTGAAGGAAAGAGCTCTATGGGTGAACATTGGTATCCTTCCTAAGGCTTTGAGGGAAGGGAAGAGGAAGAGAGCTCCAAGAAGAGAGCACCAGCTTTTGGAAGCTCCTGATCTGCTGGCTCCCACCTCTGGATGTCCTGAATCTAGCCAATATTGGGAGCAGGGTTTTCTTCCTCCCCTAGAGGACATCTCAGCCACACACTCTGTCCTGGTCCTGCTTGTGGCAAGGAAAAAAGGGTTTCTGCACCCTGTGGGTCTCCAGCTGCTGGGCTGGGGTGAGGGCCACCAGCAGCCTCCACAGCTCACGGCTGGGCCAGAATTCAGAGGGTGATTTCCCCAAGCACTTGTCGTCCGTGGCTGCATTTTCCTTGCAGACTATTAGATAGGGAGGGTCTGCAACGTATAATAAGAGCTTGATGAAGGCTGAAGGGCAGTCACGTTTTTACTGACTCTCATTTAAATTTAATTTAAATTTAATTTAAGCATTACTGCGTGGCCCATAAGCAAACAGCTCCAAGCGGTGCTGCTTCTTGTTTTACCTGAGTTTGAGTTTTAGCCGGAGAGGTGGCAAGTGGCCCTGGATGGCTGGTGGGGTCGCCGGCTCTGGTGAAGCCCTGCTAGATCGAGAGCCTCCCGTTGCTGCTGATGTGTGGGTGATCACACGCGGCTGCGCTGAGATGCTTATCGGGCCTGTTAAAGCTGGCTACAGCATAATCTTGTTGGCAACTCCGGGCTAGGGACATGAGATGTCACGCAACCCTTCACCGCTCGAGGAGCCGCATCTACAAGTTGGCTGAACGTGGATGCAGCTGGCCAGCCCTCGTGGTATGCTGCGGGTTATTTTTGGAGGCAGAGCCATGGAAAAATGCTGAGGAATCTTGTTTTGATCACTGCTGCTGTCCCTTGGTGGCCTCGCCGAGTTCTTCTTTGCATCCACAAACGCTATCCCATATTAAGAACGCGCAACGATGATTTCCACCGTGTCTGTCTTGCTTAAAACCCCACAGAGGTGGCTTATCCTGCTCCATACTAGGTGCAGCTCCTCATCCACATCTTGGAGGCTTCTTAACTGTTATCCTGCAGACTTATTGGTGTAGCCACCCAACGTCAGACCTCTTCCACTACTACTAAAGAGCTGCAAGGCAGTCGATGTGGTTGGGAGCCTCCCCTGACATTAGAATTCTGTGTACTAACGCTTTATTCCTCCTCCCAAGTAATCCTGAAGCACCCTGGACCCACACAACAGTGCAACCTAAGTGGACCACAGAGTGATAGAGGAGGTGACCTGAATAACATAGTACAGCTGCTCCACGGCAGAGCTGAGCTGGATCCTGGATTTTTTGCTACCCCTTTACTAGTAAGTTCACGCCTAAACCTTGGAGCCAACTGGCAGAGCTGTGCCATGTCCACATTATCAGAGTCCCCAAAACCAGGTGGACACATCCCAACTGCCTTTTGGGATTGGCACGTGTCCTGCTGTGTGGAGCAAGCCCGTGCTCTACCTACTTATCTAGGGTAAGATCTACCAGTGTCGAGGTGGGGTTTGAGTTTTCCATCTACTCCTTGCAGGTACCATTCCTGAATTCCTGCGCCGTCCCCCACGGCTGGGATTTCTTTCTGTCTTTCTGACTCAAAGATCTCTTCAAGGCACTTTTCATGTCACTGCCGCCTCTGTATGTGGTTATACTTCAGACACGTCCCTGAATATCAATATAGCAAAAAAGAAGAAAAAAGAAGCTGAGAAGGTACACATCTCTTAATGACTTTAAAAACCTTTTTAAAGGACTGCAGCTGGATATTTTTTTAGTCTAGAGCCACTCCTTTGGGACCTACTCCTGATATAAACTTGTGCTGATACAATCTACCATCCGAAATAAATCTGAAGTTGAGGTAATGCTTTTGAGCTCAGTCTTACAAAACACTGAGCACCATCCCCACCTGGAACGATTGAGTTTCTTTATTCCACCTCAGGGTGCAACAGATGATCTTACCGACCTTTTTTATGGGGCTGAACACTATGTTCCCATCTTCAGGTTGCTCCCGTTGTGAACCTTGAAGGTGTCTCTGACACTTCACTTTACTCTCATGAGAAACACAGACTACGAGATCTTCCTGAACAGCCTCTTCTTATAAATAAATACATTTCTTTTCACAAAATTCCCGTGAAATGTGGCAAGTAAAGTACTTTCACCTGTTTACTGAAGTGTGTATCATATTATCCGTACCAACATTAATGTATAACTTACATACAGTAAAAACCTCTCAAAATATATCAAGGGTTTTCTCGGTGCCTTCCGCAGCAGTCAAATGAGCCCTGTCGCATTTTCAAGTGGAAAGGCCTGATCAACCTAAATGTTAATGCCGGTGTTTCTCCACAAAGCAGCCCGTTTGAGTTCAGTGCCACTCGACTCCGCTCTTCCATCGCCCCACAAGCTCGTGTGGGTATGGGACCTCCGTCTCCATCGCATTCTGCCTCCGCCGGTTAGTTACAAATCAGATGTAAGACCTGAACATCACGTCCTTGGGACCAATGTTCATCTCACAGTAGGCTCTGTCAGAAATAGTGAATCTGATGGATGTTGGAGCCCAACAGTCGTTGGCAGCACATATCTGGCATGGTTTTGACCTGGGACAAGTAACACGGAGATAAGGGGCGCTGAGCAACCCGATCTGGATGATCCTGGGCTGCGTCCCCAGCAGCGTGGGCAGCAGGGCGAGGGGGGGATTCTGCCCCTCTGCTGCGCTCGGGGGAGACCCCCCTGCAGTGCTGCCTCCAGCGCTGGGGCCTCGGCACAGGAGAGACACGGAGCTGTTGGAGTGGGGCCAGAGGAGGCCCCGGAGATGCTGGGAGGGCTGGAGCCCCTCTGCTGGGAGGACAGGCTGAGAGAGCTGGGGGGGTTCAGCCTGGAGAAGAGAAGGCTCCGCGGAGACCTTCCAGCCCCTGCCAGTCCCTCAAGGGGCTCCAGGAAAGCTGGGGAGGGACTCTGGAGCAGGGAGGGGAGCCATGGGACAAGGGGGAAGGGTTTTACACTGGAAGAGGGGAGATTGAGATGAGGTATTAGGAAGAAATTCTTTACTCTGAAGGTGGTGAGCCCCTGGCCCAGGTTGCCCAGAGAAGCTGTGGCTGCCCCATCCCTGGAGGGGTTCAAGGCCAGGTTGGCCGGGGCTTGGAGCAACCTGGGCTGGTGGGAGGTGTCCCTGACCAGGGCAGGGGGGCTGGAACTAGGTGTTCTTTAAGGTTCCTTCCAGCTTTAACCATTCTGTGATTCTATGTCCCTGCTCGTTGCAGGGCAGTTGGACTAGATGATTTTTAAAGGTCCCTTCCAATCCAAACCCTTCGATGACTCTACGAAATAACCCCCAAAGCCAGATCAGCACGGGTTAGAGATTGTTCTTAATAGTTTGTCTGGGTGCAACCACCTTGTTTAGGGGAACAAGGGGGTTTGGCAGTGTGGATGTGGCTACACCACCCCAGCTGCGCCGAGGAGAGAGGACAGACCCCGGCACTTTATTTTACCAGGACAAATGCAGCCTTAACGCTACCATTACACGGGCTGGCATCCCAACCTGTTATTGGAGTAGCCATCTTCCAGTGCTATTGTGCATGTATTTCATCCTGGGCTTCAGCTGTATTTTCTAAAGCCGCACTGGTAGAAAGTTGTAATTGGACTCTTGAAATTTAATTTAGTGGTTGCCTGGTTGTCGGGCAGTTTTTCTGCCTATCGTACGCCAGACGTAATCATATTCCATCAGAGCAGCCAGTATGTCCTGCATTACTAAGTGTAGCGCAAGTTTATTGCCTGACGAGTTTCCTTGGGTTTGGGTTTTTTTCCCACCCCCCCAATGACAGATGTACGTATTTGTTTTTATGACTCTTGTCCGTGGACCTTGGTGTGTTGAGTTATGATGGTACATGGGGACATGGAGAGAAGATGGTGAAAATGCCAAGATGGAAAGGCCAAGCAGCAGTTTAGGTAAAATAAAATAACAGACAACGTCAGCCCTGTGGTTGTCATATTGCTAATAATATATATTCTGCCAAGCCTGGGAGAGGGGAGGAGGGGGTGTTTGAGAGGACGGATAGGAGCTGGTGTTAGAAATGAGCCTGGAGCAGAAAGTGGTTCAGTGTCTATCCCTGTGGATGGTCTTCACTTTGCCTGTACTCCTGAGATAAGATCACCTCCAGGGGATGTGGCAGCCTTGGTCGAAGGGGCATACGGTCACCTCCCCTGTCCATGCCAGCTTGTCCATAGCCGGGCTCCCTGTCCGGCTCGGATCAGCTCGGAGCGGTGGTGAATATACATCTGTCTGCACCCATTTCTGTTGAAATACCCATAGAAACCCCAAGCAGCCGTATAGCGAAGTTAAGTGGGCTAAGGGGCATTTACCAAACCTGCATGGAGAATTTGAAGAGAAAACCCAGATATTTAAGCTGTTCCCGCTTTTATTATGTAGCGGTGAGTCAAAACAGATAAAACTGACAGATTAGAAGGAACCAGCACAGAACCAGATATGTTCCATGCAAATGCCTTTAAGAAAAAGCCATCTAAAATTAAAAGCGAATTCATGGCTGTCCCTATTATGGCTTAAATTTATTAGTAGCCACTGAAATTACAAAGTGACAACCAACAGCATCACTTAAGCCGTGACTATTTGTGCGCTGCTGCTGGGAAGCCCGACCCAGGCCTGGGGGAAGCGCTGATTCAGGTTTTGACAGAAAAATTCCCTCTTTTGCAGATGCAAAGAGCGTACTTTTCTCCTGTCACTGATGTCAGCACCATAACACCGCGTGGAGATGCTCCCGGATGGAGGGCTGCTGTGAAGTTGGTGGAAGATGCCCAGATCCCTTGGAGAAACTCAGCTGCAGTCCCCCGGCAGCTGCCTGCTCCTGCCAGTGGTCCTCAGTTGACATTATCTCCTGGCTTCGCCTCTGAATGCTTCTCTGTCCTCTTTTGCTCCCCGTTGGAAGCCCTTTCCCTCTGGCAGATTGATGGCCTTACGGGGGGTGTCCCCAGCGGCCATGCTGCCATCTGTCCCCCCTCCCGTTGGCACAACCCAGAGGCACCACCACTTTGGGATGGGTTTCCTGAGTGCTCCCAGGGGTCAGGTTTTCCCTCTAACGACTGCTGAGTGGAGCAAACGTCCCTCTTGGTGGGATGCAAGCACCTGAAAACCGTGCCCAACCACGGGCCAGCCAAGCATCCTGCCTAGTTAAGACACAGCGGATGGAGTGGGGCTTCCCCCTTTGCTGGAGGGTTTGCTCCAATCTGTTATAAAAATAACATATTCCGAGACGATCCGGTCCCAGGAGGGAGTGGAAGACCAAATCTCCTGGTTCCTCTTCTGGCTTCATCTTTTATCCATCCCTGTGGCTTTTCTATCCCCCTGCCTGCTGCTAATCAGCATTCCTCGCAAAGAGCAGCTGCTAATCTGCCGGTGGTCGTTAGTGCGTGCGGAGGGTGGGGAGGTGGTCGGGGCAATGGAGCGACACCTTCCCGGCACCTCCTGCCCGGGCTCCTGCCTCCAGCATCACCAAACCACCCTTTTCCCAAGCTCAAAGCCGCCGTGGCAAAAACGGATTCAACCTGGTGCACCGAGTCCCAGCTGTAAAAGAAAAGCTGTTTCGTAGCACTTGTGTTTTAGGCAGGAAAAAAAAAAAAGTATTTGTATACGTGTATGTGTGTTTGCGCGTGCGGGCGTGTGTGTATATATAAATACATATATATATTTTCCCCTCTGAAGCGACTCGCTTCCCTTTGGGAATAAAGGGGATCTTTAAAAATGCAAAAATTCCTTCCAGACAGTTTGTCATGTCTTACTAGAAACAGCCGACCCTATTAGCAATTTAAATGATGTCTCCTATTAGCATAATTTTTAATGAAGCAGAGCACGTGTTTCCCATTTGTGTTTCCGATGCAGTGGGGAGGAGGCACTCGGACACTCAATGAAGGGAGTAGAATATGGCTTTGAGAAGGTAAGGGGTGATGCCGCAACCTTTTGGCAGTGACCCACCCAAGGTGGTGCCATGAAATTCAGTGTTGGGGGTGTGGGGGTGTGAACGGTCCCCTGCTAAGGCAGTCAATGGTGTCCATGGGGCCATCCTAACAGCGTGACACCATGTAGATGTTCATATCAGGATTAACCTTGACCTGCTCCCGTGGTCTCTGAGTCCTGGCCAGGACTTTAGATAGTTCTCTGCAAGTGGGTTTGCATTTCAAAAATTTTCTGCAAATCCTATGTATAATTTGATGAAAAACCCGCACTGACATAAAAGGCCATGGGAATAAACAACCACCACTTTTGGTCAGTCTACGGGATTTTGAGATGGCCTACCAAGATGCTGAGGGGACTGGAACATCTCTCTGATGAAGAAAGGCTGAGGGATTTGGGTCTCTTCAGTCTGGAAAAAAGACAACTGAGGGGGGATCTTATCAGCGCTTGTAAATACTGAAAGGGTGGGTGTCAGGAGGATGGGGCCAGGCTCTTCTCAGTGGTGCCCGGGGACAGCACAAGGGGCAACGGGCACAAACTTGACCATAGGAAGCTCCATCTCAACGTGAGGAGGAACTTCTATGCTGTGCGGGTGGCAGAGCCCTGGCACAGGCTGCCCAGAGAGGTGGGGGAGTCTCCGTCTCTGGAGACAATTCCAACCCCGCCTGGACGCGTTCCTGTGCCACCTGCTCTGGGTGACCCTGCTCTGGCCGGGGGTTGGACAGGATGATCTCCAGAGGGCCCTGCCAACCCTGGCCAGTTTGGGATTCTGTGATTCTGTGAGACGCAGGTGGAGTGAACGAAGGAGAGGCGTATGTGGGTTGTGGGTGTGTGGTTTTGCTTCTAGAGCAGCCGTTGTGAGTTGTGGGATGCGCATCCTGACAGTCTGGGAATTACTTCTGCAGGGGCTACTGCTGGTGAACAGATGGGCACAGTCATCTCCATGGTGCGGCCACCTTCACCAGTGAAAACACAAAAAGGGTCCACTGGAATACTTTTAGGATTCAGAAAAGGTTGCAAATTGCCCACTGTTGGGTGTGCACAGAGAAACCGTGGTTTTCATTTGTGGTTTTTTTTTCGGTTTTCTCCTAAAATCTTGGGAACAGCAGGATTTTTCTTCCCTGCTGTCATTCACAAAATCTTTGGTAGCTTTTAAACATGACCCAGAAGCTTTCTCAGACCATTGCCCCACAAAGCCAGGCTGTGATTGCAACCCCAAGTCCTGCTTGGGAGTCCGAAAGGGGTAAGCAAACCCAGAATGACTGATGGCAATAAATGCTAAATAAAATCACTTGCCCCCCCCGATCTTTTATTATTATTTCAAATTCTTATTTGCTTTGCAGTACCCTCGTGGCAGTGCGCAGGAAGGGAATGCCAACGGGTTTTCAACTCGATCAAACATCAGATAAAGCAGGGCTGCTGGGTTGTTTTTTTTTTTCCCAGCTAAAAACGTACATGATTTCTGTAAGATGAAATAGTAACTGAAATTTGCGCATCTTTTTCTCTGGCTTCCCCTTGTTTTTCCCACCTCTCCCTGCCTGCAATGCTGATCCGTTGCACTACGCCAGGCCCTCGCACACGAGCCATTTGCGACGTTAGAAGGGAAATTGTGCGTGGGTGTGAAATCTTGTGTGCACACATGTTCCACATTTTGTTTGCTTAAAAGCCCATGCAAAGCTTTTTTTTTTTTTTCTTTGGTTTCTTAATGGGAAAATCCTCCTGGGAACTGAAGTTACACAGGCAATAACACACAACACAAACCAGTAACCGATCCCGTACGGGGAGGACAGAAACGCCCTTGTGCTGGGCCACCCTGTGGGAAAGCAGAAGGTCACTTGGACCAACCTTTCCCCCGCGTCAGCCTCCCCGTCTCGTGCGCGAATGGCCTGCCACGATACGGAAACATCCTCATTAGGATAATAGGCAGATTTCCAGGATCCACTTCTGATTCCCTCGTCCTGGAACAGTCCCAAATATCACAGATGTTTTGACGGCTCTCCCAGAGGGCGGCGGCAGCAGCTCGTCCTCCACTTTCGGCACGTTGAGCCCTGGCATGCCGCGAGCAGCGGGTTGCTGATGTCCTGCTCTGTGCCGGGGATGGCAGCCGCCCTGGTGCTCCCAGTGAACCCAACACCCTCACGCCAGCAGAGCGAGGTCCCAACGTGGGCTAGTGCCCAGCTGGGTTTCTCAAAGCCACGTGGCATCCTGGAGACACTGTCTCCGGTCTGTGCATGCTGCTGTAGCTTCTGGGGAAAAAATATGTCTTTTTAGGACATCCTACAAAGCGAGTGATGCTTCTTGAGAAGGACCTTGCTTTTAAGAAAGATGCAGAGGAGGTGAGAAGCATGGACGCAGGTCGGATGCCTCCCGTCCACAGGCCAGGAAATTAAGAATATGAAGCAAAGTGGTGAATTGCAGCAATGACAGTCTGAGCATTAGGGGAAAAAGCAGGGAATAAACCTTCAGCATCAAGGTGGCTTTCAGCATCAGGGTGACCTTCTTCGGTCCACTCCAATGCTGAGCAAATGCAGCTCTGATTTCTGTGCTGGGTCCCATCCTGGTGGTTCGAGGACGAGACAGTGAGTTGAGAGAGATGAAACGACGTCTTGATTTGTTGGGTAACCTCAGGAAATTATTTCCCTTCCACCTTCCATCCTATCCTCCTCACCTGCCTCAGAAGAGGCTGTGAAGCTTACTTCACTCGGGATTGCAAAGTGCTTGTGGAAGTTCAAGTGAAGGACGGCATGGAGCTGTTATTGTTGCTGACGTTTTATTTTTCTCTACCAGTCAATTAAGGGGGAAAAGCTGACAATCAGAAGTTATTCACCACGCTATATAACAGCCTCTTGTAGGGTATGTCTTCCTTGGGAAGGAAAACATGAGCTGCCTGTTTATGAGAAGACTGGTAACGTCAGACAATGAAAGAGAAGCGTCTCTGCACGTTGCTGACCTGGCCCATCTCCCACCTGGTGTCCTCGTTTATATCTGTTCAAAGCGATTGCAAAGTGGGTGCCAAGTGCTGTTCTGGTGGGGTAGCGTTGCTGTCTGGTGCAGCACTAATGTCAATGCAACGTAGAATCACAGAGTGGCAGGGGTTGGCAGGGCCCTCTGGAGATCATCCCGTCCAACCCCCGGCCAGAGCAGGGTCACCCAGAGCAGGTGGCACAGGAACGCGTCCAGGCGGGGTTGGAATGTCTCCAGAGACGGAGACTCCACCACCTCTCTGGGCAGCCTGTGCCAGGGCTCTGCCACTCTCACAGCAAAGAAGTTCCTCCTCATGTTGAGATGGAGCTTCCTATGGTCAAGTTTGTGCCCATTGCCCCTTGTGCTGTCCCTGGGCACCACTGAGAAGAGCCTGGCCCCATCCTCCTGACACCCCCCCTTTCAGTATTTACAAGCGTTGATAAGATCCCCCCTCAGTCGTCTTTTTTCCAGACTGAAAAGACCCAAGTCCCTCAGCCTTTCTTCATCAGAGAGATGTTCCAGTCCCCTCATCATCTTGGTAGCCCTTTGCTGTCCCCTCCCCAGCAGTTCCCTGTCCTTCTGGAACCGGGGAGCCCAGAACTGGACACAGTGCTCCAGCTGTGGCCTCCCCAGGGCAGAGCAGAGGGGGAGGATGACCTCCCTCCACCTGCTGGCCACACTCTTCTTGATGCACCCCAGGATGCCATTGGCCTTCTTGGCCACAAGGGCACATTGCTGACTCATGGTCATCCTGTTTTCCACCAAGCTGCTCTCCAGCAGGTCAGCCCCAACCTGTCCTGGTGCAGGGGGTTATTCCTCCTCAGTGGCAGCACCCTACACTTGCCCTTGGTGAATTTCATAAGGTTTCTCTCCACCCAATGAAGAGACAGAGCCCAAAACAGAAACCATGGGACTTGTCTGTGCTTGTGAGCGAGCTGAGGTGGGACAAGGTGGGCTCTGAAGGGCTTTTACTCCTGGCCTGAAAAACCTGGTGATGGGGAAAGGGAGAAATGCTGCTTGCGCTGCTGTGGTGATATGACCTTGCACAGGTCAAGTCTTTAGGAGCAGGGACGGAGATATTCATTGAAATCTTCCATTCATTGAAAAGAAATTAAAAATAATCTGGGGCTGCTCAGCGTTGCTGCACTTAGTTGGCGTGTCCCGCTCAATGAGATGCCTGAGGATTTTGTGGCGTGGCAAAAAATTCAAAGCTCAAGATACAAATAACAGATAAGCGGGGGAATAACCATCCTCAGTGCTGCACGCCTCATACCCTTGCTGCACCTTTATTCAAAGCCCTTCACAAATGTAAATCAAAGAAAGTGCACTGAAGTACCCTGACAATTAAGTTTGGGAGCTTAAGGTTTCATCTCTAACGCTGCGCAAAGCCCTCCCAGGCCATGCTGTTTGTCCCTACAGGACCATCCATCCCTGGGGCACCCTCCTGGAGTTCCTGGGGAGATATCATACTTGGCCCTCAGGTTGTCCTCTCACCTACACTCTCATAGCTCCTGGCCTCAGCTAGTCCTAGAGCTGGTGGTCCATTTATCGAGTTTGCAAGTGACTTGGAAAGTTCTCTGTGATACAGTATGGACGCAGACATAAGGACTCATTGCTACCTTAGGGCTCAAATATAGCTCTTTCCCTACCTTCTCCACATAGCTTTTTCCTTTGAAAGAAAGCCTGTGGTCATTCATGGTTGGGAGGTATTCATGAACAGCCATGAGATGGGATCCCACATGCTCATGATGAAGAGCCCCTTCCTTAGGGCACCAAACTGAATTCAAGTCTCATGGAGAAATTCCTTAATTATTCAAGTTAGAGTCTGGCCAGAGCACTGGAGTTAATTCTGTTAATCAAAACACGTGCCCTGGCACCATATATGACCACAAATGGTTACAAGCCAAACTTGACATCTCCTCTGGAGGATGTTGCCATCAGCAGCACAGACCTACCCAGGACCTGCAATATTTGGTGTCAGCTGGAGGCTGCAGATCCCAATGTCATGCAGCCAGGACATGTGTATGTCTATAGAAGGATGTACATCATAGAAGCATAGAATCGTAGAATCTTCATGGTTGGAAAGGACCTTTGAGATCATTGAGTCCAACCATACACAAAAAACCCCCTACAGTCTCTGTCACTAGAGCATGCCCTGAAGTGCCACATCTAGACATTTCTTAAATACCTCCAGGGATGGTGACTCAGCACCTCCCTGGGCAGGCTGTTCCAGTGCCTGACCACTCTTTCAGTAAAGGAATTCCTCCTGATATCTAACCTAAACCTCCCCTGCCGCAGCTTCAGACCATTTCCTCTGGTCCTGTCATTATTCCCCTGGGAGAAGAGGCCAACCCCCACCACTCTCCACCCTCCTTTCAGGGAGTTGTAGAGGGCAACGAGGTCTCCCCTCAGCCTCCTCTTCTCCAAGCTAAACATGCCCAGCTCCCTCAGCCTCTCCTCATATGCCCTGGTCTCCAGACCCCTCACCAGCCTGGTAGCTCTCCTCTGGACACGCTCCAGCACCTCAATGTCCCTCTTGTACAGAGGGGCCCAGAACTGAACACACGTCCACCCAACACAGCCCAGTGAAATGTCTGAGATACCTCTTTATTCTCAGAAGGCCAATTGTCCTGAAAGGATGTGGCTCTGGCCAGCACAGGGATCTCCATATGTACCTGCAGAGGCTAAGGAATTTAGAAAGTGCACGCTCTGCCCAAAAGGGATCTTTAAACTGGAAAATGTCTTTGATATTCATAGTGCTACCTCAGTAATGGTGCTGCTCAATATCTCCGCTGGTACAAATAAATAATAGGAATTAGCTAACAATTGAAAATAGGGAAGGATCTTTTCTTCATTGTAGCCTGAAACAGTTCCTATTGAAACCACTGTTAAAGGGTTTGGGGCCACAAAGATGATCAGAGGGCTGGAGCCCCTCTGCTGTGAGGACAGGCTGAGAGAGCTGGGGTTGTTCAGCCTGGAGAAGAGAAAGCTCCGGGGAGACCTTACAGGGGCCTTCCAGTCCCTAAAAGGGGCCTACAGGAAGGATGGGGAGGGACTCTGGATCAGGGAGTGTAATGGTAGGACACGGGGCAGCGGCCTAAAACTGAAAGAAAGAAGATTTAGATTGGATATGAGGAAGAAATTCTTTACAGTGAGGGAGATGAGCCCCTGGCCCAGGTTGCCCAGAGAGGCTGTGGCTGCCCCATCCCTGGAAGTGTTCTAGGCCAGGTTGGCCGGGGCTTGGAGCAACCTGGGCTGGTGGGAGGTGTCCCTGCGCAGGGCAGCGGGGTTGGAACTAGACGATCTTTAAGGTCCCTTCCAACCTGAACCATTCTGTGATTCTGTAAAGTCTTCCTTTTTCCCCCAGAGAGACCAATTCGGGTGTCTCATGAAGATTTGATTTCTATATCCCATTGCTGATGGGCGGGCTTGAAGTTCAGGGAGCTGAGAGGGAAAATGTAGGGTTGTGCCTCCTCTGTGAATGATCCCCATGAGAACCTGGGTTTAGCCTTCATTAATAAACAGGTCCATGACAGAGACACGTCTACTTCGTGTCATGTCAGTCCAGCAAACACTGCCTTACCGGCGTGCTGCTTGTGCCAGGCAGGGTGGCATGGTCCCACAGATCCCAGAAAGACACAGGGAATGCATGTCAGGGTCAGCGTCCTGCTCTGCCACAAAATCCCAAGAGGTCCAGGATGATGTGCTTGGAAATGACGGAGAAGTGGCTGTGGTGGTGGCATTCACACTGTCCAACCGTGAGTTGTAGCTCAGGACTGCAATGCTTCAGAGGACCTCAACAGCAGACGGGGATACACCACACCACCTGCACCTCTTGGTCCTTCTGTGTCCAGGCCTCTGTTGACTCTCCAGCAAGGTCTGACACAGAGAAAAGCCCTGGCTTTAGTCCCACAGAAGCTGGGTGGTTTATTATCCTCGTTAGAGTATCTGTCTCCCCCCACCACTTGCACAGAGCTTTGGGGAGATAAGTGTTTTGAGAGCTGGAGTGAATTTCATTTATTTTATTGTCCTCATTTTATCTGCCGGGTGGAGGTCAAGAGGAAATAATCTATTTTATTTCGGATTTTAATTTAGGAATATCTGAGTTATCTTATCTGATTGAAGCTGACCTGTGCTGCCTGCTAAATATTTCAGAGATAGGTGCAAGGTGTCTATCAGTAGGCGAGGATGAAATTCCTTGCTTGTCAGTAAAGCTTTTGTAAACCTCTGAATCAGAGTTGATCTTACAGCTGAACGATTACTTATATAGGGGCTGTAAGTGCCACTAGTGGTGCAAGAATATATTTGTCCTACTATTATGATCCCCTGGTTGGTCTCCAATTTCTCCTGGCAGTTGTTTGCTCCTGCTGCACTATGCCGTCATCTGGAATGCAAACTGATGGCAATTGGCCTTTTAATAACATCGGCACGTTGTCCAGCATGACCAAGTGCCAGGTCTGATTTGGGCCCCTGACACGTTATTATCATGCAATCTTCCAGAAAATTAATTGCTATCTCTGTTAGTGATAACCCAGGCTCTTCAAGATGAGTATAACCTCCTGGTTTAGATAGCAAACTTACTGGAACAGGGGTTGCCTTTTGCTTTTTTTTTGCTTAAACAAGATTTAACTTGCACTAAGGAAGACGAGTGTAAATGAGAGTTTAATTTCAGAGGCTGAAACCTGGGTTTTGTCAGGAGTTTTCCTTCCTTCCTTCACTTCTTGGGTTTTGACATGAGTTTTCCCTCCTTCCTTCCTTGGGTTTTGACATGAGTTTTCCTTCTTTCTTTCCTTCCTTCCTTCCTTGGGTTTTGACCTGAATTTTCCTCCCTCCCTCCCTTCCTTCCTCCCTTCCTTCCTCCCTCCCTTCCTTCCTTCCTCCCTTCCTTCCTTCCTTCCTTCCTTCCTGTCCACCTACAAAAGACAAGTCTCCCAATGAAGAGAGGACTCCAGGGAACAAAGAGAAGGGTTGACTCCAACCTCTGCCATTTTTTGGCCAACTGCGGTTTCAGAGGAGCTCCCGCACAGCAGGTAGCTCTTGCATGTAGGTTTTGCACTGGGCAGTTTGTTAAATGCGTATGAAATGCCTTTTTCAAACGCGCTACAGAGTAAATGTTTTTTCCTGCTCATTTGTTGCTAGGCTAATGTTGTGAAACAGCAGAATAGGCCATTTGCAATTGTAATGCTGAGCAGTCAAGCACAAGCATGTTAGCATCTAATGCTGGCTGCAGCACCCGCAGATTGGCAGCTGGCACTTTAGGTATAGTCCTTAAAGCTTATTAAATTGATCGGTCTTCGGAGTTTTAAATCTTTCCTACAGCGTCATATTTATGGGCACTCATGCCTACCAGTTGCTCTGCTGAGATTAATTGGCCTGTCTTTGTGGGATCTTAAACTTTGAGCCAAGCCAAACGCAATAGTGCCATCTTCAAAAAGTCTGCTGGAAGGACCTTTGCAATAAATAAACAAATAAATCTTGCTACAAGTTCCTATTGTTGACCTCTTTTGTACAGCCATCAAAAGAAGGAGGCACCGGTTCAGGACATTTCCATTGGCTCTGGATCCAGAACTTCAAACCTCCAAGCCACAGCTTCAAATTCAGAGCCAAGTTGATGGGAATCAAAATTTGCATTAAGAAATCCTAACTGAACAAAGTGTGAGAAAAAAGACGGTGAAGAAGTAATTTCTTCACAGATAAGTGCCCACAGCACCAGCCTGCCAGAGGAAAAGTGCTGTGCCAACAACCCGTTTTCTGCAAGGCTTTCCTAACTTTAAACAAATCCCAGTTGGAGATCCATCCAAACCCGACAGCTTTGTGGGATATGGCGTGTTGGTGTCTCTCCTCGGATGAAGCAGGCGTACACCGACTTACAGCTGGCAGCGAGCCTCCATCATGGTGGTGCTCCAGAACACATGTTGTCCCATTTCCTGCCATGAGTGGTCTTAAAGTTTGACCTACATGTATTTTTCTTGCTGATGCAATATAATAATGCCCTTAAAAGGACCTGCCGGTATTCTCTGGACTTCCAACCCTTATGTTTTGGGAGCTCGTTAAGCTTTTTAAGAACCACAGTTATGTATTATCTCCTTCCTCAGTGACGGGAAATTATTTCTCTTTATTTTTCTTGCTCCACTCTGCTGTGGCCCAGGAAGAGGAAACTCACTGGGCTCTTACAAGGTTTACAAGGGTTTGCTGCGGCACTGTTGTTTGGAGAAGTGATGGGAGGATTCAGCAGCCCCACCTGAAGCTCCTATGCTGTTCATGGAGGGGACAGTACTTGGATTTATTGTCCTGTGCAAACTGCTTGGCAGGAGCACTACTTCTCCTCCACAAGGATGGTGGGAGGCACATCGTCTTCCTCTCCACATAGTTGCTGGCGAAGCAGTGAAATTAATGTGACCATATGGAAGTAGGCTGCAGATCTTGACTATCTAACACGCTCCAGGTTCCAAAATCATGCTCCTGACACAACGCAACCATAGGCTGCTCCAAACCCAGGGCTTGTGGCAAAAAGACAATTTCGTTCCTCTACATCAACCAAGGTGCTCTTAGGTGTGAAAGACAAAGGTCTCTAGCAGTTTATAACTGCTAATGTTCTGGCCCTGAAATGATCGTGGAAGACATTTTATTTTCTGTTTATTCATCCTGACTTGAAGTGAATCAACTTCTGAGCTCACACCATGTGACGGTGGCAGTGGCGCATGTGTTTTCTGTGCCAAGAGAGAGTATCCAGGCAACTAGACCAGATATCAAAATCTTGTCAGATTTTTCCCACCCTGTATTTTGTCTGTCTTACGGCCCTTATTACCACTGAATTTAGGACCCGCTGATCTCTAATGAATTTAATCTCACAGCTGCCTTTTGCAGGCAGAGCGGTGCCTCTATTTTGCAGATGGAGATTGGAGACTGGGAGAGCCATGTAGGAAACCTGTCCGAAGTAGGGATTGAACTGGGATGTCCCAGGTTGTCAACTAGTAACAGAGACCCTTGTTTAAAGGTGGGAACAGTTCTGACTGTGAGGGGTTCAAGCCAAGAAAAGGAAAATTAACAACAAGGTGGTGTTGTCTTGCCGAACTGTAAAAGAATTTGGGCTGGAAGGGGCCTTAGGTCCAACCTTCTCCTCAAAGCAGGGTTTGGACCAAGTTGCTTGTCCAGTCTTGAAGGCGTCCAAGGACAGAGACTGCACAACTGCAACCCACTCCACTGTTTGTGCCCTTTGCCCGCAATCTGAAGTCCTTCTGCCAAGCCCAGCAAGTCCCCACAAGTACAACCCGAGAGAGGGACCAAACTCACTGGATGGAGGCTTCTGCTTTTTCTGTTGAAACCAATGAGTTCTGGTCCCATTAAAAAAATATGGATCCCTGCATATGAGTTAGAAGTAGGACCTAATCTACTTACTGTAGGCTCCCAATCTACACCTAAATTTTGCTCATGTCCTGAAACAGACGTCCTGAAACATATGTCCTGAAACATATTTGTTACCGGCTCAGGGCAGCGAGGCAGGTACTCCGAAGACCTCAGCAAGAAGATCCATAGCTTCTCTGCACTAGTCACCCATCCCTGGGCAGGAAAACCAGATCAATTCACCTGTCATTGTAATTCTTCCCCTGTGAGTGAGAAGCAAAAACCAAATCCTACGGCTTTAGCTTTTCGTGCTTATCCTTTTTGTTCCTGCCTTTTGTTCAGCACTTCATTGTCAAGAGGAGAAATCGAGGAAGACAGGCATCATTTCTTGTATGACCAAACAGCCAGAATGAAAATGGAATACCTGACTCTGTTTCTCCCAAGTCGTTAGGAATGTGGAAGTCAGCCACGGACATTGTCATGGCAGAATGGTGCCTGGGTACTGAACTCAATTAGATTTTATGTAAGTGTGGAATTTTGAGACCTGACAATTATTTTTTATGTTGCAGAGATTCATCTCCCTCCCCAGCCCTATTGGGGAAAGAATAAAGTTTCTTCTATTTTAAGTTTAAAAAAGTGTTGTTGATGACCCAACAATCTCAAAATGATTCCCGGGGGAGAAATTGGGAAAATCATATGCATTTTTAATTCCTTGTCATTTTAGTTTAATGTCCTCAGGTTTTATTTCTTTAGCAATTTTTCTTAAATGCGCTTATTCCAAAGTCTATGTCCTAATTAAAAAGCACAGTGCCCTGAAATAAGAGGCAGCATGCATGAATGTCCTAAATAAAGAAAAATAAATAAATAAAGGGCCTGTTAAATTTTCTACATAATGTCCATGAATGAGGAAGCATCCCTCTCTTCCTTTTTGACCTATGGATATCATTAATATGGACTGTTCCAGCACAATGAACTGGAAAGAATGGTAATATTTTTAATTTCCTCTCTTCGGCAGAAATAGTTGCTTTACCATATTAATGTCCGCGTGGGTAATACACTGACTTCTGGCTGACATGAGACGGGGCTTTATCTTGGATTTTGTGGGCATGTCAGAACAGAGTCTGATTACTTGGGGAAACAATATTCATGCTGCAAATTCTAATGAGTCTTCCAGAGACGGCTCACGGAGGCTCTTCCCAAGTGACCCGGAGCAAACAACGGCTCAAAATTCCCGTAGGCAGCTTGGCCACCTTCACTTATAAAGCCATGGACTTGGCCGACAAACCTACAGTGGTCCCTATTTGGTAGCAAAAATATGATTTTGCAGTAAGTTACAGGAGTAATTCAGCTTTCATGAGCCGGACCACGAGCCCAGCTTTACCCGGATTTGACGTTGTTTTTCCCAAGAATAGTTTACAGAGAATTGAGAGTGATAATAATCACAGAATAGAATCATAGAATGTGTTGGGTTGGAGGGGACCTTTAAAGGTCATCTAGTCCAGCCCCCCTGCAGTGAGCAGGGACATCTTCAACTAGATCAGAAATGAGTTAGAAATCAGATATTAGAGCAGCTTTCATTGACCAGTGACCCTGCAACTGGGCACAAGCAAAAGGTGAGAAGCAAAACGGACTCGGAAGTTTGCAAGGGAACCTGCTCGTTCTCTCAGCCTTTCATTTTCCTGCTTAGATTTATTTGGCTAATAATCTTACTGAAGAAACGCAAGAATAACAACAAAATCAATAACTCATTTCTCTTTTCCAAAGAGTTTGCTACTTTGTGGGCTGTGTGGTCCCATCTGATGCACGTGCTGTTTGTTATAGGACTGAAAGGATCTGGTCTATCTCTTCTCTCTGCATTTTGTCTTTTCAAAATTGAGGATAAAAACAGCTTGAAGTTTAGTTTATATGCAGAAAGTCACACTGGAAGTAACACACTGCAATTTTCCAGCCCCCCGTGGACACATTATGTTTGATCTTTCTTTGTTATATTTAAAAAAAAAAATGAAGATTTATCCGAGGAACTCTTTAGGCTGAAGAAAAAGCCTTTTAATGGCCCATAAGGTTTCAGCGGAGGAGAAAAAATGAAAGATCAAGTGCGCTGCTTCTGTGCAGGCCAGGATGGGGATTCCTGGCAGGGTCCCAAAGAAAGAGTTGCCCACCCCCATGTCCTGGCTGGACCCAATGCTCCTGTGATGCCTCCACGCAAAGGCACGGATGTGGCAAGGACAGCGGTGCATGGGGTGAACCCCAAACCCTCGACCGAAGTCACCCCAAACAGGATAAACTGCAAACATGATCCAGGGCAGGAGCTTGGGCTGGCAATTGCCGCGATGTGTCTCGTGTGCTTTCTGCTGCTGCAGGAATAAAGACAAGGAGAAGGGGAAAAGAAAGCTGGATTTGGGTTTTTTTTTGCTACAAAAGAGAAAATACAATGACGGGACACCAGAAGAGCATGCACTTGAGTAAGGCTGTTCTGGAGCAAATGTGGGTTGCTCCCCAGGAAGAGGACTGGAAGAAAAAGGCTTTATCTGGGGGAGGAAGATTTAGGCTGGATATTAGAAAAGCTGTTTCCCTGTGAGAATGGAAGAAGACCTTTTCCAAGAAGGTCTTGAAAAAAACCAATACGTCAGGATGACTGTGACCTCTTCAACACGAGGGGAACTTCACAGGTCTAACACGACTCACGCCACGTTTCATACAGGTCCTAGCTGCAGGTGATCGCTCTGCCGTGGTTTTGCGTTGGTGCGTGGCCTGGGAAAGGTCTCTCAGAGCCTTCGTTGGGTTGAAGGGATGAGTCAAATATCTGCCAGGAGTGGGCTGAGGCTACTTCATCCCGCCTCAGTGCAAGGGGAGGCTGAGCTTCGGCCGGGAGAGCCCCGGGAGGTCCATCCATCCCTTCGGCTCCCAGCCCTCGGAGCTTCCCCTCGCCGCCCGGTCCAGGCACAAAGCTCGGGAGATCTAACACGAGCACGCAGGAGGGGGCACGGCTGCGAGCATAAATGATCAAAGGGCAGAGCAGGCTGATGTGCATAAAGACGCTGTGATACAGCACAAGAGATCCCCTCTAGCCCTCGCCGATGCTAATGCATATATTTACCTCCTGATTGACTTCATAATTAATTGCCTACGCGGGGTAGATCCTTCTCTCACCTCCCTTGCTCTAAACAGGGCTAACAGAAGCCGGCAGAGTGACAGGGGGGTAAAACCGAACCCCGCAAGGGATGACTGAGACCTTTTGTCTTTATTTTCTCTGAAAGTACATAAAAGCCATAAAGAGCCTGGAAGGATATAAATGAGGGCAAAAATGTATTTATTTCAATCCCCAAACTGCAGCAGGAGAAAGTCAGCGTACAGAAGGGCTTAGGCAGTAGTTAAAAAGAAGAGAGGTTTGTATTTTTGACTCTAAGGTGGATATATTTAAAAAAAATATGGTAGAAAGGTAAGGGAAATTAATACTTCCATCCCAACCAGAACACGGAGAAGAAGCATTTGTTATGCAAATCTTTTCATTATTGCAAATCCCGAGTGCTGATAAGAGATAAGCGTTGTTCTAGCTTTATTTCAAGTAGCTCCTGCACAGACGCGGGTACGTGATTATATTGCCGCGAAAAGAAAGAAACAAACACACACATTTTCCCTGTACGTTTATTTCTGTTACTGGAACATGAATTCTGGAGCCTGCCTGAAAAGGCGTTTGGTCCATTGAGGCTTGTTCATTTTACTGCTTTGTTTTCTGCTAAGGTGACATCTGCTCCTGAATGACCTTAGCATCTTTTCTCTCCGCAGCCTGGCCCGGGTGGCCGTCCCTTTTATGCGCATACATTAATGTTCGGGTTGAATCGCAGCTTCATGAGGTCTGTTCTTTATCCTTTTCATTTCCACTAATCCCGGAGTCTGCGGGGAACAAAGGGCTGGATCCTCGCGGTGTAAACGGCCAGACCCGACCGGGGGGATTTACATCCGCTACAGCGCGACACCGGTTATCTCCAAAACCCATTCCCCGCTTTGCCATCTCCACCATCAAATTCCTTCTCCCTGTTGATAATTTATTCCTTTTTTTTTTTTTTTTTTTTTTTTTTTTTGGTCTGTTTAGGAGGCAGCTGTAAAATTTCCTTCCTGGGGTGTGTGCCCTGAGCTGCTCCCGTCCTGGATAGCCGGGTCGGACACGTCCCCGCTGCACGACGAGGGAGGTCACTGGTGGGTGGAAGGGTTGACGCCACCGGAATGGCGCGGGATGCTGCTTTCCTCCCCATCACTGCACCAAGGTGCTCCATATTTTTGCAGCCCCCGGTGCAGGATCTGCCCCCGACCTCTTGCTGCCTTCCGTGGAAATCAATGAGGTTTGCTCAGCCCTGCATTTAGCTGAGACACAATCTGTCCGCCTGGCTATTAAATTACTTTTCCACGTGACAAGGGAGCTTCCAAAGTTTGCAGTATAATTTCAGTCTTCGTATGCAGCTCTTCGAGCCTTTTTTCCCCCTCTCCCATTGTTTCACCGCTCTCTCCCCATTCAGAGGCTCAGTCTTCCAACAGGAATATTCCATTTGCCCCATCTCCCTTTGTCTGGCACCTTTGTTTTTTGCATCACCACCAGATGAAATCAGTTTTATAACTGATTTCTCTGACCCGGCACCAGAATGACATGCCTACAGTTTCTGCTACAAATTCTCCTTGCTGTCTGTAATAAGTTACTTAACCATTCCATTATTTCACGCCAGATCCCGGTGGGTTTTAGCTGCACAAGACGTCTTTCTGATGAAATTGGCACCGGCTTTTAAAAAATCCAAATCAATTATATCTCCTGGGCCCCGCTCAAGACTTTAAAAGAGGTTAGTTAGGCAGGGTCTTCATTTTACACATCTGGGTGGAAACTGCACAGGCATTTTTCCCCTCCGCCAGCACGTACAAGCGGCTCACATCATTGTTTCTTCGATAAAATTGTTTCTCGTCGGGAGAGCCGGGAGCTCACTCAGGGAGGAAATTTGGCTGGTATATATGGCAAGACTCCAATGGATTTAATGAATGCAATGTTGATCACTTGAACAACAGGATCAGCAATATGGCATGGATGCGATAGCCCTTTTTTCCAGCCCTGGTTATAAAGTACCAGATAACTCCGTTGTGTCAGAGGGCAACTCCCACTAGAGGGGAGGAATTACGGTCCGGGTGTTAGATCTGGTTTCTTCTCCCGTCTTCTCCCTAGCAAGACTTTCTCCCTGGAGCTGGTCCAATTCTTTTTTCCGTTCAAAGTCATCTTGAAATCCACTATTACCTATCCTGGCAAGTTTTCTGGTAAGGAAACAATTAATCCCAATGAACTTTTTAAGCAACAGTTTCACTAGATTTCTCAATCTTCTCAACCAAGTCTTACTTGAACCATTTCCTAAATGAATACTGAAATGTTCATTTACGGAAAGGAAAAAAAATCAAAAAAATTGACTCCCTCTCTTCTTCGAGGTCGTATCGTTATGCAAAAACCCACATGTGCACAACTTCCCACCTTTTTAAAAAATCAACCCTAAATTTGACTTGTTCTAAGTACCTAATGGGAGCTGCAATTTCTTGCTAATTATATAATTACTCCAGATTGTTATGTAGCACTGGCAATTAAACACTCGAAATACTTTTAGCTCGAAGGAAGTCATTGCGTAATTCCAGTGGATCTGTGCAAGCGAAGCCGCATTGGCTGCTGCTCCCTTTCCCCTGTGACTTCACATCCGCAGCCGCTCGCGCAGAGGCGCAACGGCGAATTCCTGAGCTGCCGCAAACCGGCAGAGCTCGGCCAACCTTGGCACATCACTTTATAGCATCTGAAGGCCAAGCTGGGTGTGATGTAGGGGCTTAACATGAAAAAAACCCCTTATTTATGCAAACAGACAGGCTGAGGGGAGACCTCCTCGCTCTCTACAACTCCCTGAAAGGAGGGGGTAGCCAGGGGGGGTCGGGCTCTTCTCCCAAGAAACAAGCAATAGAATGAGAGGAAACAGCCGCAAGTTGCGCCAGGGGAGGTTTAGGATGGATATAAGGAAGAATATCTTCCCGGAAAGGGTTGTGAAGCATTGGAAGAGGCTGCCCAGGGCAGTGGCGGAGTCGCAATCCCTGGAGGGATTGAAAAGCCGGGCAGACGTGGTGCTGAGGGCCATGGGGTAGTGGTGGCCTTGGCAGTGCTGGGTTGATGATTGGATTCAATGATCTTAAAGGTCTCTTCCAACCAAAATGACTCTATGATTCTATATGGATATGTGTGTATATATATATATATACACACACATATATATGTATTATATTTTGGTTTTAGGAGCCTTTTTCTTTTTAGAGGCTAGGAGGGCCATGCCCAGAGGAGCATCCCAGCATCGCAGTCCCCCAGGGGACCTCCCTGTCACACTATCTGATGTGGACCCAGGCCTGGGACTTCCCAGTGGCTATTTTCATGGCAAGTGTTTGCCTAGACCCAAAAAGGAGTGCATTTCATGTCGTGGCGTCTCCCATACAGCTGCAGTGACAGCTAAAACGCAGCCCAATTGCTATTTACCACCTCCTTCTGTGTGCTTGGACCAGGGCCCCACGGTTATACGTGTCTGACCAACACAGAAAAAAAATTGTCCTTGTCCCCAGAACCTCAGTGTAATGTCCCGTGGCACCTAATGCTTGTCATTCAGGTGACAGTTCTGTCTCTGAAGCCTCCACAGTCCCTGCTCTCCATGCCAAGACACTCCAAAGATGCATTAGTCGTCAATCCTATACTTTAACTCCTTCCTTCATAATAACGATGATAATTATAAAGAATTCTGGAGCGTCTTTGACGTCTGGTCCCGGAGTAGCAGGGACCAGCGAGCAGTGATGCTGGCCACGACTGTCAAACGCTGTGACTTTTGACTGCATCCTTCGTGGAGAATGAAGCTGTATGTGTGTAACTAAGAGCTGTATGAGATTTCAACATCGCATTAATTTCTTGGTCCAGGCTTTTAGTAGGTTTCGAAGACAATTATAAGGCTTCTCATGGGGAGAAGGGGAAAGGAAACACAGGCTGAGAATAAGTTATAAGAACAAAAATATTTAAACAACAGGCTGAATTTTTGACGACCCTCCAGAAAGTAAAAAGGCTGGGACTTGATGCCATTCAGCTGAAAAAAATTCATTGATGTCCACTGATTTCTCCCTGTTGTATTGTTTATATGGAAGGTATCATGATTCAAAGACCAGGGTTTTTCACGGATTTTGGTTCTGTCTCTATGTCCCATGGTCCTGATGTTTTTTCCATCTTGCTTAATTTTTTTATTTTTTTTCATGGGAATAAGGACTGAGAGCAGAACCCCTAAAACCTCAAATCCTTGTCCCACGCTTGTAAGAAGACAACATGGAATTGGAGCCTTCCCGAGGCTACTTTGCTGCAGAAGCTTTGCCAGATCCCATCCTCCCCATGCCACCATCACATGAATTTACCACCTCTCTCCTCTGGGAAGCTAAAACTCAGCCAACCCCTGCTGTGGGCCTGGAGACTGGAGCAGTGGCCCCGTCTTTGGAGAGTGTCCTGGTTTGAGGAACCTTGAAGCCCACCCTTGAAGCCTTGATGTGACGCTCCCTACGTATGCAACGTAGGGACCACAGGAAGGTTTTGAGCAGGTAACTGGAGATCTTCCATCCCAAGCTCATTGCATTGATGGAAATATTTGTCTTGGCTTGGCTGCAGCAGACTTTGGTTAGTCCCTGGATTATACATAGGGGTACATGTATTTATGTACACACCACTATATAGTATCTATCATTCTCTATACCACCGATCATTTCAGAGCTCTGTCTTGCTGGCCTGATGCAAATAAATCCCCTGCTGAAGTAGACATGGTTTTTACTTGCATTAAAACCAATAAGTTTGCTAGAAAGCATTGCCATCCAAGCCCAGCAAGTGCAAATTGACGTGGAAAAAAATACCTCTGTCACTAAGATGATCCACGATGGTCTGTTTTGACTTGACAGCAAAAAAAAAAAAAAAATCCAGCCTCTTATATTTTCCTTGCCCCTCCTAAGCCGGGGGCAGTCCTCTGTTTAGTCATTCCTGGGGCTGAAACCAGCATGGAATGCTAAATGGATTAATTAGTACTACATCACTCTAAATTTAGACAGCTTCCTTTCAGAATTAGATTTCTTCAGGTTTATGCCATTACATTTCTTAAATGTACATTCTCAATCACATTAGCAATTATGAATACATTACATTTATTTTCTTTTTGAAATATTTTACTGCTGTACCTTAGGATGTAAAATACACACACTGACCTACCCAGGCAGAAGTGTGAGGTCACTACTACCCATGATATTATTGAAAATCTCACGATTTTAAAGATAATCCTGAGAAGCCCCCCAGGAACTATCTAGTATCTCCTTGTAGGAGAAAACCAGCTTTCATTTTTCATGCAACTTTTTATCTCCAGGAGTTGTAGAGACAGTCTTGAAAGAAATGGAGCATCTGCAAAAACCAGGAGGTGAATAATGCATCTCTCTGATGAAGAAAGGCTGAGGAATTTGGGTCTTTTCAGTCTGGAAAAAAGACGACTGAGGAGGCATCTTATCAACACTTAAAAACACTGAAAGGGTGGGCGTCAGGAGGATGGGGCCAGGCTCTTCTCAGTGGTGCCCAGGGACAGGACAAGGGGTAACGGGCACAAACTTGAACGTGGGAAGTTCCACCTAAACATGAGGAGGAACTTCTTTGCTGTGAGGGTGGCAGAGCCCTGGCACAGGCTGCCCAGAGAGGTGGGGGAGTCTCCGTCTCTGGAGACATTCCAACCCCGCCTGGACGCGTTCCTGTGCCACCTGCTCTGGGTGACCCTGCTCTGGCCGGGGGTTGGACGGGATGATCTCCAGAGGGCCCTGCCAACCCTGGCCAGTCTGGGATTCTGGGATTCTGTAATAAGAACATTTGTTTACCATTCATACCGAACCTCTCTTTGCCTAAAGGAAATCACATAAATTCTGGGAACTAGTTTCATGACTTCTTACCTCTCGTGAGACCCCACCTGGAGCACTGCGTCCAGTTCTGGAGCCCCTACTACAAGAGAGATACGGATGTGCTGGAACATGTCCAGAGAAGGGCCACGAGGATGATCAGAGGGCTGGAGCACTTCTCCTATGGGGACAGACTGAGGGAGTTGGGGTTGTTCAGTCTGGAGAAAAGAAGGCTCCGAGGAGACCTTCGAGTGGCCTACCAGTATCTTAAGGGGGCCTCCAAGAAAGCCGGGGAGGGACTTTTTAGGATGTCGGGTAACGGTAGGATCAGAGGGAATGGATTAAAACTAGAGATGGGTCAATTCAGACTGGACGTTAGGAAGAAGTTCTTCACCATGAGGGTGGGGAGACACTGGCACAGGTTGCCCAGAGAGGTGGTGGAAGCCCCATGCCTGGAAGTTTTTAAGGCCAGGCTGGACGGGGCTCTGAGCAACCTGGTCTAGTGGGAGGTGTCCCTGCCCATGGCAGGGGGGTTGGAACTAGATGATCGTTAAGGTCCCTTCCAACCCTAACAATTCTATGGTTCTATGATTGCTGAAAATTATATAAATTGATGTAACAACCAAACAATCAAACAAAAACTCCCACAGGGAAGGATCCTGGAGCAAGTACATCATCCTAGAAGCAATGTTAGGGCAGTTTCTGTGCCTATGCTATAAGTTTTGCAGCTCTGGTCTTACATGGGAGAGTTTGTCTCTGCTCTCCATTACATGTGAAGGCATGTGGGCAACGAGGACAGACGGGTTATGTTAGGTCTGCGTTGTAAGCTGTTCAAGGGAGTTTGAGAATTTTGTGTACAAAATGAACTTTTTCTGAAGTGTTTGGCATCTGGCTCCTGATGTGGAATCAGATTTTCAAACCAGGCAGGGTTATAGCAAATATAAGTTGAACTTTGAACAACCGAACTTGTTGAGCTCTCCTGGCAGTTCTGGTCATAGTGGTTCTATTGACGTAAATGGGCTATTCTGTAGAAAATCTGGTGTTTAAGAGAAATAGTGGAAGAAACATATTGAAAATCTGTGAAACTATTGCAGAAAGTGAGGTTAGGCAGCGATAGATTAAACATAAGAATGAGAGTATTTCAGATTCCCTGGTATTATGAGAAGCGCAAAATGAAACAATAGGTATTACCTTGGCACATCGAAAAGGACCAAGTGTATAGTGTTTACTTGGAGATGTCGTGGGAGATAGGGTGTGCAGCAAATCAGTTTGTGGTGTTATAGTAGCGAGTGAATTCAAAAGGGATTTCAGGCAAAAGAGAACTTGAATGTTTTTTTGGGAACAGCAGCATTAACAGCAGCGACAGGAGCAACAGTGAAGAATTTGCAAGATTTGCACACGTAGCAGGAGAACTAAACCTGATTCAAATAAAATGCCAAGGCAGTTTACTGAGAAGGATGTTTGTGCTTTAGGGAGCTCATTTTTACCAGTTTGTAAATTAATAGTGACTAGAGAGGCACAAATGCTTCACAACTGGCGACTGCAAAGCTAGAAAACGGAAAGACAACGGCTCAGCAGCCCCTTGAGAGACAGCCAGGGTGGGCAAGCAGTGCCTGACTAATCCTTCCACGATGGAGCGACGGCATCAGTGGACACGGGAAGATCTATATGGATGTCGTCTACCTGGACTTCTGCGAGGCCTTTGGTGTGGTGCCCTACAACGCTCTTACCTTTGCCTTATGGCAGGCAGAACCCGTGGCTTATTGCCCCTGTTAAATACTGGAGCACCCACCTCTGGGGCTGCAGTGGGATGCATGGGGACATGGTGGGGTCGTGGGGAGCAGGTACAACACCCTGCTACGGCCCCCGGGGGGGAGGATGGCACCCAGGGTTGCTGCAGGATGTGCAGAGATGTGTCCGTGGGTCCCGGAGGGACCCATTGGTCCTGGCTCCCCTGCCAAATGGCAGCTTCCCTTGGGGAAAGGGGACAGAGGAGTCACCCTCTATGATTGCCTGCACTGCTGGTGGTGACTCAGCCTTGGGGACATCTTGGTGCCCTTCAGAGCTTAGTGGATCTGATTTGTGGCTCAGTGATGCTATTGCATCTTTTTGGTGCCATTCCCTGCTGCCCCCTGGTTCCCCATCCCATGCAGGCACGGAGAGGTTCTCGATAAATGGCTTTTAATGGAAAAACTTAGAACAAAACACTTATTAAAGCTACTACATCATCAACATCCCCCTTCCCAAAACCATCCAATCCCTGAAACAACCCTAATCCCACCCTCCTGCCCCAGCTCTGGCTGTGGGAGCCTTGTGCTTGCTGCCATTTTTCGGTAAGGAGCCTTTCTGCTGCTTCTTCTCTTGCCTGTCCAGCCCGATGTTCTGCTGGGACACACTGCCCTGGGGTGCGCGCAGGTTTGTGCTCATGTCCGGTCGTGGGTCCTCAGGCTTCATCCTCAGGGTGTTGATGGGTTCCATGAGGGTGGCAGAGTGGCTGGGGGTGATGTCATGGTGTAGGGGGATGTTACCTCCTGGAACGGTGCCCTCATCCATAAGGACATCACTGCCCTGGGTGAGGTCACTGCCCAGGGTGAGGTCACCACCCGGATGAGTGTTCTCATCCATGGGGACATCAGTGCTTAGGGAGATGTCGCATCCTGGAAGGGTGTTCTCATCCATGGGGACATCAGTGCTTAGGGAGATGTCGCATCCTGGGAGAGTGTCTTCATCCATGGGGACATCAGTGCTTAGGGAGATGTCACATCCTGGGAGAGTGTCTTCATCCATGGGGACATCAGTACTTAGGGAGATGTCACATCCTGGGAGAGTGTCTTCATCCATGGGGACATCAGTACTTAGGGAGATGTCACATCCTGGGAGAGTGTCTTCATCCATGGGGACATCAGTACTTAGGGAGATGTCACATCCTGGGAGAGTGTCTTCATCCATGGGGACATCAGTACTTAGGGAGATGTCGCATCCTGGGAGAGTGTCTTCATCCATGGGGACATCAGTACTTAGGGAGATGTCACATCCTGGGAGAGTGTCTTCATCCATGGGGACATCAGTACTTAGGGAGATGTCACATCCTGGGAGAGTGTCTTCATCCATGGGGACATCAGTACTTAGGGAGATGTCACATCCTGGGAGAGTGTCTTCATCCATGGGGACATCAGTACTTAGGGAGATGTCACATCCTGGAAGGGTGTTCTCATCCATGGGGACATCAGTGCTTAGGGAGATGTCACATCCTGGGAGAGTGTCTTCATCCATGGGGACATCAGTACTTAGGGAGATGTCACATCCTGGAAGGGTGTTCTCATCCATGGGGACATCAGTGCTTAGGGAGATGTCACATCCTGGGACAGTGTCTTCATCCATGGGGACATCAGTACTTAGGGAGATGTCACATCCTGGGAGGGTGTCCCCATCCATGCGGACATTACTGCCCCGGAAGATATCACCACCTGTGAGGGTGCCCACATCCATGAGGATATCATTGCCTGGGGGGCTGCCACTGCCCAGGGGTGCCCCTAAGGGGTTGGCTGTGCTGGACAGGCTGTGCTTTGCGTACTGCCCCTCGAGGTAGTGGTAGATGGGGAGGGATGATGGCACCCCTGGTGGGGCTGGGGCCACTGCTTGTTGGTTGTAGGGCAGGAGCAGCTGTGGTTGGCCCTGGGGGAACCATTGGTCTGCCCGGGACAGGGCGAGCCTGCAGCCCTGGTGTCCCAATGGGGCAGTGACTGGTGGAGAAGGAATGCCATGGCCCATCGCAAAGGTGACTGATGGAGGCAGGTGGGTGCTCATCCACTCAACGTGGAAGATGTGGTGGCTGAAGCAGCTGCTGCATGGACCACTTTGCAGACCTGCATGTGTGAGAGGGAGACGTGGTGGGCCAGAGGCCCGGTGGAATCTCCTGGGGCACCCGCTGAGCTGGCCCCAAGCGTGGACATCCCCCTGCTCTGCACTAGGTGACAGGGATGATCCCTGTGGGGTGAGCTGCTGTGCCAGTGGGAGGGGGCTACGCACCGGGGAGGTGAAATGGGGGAGATGGCCCCATGATCTGGGAAATTATCTGTAAATTATATTTACTGGGCAGGCATTGCCCAGGCGATGGCAGGGATGCTCGCTGCGCCTTGCTGAGCCCACGTGCCACAGCTGTCAGGGGCACTGGGCATGCTGGAGGTGCCATGGGGATGGAGAGGGCAGGGAAGCCACGGGGGCTGGAGGTGCTGGGGGGGATGGAAGTGCCGAGGTGCCAGGGCAGATGGGGTGCCATACCTCCTGGGTGTTCCTGGGGTGCAGGGAATGGCTGCCGCTCCTGCCCAGGCAGTTGGCAGAGGTTGGTTGATCCTGGAAGAGAGACATGAGCAAATGCTGGTGGTCACATCCCCAACTGGGGCAGGACCATGCACCAGGGGACTGAGGAGGAGGAGGGAGAGGTACAATGGAGGAAGGGCTGTTAATTTCCCCAAAGTGCATCCCTGGGCTGCTGGGATCAGGGTCAGTCCTTACCTCTGGCATAGAAAGCTTTGGGGAAGATGAATGGCTGCAGTTGCTGGGCCATCATGGGGGCCCAGGGGCCACACGGTGGATGTCACAGGGCGGGCAGTGCTGTGGTCAGTTACACTCGGCGAACGGTCTGTTGTGTTCGGTGGACGCACCGAACTGGTCTGCTGCTTCTGTTTGAGCGTCTCCTAGGAAGGAACATAGAACCATAGAATCATAGAACCATAGAATCATAGAACCATAGAATCATAGAATCATAGGGTTGGAACGGCCCTCTGGAGATCATCCTGTCCAGTCCCCTGACAGAGCAGGGTCACCCAGAGCAGGTGGCACAGGAACGCGTCCAGGCGGGTTTTGAATGTCTCCAGAGACGGAGACTCCCCCACCTCTCTGGGCAGCCTGTGCCAGGGCTCTGCCACCCTCACAGCAAAGAGGTTCCTCCTCATGTTTAGGTGGAACTTCCTATGCTCAAGTTTGTGCTCGTTACCCCTTGTCCTGTCACCGGGCTCCATTGAAAAGAGCCTGGCCCCATCCTCCTGACACCCACCCTTTCAGTATTTATAAGTGTTGACAAGGTCCCCCCTCAGCCATCTTTTTTCCAGACTGGAGACACCCAAATCCCTCAGCCATTCCTCATCAGAGAGATGTTCCAGTCCCCTAATCATTTTGGTAGCCCTTTGCTGCACCATCTCCAGCTGTTCCTTGTCCTTCTTACAGAGGGACCTGGACAGGCTGGATCGATGGGCCAAGGCCAACTGTATGAGGTTTAATAAGGCCAAGTGCCGGGTCCTGCATTTCGGTCACAACAACCCCAAGCAGCGCTACAGGCTTGGGGCAGAGTGGCTGGAAAGCTGCCCGGCAGAAAAGGACCTGGGGGGGCTGGTGGACAGCCAGCTTCACATGAGCCAGCAGTGTGCCCAGGTGGCCAAGAAGGCCAACAGCATTCTGGCTTGTATCAGGAATAGCGTGGCCAGCAGGAGCAGGGAAGTGATCGTGCCTCTGTACTCGGCACTGGTGAGGCCTCACCTCGAGTGCTGTGTTCAGGTCTGGGCCCCGCTGTACAAGAGGGACATTGAGGTGCTGGAGCGTGTCCAGAGGAGAGCTACCAGGCTGGTGAGGGGCCTGGAGACCAGGGCATATGAGGAGAGGCTGAGGGAGCTGGGCATGTTTAGCTTGGAGAAGAGGAGGCTGAGGGGAGACCTCATTGCCCTCTACAACTCCCTGAAAGGAGGGTGCAGAGAGGTGGGGGTTGGCCTCTTCTCCCAGGGGAATAATGACAGGAGCAGAGGAAATGGGCTGAAGCTGCGGCAGGGGAGGTTTAGGTTAGATATTAGGAAGAATTCCTTTACTGAAAGAGTGGTCAGGCACTGGAAGAGCCTGCCCAGGGAGGGGGTTGAGTCACCATCCCTAGAGGTGTTTAAGAAACGTCTAGATGTGGCACTTCAGGGCATGCTCTAGTGGCAGAGATTGTAGGTTGTTTTGTTGGACTCGATGATCTTAAGGGTTCTTTCCAACCATGAAGATTCTGTGATTCTCTGATTCTTGAACCCGAGAGCCCAGAACTGGACACAGGACTCCAGGTGCAGCCTCCCCAGGGCAGAACAGAAGGGGAGGATGACCTCCCTCCACCTGCTGGCCACACTCTTCTTGATGCACCCCAGGATGCCATTGGCCTTCTTGGCCACGAGGGCACATTGCTGGCTCACGGTCATCCTGTTGTCCACCAGGACTCCCAGGTCTCTTTCCACCGAGCTGCTCTCCAGCAGGTCAGCCCCAACCTGTCCTGGTGTGGGGGGTTATTCCTCCCCAGGTGCAGCACCCTACACTTGCCCTTATTGAATTTCATAAGGTTCCTCTCTGCCCAACTCTCCAGCCTGTCCAGGTCTCTCTGGATGGTGGCACGGCCTTCCGGTGTGTCAGCCACCCCCACCAGCTTTGTGTCATCAGCGAACTTGCTGAGGGTGCACTCTATCCCCTCGTCCAGGTCATTGATGAATATATTGAAGAGGACTGGACCCAGTACTGACCCCTGGGGAACACCACTCGTCACTGACCTCCAACTAGACTCTGTGCCCCTAATCACGACCCTCTGAGCTTTGTCTTTCAACCAGTTATCTATCCACCCTACTGTCCATTCATCAAGCCCACTCTTCCTAAGCTTCCCTGTGAGGATGCTGTGGGAGACCGTGTCGAACGCCTTGCTTAAGTCAAGGTAGACCACATCTACCGCCCTCCCCTCATCTATCCATCCAGTCACGCCATCATAGAAGGCTATCAGATTAGTCAGACATGATTTCCCTTTGGTGAATCCATGTTGAGTACTTACTTCTGATAGCTTTCTTTTCCTCCACATGCCTTGAGATGGTGCCCAGAACGAGCTGGTCCATCATCTTTCCAGGGATGGAGGTGAGGCTGACTGGCCTGTAGTTCCCCGGCTCCTCCTTCTTGCCCTTTTTGAAGACTGGAGTGACACTGGCTTTCCTCCAGTCCTCAGGCAACTCGCCCGTTCTCCAGGACCTGTCAAAGATGATGGAGAGTGGCCCAGCAATGACTTCCGCCAGCTCCCTCAGCACTCTCGGGTGCCTCCTATCGGTGCCCATGGGCTTGTGAATATCTAATTGACCTAATTGATCCCTCACTCGATCCTCCTCAACCCAAGGGAAGTCTTCTTTCCCCGTTACTTCCCCCAGTGCCTGGGACTCCTGAGGGCTGGGCCGAGCAGTAAAGACCGAAGCAAAGGCAGCATTCAGTAACTCCGCCTTCTCCTCATCCTCTGTCACCATGTCTCCTGTCTCATTCAACAGTGGGCCCACAACTTCTCTGGTCTTCCTTTTGCTTCCAATGTACTTGTAGAAGCCCCTCCTGTTGAGCTTGACATCCCTAGCCAGGTTTAATTCCAAGGTGGCCTTGGCTTTCCTCATTTTATCCCTGCACGCTCTGGCAGCATTCTTGTAATCCTCCCAAGGGGTCAGTCCCTTCTTCCACTTATTGTAGACTTCCTTCTTCCACTTGAGCTTTTTCAGAAGCTCCCTGCTCAACCATGCAGGTCTCCTGCATCCCTTGACGGATGTCTTTCTCTTAGGGATGCACCGATCCTGAGCTTGGAGGAAGTGGTCTTTGAATATCAACCAGCTTTCTTGAGCCCCTTTGCCTTCCAGAGCCCTAGCCCACGGGATCTCTCCAAGCAGTTTCTTGAAGAGGTTGAAGTTAGCCCTCCTGAAATCCAAGGTTGTAATTTTACTTCTTGATGTTTTGTGCGTAGTACCCATGATCCTGAACTCTATCATTTCATGATCACTACAACCTAGGGTGCACCCAACCTCAATGTCCTCCACCAGTCCCTCTGTGTTTGTCAGTACCAGGTCCAGGAGTGCTCCTTGCCTTGTTGGCTCCTGTACCACCTGTGTCAAAAAGTTGTCATCAGTGCACTGGAGGAGCCTCCTGGACTGTGCGTGCCTGGCTGTGTGGTCTTCCCAGCAGATATCAGGGTGATTGAAGTCCCCCATGAGACCCAAGGCCTGAGTGTGCGAGGCTACCTTCAGCTGTCTGTAGAAAGCCTCATCAGCTTCCCCATCCTGATCAGGTGGCCTGCAATAAACACCCATAACAGTGTCCCTCATATTTGCCTGCCCCTTGATCTTTACCCATAAGCTCTCGACCCTCTCTTCATCCGCCCCTAGTGAGAGCTCGATGCATTCCAAATGCTCTCTCACATGGAGTGCAATTCCATCACCACGCCTCCCCGGTCTGTCTTTCCTGAAAAGGACGTAGCCATCCATGACAGTGTTCCAGTCACGTGAGCTGTCTCGCCATGTCTCAGTAATTGCAATGAGATCGTGGCACTGCAACCGCACACAGATCTCCAGCTCTTCCTGCTTATTCCCCGTGCTGCATTGGTGTATAAGCATTTCAGAGAGGGAGTCGTGTGTGTAGTTTTGACCCTTGAGATGTGGTGTGCCTTCTGGCTTTCAGAAATACTGGCACATTGGCCCACGAGCGCTGAGCAACTACGCCCTGGCACCTCACCAGCAAGCCCAGTACCGTCCCCTCCCCCCTTCAAATCTAGTTTAAAGCCCTCTCAATGAGCCCTGAGAACTCTTGTCCTAGAACCCTTTTTCCCCTGGAAGTCAAGGTGTTTCCGCCTGTTACCAGCAGGCCAGGCGTTTTGTAGATCAGGCCATGATCAAAGTACCCAAAGTCCTGCCGGTAGCACCAGGCTCGAAGCCAGGCATTGATCTCCTGGCTCCTCCTATTCACCCCCTCGTCATTCCCCGCAACTGGGGGGATAGACAAGAACACAACTTGCGCCCCCGATCGCTTGACCAGGCGTCCTAGGGTCTTGAAATCTTTCTTCATTGCCCTTGGACTTCTTGTTGCCTCGTCGCTGCCTACCTGAAAGAGCGAAAGTGGGTAGTAGACTGAGGGCCGTACCAGGGAAGGAAGCATCCTCTTCACGTCCTTGACCGGGGCCCCAGGGAGGCAGCAGACCTCCCCACGTACCGGGTCCGGCCTCCATATTGGGCCTTCTGCTCCCTTCAGTAGGGAGTCACCTATGACAAAGACACGTCTTTTCTTCTTTACCGCAGAGGTTTTAATGCAGGGGGAGGCCTGACTAGACCTCGCTGACACCTCCAAGGTAGGAGAACTATTGTGCTCGTCATCATGCAGGTTCCTCTACAGAGCGCTGTGCCTGTTAAATAATAGCACCCAGGAAGATGGGGTAGTCGCCGGGCTGTCTCGAGTGCGGCGCCTGTTGCGCCGTGCAGGAACTTCCTGCCATTGCCCCCTGTCCTCCAGGTTACCGCCTTCAGTTGAGGTGCCAGCAGATAGGGAGTTCTCTGTTGCAGCGGTTCTGTCTGCCTGCTGGGTTTCTGTTGTGGGATGCAGGATTTTACTCCAAGAGTCTATCTCCCTCTCACGTTCCCTGATGCTTCTCAACCTACTTACCTCCTGCCTGAGCTCCATGACTAATTGGAGGAGATCCGCTACCTGGGCACATCTCCCACAGGCGTGCCCATCACTGCCATCCGACACCAATGTGAGGGCAGGGCACACCCTACAGCCTGATGTCTGCGTGGTGACATTGGGGCTCCCAGTGTTCTGTCCTGCCCCCAACAGCTTTGTCAGCTCTTCACAGGGAGAGGAAGGGTTAACAAAACTGTTAAAAGGAGAGTTACAGTCAATGGCTCAATGTCCAAGTGGAAACCAGTAATAAGTTGTGTCCCTCAAGGGTTGGTACTGGGACCAGTACTATTTAATATCTTCACCAGTGACACAGACAGTGGGATCCAGTGCACCCCCAGCAAGTGTGTGGATGACACCAAGCTGAGTGGTGTGGTTGATACGCTGGGGGGACGGGATGCCACCCAGAGGGACCTGGACAGGCCTGAGGAAGGGGCCTGTGCAAACCTCATGGGGTTCAACAAGGCCAAGTGCAAGGTCCTGCACATGGGTCGGGGCATTCCCCAAGCACAAATCCAGGCTGGGCAGGGAATGGATGGAGAGCAGCCCTGAGGAGGACTTGGCGGTGTTGGTGGGCGAAACATTGGACTTGCACCAGCAATGTGCGTTGGCAGCCCAGAAACCCCCCACAGCCTGGGCTGCATCCCCAGCAGCGTGGGCAGCAGGGCGAGGGGGGGATTCTGCCCCTCTGCTGCGCTCGGGGGAGACCCCCCTGCAGTGCTGCCTCCAGCGCTGGGGCCTCGGCACAGGAGAGACACGGAGCTGTTGGAGCGGGGCCAGAGGAGGCCCCGGAGATGCTGGGAGGGCTGGAGCCCCTCTGCTGGGAGGACAGGCTGAGAGAGCTGGGGGGGTTCAGCCTGGAGAAGAGAAGGCTCCGCGGAGACCTTCCAGCCCCTGCCAGTCCCTAAAGGGGCTCCAGGAAAGTTGGGGACAGACTTTTTAGCAGGGCCTGCTGTGATAGGACAAGGGGTAATGGTTTTAAACTAAAAGACAGCAGATTTAGATGACATATAAGGAAGAAATTTTTCACTATAAGGGTGGTGGGACACGGGCCCAGGTTGCCCAGAGAGGTGGTTGAAGCTCCATCTCTGGAAAGATTCAAGGTCAGGCTGGATGGGGCTCTGAGCAAGTTGATGTAGTCAAAAATGTCTCTGCCCATGGTAGGTGGGTTGGACTAGATGGCCTTTGAAGATCCCTTCCAACCCAAACCATTCTATGATTCATATTAAGTACTTCACTTATGTGTGTGTTGGTGTGCAGGTGTGAGATATCTGCCCTCCTCAGAGAAGCTACCCGTGACAGGGGAAGCCGTGTACCTGTTGGGCAATCATTGCCTCTTCAAAGCTTTGAGGTCAAACAAAACCAGGTCTTTAGACTAAACATTGTACAAAATATGGAACTGGGGCGCAGCAAATGATTTGGGAATGCTCTTGTGAGGCACTTCAGAGACTGGGACAATATCAACGACCTGGGACAATATCAGCTTCCAAACTTTGCCCAAGAACAGGGGGGACCAACAAGACTTGGATATTGGGACAAATGCCAAAGCTCTTGCTTTACTTTATCTCACCTAACGTAAGGCCTTAACAACGTGCTCTGGGTGGGATTATCTCCTCCTGTGAGACACTGCGGAAGTAACTCATACCGAACAGCCAGCAACTTAATAACGTTCGTCAGCGGGCAGTCAGTGCCAAAAATGAACGTTGCTTTTGGAGTAAATACGATGTCCTTGGACTTCTGTAAAGCATTTAAATTAGCACCATATAACACTACAATGTCAATGAAATCGTCTTTTAATGCATTCAGTACAGGAAGATCTCGCAAAGCAGTCCGCAGAGGAGAATCGCTGTCAAAAGGAGGGATGTTTATGAAAGTTTCACGTAGATCAAAACGAGGTCTGACACTGTTCCACATTTTTATTAGTCACTGAGAAATAAATATAGAAGCACTGCTGATGAACGGCCCAGGTACCCCTTAGATTTACTGCAGAACGGTAAATCACAATGAGGAAGGGACAGCTGTTTTTATGGCACCCTAATCCAAACTTAAATATGTTAGGAACAAAAAACACAAGATGAACCTATGAAAAAAGCGACTTGCTCTTGGAAAGCGGTGGCTCCGGAGAGGTGTTAGAGGTTTAATAGGTGGTGAGTGAACAGGGGCTGTCATGGGATATACCGCTGTGATAAACCGTAAAAGTGATGCTTGGAGGCACAAACCAGGGAGGTGTGAAGGGATCAGCTTCTCCCAGTCCCTCTGCAGGCAGGAAACCTGGACTTTTGGGAGAACCAGAGATCTTCCTTGCCATGATCCTGTTCCTGTGACATTGCAATGCTCAGTTTTGAGTGCAAGCAATAATCATGACCTTCTTTTTTTGGTACCATTGAAAAGGCATAAGGCAGATGGATTGCCAACTTGGGGTTATATAAGATTTCCAGGGAATTAATGTTTTTACTTTTTAAACAAAACACAGCATGTTAATGATCTTGGGGTGTATTTTCAGTGCAAAGGCAATTCATAGAATCATAGAATGACAGAACGGTTTGGGTTGGACGGGACCTTTAAAGGCCAGCACAAAACAGAGCACTGGAGGACTGTTTTTTCTTCATTAATTCTGGGAATGGGGCTCTCTGGCAGGATGCTGGACACCAGAGTTTTACGCCTTCCTTTCTCTGAAGAGTTTGAGCCCCCATCTCTCTGCAGAGCTCCTAGGCTGTGATCCAAGGTCGGGGTGTAGGTGTGTTGTCTTCCTCCAGTGGAAGCTTTTCAGCTTTACTTGGCGTTTTAATATGAATTGCACCAGAGAGAGGAAGAGGAAGCGTGACCCTTCAGCCTGACTGTGAAAGGGGGAGGCTCAGGTTCACGGGTTAACCCACAGGTTATGCCTACGGTGTTGGGCTGTTAGGGTGCAAGGGCAGTGTGAAATCGTCAGCACGTTCCCTGGCATAGTTTTGGTCTGTGCCAACAACCATTGACCCAAACAATCCCCAGGCACAGCAGAGGGTACAGCATGAACCAGGGGTCATCCCCAATGGACGGTGTGGACACGACCACCCTTGTTTTGGGACCGTGAGCTTCTCTGTACCGCTTGGCCTCAGGGCAAAGGGCCATTCTCTCGCCTTCCCTAAACCCTGTTTAGTTTGTTAGCGTGAATGAAAGTGAGGGATTAATTTATGGAACAAGGTCTGGGTCACAGGTCTCTCCCAGCAGTTTGATGAACATATGGCACATTAGAGACCCATCTCAACAGCTTCAGCAGAAGGAGCTAAAAGCATCCCCTCCATGAGAGGAGCCTAGAGTGGGGTCAGAGAGAAGGAAACGGGAGGATAAGCCTGCTCTGGGCAGGAAAGGTCTTGCTTGTCCATCCCACGTGCTGTGAACGCTGTGATGGGTGGATGCATTGTAACAGCACTTACTTGCTGAGTTTGAAAAGAAAAAACACTTTATTTTTTTTTCTTAAAAGCAAAGCCTCGAGCACCTGGAGTAGGTGCAGAACTGTGAAACCTGTAATGGGGAAGGTCCTTATAAATCACACGCAGTGACAAGTGCTGTTATGATGGCACAGACAAGGCTGCAGAACCTGGTGCCGCCCATCCCAGCTCTACCCCACTGGAGGGGTATCGTGGGTCTCAGGAGACACAGCGCATTAAGGTGCCGAGACAGCCCTTCCTCACGGCTTTGTGGTATTGACACGTGCCAAACCTCCTTGGAAAATCTACTTCTGATCCTAGAAAATTTAGTCCCAGGTTTGTGGTCAAAGGAGGTCGTGGTCTGCGAGGAAATGAGTTCAGTGTGCGTGTCCCCCCCGTACGTTTCAGATCTCTTCTGTGATAAAGCTGCGTATAAAAGTACATATGGATGTGAGTACATGTGCACAAATATTTAATGATATTTTTACATGACTCTCTGTAAACACATCTATATAAACTCATTTCCCCCCCAAAAAAATCATTGCGGCTTTAAAGTCATTTCACAATAAAGAGTAAAAGGGAACTGTGCCGTTTTTATAATACTTATTATAGCATAAAACTTCATGATGCAGCAACTTTGCCATGGCTTCACCAGGCTCATACCCACCTTGTGACTAAGGTGAAGAAATGGAGGCCAACACCTTGTGAGAATCATGTATGTCACATGTTAAAGGTACCCACAACACTGTTTTCCCCAGTCTTGCGCTTGCTGTTTTGTATCTCGTATTTAGGGCTAGTCTCTCTGGTCAACCTTAGCAAGGGTCGAAACCTCGTTTGCCACTTGAGATTTAATTTTCCGTCTCTTTCTTACATCAGTAAGTGAATCTTTGGTGTTCTCTCTGCCAGTCATTGTGCCTTTCTGCAGCTTTATATTTGGCTTGATCGTACTATCTTGCGAACACGACTGTCTTGAAACAGAATAGCATTGATGCACAGACTGTCAGTCAGAGAGAAGTCAGTCTTGTTCTTCTTTTAATCATGTGGGCTTTCCCCTTTCCAATTCTTGGTGACTTTCCTCCTACAGGAAATGAGTAGGATCTTCTGGCTCTGACTATTATAACATTTTGCCACATGTGTTCTCTTTTGTTCCTAATTTCTCTTTAAAAGTGACTGCCTGGGTTGCTTTTCCCATGTTAACAGTGGTGAAAAAAATAGATTTTTATTTCTCCTTCAGCAGCTCGTGACAGATCTTGAAACCTGTACTCATTGTACGGTTAACCATTGTAGTATGCATCTTTACTATTTCAGGCACAAATTAATTTTATTTAACCTCTCAACATCCCTTGCCTTTGCAAGAGAAAGGATAACGTGTGCTTGTCCCCACTTCGATGGGGGTCCCCACACACGATGCGGTGTTTTGGCACGGAGAATTGTTACTCACCCATTGCAATGCCACCAAACACAGCCATGGCTCCAGCACCCTCCTCGGGGGCTTCACCCCAAGATCTTCTCCCCTCTCCGGTGCCTCCGTGGCACTAACTAGAAAACCATCCCAAAGGAGGGCACGCGGCATTACGCGTAATACTTTGCATGGTTGTGAGGTTTTAGCAGCTCATCATCTTGCGACTGCCGGTAAGTGCATGTATCGGAGCAATAATCAAGGTAGAATTCTGCTTCTAATTATACCCTTCGTGACACGTTGAAATCAGCAGCATCGCACAGCCACGTCTGAATGCTCAAATGAGAAAGCTGGAAAAAGGTAAGTGAAAGGAATTTAGTAAAACTTTCCTGTTCTGATGGAGGTTCAGGAACTGAGTTTGGTTTTACAGAACTCTTGCTGAAGGCAAAATTCGGTCTTTTTGCTCTCTTTTCTTGCCTATTCTAATTAATTTTTTATCTTTTTGTTCCATAAGACACAAAAAAAAGAATAAATGTCAAACCTACTAAAAGCGAACTTTGAAAACCAAGCAATAATTCATTTAAAATCATCATCAAACCTATGCCTCTCCCTAGTGTTCTCTATAAACTCCTCAAAAATTAGGTGTTTCAACAGGAGCAGTTAATTATACAGACATAATGTGGAGCAAGACATTTATAAAATCCCCTAACGGCTGATCGAATGATCAGAGAATCACACAGCATTTGCAATTAAACATAGAAATATTCTGGATTTCTGGTTGCGAGTTGCACTGTCGGTGGTCAGCTTATAGTGGCACATAATAAAACAGTTGTAAAAGCAAAGAAGCCCCCCTAGAAGATCAGGTGATGAAAAACCACATTGCGATTCTGGGTTAATAGAAATCTGCACCGATTCTTCATCAGTGTCAGGTGAATTAACTACTTCCTTCTTTCTACACTTTCCTAATTTTCTCAATGAGACAATTGCATGTTGTCAAACAACTTCTCAGATTAATCGAAGGTAAAACCAATCTAGTAAGTATTTTTATCCACAAGAAACTCGGCATAGAGTAAAAGCATAAAGTTGTCCCACTTGAAAAGAAGTTTTTTTGCAAGCAGAAATGTCTCTTGTCCTTAGAAAAACATGTGGCCTAGGGTAATATCCGAGAAAATACTCATGTTTCTTTTTTGTTTGTTTGGTAGAAGATCCCACATGTTCTTCATGCTTGGTCTACGAGTCCCATGTTAATGTCAACACAGATAAAAAGTGACTATGAAATTTTGAGGAAAACTTCCTTTGTGAGCTCTGGGAGCTAACAACCTTCCTTGTTGCTATAGGTTTGCGAAGAAGTTGAAAAGCTTTCACAATATCCTGTGGAGACGTACAATTTGTATTCAGAACAGGCTTCAGAAGTGACAGCAAGATTTTCCATCGGAGATTTCCCCAATTAACCCCAAGACATGCAAATTGGCATTTTTACTAATATTCTCCAAGGTCTCAGGCTTGTGATGAGCGGAGCGCTGTCTCTCATTAGCACACCTGTAAGAGCTCCGCAGCAAGCACGAGCACCATCCAGCATCTGAATGTTTTCCAACTCCGTTTCCAAATCAGCAGCTCCAGTCTCGTGGGAGGGAGCAGACGATGCCCAGACCCCACCAGAGCTTTATGCTGGTCCAGAACGTGCAGATCGACAATGCCACTGGGTTTTGGTGGCAGTCATCTCCAAGGACTTTTAGGAGTAGGACTGAGAAAACTTTTAACCCCCTAAAACATGAGCAAGTCCATATGAGTATTTTCTGGGTTTATTTTAATCCAGATCACTTTTGTGGTCTGGCTCAACCCACGGCCAGCCAAATATTCAGGGTGGTATAAAGAGAGGAATGTCGCCTGCAAAGAACAGTCACAAGGCAGGGAAGGTGGGACAGCTTTGGTGAATGTTATGGTGATTTAAAGTGTCCTTTGCAGGGCTGATCTGCTCAACACCTTCCTTGTGTCTGAATCTCACAAGGATTGGGGAAAAAAAAGGGTTTCGGAATCCTCCCAGTGCACTCTGTTTGGGAGGAAGGTTTCAAGGCATAGCTGCAATCTCAAGTTCTCTGAAAATGCAGTGAATGTGGGTCTACCATAAGATGTCTGACTTCTCTACCCCATCAACTATTACAGAAGAGCAGCAATCTCTCATTTTCTCCTTGTGCTTTCAAGGGGTGTCTTTCCTCGGTGTTTAGAAGAAAGCTCCCTGCGTGTGTGGGAGCCTCCAGCCTGCAAACCACAAGCCTATGGAAAAATCCTGCAGCATTGTAGGAGATCTCTCTGCTCCGGAGAGAAACATGGCTTAAGACAGATTTTGCATGGGGAAGATCTGAATGATGTGTTGACTAGGACCATGGGGCATGGTGGAGAAGTTATGTGCAGGTGTAGCTGGAGGGGTATCGCTGGAGAAGGCAGGCATCTAAAAGGTGGGTGCTGCCAGGTGGGAGAGGGGTCCTCTGCCTATCCATTTTAAGGGTCATTAAATGAAGTGCAGGAAAGAGGAGCTCCCACCGTCAAGGTAATGTCCATTCCTCACCACAAGTCCAAACTCAAGCTCCCAGCTGTGAAGTTGCTCTCTTGACCTTCAGCTTGTCCTTCCTGGACGTACAGTGTCCCAGTGTGAATGTAAAGGATGGGAGTTGTCAGGAAACTGAATCCTGGCCAAGAATTGTGTGTTCTGGAGTGACGGGTATGACTGAAGGTGAGAAGGATACGGTTGGAAGTGGTGAAGATCTCTTTGGACAATTCAGATCCTACCTCAATGGGCACATAAACCAGGCAGTTGGGGCATATGTTGATGTGCTCCTCATATCGATGCAACTGGTATAAAAGCCAAGACAGATGAACTGGACTCAACTGCTTTTGAGTGCAGATATGAACATAATAGACATTGCAGCAAATTGCTGGAGAGAAGATAATCAGGACACTATCAGAGCAAACTCTAAATTATACAGGAGGGGCAGAGTAATTTGCATTGTGGAGGAGTAGTGCCACAGTTAAAGAAAACAGAAGAGTCACGTCAGATAAGTAAGTTGTATGGATAAATAACACCAATGCCAACAGACTGTAATACCACACCCACGAGGAGGACTATAACAGAGCTTGTCCAGGGTAGTGACACTGCCTGAGATGTCCTAAAGGAGACTAGAGATGCTGTGGGTGTACAAGATGCAATAAAAAGGGTAAAAGTCATGTACACTGCCTAAATATAATGTCGAAACACGATGCTGAGGGTAAATTTTTAGATACCTGTGAACAAATACTTCTTGGAGGTGTAGATAGTGGAGAAGGAACTCCAGGTGCAGCCCAGGTTCAGTATGGTATTATCAAAGAGATGCTCTGTACCAGAAGCCATAATGTACTGAGATTCAGTATCATCGTAGGAACAAGAAAGCCAAAAATATCACCGGTGCAGTCTTGGATTTAAAAAGGAGCCCTATGAAAAATGAGGCAACTTGCTAAAAGGAAATTAGTACAAGCCACGACTAGGTGAAATGTTTGCAAGCAGCAGAGATATTGTTTAAAGACACCATATTAGAGGTTCAGAGAAAATACATAGAGTGTATCAAAAAAGACTTTAAAAAGACCAGAAGAAAGCTACTGTAATTAAAGATCAGAGCGAAGGAGGCTATTACAAGTAAGAAGACTTCGTGTTCAAACAAGGGAAAAATAGAGAGCATACATTCCATTAAAAAGGTAGAGTCAAAGATTTGAAGAACAACTTTCTAAGAGCACGAGCAAATTGCCAATCCTTTTCCAAACATGACTGGATTAAGAAGCCTGCCAGGTAGTGTGAAGGGCCAACAGAGGATCAGGGTGTAAAATTAATAACTTCAGATCTGCAGGCTGTAGCATCGAAGAACACCAAAGGAACTCGAACTTGAACAGTCTGCGCAGAGGAAATTGCTAGTTATTATTACAGAGCAGAGAAACGTTAAGTGCATGAAGTTGGGGAAGAGTCTACATGGGTTTTGCAGGCCAAAGTCTTACTTAACAAAACTGCTAGAGCTCTTCACCAGCACTAACCAGACCATTAATCTGGCTGTGTTGTGTATGGGACCTTTCGGAGACCCTTACCAAAGAGCTGAGAAAAGCAAGTTGCCACGGGCATGAGACGCTATAAGAGAAATGTGGGTTTTCATTGATTAAAGGACAAGCAACAAAGCATTTTGCAGGAGAGGGGGATCGTTAACAGTATCTTGGTGTTGGGAGGTGGACTGCTAAAAAAATCTGATGATTAGGATGATATATTTGCTGATGATATCGGGTTATTTGAGGTTGTGCAAAGGAAAACCAGTTGCAGAAACCCCATAGCACCGAGTGGCCAGATGATAAAATGGGAGCTGAGATTCAGCGTCTGTTACGGCAAATTAACACGCAGGAGGAAAAGCAACTCTAAATCTCTGACAAGTACTGAAGTTGAGTGAGGTGGTGTCGGTGGAGATGTGATCTTAGCGCTATGGCAGATAGGGCCGAAATAACGGCAGAAAACCCCTTGCCCAGTAGGAAATAAAAAAATAAAAATTCTTTTCCCTTCCAAGTGACAAACTGAATGTTAGGAATTGTTAGGAAGTGAAAAAGAATAAAACAAATCTCATCATTTCCTGTACGTGAAATCCCATCTGGGGAACTGCATCCAGTTTCTAGACTCCCCAGTCAGCAAAGAAGACGCTGACAAACTGGAGGGAGTCCATCGGCACCATCAGTATGCTTAGGAAAATGGAGCACATGGAATATGAAGAGAGGCTGAAGGAATTGGGTTTGTTCAGCGTTAAGAAAAAAAGGTTGAGTAGAGATTTTATTGCCACCTACAACTATCTTAAAGGAAGGTGCTGAGAAGATGGAGCAAAACTCTTCTTGGAGCTTCACAGAGAAGGGACGAGATTCAGACGCACACAAGCTGTGACAAGGGACATTCTGGGTAGATGTATCCAAACAATCAGGTTTGAATACATCAGGGTCCCTTCCAAACAAAACCAGGCATAATTCTAGGATGGCTTTGAAAGTTTGTAGATCACGGTGCCCCTGTACCTCGAAAACTGTGTGCTATTTGTGTCCCCTTTCTTCCCCCTCAAAAAGGACACTGCGAAGCTGGGAAAGTGTGAATAAAAGCAGTAAGGATGGTGGAGGCTATGGAACACCACCAACATGAGGAGAGATGAATTTGACTGAAATGGACACTTGAGCCGGGAGAAGAAGGAGGGATGTCTGACCAGCGGCAAGTGCTGTAAGGAGATGAGCGGAGAACGATTATAATTTCATAGCACAGGATGAAGACAGCATCTGAGGAAATCCTGAGCTGCAGGTTCACCACAAGCCAAGAGGAGGTTCTGGGGAAGCGTCATGGCACATTTGCCTTATTCCCAAACTTGGTGAGTGGCCTCATCAGCAAGAGGAGAGTCCTTGGTGGAGTCCGTGCAGCCAAAGCTGCACCCATGTTCCAGTGGGCCTGGGGGACGCTGCAGCAGACCCCGACACATAAATACTTGTGTATTTATGTGTCAAGGCTTGACTCAGCCTAGCATTTTTTATAAACTGGTATACGGGGGAAACAGCGAGCTCCATCCTTTCTCTGGCCTCCATCGCTGCTTGCGTGTGTTAGCACGTATCCTGCCTGCTGACACGTCTCTGGAGGTGAAGTCACGATTAGTAAAAGCGTTCAAGATGGAAGCTCACAGTGGATAAAGAGAAGAGCTGCTGCCAGGGCCCCTGTGCCTTGTAGCTCTGAAACCTTCTCCCTTCCCCATCTGCCTTTTTACACGGCAGAGCACTCCGCAGCGTTTGTGTTTTCATCTGGCAGGTTGCGAAGGGCAGCGGGAGGAGGAGGAGGAGAAATGGTGGGTTTCCTCTCTAGTGGCAAGCTGTATTTGTCTTTGGGGAAAGGTGACTATTGCGTGCTTTTGTGACATGAAGTTAGATCTTGGAATATTTAAAATCATAGGGAAAATGCATTTCCCATTGACTTCTTTGGGAGCAGCTTGCACATTTCTGCAAGCAGATGGTATGATGTATATTAAATTATCACTTATGTCGGGGGGCTTATTTTAAGGATGGAAGTGTCGTCTCTTGGCATTTGTGCCAGAACTGCTCATCCCCAAACCAGGATTTTTGTATCCTTCCAGCTAGCCTGGAAAATATTTGAAGGAACATGCCCATCCCAAAGAGAGGTAAAGAAACTGTATCATCTTGTTCTTCTTTTGCATCTTTTAATGAAAAGGGAAAGCAATTTTTAAAATCCCTTTTCCAAAAGAAGAGTCCAAATTGGCATTAATTGAACTAAAGGCAAATGTCCCCCAGACTTCATTGTAAATCTCCTCCACTTGGGTCACGGTTCGCATTGACGAGCAGTGACAACGTGAATAAGTAGTGCAAATACGACTGGTAAAGACCAAGAAGTCTAAAGCAAATGCTGAGTCATCAACAATATTTATAACCTCCCACACTCAGAATAGACGATACCAAGGGACTGCAATTACAGAGATATGACAAATGTTGAATTTTTAATGACTCCAGCTGTAGGACACTTCATTGTCCAAGAATATTGCTGCTGAAAGTCATAACCTTTCTTTAATCCATGTACGTTGGTTGTCAGTTATGCTCTGCCCAGTTTGTCCCTAAAAAGTATTGCTATTGACTACCTAAAAAGTTATGCCCAGTTTTGCAGCCACCCACATGCCATTTTCCACTATTCTGCTCCTCTCCATATTTTTTTCTTATAACAGACTACTCTTCCGCGTTCCTCTAACGCTCATTTTGACGCCTTATACCATACAATTTCGATGCCTTATACCATACAATTGTCGAAACACACTCTTCTGTGAATTATCTATAGTTTAATCCTCTTCACACCACTGTTTCTCAACTGGGCCTGGTAATTCTACCCCATCACCGTCAAAAAACGTATTCAATAAACAGCACCTGCACCCGGCTCATTATGGCTTTGGGACATTCTGTCTCATTTGGAATGTAAGTTCCTTGCGGGGGGAGGGGCAAAAGAGGTGACAAAGTCTCACTGATTCCCCTGGGACTAAAATATCTAGATACCAACAGCATTTCAGTACTTAAGTATCTTTGATGATGTGGACCTGTGCCTCCCTGTATGTACCGCATAGCAATACACTGCGTAGCCATTCCAATAAAGAAGGGAATCAAAAGTCAGTACATCCCGTGGATGATAAAGAAGGTAATTTAATAGGCAGTCAGATATATTTTACATATGCTGCTAATTTATTTTCTTGCAAATAGAATATTACCTGGCATTTAATTTCCCTCAAGAATCCAGATGCTGTCAGGAAATGTCCTGATATTTTTGTTTAAAACCGAGAAGCATTTCAGGTGTCTCTTAATCCATTTTATTATGATTTCTCCAATGAAACTATCTCAAATATACAACCTTTCCATTTACATCAGCACCTGAGTGCATTTTGCCAAGCAATGACAGGCTGTGCTGCGTCTCTATTCCCAGAAGAGCTTTCTGTGTTGCAATTCAATAATCGCTGTTATTGCTGGATGCCAGGGCAAAAATAAGATATCTGTGGTCAAAGCCCTGAAAATTCCTCATCGCCTTTAATGAAATACCAGTTTTATTTCATTTTCACGCGCTTGTCTTATGCAGGGAGATGAGGAAACAGCTCACGTTTCATAAAGATCATCTTCTCGGAGCACGCTAATTGCCTGGTTTGTGGGAACTGCCTGCTGCAGTGGAGGAAGGAGCCCACAAGAGGGCTCAGGGAAGCAGCCTGCATCCCTGGACCAGCATCCCTGGACCAGCATCCCTGGACCAGCATCCCTGGGAAGACGCTGGGCAGAGCGAAGCAGGCCCCGGAGGGAAAGCTCATCTGTTCAATTCACCATACTCCTTAAAACATCTCGGGTGGGGCAAGCAAATAAACAAGCAGCCCACGTACTGCCACGGATAGTATCGTACATGCATTTTTAATCTTATGCCTGCGTATTTCTAACAAACTTTATTAATAGCAGGGATTGCCGCTGTACAGTAATATACGATAGCACTTAAAGCTTATGAAGCTCCCTTTCAGTTTTATAGCATCGGCACAGCAGGCTCTGCTGAGCACCACAGGAGCACATTTATAAAAAGCTTATTACGGCATATAGCACGAGAGTTGGGGTTTTTTGGCCCTATGTATGGGAAACCAGCACTATTAAATATGATTATTTCCTTCGGTAGGGCAGCGTAAACAACTCCGTCATTTGTTTTTCTAAAGTCATCAGTGCCACTGCATACAACCAGCGCCGACTGACAAAGCCAAGGCATCTACCAGACACCGTGCGATGCATTTAAAACCACCGGCGGAGCATGTTTGTGTTGCATAATTTTCCACCAAAAAACTTAATTGATTCCATTAGCTTTTCTTTTTTTTTTTTTTTTTTTTTTTTATTGTTGTGCGGTTTTGCCGTCAGATGAAAACAGAATCACAAAGAAAGCCACAATATTTTGACCAAGTGTGTATCTATGCATATAAGCAAAACAGGCTGCCAAAAATACACGCTCGGTGACACGTAATACCTTTTCCACTGTCTAATCTACTACAGGTCAGCCTGCTCGGAAAAAATACCCTTGCTTGTTTTACAGAAGTGATGTTTTTACAGATTTTGAAGATATTCTGTGTTATCTGCAGAATTTATTATGGGAGATTATAAAGGAAATCCGGTTATACACCATTTATTTGCATCTGTAAGACAGATCACATCAGTACCTCCAGCAGAGCAGTGTGCCCGAGTGAAATGCCACCCCAAAGTATAGGGCCAGTTTACACGTCATCATTGTTTATTATTTCAGTATTGATAGTTTAAATAAACAAAAGTCCTCAATATAGTTTAAGCCACTTGTATGAATTTATGTGAATGTGTTTAAGACTTCCAATGACTTGGAAGAACTTGAAAAAGACAAATATTTTAACAAATATGAATTTGGGGTTCAGGAAGAAAAATGGTCTTCATAAGGGAGGGAATAAATCTTGAGGAGAGTAAGGGAAACACGGAGTGGGGAATGTAAAATACTAGTTATGATGGGCAATATGAAGGATATTGGGCTAAACAATATTTTGCAATGGCTAATTAATGTGTAATATGAGTAAAATTTTCATGGGGTTGAAATTTGCTATAAAATTCGGCAGTTTTTCACAGGTAAATAAAGGAAACAGATTTTGCCTAATTTCAGTTATCAAAAAAAAAAAAAAAAATCAAGCTACTCTCAGCTACTCACCAGGGCACTTGATGGGAGTTGAATGAAATAAACTGCTCTGGAGAACGGTCCATCCTTTCTGCTCCACTCTGGAAAATAATTCATCCACAATGGGATGAATTATGTTCTGAAGATACTGCTCTGCCTTTGTGTGCTACGGAAAATACTATGCCGTACTTCTAAACAGACAAGTCAGGCGGTATCAGTCCCCTCCAAAACTATTTTTCTCTCCCACAACTGTGGTGATTTATTTCTATTCATAAAGCCCATCCTGCAAAACAAGAGTTCAGGGTGATAAAACCACAGAAATCCCAAAGTGAATTGTACAGAAAATATTTATTGAGAAATTTATTCCCAAAGTTACAGTTTTGCCAAGAGAAGGGCTGTGTCACGATGGCTTCCAAGTAGTGAAGCTGGTGTCAAAATTTCAGATTTTAGGCGGGGAATGATGCTAATGACAATCTAACCTGACGTGAGCAGCACCGGCCACTCAATGGACCCAGTAATTTGCCCTCTCACAAACTGGAATCCGACCTACAGAATATTTTGTACCAGAGTGGGAAATCTTGATTTAAAATCCCCAGGGCTGAGCCGCAGCTGCTGGGAACTTCTCTTAAGCCCAGGAAATTTATGGAGCTGTGAGAAGCCCTGCCAGTGACGGAGATCCCCGCAAACCCTTGGGCTGCCTGGCTGCAAGGTGTCACTTCAGTTCCAGCAGGTGTTTGCATCTCTGTGGGACACAAACTCGGTGGTGACAAGCAACACTGCACAAAGCGGTTTGACAACTTTGACTTTTTGTGTCTGGGTAGGATTTGGCTCAAGATTTGGAGATGTTTTTTTTAAGATTTGTAAACTTTGTAAATTTGTAAATTTTGGAGATTTGGAGGGAAGGGATGACATCCAGAGGGACCTGGACAGGCCTGAGGAAGGGGCCTGTGCAAACCTCATGAAGTTCAACCAGGCCAAGTGCAAGGTCCTGCACATGGGTTGGGGCAATCCCAAGGACAAATCCAGGCTGGGCAGGGAATGGATGGAGAGCAGCCCTGAGGAGAAGGACTTGGGGGTGTTGGTGGATGAGAAGCTGCATCCCCAGCAGCGTGGGCAGCAGGGCGAGGGGGGGATTCTGCCCCTCTGCTGCACTCGGGGGAGACCCCCCTGCAGTGCTGCCTCCAGCGCTGGGGCCTCGGCACAGGAGAGACACGGAGCTGTTGGAGCGGGGCCAGAGGAGGCCCCGGAGATGCTGGGAGGGCTGGAGCCCCTCTGCTGGGAGGACAGGCTGAGAGAGCTGGGGGGGTTCAGCCTGGAGAAGAGAAGGCTCCGCGGAGACCTTCCAGCCCCTGCCAGTCCCTCAAGGGGCTCCAGGAAAGCTGGGGAGGGACTGGAGAAGGGAGGGGAGCCGTGGGACAAGGGGGAACGAATTTAAAGTAAAAGAGCGTGGATTTAGATGAGATTATAAGGAAGAAATTCTTTGGTGTGAGGGTGGTGAGCCCCTGGCCCAGGTTGCCCAGAGAAGCTGTGGCTGCCCCATCCCTGGAAGTGTTCTAGGCCAGGTTGGCCGGGGCTTGGAGCAACCTGGTCTGGTGGGAGGTGTCCCTGCCCAGGGCAGGGGGGTGGAACTGGATGATCTTTAAGATGATCTTCCAACCCAAACCAGTCTGTGATTCTATGATTCTATCTATGATTTAGGTGTCTTCATACACACAGGGCACCTGAACTGAGGACAGGCAAGTTTTTTCTGTTTGATAGTCAGTGGAAATGCAAGTGAACAAGCTCCTAAACCAGCGATCATTTCTCAGCTGAACTGCCCTCCTCACACTGCTGATGGTAGGACTTTTTTCAGCTGCTCCCACATGGGTGCTGAAAGCCCTTTGAAATGCTGTACAGCATCAGACACGGCTGCGTGGGGCTTGCAGATAGGACACAAGGTGCTTGTGAGATCAGTGCCAACGTGGAGGAGCACCTAAAGTGCAGGTGATGTTCCTCAGGAACAAACGGTGCTGCATGGTTAAGTGCAGGCAGCGAAGCCAAGCCCTGCATTGACATTCAGTGACTATTGTGAGAGCTCAAAACCTGATTCACACAGAGACAGACAGGCAGACACCGAAATGCAGGTGCCCGCATCACCCTGGCTTGTGTGAACACGTGGGGACTGGACATAAAGATGTCCCTTGAAGCTCCAGTGAAGGCAAGAGAGAACCAGAGGTTGTACCTGCCAGTAAGAAAACATGCATTAGCACATTTTTTTCTGTAATTGCTACAGTGCAATAGAAAATGAAGAACCCGTGCGAAGAGGCTGCTCGTATCCTGCGTTTTTGCCTTCTCCCTGGCACGTACAGTAGACTCTGTTCTATTAAATTGCCCATTGTTTTTGACATCCCTCTGTAAATCCCAAATCACTGCATTATTCTGAGGTAAAGTGCTGATGGCTCTTCTACGTCAGTTCCATTTTTAGTATAATTTATGTAGCTTAATCTGTATCTAAATGCTCATCTAGATCCCAAATGGAAGGCGGATGAATGACTGATTAATCTTCCCGCCTCTCTCTAGAAACCGTCTCCTGTAGATTGCTTTACTGTATTATCATCCTCGGTGTCCTTCTGGGGTAACAGATACAGCTGTTGATATGGGAATTCAGGTCTCTCGTTTCCAAAAAGAATTGTGGCACTTAAAGTCTCCAGTTCCCTTGATTGAAAACCCTTAGAACCGGTTCCCGTCTTTTTGCTAAAATTGGGGAAGCAGCGGGCTTGTTCTGATGAAAATACGCGCTTTTTCAGCGATCTCGTTACCTGACCAGTCACAAAATGTGATTGCAATCATCATAAGGCCGATATGTTTACAGTGACGTCATGTCAGCATCGGTCCCGAGCTCCATTATTTGACATTTTCATCAATTACGCAGAAGAACATGGAAAATGATTTCCAACTGCTAGCAGCTGACCCCAAAAGCTGCAGGAGCGGTGGTGACAAAGATGGGGGATTGGTACAAGTCTATACCAGCAATTTAAATGGTCCCAAGGACTAGGCATAGAACACAAATTTCTATACAAATTTCTATGTATCTGCCATAATCGTCTATATATTTCACGGAATCACAGAATCACAGAACGGTTTGGGTTGGAAGGGACCTTCAAGACCATCCTGTTCCAACCCCCTGCCCTGGGCAGGGACACCTCCCACCAGCCCAGGTTGCTCCAAGCCCCGGCCAACCTGGCCTTGAACCCCTCCAGGGATGGGGCAGCCACAGCTTCTCTGGGCAACCTGTTCCAGTGCCTCACCACCCTTACTGTAAAGAATTTCTTCTACACATTGGTAATAAATTCCTGAAGAGCCCTTGGGAATCACAGCAATGTACCTCTGAGGCTGGAAGGTCTAATACAGATTAGATAATTCATCTAATACAGATGAATGCAAACCCAAGCAGGAATGGGTTACATCGATGCTTTCTTTGGGGTGACCAGTACCAGACTGCCATATTCATTAGTCACATCTTCATCAAAATGAAAAAAAATCATCAGGAAATACATCAGCTGAAAACCTGGAGAGGGTTCAGAAAGATGCAATAACAATAATTAGAGAATTAGGAAACATGCTTCACTTTGATGAACTCCCAGAGCCCTGTTCATCTTATCTTGAGGCACGGCCACACTTTACAGCAGCAAGTACAGCTAACAAAAAACGGATAAAAGAAATCTCCTCGTTCCGGGAGAGAGAAGCTAAGATTTAATGGGTGGGAGCTGAAGCTAACCTAAAAATAAGGTGCATATTTTTAACAGTAATTAAGCACTGAACAATCCACTAACGCCTGCGGAGGATCTTCTGTCACTGTGTGAGGATCAAATTAAAAAAAAAGAGATTGCTTTTCCAGGAGATGCACACTGCAGCACAAACCCAGCTTCGTGATCAGCACATCATCACGGAGGTGCACAGCAAATTTTACTACGGGGGGAAAAATGTGTCTATCCTAAACCACAAAGACCAGCAAATTTAACTATGACGGAAAGGATTATGTACAGTAAATATCATGTCCTGGAAAAAATTGTACATTTTGAGCGAGGTCCTAGGACCAGATGACTAGGGATCTATGTAGAGCCCTGGCTGAAAGGACAGAGGTGAGCCCACATCCCACAACCCTTTTCTCCCTGCTCTCTCCCTTGTGTCTCTCTTTTTCCCTCTTCACACTGGTTTCCTGAAGATTTTTAGCATATGCCGTAAAATTGCTGTGCTGGGAATATTGTGATTATTACACAGGAATGCAAGCACGGTGTATGTGCCTTAATCTAGGCTTTTTCTAATATACTTCTTGTTTCCATCTACAGGTTGGTACATATAAAGCCTATATTTAAGTGTGAAGCTTAGTACACTATAAACAAAAAGATCATCATGTTCTGCTGCTTGCTTGGAGAGGTAAATCCGTGTCAAGAAAACTTTTTAGAAGTTAGAACGTGATTTTCAGACTCTCCCACCCAGACCTCAACCTGAGGAACAAGAGGATACTCCACACTTTCCTGACACGTAAGTGGGATTTATAGAATTTAAAGAGTATTCTGTTCCCATGGAGCCATGAAGCACTTCTGAAAATCAGTTTTTATTTGTTAAGTGGCATGATGGCTTATTACTATTTAATACTTCGGATCCAGTTACGGAACAGGAACACAGCGTGTGAAGTGCCATACAAACACAGAATGAAAGACTGTTTCCTCCCCTTAATAGCTGTAATCTAAATGCATCAACAGCCCCGCTACCCGTCACCGCTCTAACCACCGTTTTGGAGTCCCAGTGCCAATCCTTCAGCGCCCTGCTCTGCCATTAGTCAGCCTCACAAACGAAGCAGCCGAATGCAATGGGTGACAAAGCAATTTTTCCCGTAAAAATTAATGTTCTGGCAGGGACACCTATGATTTAAGAGATACAGACAATATAAATACAAGGAGGACAGCATGCATGGCACGGAGGATCACTGGGATCGTCTGAGCGGAGACAACGCTGGCTTTTCGGAGCACATCAGGGCTCTGAAAGATCTCGGTCACTTCATCTGCAAAGGCTGAACCGCCAAACATCAGCCTGTTTTTCTGCCCTTCACCTCTGCCTGACCTCAATTCAGGCAAGGAAGACGGCAATGAAAACGTAACCGTTCACGAAGAGGCAGCAAGGATGTCTGCAGAAAAAGATTCCGGCTGGGCATTCTGTCTCACGTTAACTCTTACAGGAAAATTGCATTGCCATTCAGTGTGACATTAACCCGTACATTTTTTAGAAATGCAGCCTTGGCAGATAGTGAGTATAGACGTATATGAAAGAGAAGAAACGGAGACCAGTTATTACTACCAGCCCATATAAAACCAGTGGATGTCATCACCTTTTGCGGCTTGTTATGAAGTAAGAAAGAGCTGGGAAACGTCAGCATGGGTGACACTATAAATGAGAGAACAGCTAATTAGGTGAACATGTATTAAATTAAATTCAACTTAGTAAGAATCTGAAATGCTCGATAACAAACTTGTATCAAAACATCACACAGTTATTTATCCTACGCATCTCTACATTCACTTATTCTTTATTTAATGGATTTTCTTCAGGTTCTTGCAAGATTTTTTGGGAGGTCACCTGAGGTCCTCTCCAGTCCTGATCTCAATAACTCTAATTGTATCAAAATTTAACCAAACTTGAAAAATTGACCACTATCTTGGGACTACTTGTGCTCAAAGAGGATGCTGTTCACTTTCAAACACAGGACCAGTGTATCTGAAAATAGAGATGGGACAGCTTGCCTCTCAGGCTCCCACCTGAATTTTTAATTTTAAAGAAAGCCTGACTCCTAAAACATGGATTTCCTGCTTCTCTACATTCTTTTAGCACCTGGGAATTCTCAATATTGCAGTAAATACCCAACTCCTTTATAAAGCTGAATTAAATTCTATGTCTCAGGAGTATCATATCCATGTAAAATCCAGCTTGATTATGAGCTGAAGGGAACTCCATTCCTTTGTCATAGACCATTTTTTGAGGGAATTGTCTGACCTTCCTCTCACAGACTAGGCATTAATCTGTCGTTTTATCATCTTCTCTCCTATTTGGCCAACAACCCAACTTTTTCAAAACCCTCCGGATAAATTTTGCATTGAATTACTGTCATTTCCCTTCTACAACTTCTTTGCTGCTTCTTACTTGTGCATTGTCTTTTCCCATACTCTGAAATTCTCAGCGCAAGGCCCCTGCCTAGTTCACAAACCCCCTTTGCAGGGTTCTGTCTATTCCCTTCTGTCTATTGACCACGACTATACGCGTAGAACGAGCCTCAACTGTTTGAAAAACAAAACATCATTCTTCTAGCTTCTGTAAGTCTTCTCCATTAGAAACTCGGGTGTGTTCTACATTCAATATCCATTGTATTACCCCCAAAGATTTGGTGATATTTTTCCACAAGTACTTATACTCTGTTCACTTTTTCTTTCTATGTTTTTATTGCAAACATACATGCAGACACATATCTCAAGAGATGTATGCCAGTCACAGCATACACAGCATTGGCATGATACAGTACATTGGCTACGAGTAACACAGGGGAGTGCTGCATGTATCAACAAACAGAAAACTGTGTGTGTGTGTGTGTGTCAGGGGAAGCCATTATTGTACAATCAAACACGTTATCGCGTGATGAGTCTGTATGGCATGTTTTGCTGAGTATGTTTGCATAACCTTTCCCTCCCTCAACTGGGAGCATGGATAGCAAGCCACAGGGTGGATGTGACATGCACACATATCCCAGGAGGGGGATGCAGACAAACCCCCCTCCTGAGGATGGGCCCATGGAAAAACGTACTGGGTACAACTGTGGAGGGGAAATCCGGAGAGAGAAGCACATCCCACAGCTCTTCAGAGCTCAGAGAGCAAGGCCTGGGGCAAAGCTCAGCAGGCAGAGCTCAAGGAAAGGGCTACCTACAATCGTGGAATGTTCTGGGTTGAAAGAGACCTTTAAAGGCCATCTAGTCCAACCCCCGCTGCCATGAACAGAGACATCTTCAACTAGATCAGGTTTCTCCAAGACCCGTCCAACAACCTGACACTGAAGGTTTCCAGGGATGAGGCAGCCACAGCTTCTCTGGGCAACCTGGGACAGGGGCCCACCACCCTCAGAGTGAAAAACTTCTTCCTCATATCTCATCTCAATCTCCCCTCTTTCAGTTTAAGACCATTCCCCCTCGTCCCATGGCTCCCCTCCCTGCTCCAGAGTCCCTCCCCAGCTTTCCTGGAGCCCCTTGAGGGACTGGCAGGGGCTGGAAGGTCTCCGCGGAGCCTTCTCTTCTCCAGGCTGAACCCCCCCAGCTCTCTCAGCCTGTCCTCCCAGCAGAGGGGCTCCAGCCCTCCCAGCATCTCCGGGGCCTCCTCTGGCCCCGCTCCAACAGCTCCGTGTCTCTCCTGTGCCGAGGCCCCAGCGCTGGAGGCAGCACTGCAGGGGGGTCTCCCCCGAGCGCAGCAGAGGGGCAGAATCCCCCCCTCGCCCTGCTGCCCACGCTGCTGGGGATGCAGCCCAGGCTGCGGGGGGTTTCTGGGCTGCCAGCGCACGGTGCCGGCTCCTGTGGAGCTTCTCACCCACCAACACCCCCAAGTCCTTCCCCTCAGGGCTGCTCTCGCCCCCCGGCCTGTACCGATACCGGCGGTTCCATGCCCACCACGGTCACACAGACACCGGTTCCCCCCCTCCATCGCCCCACACCGCACCGAAGCGGGGGCAGTCGGCGTGGCGGCGCGCCCGCCCCCCGTCGCCGCTCCCGCCCGTCCCAACGGCCCGCGCGCGCCGGGCCGCTCACTCCCCACCCCCCCCCGCCCCGTCTCCTCAGGGGCGATGCCGGCAGCGGCGCGGCGCCTCCTCCGCCCGCTCTTCAGCTCCACCTTCAGGATGGGCGACTCGGCCTCCCGGCTGCCGCAGAAAGAAGAAGCGCTCCCCGGCAGGAGCCAGCGCATCCCGGTGGCAGGTAGGGACCAGCCCTCCCGGTTGCCACCCCCCCGCCATCCCCTCACTCAGACCCGCGGCCCGCCCCGGTCGGTGGCGGCGGAGCAGGGGGGGGGGTGAAGCGGGAGAGGCGGCGCCGGTCCCTCAGGCCGCGCATGCGCGGGGCGGGCGGGTGCGGTATGCGCATGCGCGGCGGTGGGCCGATGGGGGTGTAACAGAGCGGCAGTTTCTGTCAGGGGGGTGGACTTCGGCATAGGGCCTGAATGGTGCCTGGGGAGCGCGCTTGGGTCGTCGTGTAGCTGCAGAATGGCGTTTCTTGTGCACTCTCGTCGTAAGGATAGGAATTAATCGATCGCTGGAGCATCCAACAAGCACATTTCTCTTGGCCACATAAGAGTTTTCTGTTTCATTTTTACCGAGGGCCACAGTAATCCTATTCAGGGTTTTAAACATATTTCCCTAATGGTTATGTTTTCTGTTAAATAATCATAGAATGGTTTGGGTGGGAAGGGACCTTTAAAGGGCATCTAGTCCAACCCTCTCTTCCCTGAACAGGGATATCTTTAACTAGATAGGGTTGCTCAGAGCCCTGTCCAACCTGACCTGGAATCATAGAATGGTTTGGGTTGGAAGGGACCTTTAAAGATCATCTAGTTCCAACCCCCCTGCCATGGGCAGGGACACCTCCCACTAGACCAGGTTGCTCAAAGTCTCATCCAGCCTGGCTTTTAATGGGGGCATCCACCACCTTTCTGAGCAACCTGGGACAGTGTCTCACCACCCTCACTGTAAAAAATGTCTTCCTTCTATCTAGTCTGAATCTTCCATCTTTTACCTTAAAGCCATTACCCCTTGTCTGGTGCAGCAGGCCCTGCTAAAAAGTTTGTCCTCAGCTTTCCTGTACGTCCTCTTTAAGTACTGAAAGGCTGCAATAAAGTATCCCATGATCCTTCTCTTCCCCAGGCTGAACAACCCCAAGAATAATACCTAAGCACGATGTGTATGTTCTAACACCAATGTTTGCAAAGTGTTTTTAAGTTTAAACAATAATTCCTCCAGAACTCCTTTCATTTTGAGTAGATGTGTGCTGTCAGGTAAGTAAAGTAGCAACCTAGAATTAAGCACGCAATTTTGCCTTCTGTCAGCTCTCCTAGTAATAGAATGTCTTTGAGGGTCCTACATACCTGCCGAACTTGACTGAAATGGTAGGCTAAAAAATTATTAGAGTACAGAGGAAGTACAAATCACATCATTTTGTCCTCCTTGTTTCTCAGGAGAACAATCTAAAATGAGATAAACAAATACTAACACTGTCACCGATTCTCCTGAACTGGGACAGTGCACAAAAGAGCCTTTTCTTGCTGCAGTTTGCTGACTAACAGAGGACATGAGGCCACCCAAATCCTTGCAAATGATAGCTCACAGCTGAAATAGATCAACTGGTTTCAATGTTCAGAATAAAAAGACCAGGGTTAAAGCTTCAATTATAAGGTGACATTAGAGAAAATATTAAAAAATACTTAAACACATAAAGTATGTAAGTGCTGGTGGGAGAATAATAAATGGATGATGGCATGAGCCAAGCTAAAGAAGTGTCTGAGAGCATAGTAAAATCTTATGTTGTATAGATACTTGGTAAAATGCTGCAGGTAGCAAGAAGGTAGTGGTGAAATTAAAGGTAGCGGTGAAATTAATGGTAGCAGGAAGAATATTATGTCAGATGTGGAGAAGGTGGACTCAAAGGAGGGGTGCGGAGATGGGGTATCAACTCTAGAGTTGATACCAAGAGTAGCACATTGCATAGATTAAAGTGGCACCTTCACGTTGCTTTTTGATAAAAACCTGTACAGAAGATACAGTAGGCCCATTTTATGCTCTATAACTCCATAGATAGAATAATTTTGTGCTGTTGTACAACCAATGTACATCATAAGTCCTTTCCAGCAGGGCTGAGGTTATTTTGCATTGGTGCAGAACTTGCACTTCTCCTTGTTGACCTTCGTGAAGTTTCTGTTGGCACAGACCTGAAATTTTTCAAGGTCTCACTGCACTGAACCTCAACTGTTTGGCATGCCCACTCTCACTCTCTGTTTAGCATTGCCCTCAAATTTGCTGAGCGTGTTTTCTGTCGCATCATTCATGTTATTGTTTAAGGTATTGAATGATACTGGCCCCAGCATCAGCCCCTGGGGTAACCTGCTACACACTAGACATCAAGATATTGATCGCTGCTGTGTGAGTCTGGTGGTCCTGCCAATTTTTGACATGTCTAGTGCCTAGGAGCCCTCTCTTCAGCCAGTATTTTCTCAGCTTCCAAATGCAAATGCTGTAAGAGATGGTGTCAGAAGCCCTGCTAAAGTCAACATGTATTACATCCACTGCTTTGCCCTCATCTGCATAGCCAATGATTTCATTGTAAAAGGCAGCCCAGCCAGTCGAGCGTCATTTGCCTTTGGTAAATGTGTTGACTATTCCTGATTACATTCTGGTTCTCTTTGTGTTTGGAAATAACTTCTAAGAGGACATACGCCATGATCTTCCCTGGGACTGAGCCGAGGCTGAGCATCCTACAGCTCCTCAATCCTCTTTTTGCCTTCATTAAAAATAGCTGTTACTGTAACCCATATCTCATCATCAGAGATCTCCCCCAATCACTGTGATTTTTCTAGATGTCATTATATCTAGATCTGTCGTAGTGTCCTGATCGTCACACCAGCAAGCTTGCATCCCAGCTCTGGAAAAACTCCATGTGGCTCCTTGGTTTTGAACACATTTAGCTAATCTAAGTAGTCATAACCCATTTTTCCTCACATTGTTTGCTGCTTTTCTTTCTGACTGTACCAGTGCATGCAGAGGTTTTGGAGAAGTTTCTGAGGACTTAGGCAAAAGAGGTTTTGAATACCTTAGTCTTTTCTGTGCTACTTCTAGGCTGTATTCTGTATTCATCAATGCACCCAGATTTTCTATGAGCTTCTTTTTACTCTTGTAATTTTTGTGGAATAATTTCTGATTACTGTTTACCTCCCTAGCTAGTGTTAACTCCAGCTTTGGCCTTTCTGATTTTGTGCCTAAATGCCTAGGCAATGATTTTGTGTGCTTCCTTCGTTGCTTGTTACTGTTTCTCCTTCTTGTATGCTCTCTCTTTGCATTTTAGTTCATTAAGCAGTTCTGTGTTTCTGATGAAGTTTCCAGTTTTTCTGCATGGTATTTTGTTCCTTAGTTCTCTTAGAAAGTTTTCATCAAAATTCAGACGTCCCTGAAGGGCACTTTCTCCCTTTGACAGACTCTCAGGGACTTCTACCTAGCAATTCTCTAAACAAGCCAAAGTCTGAGCTCTGAAAGTACAAAATGATGAATCTCCTGTTTACCTTTCTAGCCTTCCTTTGGGTCCTGAACTCTGTCATCTTGTGGTCACTGTAGCTCTCTGCCATCTGCTGCTGCAATGCCACCAGTTCTTCCCTGCTTCTGAACAGCCACTCAACAACCAACCATTACCTCTGGTTGGTCCCTCTGGCACTTTTTGGTATGAAATTGTCACTAGTGCAGCTTCCTGAATTGCTTGCACAATTTGATGTTACCCTCCCAGCAGATGTCTGGGAACTGAAATCTCCCAGGAGGAGCAGAGCTAGTGGTCGGGAGACTTCTGCTAGCTCTTTGTGGAAAGCCTCATCTACTCACCTCGTCTTGGTCAGGTGCTCTGACTCCAAACCACACCACCTCCAGTGTTTCCCCTCTGACCTTGACTCGGAGACTCCCAGCAGACATGAATTCAGTTTCACACTGGAGCTCCGTGCTATCAAGGAGTTTGTTTCAGTAGAGTGCAGCTCCCCATCCTATTCTGTGCTAATCCTTACTACATACCCTGTGCCCATCCATGACACTGCTTAAGTTGTGTGTGCTGTGCCAGGTCTCTGATTCTTATCACATCATAGGTCTGTGGCCACACATGGACCTCTGAGTCTTCTTTGTGAACCAAACACTGCCTTAGTGTGCAGACACTTGAGGAAACCATCTGCCAGACCTTTCTGCCAGCCCTGAAACTCATTCCTCAATGAAGAGCTGCAGAGCACTTAGCTTCATGTCTGTGTCGTTTCTTTGAAGATCCTGTTAATCTCCTACTTCTCATCCCTGATGCGATATAATGGGCTGACATCTTCTTGCAGCTCGTTCCTTGCGCTGCAGTGACTAGGTCTGCCAGAGCTCAGCTCTCAAAGGTGAGGCAGCTGCCACTGCTGCAACCCCCATGGAGGAACACCAGGCTGTCCCCACAGCCTGAGACCACTCTTAGGAGTTCAGTCCAGAGGGAGGTTGCTGAAGTACCAAGCAGCTGAGGGTTTTCTTCTGTGAGTGGCATTTCTGGGCTCTCTTTGTGCCTCCTGCACATTGTGTTAATTGCATTGCAATCTGCTTGCACATCCTGGTCCCAGCGCTCCAAGTTCCTGATGCTTTCCGAATGTGAGGTGGGCATGAACGTGCTCTGCCCCTCAGTGAGATTTGTTGTTTGGCGGGGAACCTCTCATGATGAGGTTTCTTGATCGCCCTTCACAAACCATGTGAGTACAGAGACCAGCTCAGACTGCTCCCTCTGCTGCAGTCCAAAAGGGAGGAAAAGACAGCTGAGTGACGACTTCTGCTTGGACGTTGCATTTAATCTAGGCTTGTGGAAAGCTAAATTGCATTTCTGTTCCTTTGTAACTTGCTGACCACAGGATTATGTGAGACTTGACCTTGTTGGCATAACTTTTTTTTTGTTTTACTGTAATTTAGGATCTGAGTCTAAGAAAATTATGCAGTTAAACCTTGTATATTATACAGATTTCTATGAAGTGACTGGAAGTAGTTGGTTTGTGGTACAAAGGGTTCTGTTTGTAGAAGTCAGTTAAACGGGGATAAGATACCATACTGTGAGCTGAAAACAATACAGACATTAGTAAGCTTTCTTTACTCTTTTTGTAATCAAGTTGGATTTATGTGATCTTCAAGAAAATTTCATAATTTGGGAATTAGAGTTTGTTGTGCTGTTTTGTTTCCTTGCAGTAGAGCTGCTGCATTCATTTTTGAAAATTATTCCTTTCATATGATTTCTGTATAATGGTGCAATACGATCTTGTCCTTTACAGTAAAATCACATATTATTTATTGCTTCTACCTTTCTAGTATAAGTAGTTTTCAGAATTAATTTTAGTTACATTACTGCTGAAACATGGCTGTGTTTTATGAGTATGCAAGTATATATTGCTTACACTATTTAATTGACTATTTTATTTTATGGTAGTGGTAGGAACACTACTCAAGGAGCCCTAATAATGTAGAGGGAACCTCCTGTGCTAGACATTGTATAATAACATGTATACGTACACACACACTCTATTTTTTTCTGCTAGATGGCCTGAGATAGGAGGGTCTACTAAATTAAAATAATATTTTGTCCCACTGGTCCCAATAAGTGCTGTCAGGAAATATCTTCTCTCTCTGTGGCCTCAGCTGTGTTCCTAGCAGAGGTACTTGCATAGTAACATACACATCTCTAGGGGGTTAACTTTTTTGAAGCCGTAAAGGTACAGCTCATGGGTAGATGGTCTTACGATTGTTTAAACCTATTAAGCCTCTAAGCTTTATAGATTAATAGAGCAATAATTACAAATATGGAGGAGGTCATGGTGAACTTTAGTCTGACCTTCCATATAAAAAAGAGCACAGCATTTCCATGAATTAATTCTTGCTTGAATCAGATCATGCTCTTTAAAGAAAACATTGATTAAAAATGTCATTTGACAGAGGATCCACTGCAAAATTTCATTAATTGTTCCAATGTTTCACAACTCTCTCCATTAAAAAAGTGCATATTTTGAATCCCTTTGTTTCAACTTCCAACCATTGCAGCTTGGTGCAGTTTTCTTCATGTAGTATGTGTTTTCTGGTTTTCATGAAATATGTTTAGATCATAATTAAATTGCTGGTTAGCCTATTTTTTAAAAAAAGCCAAGACATAAACGAAGCGAAGTGAATTTTTATTCTGTCAGCATAAGGCACATTTTCAATCATTTGTTGATTTTTGTTTCTTTTCCTTAAACTGTCATGAATTACTTAAGGTCTTCCTTGAGTTATGGATATTGGAAGTAGACACAGAATTTTACTAGTGATAGTGTTAGTGTCAACTGCAGTCTTGTTCCTGCTCAATATTTTCCTGTTTGTGTATCGAAGGATAACTAACATTTTGGGTTAAAGTGTTTCACGGGGAGCTTTGTGTTTAAATGACTGACTACTGCATACCTAAGAGCTTTTCAAGTCATTTTAATAGTGTCTGATTCTATTTTTAACCTTACGAATTGATCTGCATTTGCTTTGACTATTTGATTTAATTCCAAGTCTGTATGTTTTACATTAAATTTGTACAACAGTGAATTTCAGTTCTGTGTGGAATTACTAGTTTAACTTGACATGCTGAACTCCAGAAGAAGTTGCACGGAATGTTTTTGCTGAGACACCTGGAGATCAATGTGGCTAGTGAGCGTAGGAAATTGAGATTTCGATAGGTTTCTAGTCTCACCCTCGTTCTTTTATTATTATTGTCTTCAGATGTAGCAGGTATATTTCAGCTTTAGTTGCCTTGGTAACGTTAAAACAAATACGTGATCTCTCAGTGAAGGGGTCTCTCTGCCTAAATTCAGTTAAGCTGGGACATGGTGCACAGGGGGATCTTATCAGTGTGTATAAATAACTGATGGGAAGGAGTACAGGGGATGGAGACAGACTCTTCTCAGTGGTGCCCCAAGCATAGACAAGGGGCAACAGGCACAAACTGAAGTGCAGGAAATTACATTTCAACATAAAAAGAAAACTTTTTCTTCTCTGAGTTTGGTAGAACAGTGGAACCAGGTGCCCAGAGAAGTTGTAGCTTCTCTATCCATGGAGACAGTCAAAACCTGACAGGACACGGTCATGAGCAACCTGCTCTAGCTGACCTGGCTCTCAGCAGAGGAGTTGGACTAGGTTATCTCCAGAGGTCCCTTCCAACTTCAGGTGTGCTGTGACTCCATAAATCCTCGTAGCTGTAGTTGTGGTGGTATCAGCAGTGTCCATCTTTTCTGGGATACTCCAGCAGTTACAGAATTCTGTCAGGATCTTGATGATCCTCCTCTGTTGGGAGGCTGCAATGACATCGTAAGCAGATATATCAAGATAACCAGCCAAAACATGCCTGGGATGATGGTACTTCTTTAAGGCTGCGGGAGGCTGGAGCCAGACCCTTAAGTCATCTCTGTTTTTGGCCACACTACTTTTACATTTCTGCATGTATAACAGTCTGACCCATTGCAGAGTGGGGCACACTGTCAGTCTTGTGGGATACTCTGAACCCAAGTGGTTAGAATACACTTCTGAAATGTGTTCCAGGTTTCCCCAGGCTGAGTGGAGGTATGTCAGTTTTTACTAAAGTTCCTAGAGAATGTGGCAGAGTTTTATAACAGGGTTCACTTGCTCTTCTTTCAGAGACACACTTCTTCCCATTCAATTTATGCAGAACATAAACAGGTATTTTATGGGAACTACTTCACTCTTCCTGTTCTGTCCCCTGCCTGCTGAAGTAGCACTTGCTTTTCACAGGATATAGACAGGTTGGATTCCACCCCAGTTGACTGTATATGCATGAAGAACAGTATACCTTATATTCTTACAGGGAGTTTGTTTCACAAGAGATTTTTAAATGAGACAATTTGAGGTATCCTGTGTCCCTTTAGGAGTTGTTTAGTTGATTTCTAATGTTGCATTTAGTTGGGCATTTTTTGAAGCTTAATAATTTACAAACACAATGAATATTCAGAAGCAAAATTAACCCTTTAAGTTGTTTTGCAAACAAGCCTGGTTGTTGTAGTGGAATTTCTGTCCATGCTTATTTTTTTTTTACCATTCTTAAAACAGTGAAGAGAAATTATTGTGGTCAAACTAGTGGTCTGTCGTCTGGTATTCTCGTTTGTCTCATGCCCTGCCCTTAGAGGAGGTGTCTGGCTGGACTGCGTTTGTGGCCATGGACACATGGAAAGGTGCTAAAAGACCATAACTTTTCTTATCTATGTTCATGGCCTGGTACAAAGACTTCCTGGTGGATTTTGATCCTTGTGAGCATGGGCATGAGATCATCCAGTAATTTTCTCAGCAGCTGGTAAATCTGTGTCATCATTAATTTTAAATTGTGCTGACTTGTAATGATACAGGGGCATTGCACTGACAAAGCCTACTGGATATCGCTGGGCTGTGATCATTGGGTAACTTATTTAAATCATCAGTACTTTCCTGCCAGGGGCAAATGGAAAAATAGAGAACTGCTGAATGGGACAACTTGATCCCTTGATACTTCGGAATTAGTATGTCATGGAAATCTCCATGTTTTTGTAGTCTCTTTGTCCTGTGCAGAATTAGGGAAAAAATCTGGTACCTTATGCTTATTCTGTGCCCAAATATGTATGCAGTGTTAGGTTGAGAAGTTTTAAACAGATTTTCCCTGATATGCTGACAGTTTGTCGAATTGTGCAAGGTGCAAGATTTTGCAATAGAATTGCAAACAAAAATGTAAGCTATTTTTTCAGTAGAACATAAGGAATAAAATGAAAAATATTAGATATTTTTTCCTTTAATGATTAAAAATTCTGTTAATCATGGGCAAATATAAAACTTTTTTTCAGACAAAAAATGAATATCACTATATTGTAGGTCTAAAATAGACATTCTTGAGTGAGATTACGACACAGAACAAAGCCTACAAAGGGAATACAGTTTATCTTAAGGTTTAGAAGGATTAATTTAAAGTTTCCACCACTTTATGTACCTGATACAGTGTTTTACATAAAGAATTAACTAGTTTCCCATTTTTACTGAAGTTTATGTGGAATATGGGCCAAAAAATGTGAAGTCTGACTTCCACTGAAGTATAGAGTTCAGGAGCATGTTGAGTAACAATGTCATATGTGGTTTAGCATTTCTCAAATTTCAATTTACCTTTCTAATTCATAAGAGTTAATTACTTATTTCTTCATTCTAAGAGACGATCTTTGCCTCAAATACACTCAAGCCATCAATTTCCATAAATTATTAAATTTCATTACAATTGCACTGCGTATGCTGAGATTCAAATCATAAACGATGTAAAACAGTATGTTTCTTTATGGAAGCACGTCACCCCCAGTAATTGTGCATTATCTGAAAGACAACTTGTGAAATCTGTGCCTACAACATCTTTACAGGTAGGTGTGAGATGAATTTTCTTGGAAATCCTGTCTGTAATAACATGTCATGGCCTTTTCTTTCTCTTTTTTTTTTGCTCCTTGTCAGGTATTTGTATTGAAACACTAAACAGCTTGTTTCCGAGCCAAGTGTACAACTATAAATATTGTACTGTCATTGGAAAAACAGGAATTACTTTTTAACCACCCATTATGTTTACATTTTGGAAGGTGTTGCAAGGAAAAGCAAGGGTTAAGTCAATCTAAGGGTATTTTTTTGTTGTGTGTGTGCTTTTTTGCTATTGGCAGCTGGAAAACAACAACAACAAGGAAGTTAGCATGCACACATGATGCTCGATAGATTAAACGCGTACAGGAAATATGTTTACAGAGCTGTACATCCAGCCGTCAAATGCTGCTCCCAAGGTAACACCACCCTGATGAAAAAACCCTGTGCTGCCTTGTCACCTCTGACTACATTGCAATAAAAAGGGCTACGTCATTCATCACTAAGCCCTCTCCAAAACAAAAAAAAAAGGAAATAAAATCTCTTGTTGGAGTCCCTGGAGTTCCTGGCGGGCTACTTAGCATGCGGCTCACAGTCGGGTGTGTGCGCTGGCATGAAGCAGCGCCGCACAAAGCTGTACCCCCAGGACTGCGGCGGGGCGGGTGCGGAGGAAGCTCTCCCCGGGGTTTCTCCTGGCAACAGCGCGGGTTGCTGGGAAACAGAATTGCTTAAATGGGGAGAAACTTTCCCCAACTGGCAGCCTCTTGAATGCAAATAAGGCTTGAAGGAGAGACTTCTCTTGCTGATACCGTAATTTCCCTCTCCGAAATGAAAAATGAATCCAGAGGTTCTTTATTCAGAGGATTATGTGTGGATGCTGCTCTGAGGAATCATTCAAAGTTGTGTAATAAAAGAGGATAATTATTTCTAGTAAAAGGTAGCGGCATGGTACACAGGATTCAATAGCTTCTCATTGCTGTGGTTTTGAAAAGGGATGTAATGTCTGGATTTGCCAAATTTGTGTTGTTAAATAAACCTGTCAGTTATGAGAATTAAACACAAGGGTTATATTTACACAGGTTATTTTTTTCACTACAGAATATTTTATATTATTTTGTGTGAATCCTGGGATACATTTGACTTCTTTGGCTAATTGTGTCCATTTATCTTTAGTGCAATTTTTGCATGAATGACATTGACCTGCCATTTAGGTAATTTTGTGATTTTTGAGTCAGAAAATAAGAAGGTTGAGAGAAACATCTCACTTTCTTCACTTGGTCTCCATGCTACTATTGAAAAGCCTTTTGTGCGTGGATGCTCAAGATCTGTGGCACCAGCTGTGTCTTTAGTTGTGTCTGTGTAACTTGAATGAACAAATGTTCTTTTTCAATATGATTTTTGATTGACTTCTTCATAGCCACACTAGCGTAAAGTTAGCATATATGCTTATGGGGAAGACCAAGTTGGTTTTGAAGGATAGGCTGTTGCAGCTATTCACATGCAAGTAGGCAATGCTAAAATACTGTGTAGTAAATCAGGTGGTGCCCTGCATCACACATGTGCCTCTGTAACACTTATTTGGTTAATGTATATCACAGTTAGAGACATGGGATTAGATTGATCATTGTTCCTTTTCTTTCCAAACCAGATAGGAGAGTATGGGGGAAAAAACCTTGTTTTGGCTTTACCTTGTACCAGGTACAGAGCAGAGACAGAGTATTGGAAAGGACTGTACGCATTGCAAGTACTGCTACAGTAATAAAGTTACACTTTTATAGGTAAAACAGGTAAAATAGGTAAACACTTGCATGTTTAATTCGTCACATAATTAATTTCAAAAGACATTTAAACCAGGTGAATAGTGCCCCACAAGTGCCTCTTTCTTCCACTGCCTGCAAGGGGAGTCTCCGGTGACCAGCTCAGGTGGAGGCACCTGTACTATAACCAGCTGAAGTGTGATGACTTGAATCCTGTCTTTGCTGTCTGAGGCAACCGTAAAATCATAGAATGGTTTGGGTTGGAAAGGACCTCCAAAGGCCATCTAGTCCAACCCCCTGCCATGAGCAGAGACATCTTCAACCAGATCAGGTTGCTCAGAGCCCCGTACAACCTGACCCACAATGTTTCCTGGGATAGGGCATCCACCACCTCTCTGGGCAACGTGGGCCAGGGTTTCACCACTCTGTAAAAAATTTCTTCCTTCTACCTAGTCTGAATTTCCCCTCTTTTAGTTTGCCATTACCCCTTGTCCTATAGCAGCAGGCCCTGTTAAAAAGTTTGTCCTCATCTTTCCTGTAGGCCCCCTTTAAGTACTGAAAGGTCGCAATAAGGTCTCCCTGGAACCTTCTCTTCTCCAGGCTGAACAACCCCAACTCTCTCAGCAGCAGAGGTGTTCCCGCGCCCTCTGATTGTTTTTGTGGCCCTAGACAGATAGTGCACAATCTTCCGTGGGCCCATTGACTTGTATTTCAATTAAGTAGTTGTTTGATGTTGGTTAAATCATCGATACGCCTGTTCCAGTCTTCCATTTGGAAGGGTTTTCCAGGAGTTAACTGCTTTGAGTATTTATAATGTTCTTTTAATTTTGTCCCTATTACTTATTACCCTTATCTTTTTTTGTGTCTACGTAGACATTTACCATCTCTATGTTTTCTTTTATTTCCTTGATGAGAGGAGAGGGAGTGTTCCCTGCTGCCTTCTCCTGTGTTCTGTTAAAGAGCAAAGCTGTTTTAATCTCATTTCATAACATAGGTTACTTTTAAAAAAATATATCATAATCATACTTTTCAGCATGGTAGAGCTCTGCTATATTCTTAAAGGGTAACTGCTATGGAGACTCATTCAAACTGGACATGATTATGATTTACATTATGGTTACGTGGACAGATTAGCTCAGTGTAAGCCAGGTGTGGATTTATAGCATAATAACTAGTCCAGGTAACTGCCTACATGGATGCCTTTGTTGTGCAGTGAACACAAAGTAATCTGTCTTGGTTTCCTTGAAAGGTAAGCTATGTTACATTTACTTCAGAGTAAAAAACTGCAGCTACCACAAAGAGATGCTCTGATATGTTAAAAATTTTGTTTGTGTGAATCATTTTTATCTTCTCTGTTTTTTCCCAGCACAGCACAACCAAAATTAATTGAGGGAATAATGTTATTTAATGACCCATCCCTGTAGTTGGTATTCAGTGGAAAGCCTTAACATTTTTTTTCTTGCCCAAAGAGTTATTCTGGTTGCCCTCAGTCAAAAGCTCTCTCTTTTTTTTTTTTAACTCTTTTTCTTTGATTTTCCTGGTTAATGTTCGTATACCATGACAATAAAGAAAAGAATTTCCAAAGTCAGATTATGCTAAATGAGAGTTAAGTTGTTCACATATGGAAGTGTAGAAGTGCAGCAGCTTTAGTTCCCTCAGAACCCTGAGGAAGTACAATAGTAAAACTCCACATACTTTAATTGATTTGAAAGAAGATAAGTGCAGAATAGATCTTGTATTAGGTTACTGTAAGGCAGTTTTAAGGTTGCTTGACTGTTTTAGCTATTAACCTCTGTGTCTTAGTCCTTTTGTGTTTCTTTGATGTGTAGTATTTACTTTGAATTTTTTCGGATTAAAAAGCTTTGGTGGTTTAATTAACGTTTTCCTGTCAAATTTATACCTTCAAATTACAGTGGTGTATGTTGCCTTAGCTTCAGTTTTATGTAATTTTTATTATTTTTACTTTGCGATCATTTAATTATTTGGCTTGTATTTTGTTGCATGATAGGCATTGCTTTATCTCTGCATGCTAATATTTTATTTATTATATGTAGAATTTCAGTGTATGGATAAACCTGTATATTGCTCTTATTTTGTTACTTGCAAATTTTGATGATACATGTGAAACTTGCATTTAAATTTCTAGTACAATTAAAATAATACACATAAATAAGTCCTTAGTTCAAATAAGATGAAAACCTGTGCAATATATAATGATGTTTATTGCAGTTTCTTCTGTATTTCTCATAGTTAATTCCTGTTGCAGATATGTAAAATTGGAGTTAGTGGTATTTCATCCACCTGGGTGAAGAGATTATTTTGGTCTTAGTTTTGAACATAGGATCTTGTTTTCTGTTGAGAAATGTGGCCAAGTAGGTTATATCTGTATTTTTACTGTAGTTTGGCTTGATTTTTCAGGCATTTGACTTTCCAGGAGCCTCCAAAGATATTTTAAGGACTTCCCAAATTTCAGGAATGGTTGAGAAGCAGAACTCTTATCAGGAACTAGTTTTTTTGGTGTCCCAAAGACACCAGAGGCAGAAGGCTCTCATCTCGAGGACAAACGCTCTGTTTGGGAGTAGAGATTTGGTGCCTGAGACACTGGCTGATAACTTCTGCTAGGAACCCAGTGAGAAAGTAGAAGTGTCATGCAAAGGGTGCTTGTTCTGATTAGACAATGGAAGTGCTCATAGAAAGCCTGAAGATTACCAGCAAAAGCATGCCACATCCTGGGCTACTGCTCCGTAATCAGAAAACGCTCAAGTACCATTGTGGGGATGGTAGATGTTTTCCACAAACCGTAGCCAACTCTGGCCGTTGGGTAGGAGAAATGTTTCAGTATTGCACCCTTGCTCTCAAAAGGGAAGCACAGGTTGTTTCTTGTTAATGGCAGCGCTGGCTTGTCTACTTTCGTTGAGGCATAATCTGGATGATGTTGATGTTTCTCCAGAGGCCTTTCTTTTTCTGACATTCCTCATTCATCTTTTACTGGAGCAGGATACCATCCCACTTGGAAAAAGATGGATTCAGACTCTAATGCTGAGAACCCAGCATAAGGAAAAATAGAGCACTGGAACAGGCTGCCCAGAGAGGTTGTGGAGTCCCCTTTTCTGGAGATATTCAAAACCCATCTGGATGTGATCCTGTCCAACCTGCTCTGGGTAACCCTGCTTTGGCAGGGGGGTTGGACTAGATGATCTCTGAAAGTCCCTTCCAGCCCCTGCCATTCTGTGATTCTGTGATTGCCGGCTGTTTCTGTGCCAGTGAATGGAACTGTATCAGGGCTCTGGCTCTGCAGATGACTCAGATCGTCTCTCTGAAATTGTTAGAGAGATCCTGATTCTGCCTTTGCCCTGGTCAACCAGGCGATTCCTCTTGAAATTCCTAGACATGGTTCAGGAGTTAGCACAAATGGTGGACTGTTCCCAGTTGACAGTTTGACGCAGCCGTCCTTTTTCAGAGTGTACGAGTATGGTGTGGCTGTGCCTGGGCTGTTGACGCACGTCCCGAGGATGGGACCTGTGGTCACAAAGTAGCCATCAGCAGGACTTAGGTGCCTCTCCAGTCTTTGGTGGTGCAGAAGTGCAGTCTTTCAAACTTGCCCTCTTGCATTTAAATGACTAAATTTCTACTTAAGTCCTCATTAAGGAGTCATCCTTGTGTTGAGCATTTCGCACACCAATTAAGACCTACTCAGTGTTTGATTTAATTTACAACCATTAAAAGCTTTTTGAGTGAGAGAGAAAAAAATAAAGCATCAAATCTGTATCCTTTATTTGTGGATATCTGTGCACAGACGTTCCTGGGTACTACTGTTGTAAAAATATGTCACTGTAGTTTTATTAATTATAATGGAATTGAAAAATTAGTAAAAAATTGTTCTCTCTGGGCTGATGACTGGATGCAGATGAGGAATTCTGAGACGTTAATCTCTGTAGAACCATTTAAAATATTTAATTTGTGAAAATTTAATTGTTGAAGAGAACATGGAGGACAAAATAAAGCACTTTGTACCGGAATTTTACAATAAAGCCCCAGCTTAGTGCATAACAAAGAATATGTTCTTATTCCTCACGCATGGACTGACAATTATGAGAGGGTAACCTGAACATATTTTGTATAAATTATCTTTCCTAGTTGTCTGTTTATTCAAAGCATCCTTTTATATAATCACTGAAGATATTTGAGAGTTTTTACCCACTTCATTACAAGTCTATTTTCACTCTTCCCAAGTTAACTGTAAGTGGATTCCATTATGAGTAACTACTTCTGCCTAAAGTGCTATGCATATATTTTTCATGTTGCACCCTGTAATCGCTTTTCTAAATGACAGTCACAAATGCTTGTGAAGATGGGTTCCTAACATTTTGATTTTTGTGAGTATCTGTTTTTCTCCTGAGATCTAAAAGGAAATTATAAGCAGTTAAGGCTACAAATGGTGTTTAAACTTCCATGTGGCACTTTATATATATAGTGCATGTATCTAAGGTGTTCAGGGTGGTACTGGACGAAGAGAATGGGAAAACATTTTAACCTATGAATGCAAATTCTGTTTGATATGCGCAGAAAAAAAAAGCAGGTCCTCAAAAAAACCCGAGGAACACATGTAGTGAACACTGACTCATTATTTTGCCATTTCAGATTGGGGCGTCGTGCCAGCAGATGATGAGTAGTTGAAGTATATCCCCATGGTGGAATATTTAGGAAGTTGTTGATAGCTTCCCATAGAGCTTGGACTTGGAATTTGTTTGCTTTGCAAAGCCGGAGAATTCCACTCAACGGTGTGACAGTGTGCCAGCCCTAAACCCACCGCACTGCGGCATAGTTCAGGCATGCAGATTTGATTTTCAGCTGGATTCAACTGGAACAATCCCTTTCTGGTGCTAATGCTTTTCCACAGCATCGCTCGACTATTGCAGCCTCCTACGGAAAAGGCCACAGTTGTGCATACATTATGTTGTCAAAATGATAAATGATAACTGATAAATGAAGGTGGTAGGTGGTCAGCTGCCAAGGAAAAGACAGTCCGTCCTGTAGCAAAGTTAATTGGGTACATACACACCTATGCAAAACGAGCTGTCATAGGTGGTCCTTGCTAGGGATGTCTCATCAGTCTATTGGTCGGTCACCCTGGGAGTCTGTGCGACTTGAGGTGCACACTGAAGGTCCTGGCAGATCTAGTCCCTCATGTTCAGATTGTTCATACAGTTATAGGCCTTTATTCTTGCTTTTTTTATATATTTTTCCCATTTTTATGTTTGAATCTGGGAATGTCTACTTCAGCTGTTGATATCTTCTTATGCTTCTTCTATGTGGCTGCAATATTCTTTTTTTTTTTTTTTACTTTTTCAACCATGTTTAGAATCATAAAATCACAGAATGGTTTAGGTTGGAAGGGACCTTAAAAATCATCTAGTTCCAAAGCCCCTGCCATGGGCAGGGACACCTGCCACTAGACCTGGTCGCCCAAAGCCCCATCATTCTCCTTTTATATTGGTCTCTGTCATATCTTCATTCACTCACTTATGGATTCTTAGAGCTTCACCAGTGTTTGGCTATTTAATAATACATGAAAAACAGAAAAGTGGAGAGTCATTAGGCAATTCATTGTCATCATCTCTCCGTAAGAACAGCCCAGGTAAAAGTAGCCTTTTTTCTGTCATGTAATGTACTTTCACCCTTTAATAATAAATCAACAAAGTCTCTGGCTCCAAAGTTAGGCTCCTAAAAAACCTCTGGCTTGTTCTCAGAGGAACTGGCTTCACTTATCTCTAATGGGAATGCCCAGAAATGATAACAGGAGTGGGATAGCAGAAAGGCTAATAGAGTTAGCCCTGACAGGACAAACATGCCATGTTAAAAATGTGTTTATTCTCAAGAATAAAATGTTTTGGGGAATATCGTGCACACGCTGCTTTTGAGCAATATTCTCATCTCAGGTGGTGAGGATGAAGTGTTACACAGCTTTCGTGATCCACAGCATTTGGGTATTCTGTCAAGGAAGACAAAAAGGGAAATGAGAGGTAGACCTGTCATTGAAGTTTTAAAAGTAGCTGTTTGGGGTTAAAATGTCTTGGTGAGTTTTCCAATGGGTAAAGGCCCTTTTATATGTGAAACACTTGTTAATATTTTAGTTTATATTATCTGTGTGTAGGCATGGATTTACTGTGTTTCATGAGAACATGTATGCCTGTAAGTGTTTTTGTGTTCTGTACATCATTCTGTCATGTTAATTCTTCTCATAAAACTTGCCTGGTAGATTTGCCTTCCCTGCAAGTGAAGAAAATTAGCTGTGGTTAGATGTGGAAGGAGAGCCAGTCTTGTGGGTGACTTCAGTATTATATTCCAAATATAACAGCTTAAATGAATGAGTTACTACTTCTGTCCCTGAGTTTTCCACTTGTGAGGTGGGGAATCATGCTCACTTGACAGGTATGCTAGGACAGGTATCCAAGTATATATGTGTGTGAGACACAGGTGCATTTGGTTGAGATGGAAAAATATATGAATAAAGGGATTTTGAGAAAAGGCAGAATAAGAAGACATCAGGTGGCTTTTGTTGGGAGAATTTTAAATTAACAAATTGTAGGGGCATCAAGGTGAAATATGTAAAAGATGGAAAAAAGAATTTGAATTGAGTGATGACCAAGGCACAGATAAATATTAATTTTTTCCTAATTCACAAAAGAAAGATCGAAGTGATATCTAAGATATTGCGAAAGAATAAATTTGTGGATTTCTATGAGCATGGACATGTAGATAGTTTTGAAGTACAGACCTACATGTTGTTCTGTAATGGTAAACCTGTCAACAATGAAGATGGTCAAATTTGGACTACAGATGGGTAGGAGAATACTTGGAGAGAAAGATGAGGAATTCAACTCTATATTATGTGCATTGAAAGAGAATAACATCAAAGAAATATCATGAGGATAGCTGGAGACATGAGAATGTTCGAGAGAAAAACGTTAGTGTCAAAAAGTACTTTATAGAGTTACTAATAGAGCCTGATGTCATTAGAGTGGGTGAAGTTACCTGAGATTTGAAGACTGGATGATTGCAGCCTTCCGTGGAAAAGGCCACAGTCTTAATGCAAGAAGTAAGTGACGTCAGAACTGTGGGAGACCCAGATGACAATAAGGAGAAAAGGTAATTGGAGAAGCTAATTTGTAAGTAAGGTGAAAAACAGGCAGAGAACGTGGGAAAAAAAGTCACAAAACACAAGGTGTGGAGAAAGTTTTGTATTTTCTTCCTATGTGGAGGATATTGGGTTAAGTGGGGCACTAGATTGATCTGGACTGGAAAGTTACTTATGGAAAGGAGGAGAAATTTGTTGTACTGAAAGATTTTGACAGCTCAAATTGGATGAAGATGCATCTTGGAAGGTGTCACTGAGTGTGGTGTAAGCAATTTCAGTGGAGTGGAGCAGAACTGCAATTACAGAGTATTTAAGAGAAGAGAGGGAATTAGGAGAGCTACAGTAAACTACGCATTTGAAAAAAAATGCTTTAAGACAGGAAGAGGGTAGTCATTTCTGCAAATGAGATCCACTGTATTTGGAGGAGTGTATATTGAGAGAGAAAATAAGGCTCTTCATCTTATTAGCAAGGCTCTTTTCAGGAAAGCATTTGGCTGCTAGGGAATGTATTTGCTTTTCTTGCCTTACACTCAGTAAGAGTAAGGAAGGAATAGTTAAAATTGTTCATCTCGGTTGGAATTATATTTTTTTTGGAATATAGCTGAAATACTCTGTTGTCAATACATACAGTTTTTGAAGGAAAACTAATTAAAAGATGAGTTTCTAATAGTGACTGCTGAAGCAGTATAGCCTTTCAGAGGTAGTTCTACTGACAGTAATTTCTATGAGATCTTTTTGTTCCCTTGTTGATGCCTGATGGTCTTTCAGTAAAGGCAAACTGAGATATTAGAGTTTTCTGTCAAGTGCACAAAGAAAAGAAATAGAAAAAATATACATCGGTGTATTTTTTTCACAAGTTGTCCTGTCATAATGATGCTAGGTGCTAATTGAAATGATAGGATGTGCAGTATTTTGAGGCAAAAATGTGATTTTAAAGTTAATGACGTTTCTTCTGGAGTTGGGAGGCTATTGGGACAAACATGGGTAGATCTATTGCAGTCATTGGAAACAGGGCAAGGGGAACCTTGGGAGGATGTCTAATTTATCCATCGGTCTGAAAGTCAGATGATTAACGTATTTTTTAAAAAAAATCAGTAGGTAAGATGACACAGTCTCTTGCGGAATGTAGCAGTTGTTATCTTTAGAAAGTTTTTTCTTAAGGCTTAAGCTAGATCTTTATTGTTTTGGTTTAATTTTTTTGATCTGTTGTCCTCCTCATGGTCGTTACATAGAATAATTTGTATCCCCCCTTCTTTTTTTCTTCTTGATTAAATAGTTGTAGTGTGGGATTTAGTGCTGGTTTCAGACCTAAAATTTAGATGCCTGCATACAGGTATCCCCGTGCGCTCCGAGTGTGTGAGCTCCTGTTACATTCCATGGAGGCGTAGCGCTGGTGTGAAGCCTAGAGAGCTTGGACTGTAGGCTAAACACTTGGGTGGGGAGAGCAATGGACACAAAATTTGTTGATAAGATTATTAGGAAGAAATATTGATTTACCAACTGAATTGCCTTACTTGGTATATCACAGAGGTGTTTCTGATGCAAAGATGGGACAGGACAGGTAAGGATTAAATGACTTGCAACTTGCCAAATAGTTCCCCCCCCAGCCATCTCATCGGGCGTTACTCTGCTCTCCAAAGACCTTTGGCAAATGTGGATCTTAAAGTAACACTTTTAAAACCTCAAGGCTTAGCCTGAGAAGCAAAGTGTGCTCCTGTGTTCGTTTGGGGAAGAATATTTTGCCTTTTTTTTTTTAGCCAAGTGAACTTTATCCCTGAATCAAACCTTTGGGAAGATTGTATCACTAAGTTCCAAATAACGACTTAGCCCCAAAGCCCCTGGGACTCTGTATTGAACCTCTCATTAAGAAAACAGCAGTATCCATAAACTTATAAAATTATACACTTAGGGAAGGTTTTTTTTCCTGGTTAATCTATTTTGCTCATTAATGCAATGCTTATGTTTTAAAAAGTTGGCATTTTGCCTTGGCAAATAGCTTGAAGATAAAAGCAAGTTTATTCCTGTAATTCTCCTCATATGAATTCTTGTCATTTAGAATATCTTGAATGAAGTTCCAAAACATAATTTTCTATCCTTAAAGTCTTGCAACACATAAAAAAATTTTCCACCAAAGTTAACTGTTAATGCTGAGCCATTTCTCCTGTCAATGCAACAACAAGAACTTGTGCTTTTTAATTAACGGATGACATCATTGGCATCTACGGATGTGTGGAGATTGCTGAAGATTTTTTGTGTATTAGCTGGGATCAGATTTCTTATTAATTTTCAGCTGATTTTTAATAATGGTGACATTGATGAGAACTGGTAGCTTTCAAGCTGGAGTTTAGAAAGTTAAAATGTGCATGACTTTCGAATGTGATCTTAATTCAAATCTATACGTCTCCTGCTCCTGGCATCTTCCCATGATTCTCGGGAGGAGAGAAGGAAAACATATTATTTTAAGGAGTATTTGGTGCTTATTAAAATTGCACATACGCCCGCCTTCAAAAGAATCTTGATTTACTGCAGGTTGTTCATGTGTCGCATGCGGACATTTTCAGAGAACAGATTTCTTATCACTGTGAACAGTGAATGGCTTCCAGTGCTCCACAATCAGTGAGCAAAAATGTTATATCCATTGTAAAAGGTAGGAAACCATGAAATCTATAAGCCGATTTGGCAGAAGAAGTGGTTGTTGGTGCCAAGATTTGGTTACTGACCCACAGTTTCCTGTTTTTAAATATATTAATTGATTCGCAAAGAGCATCTTTTGGAAAACAAGAACTCAGACAGACTGGCACAGGCTGGAGCTCCGCCAAGACTGCTCGGGAAGGTTGCCATGCTGGGAGCGAGCGAGCGAGAGAGAGAGCGAGCGAGAGAGCCGAGGAAAGAAAAAAAGGCAAGACTTGGCACGGCTCAGTCAAATCAGCTTCTTTTGTCTGCTTTCTCGGCTTGAGCTTCAGGAAAGAAAACCGTCCTGGGGTACAGAAAAACTCAGAACTTTTTGGTTTTCAAACTTAGATAGCTTTTTAAGTCTCTTGGGCTGTTTGAAAGTGGTGGTACATTAAATGACGTTCAGTTACCAGTGATAAGAGAAATAAAAGACTTCTTTAATGAAGCCTCCACAATGTCAGTTTATACATATGGGGAATACGATATTTGATTTTTTTTTTTGGTATGTCTGATTAAACTGTAAGGGAGCCGAGTAACTTGGAGGATTACAGAGGGAATACCTAAATAAATGGGAGAATTTTCATTTTTTGCAACAAAAAAAAAGTTTTCATCGACATGAATATGCTTTAAAACCAAATCTGACCTCCTTCGGAATATGTTCAGACCAGGAGTTGCAGCGTCTCTCTCATATATGCTACAGATATGAACTTTTAATGGAACCTCCTTAAAGATTTCATCTGACCCAGCAATGAAGTAAGAGTAGAGAGAAAGTTGTGGCATCTTAATATGAAAGTAAGTATGTTCTTAAAGCAACAAGATTTATTTTTGCTGCTTCCTGCTGTCCTAACTCCATCTCCCAGCTATTAGTGACAACACTGGAAACCAGGAGGGCAAGCCGAAGACACCCAGGCTACGCCTGAAGGGCAAAAAAAGAAATGAGAGCATGGTTATTTTCCTACTGCTCTAAAACATTTCTTCCAGTGCATCTTACTAGAGAGCATGTGAAATTGCTGAATTTTCTACTTTTGGAGAAAATGAGAGATGGAAAAATATTGACTTCTGCCAAGTGAGGAATGTTTGAAGATGACAGAGCTGCATTTGAACTGGTGACACTGGATATAGAAACTTCAATTTGTAGTTACAGTACCTGTTTGCTGTAAATTGTGAAAAAAATCTGCTCTTTTCTCATATGTGGATTAAAAAAAAATCTGTGACGACTGAAGCGTGGATGTCTTATGATTTCAATAAAATTAAGGACCTAAAAATCCATTGTTTGTTTTCTCCAAGGGTGCCTGGATTTTCAGTGAGGCAGGTACCTTATTTCTGATTTCCTAGGAACAAATACTAGCATACTGCCTATTAGGCCTGGATGTGGTTGGATTATACTACTTCTGCTGTGACAATCAGCATTATTGTTTCAGAGAGTAACTGTAAAGCATAGATTTTTATGGATCGTCTTCACTTATAGTAAGTATTCTACTATCCTTAAAGAATAGATTGTTCAGCCTGTAAGATGTGTAATTTCTGGCATGCTGTAGAAGGACGTTTCCCTAATTCTTCTTGTATGGTGAAGGAAAGGAAGAAACATTAATGAAAAGCATTTTAACAGGAATGTGTTTGTATTTTAACTGTATGTCATGCCATTTTGATTACTAGTCTACCAGAAGTTAACTGGCCTTTTTGATTATCTCAAAGAACTTGGGTTACTTAATATTACACTAAATTGGTTTCATAGCAAGATATGTCAGATTTTTACTACATCAGTGAATCTTTTGAAAGATACTGTAGTTAAATAGTGGGTAAGATGCTGTTGTGATAACTATTTGATGTACTGAAACCTCTTAATGTGGTTTGTTAGTGATTTTTGAAGAAAGTGTCTCCATCAGATGATATTATTAAAATAGCAACCCTGTCTTTCTAAATTGTTAAAAAATATATTCAACAGCTATGTGTTAAAATAGCTATCCCGCAATAGATTGCAAATTGATACTCGGTGGAAAGGAAATGTTAGAAGGAGTTCAGTTTTGCTTTCTGTGTGATTAGCTGGTGTGTCGGTCATTCCTGCACAGGCAATAACATGTGATGGGATCGGGAAACAGAGAGACGTGATGGGTTTAAGTTTGCAATCGCAACAGTGTAGTAAGTTTGTCCACCTGGGTGCATATTCTGAACTGAATTTCCTGTATTTCTTAGAAATAGTGTGTAGTCTCAAAGCATATGGTATTTGCTTTAATCACATTTCATTTCCTTTCATAGGGACATTTCAAAACACATTTTTAATGAATGTCCCTATTAAAACTCAAAAAACAACAGAAAACATTTATCGTGGTGCCTCTAAGTGAAAACGAGCTCTGAATATTAGCATAGCCATTTTTCTCTCCTGAGTACTTACAGAATTTCATAAATGATTTCTCAGGTTTTAAACATGATCAACATGTGGGTCCTTGCAATGGATTTACAAATAGAAATATTTGTACAAATATTTGAACGTATATTGACACTGAAGTTATTTTGAAAACAGTTACTACTATTTTGAAAATATTATTTATCTTCTGAATTTCTAGTCGGTACATTTTTTTTTCCCAAATGAGATGCACACCACTGCAGATTTCTTTTGGCCTACATAATAAAGAAATTATTTTTTCTTTCTGCTAAACTCTTCACTTTTAAAAGTTCATCTGAGTGCTTATTTTTGGAAAATACCCTAACTTGGCAAGTTAAATCAAAATTTGAATTGCGTGGTTTAAATGGTTGGTTCCAGAACGTTGATTGGATTGTGTGAAAATGTAATTTGTGAATGTAATTTGATGTGGTTTATCATATTTATATATTTTATTTACAAACTGTATAATAATTTGGAGTTTTCTGGATACATTAATCAGGTTATTCATTATCACCATTCATTTATGATCCTTAATTATTGGTTTAGTTTAATAACTTCATAAATGACGAATTTGTGTTTAATTCTTAATGAGCCATTGCTATATGTTTTGGTTTGGATTGTGCAGTTCCTTAAAGTGGCATATTTCAATGGGGAGGTGAGGATTAGCGTTTAGGATTGAAATTGATTTTTCGTATTAAACTACAGCAGAACAATGTTATTTCACATGGGAGCATTGCGTTTGATCCTGTAATGGGCCTATGTCTGATCTCACTTGTATGTATTAATAATATATTAACCAGGGTTTACTCTTCTTTTTTTACTAGTATCAAAGTAGATTGAGATCAAAATGGGACTGTAATGGCTTAGTTTGTGCCTTTTACATTTATACGTGTAAACCGTTTTTAATGCAGATTTGTACAAAGGTTGAATGGGCGCTTACTATGAACCAATATGTTTATTGGACAAGGAAGAGATACACAGTTCTCAGTGACTATGGATTTTTCCAAAATACAGCTGTAGGATAATATGCAGGTTTTGCATGTTATTTGCGTGCCGATATCCATGGAAAATGCTGATGATTGGCTTGATATTCTACATATGGTAGAACTCTGTATTCTGCCATTGCTGAGGTAACCTCATCTTCTATATCCAGTATTTTTTAAAAAAGCTAGATATATTTTAGAGCTCTTTCCATTTAGCGTTTAGCATTTACCATTTTTCCAGAATAATTGTTATTTCATCGCCTACTACATGGCAAGGTGTTTTCTCTGTGTATAGCAACTTTTCTGGCACTGGTGTCATCATTTTAATCATCCTGTATAACTGTAGCATGCGTTTCTTCAGATCTTGCTCCAGTACACAACAAGGTATATAAAACCATAACTGCATTCCTAAGATTTTGTCTGTAAGTCCAATCTAGTCCAAGATGGAAAACTGTCTGAGAAACTGCAGGAAGAAGGCTGTAGTATTCACCTCTTTCTTATCATAATTTAGCATAAATTTCTTCTCCACTTGTTCATGAAAATAGACATAGTTAAAACAGTTTGTCCAGTACTGTGTGTGCTCAGATTCTCAACGCTGCAAATTGGCGTAGTGGGATTGACTTTGGTGGAATTCCACTCCTTTATTCCAACTGGAGGTATAGGCCACAGTCTTTATCTGTGCAACAGAAATTTTGAGCAAAATCGATAGTATTTTGTCCAGTGTAACTGCTAAAAGAGTGCGTAAGTGAGTTAAGTAACTTTTGTAATCACTGTGGAGGAATAAACACCTTTAGAAGGTGATTTATATGGCTGTCATGTTGGGCTTATGAATCACTCTTTTTATTGACCGTAAAGGTAACCCAGGACAGCCAGCTTAGACTGAGACATCTACATATAGTTGTCTAAATTTAAGGAAGATCGATCAAAGTCTTAGTAAGATAACTTACAAAAAAGAAAGTTTAAAAATAAAAAATAGCAGTGGTTACTTCAATGCAGTATTTGCTATGTTCAATTTCAAGGTTAAGAAAATAGGAAAGTAGGACAACAAATGACAAGAAGATGAAAATATTAATTTGTAATATTTTTAAGTTTGCTCAAGATAACCGTATTGTCTGCTGTGTTCGCATTTATTTTATAGATATGGAATAATCCAGTTGTTTAGGGCCCGACTGATTCTGATAATCTTGTGGAAATTACTGTAGAAGTGGTAGAAGCTTGTCCTCTTGATAAATAAGGGCATCCACATTTTTTCAGTTGTTTTCCTGTAGTTAAGTTATACCCAGTACACATCTGTTTCTCTGAGTTACTTTAGCAGTTTTTCCGTATTTGACTGATGCTACGGAATTTTAAAATGTTTGTGTCTTCCCTGAAGCAGACGGGGACCACCCACTTCATGTAGGTGAAAGCTCTAATGGGCTTCACCTTGTCTTGGGTATTCCATGTCCTCTTATGTTCACAAAGATGCTACTTATTGTGGCTAGAAATATGAACAAAAATGAATTGGCCACTGTGCGGTTTCTCGTCTAAGTCACGGAGATGTTGCGATTGAGATGTGGACCTGATTTGAATGTTATTTTCTTTAGAAGGGGATGAATTACAGGTCTTGCAAGAAATTCCCATTATTATCCCTTCTTTACATTTGTTAAATCACCTATTTTTTTGTAAGTTTACCACGATCAAGCAGAACAAGGCTGTAATTTCCTTTAGCTAGCTTCATTTTGTTGTCTTAGTATAATGAAGGTTAACTTTTCTGGGTCTGCTTTGGTTTTAAACATTGTGAAGACAAAGACACTTGAATCTTCTCTAGTGTTTTAAACTGGAGAGGGACTTCTGTATTTTCTACCTCCTAATAAGAATATATTCCCTTCTGTATTTTTCAGTGAAGGTAAAATATATCTTTGAAGATGCTTGGTGACCCTTCTTATGTCTTCCATATTCCTAAGTACCTTAGAATGGATTAATTTGATTTTTTTCTCTATTTTTTTTGTACACCATATAGTTTTTCCAAGTCTGAATGAGAGGCTCAATAGTTGTTTGAACAGAGTCTATGAATATCCTTTTCATGAACCATAAAATAGCAGCTCACCAGAGGTTCATATTGATGCTGTCTTCATTCTTCTCCTGATAGGGGTGGATAGGAAAACAGTTTTTTTATTAGGGAAATAGGATAGATTCTCTGGGAACATCTGGGGAGTTCAGGTGCCTAACAGCAGTATATATGCCATTTTAGACATCCAAGGCTGTCTGAGATGTCTCCATGGAGCTGATGGGCATGACACAGGGGATATGAGAGGTATATAGAGAGGTGGTGGAGGCCCCATCCCTGGAGACATTTAAGGCCAGGCTTGATGAGGTTCTGAGCGACCTGATCTAGTTGAAGATGTCCCTGCTTACTGTAGGGGGTTTGGACTAGACGACCTTTAAAGGTCCCTTCCAAGCCAACACATTCTATGATTCTATGATTCTATGATTCTATATAGGAGAACTGGGATCTTTTGGAGTTAGAGCTGAAGACAGGTAAGGGCATCTGAAAAGGTATCGGGCATTCGGAATTGCTTTCTTTTTTATCATTTTACTGATGAAGACTAGAGACATTCTGTAGAGATTCTTTTTCTATCAAGTATTTGATTCTCAAAGTCAGATTGTGTAATGCAAAGGACCATGGCCCTACAAATAATGTCATCTGTCTCCTGAGTCATGACAAGAGAACTCGTGAGTACAGGGTCAGGATCCCTTGTGACATGTCCTCTTAGTCTTACATTTTGGCATCTTGACACTAGTCTTACACTTTTGTTCAGAGCAGTGTTTTAATTTGCATAGCTCCAGGACTTTCTTCTTTCTCTCTTGAACCTGTCTTGTTTTCTCTAATCGCTGAAATTTTCAGTTCTGGGATGACTGATTTAATTTTATTTGCTTTGACGAATTCTGCTGTGTCTCCATTCTTCCCTGGTTTTCAGGGATTCAGCACTGAAAAAAGAATTGAAAAAAGAATTTCTTTCTCCGAAAGGGATGCAGGGTTACCAGGGCATCCTGGTAACTACCTGTTCCACATGAAGAGTTAAGGTTTAAGTTCGATCTTGTACTTCAGAGATCTCAAAAGGTAGATAAAGGGTGTTTGAATTCACTGGGCTTGCTTTAATATTTGCTTTTACGGTACTCTGAAGCAGTTCTTTGCCGCCCTCCAGAGATGTTTGTGGTTCCAGGGTACTTAGTGGTGTAGTATATGAGAATACAACAAGAAAATAGGGCTTGCAATATATGTGTTAGCATGTGGGTGAATTGGGATCATTGTGGTACAGAAAGCTGCAGAAATAGCGTAGAATAGCCCAGTGCTGCAGAAGAGGGTGGGCTCTCATTTCCACAAAGTATTTTGATTTAGGCAGGGGTTTTTGGAGCAAATGTTCTAGCTGCGTAAAGGACATGCTTTCTGGATTTGCTTTATGGGTGCGGTAGAAATTTGTATGATTTCTGGCATAAATTAGATACCAGGAGGTGTTTGTCTCTCCATCTTGGTCACGTGGATTCTGAAGGGCAGCAAGATCTGTCGTATTACATGGCCACTTGTGATCAATGTGACTGCTAATTTGCTTAGGAAAGTTACGTGGCTGGCTCAGGTGACTGCAGTTGTATCGTCTTTTCTTCTAAATTCTTATTCCTGCTGACCTCTTCAGCCTACGTAAAAGTCTTGGTTTGTCTGAAGTTGCAACCTCTGTAATATCAAATGCTAGGTTTTTAAAAACAGAAAGCGTGCAGCATTTGTAAGACACTGACTGTTTGCCCTGTGTGCTCTAACAGCTTGTTGATGAGGCATATTGGTAAGAGAGAAATTAGAAAATAGTCCTGAAACTGGGATGTCATGTTCACCTAATTTATGGCAAGATTGGATGACACACCTGTGAAGACTTCCGAGTTCACTCTTTTCACAGACGTACGTTGCTGTAGGGAAAGCAGTTATGACAGATAGATGTTTCAGACACTTCAGGATGATGCTTATAAGGACGTCAACAACTTAGGAGGTAATCAGATCCCAAGAAGAGTGTCTCTCTAATACAGAGAGAATACATTTACTGAACTCGAAGGGAAACTGGAAGGTCTGAAGAAAGGTTTGTTTTGACTTCACTAAAGTATAATGAGAAGATATATAGCTGCCATGCAGATCCTTAAGGAATACGATTTAAGTATCTTGATTTAATATGCAGAAGCTACCAAAGAATACATTATCCTTGCGTAAGACAGAGCAGGCCCATCACAAGCAGTTAAAAAAGTAAATTGGTTCCCTGGCTATTTGAAATGTTTCAAGATATAGTTCTTCATGAAGAGCAGTGTGGGTGGCATGGAGTGTCTGAGAGCAGATGTGATTTCTGTTTAGTCAGTAGGTTCACTCTGTTCCATACTGTGGATTGTCTCCACATGAGGATACAGAATGATGTATTTCTGCTGAGATATGTGATCGAGTGATGCTTTTCTGGACAGGTGCAAAAGATGGGGATTCCATGCTAGCAAGCTGTTATTGGGGCTACTAATATATTTGAAGATGACTTTGATTTAATCTTCCATATAAATTAGTATTAGAAGAACGAGAGAAGAGGCATACAGAAAACATTGGTTTTGATCTGCTAGATTATATCAAATTGGATTGTTTCTTTGACCGTCATCTTACAAAATGCACTTAACACTTCTTGCTTTTTTCCTGATACATAACAATGGTTTAGTCCCAGTTCTCCATCTGCAAAATGCTAACTTTTGGTTTCAGCACTGGTAGGTGTCCATTTGTATTGATTTTACAGAGCAAGCTGTCATTCCTTTTACATCTCAGCACAGCACCGAATCTACAGTGTAAGAGTGCTTATTCGAGATGAAAGGCTTCTCTGTGAAGTTTATTTTGGATGCCCCACAGCTGTGTTTTTTTTCCAGTTCTTCGGATAGGAACAGGAGTAAGGTCTAGTTTGCTTGTTCATCTAATAGGCTTGCTACTTTTGCTGACATTAGTTGTCTTTCTGACTTGGAGTTCTAGATAATTTTGAAATGTTAGGAAAAGAGGAAATGGCCTCAAGTTGCGCCATGGGAGGTTTAGATTAGATATTAGGAAAAGTTTTTATGCTGAAAGGGTTGTCAAGCATTGGAACAGGCTGCCCAGGGAAGTGGTGGAATCGTCATCCCTGAAAGAATTTGAAAGACGTGGTGCTTAGTGATGTAAAGTATCTGCAATCTGGGAGGTGGGATGGAGGGGCTGATAGGTGGATGTGGTTGATTATTTGCTTGTGTATTGTCTTTATACAAAGATAATGATACCATCTTGCACAAATCCCCCCAGTACCCTGTGCTGTTTGTGGTTCTAACTGAGACTGACCAGCCACTTAATCCTTGGTTATGAAAGTCACAGCAAGTCAAACTTCTTGGCTACAGCCAGCTGAGATTCCAGAAGAGAGCCAATGATGACAGAAGATCTGTCTTTTGAGGGCATATAATTCTTCAGCGGCTGGATGGTTGTGATGCTTCGGCATAAGAAAGCAGAGATGAGATCATTAGTGAGGTACAGGCGAATGCCGTACTGAAAGTGCTGCCAGCAGCAGCACGTTACTGCAAGTGCTTTGCTGTTTTAAAAGAAAACCAACGCTGTTTGCAAATAAAACAAACACTGGCTTATATCTGCAGTTGCAAAGAGGGCAGCGCTTTTATTACTTTGTCCTTAGCTTTATCCAGTGAGCGAGAAGGTTGTGAGGGTAATCCCGTATGTCTGACCTAATGCCAGCCTATCCATTTGTGGCACTATCCAAGGAATTAATGCATGGGCATTTGGTAGCAAGCAGGGAACCCACCTTTATAATCTACAGATAAGAGATTTATGGTCCCTAGAAGACATGAAATTAAATATATATGCCTTTCTGTTAGTTGTGCACCGTGGCGATGCATTTTAAGTACTTCAGATGTTTTGTTCTGGTGTTGTTATACTTACGGCTCTTGCTTTCTGCTTGTGTGCATCCAGTGTAGTAACTTTTCATACATGAGTTTATAAATGAGTCTGTTCTATGTCTTCTATTTTTTTTTCCACTTTGATTAAGCTTGTAAACTCATAGATTGGTGAAATTTTGCATTTAAGATACATTGTGCTATTGTAATAAGATACATTGTCCCAGTGTAATGTTTTTCCTTTCATATGGATTCACGCTCTACAATATAATTCCTTTTTTTCCAGTGCTTTCTCTGTGTAAATTCATCTGAAAGGGAAATGTTAAAAGCTGATATATTTGTAGTGACTGAACCAGTTTTAGCAGAGAGAGCAATGTGATTCCTTGCAATGCTGTCTCACTGTCTCTTCTTTAAAATTGCTGTGTTGCAGGAGGCTATTGTGGTACTTACTTTTATAGTTGGGAAACATTTTTCTTGTTATTTAATTTAGATGCTGACATAATGAGTGCTCTGCTGTGATGAATATTTGATGTGTTTATGCTCATGTAAATGCCCAACTATCTTGCCAGTTCTCTTCAACCTTTCTAACTTTTTAGACGATTTTGAGAGTGATGCAGTTTGCCCAACGCGTTTTGATGAAAAGGGGGAATATTTTTATGGACATTCAGTGAACAACTGCAAGACTTCATTTTCTTGTGGTCTTGGCTGCTATTCAGTGAGATTTTAACTTGAAATTACCTCTTTAGACTTTCATGAGAGAATTGGGCCAAGATCAATATCTGCAGTGTAGGTGTGTAGGACTCGTTACTCCCATTTTCCTTTGTAGTCAGCAGAGGTAGGTACTTTTAGGCAAATTTGTTCATTGTATAATGCAATGCTAATGGAGCCTCAGGTGGAATAGTTTCTAGTAAAATACAGTATCTTTTAATTAATTTGCCCACTGAAGTGCTGAATTATGACTGAGGAGCTCATAAGCAGTGAGTTTGTAAATCTTTCTCTCTTCTGATCTGGAGTGGATAAATGTGCTTTAGAAATTACTAGCAGGATCATAGAATCATAGAATCATAGAATCTTCATGGTTGGAAAGGACCTTTGAGATCATTGAGTCCAACCATACACACGCACACACAAAAAACCCCCCAAAACAACAAAAAAAAAACAACCAAAAAACCCCCAACAACCTACAATCTCTGCCCTTCAGAGCATGCCCTGAAGTGCCACATCTAGATGTTTCTTAAATACCTCTAGGGATGGTGACTCAACCGCCTCCCTGGGCAGGCTGCTCCAGTGCCTGACAGGATTCAGAATGCTTTGTCGGCACATAATTACACCAAGCCCGTTGTGCATGTGTGTGTCCTCCGGGTGATGCCATCAAGTCGCTCTGTCCCACAAGAGACGTTTTAGAAGAGGGTCTGTATGAATCGATGTGGCATGTTCTCTCTGTCATTTGCCCTGTCGTTCCAGCAGGAGGGTGCAAAATGAAGTAATGCACATTTTAAGGTTTTGGCACTGCATTTCAAGAAAAATATGGTCCAACTGGAGATATTCCAGAGGACAGCAATGATATTGATCGGAGGGCTAGAAAATACAATCAGTGAGAAAGAAAATTTGTGTTGTTTAGCCTAAGGAAGAGAAGATTGAAGGAGAAGGTGATAACACTGTCCAGTTCTGTAAAAGGCTGCTGTAAATCAGAAGGTTGTAATCTGTTCTCCATGCCTGTCTGTGCTGGCTCAAACAAGGCATCAAAAGAGATTCAGGTTAGATATTAGGGAAAAAGTTCTAAAGATAGGGGTAGAGCAGTACTGGAATAGATGATTTCTGGGTCTTCAGAACATCCAGCTGTACCAATCTTTAAAATCAGGTTGAGCAAACAGCTGTCAGAGATGACAACAGGAAATCCTACCTTGAGGTGGACTGATGGACTACGGTTTCTCTCCAGGACCTCCAAACCTGTGTTTTTTTTTTTTTGTTTGGTTTTTTTTTAATGATTATTGATACAATACGTGAAAAAAAGAGAGATAAAATGACCCCAAAAGAAGGATGATGCTTTAACAAAACATCGTAACATTTCTAAAACTACATTCCACCCGTTGGACTTGATCCCAGTTTGTTCTACTGATGCCTTTTGGTTAGCAAAGCTAACAAAATTTGAGTAACTAAGAGAAAATATGGATGGTAGTAACTGGAAAGGGTTGCTGAACCCTGTAGCGTGATGGAGGTGAGGCTGGAGCAGCTCCATGCCCTGAGGTCCACCCAGCAGTGAGGGTGATGCATGGAAGGTTAGGCTGATGGTTGGACTCGATGATCTGAAAAGGTCCCTTCCAACCTAGACCATTCTATGATTCTGTGAAGATCTTGTTTGAAATTTTAATTGTTTTCTTAATTTTCTTATAGCTTTTTGGAGCAATTCTGGAACAGAAAGACGTGTTAAGTCTTTCAACCCACGTGCCTACCTGTGTCAAAGAGCAGCACATCTGACTATATAAAATGGATTTTATGGTCTTGTAGTGCAAGGAAGTTCATGATACTCTGGCCTGTCTTTCTCTTGTGAACTTTCAGCCTGTTTTCTTACTCTAATGTTTGTATAAAAAAAAGGAAAGAGCTGCTTCTGCTCTCTGTTGTCCTTTTTGCATATGAAACTTGCCTGTTCGCTGCATGTCTAGCATACTCACGATTGTCACAGATAATCCCAGTGGTCCTGGCTGTGTGTGTTACCTGCTTTTGAGTTGGATGTTAGAGGTGGTGAATTTTGCATGTGGTATTTTCCCTCAGCTGTTTCATCCTCTGGGATCAGGCGCAATCCCACTGGCAGGAATTACACATGATATTACTGGAAAATGTTACAGCTGACTGTGTCTTGTAATGAAAGGGCACGGTGCTGTGCCCTGGAGTGGCCAGGCTTATATTTGCTTTGTGGATTCCTTTCTAAGGAGCTAATTGAAACAAATCTTCTGGGTATTCAGCAGCCAAATGTAGTTTTAAAATGAAAAAATATTTTTAACATAATCAGATAGTGAAAAAAAAAATTACAAAAATGGTAGGAAGAAAAACAAGTAAAGAAAGGGGGGATAAGAATAAATGTTTTTAGATGAGATCTTCCAAAAAGTGCCTACGTACGTGTTTTCTGTCTTCACATTTCTTTTGCTATTAGGAACAGAAATCTGTTGATTACAAAAAGTTCTTTTACTACAGCAGCATCGATTTCCCTTGCCCTACGGGCTTGTGTAGTAAATGAGCAACCTCTTACGCTCACAGGGAAAAGAAGGTGTTTTATCTTTGCCCTGTATTGCTGTGGTATGAGGGGATAGAGTCAATTAAAATAATTTAATTTTGGACAACATATTAAGAGTCAGTAATCCTATTGTATTACTACTGCATATCAGTTGGTTATTTGCACCCTTTACTTGCTTGATTTTATTTAGCATATTTTTGAGTTTTCTTTATGTTCAATATAATCCTTTTTTTGTTTGCTTTTGGATAACTGCAAAATTCTTATATGCATTTTTTTTATTCCCAACTTACTGATGTGTGTTATTAAACTTACCTTTCACATAGGAGATTTTATTTAAAGGTCAGAGGGGTGTGTATATATCTATATGTGTGGGGGTGTGTGTGGTGAAAGTAAAACTTTATACTCATATGCTTCTCTGAGATAATTAAAACATACACTTTTTTTTGTCATTACAATCATAGAGCTTGTTTAGAGATTTTTTTTTTTAAATTCTTTTTGCTGGTAAATTTTCCAGACATTCTGGTATTCAACTTAGTTTGTACACTTGCTTAAATTAGAGTTTCTGAGTGACATTTAGATCAAAGGCTCTGCAGCTGTTTTATTGTAAATCATTATAATTTCATTTGTAATAGATAAAAATGAGACAAACGAATATGGGAAGTCCGTGCCTGCCTACCCTCTAGTCATGCATTTCCTTTTCACTGCCTGTGCTGGGAGTTGGAGTTTCTTATGTTGCCTCAAATTCACTTTTTTTTCTTTACAAGTGACTTCTCTTTTATGTATAAAAAGTTTATAGATTTAGTTAGCTAATGCAGTTATTGGTTTTAAAATGTGCCTTTGGGCTTCAGGCAGTCTTTTGTGTAATGCTGTTATATATGCAAGCGATGGGCACGCTGAATGCTTAACTTGCCTTTCAGGAGGACATGTGAAAATAAAATGTGGTATTTGCATATCCTTCAGGATGAGACCAGGAGTCTTATGAGCACAAATGTCAAAATATCTGATGGAAAACTTTGAGTGCTCTTCCTATGATCCTAAGCACTGGTGAACTGAAATGCAGGACCTTCATTTGCCTGAAAGTTATCTCCTTCCACTGCCTTGAAGGGGACCAACGCAATTTCTTTTATTTGGGTTTTCTGCTGAAGTACTCAAGTTTTCTCCTGCCTTTTTCTGTCCATGTGTTTAGGATGCCTGAATTGGAGACTTCTGGCTGTAGTTCTTCTGTCTGTAAGTTCAGCTCATGTCATGCCCCATGAACACTTGCATCTCAGAGCTCTTGTCCTCCCGAAGGGTCCTCTGAGATGTCAGTGGCATGAAAAGTTCCTTCCTGTTAGTGGGAAGCTGTATGGCTTCACTCTGCAGCTCACTGCTACCATCCTACTCGCATCTTTCCCTTTTCAGAAACATGTACATTACTCCCATGTGGATCCACAGTCTTGGTGCCGACTGCTGTGGCATCGGCAACAAAACCAGTGCTGATGGTACCAACAGTATGAAATACAACGTGTAGCCACGGATTTATGTCTAAACATTTTAAATGATTTTATTTGTGCTTTCATTGTCTAGACATTAAAAGGAAACCTGTCCCCCACAAAATTGCATCTAACTCCTGCTGAGAGTTTTTATTAAATATCCGCTTTATTTAATCTCCTCACTTTTCTAATTTTACTTGCTTCAGTTTTAATGGTCATGATAATGGAGGTGATAATGTTTGTTTATCAGTCACGGCACTGCTCTCCCCTTCACTGTGACTAAAGCCCGCAGACCTTCATTTAGTAGCCTCAACGTCTGAATTAATACTTCTCTTTCTTTCCTTTTTATTGAGAATTTATGCCTCCAAACACTCTGTTTTAACACACTGCAAATAGATTTGTGGCTGCCCTTCCTGCTATCAGGTGCTGAGCACTCCAGAGAACAAGACACCAAATAATCCTCCGCTCTCGTCCGCTCATCTGTTTTATTAGCGCAGTCCAAGTTTGCTGTACCCCAAAGAGAACCCGCACACATCTTGCAACTCACTGAAGAGGAAACTGAGAAATTTAACCTAGTTGTTGCCACCTTCTCGTGCAGCACAGGGGTCACTGAGAAAAAAGCTCTTGCTGCATTTTCAAAATTATCAGCCCCTGGCTCCTTATTGAGCAGTTAAATGACCCAAAAGGTGTTTCTTCCTCACTCCTGTGAGTGCTTGGAAGAGGACTACGCACTTCTTTGTTGGAGTTGCAGAGCTAATGATACACCTGAAAATAATGTTATTTTTAATGAATCATCTCAGATTACCTATGACAGCCTGCAATTACTAATTTGGGGGCCACAGTTTGGGAACACTTAGAGTAATACCTTTGTCCAGGAATGTCCAGTAACCCAGTGTAATGGTACGATGACTTTAGTATTGATGAATAGGCTCCTTACAGTATCCTTTAAATAGTATTTTTGGTAATCTAGGAATACTGCTTAGCAGTTTCAGATAAAATTTGGCTTCAGATAAAATTCTGTATTATTAACTCCATTTTGGCAGAGTCTAAACTTGCATATCACAAATCGTACTGGGACTTGAAGGTAATAGTGGGACTTGAACCTTTCCTGTCTACACACAGCTTCTTGTTTCCTTCTGTCTGTATTACACAAAACTTGGACTTTACTTTTTTTGACAGTAGGTGAAATTAAAACCTTCTCCTCCCCTTCACAGCCTAGGAGGTGTCACCTTCCCTATAATTCTTTATCCAAAGATGTTTTTGTCAGTGTACTGCAGATTCCTAGGCATTCCAGTATTTTTAAATGGACAGCTTATTTTTAAGCTGTGGGAAGGATGATTACGGATATTTTGTGTAATTCAAATATTTTGAAATCAAGCTGTAATTTTGCCACTGGTGATAGCAGTTGTTCCAAAAAGACATTCGTGAAACAGTTGGAACCCAGCGAGTTCCGTGCCTTAGGTAGCAGGAACATGCTTTCAGGGCTTTCCAGATTTAATTTCTGCAGTGTCGCCAAATATTTCAAGCGCATATGTTGAAACTGGCTTTCAGAATCTGTATTTAGGCTTTGATTTTATTGGAAGGTATAAGAGACTGGTCCTTTGGAAAATCAGGCTCCTCTAATTATGTAGGTAACATATTTTAAAATGTTAGATTCTGTCTATGAATCATTCTCTCCCATTATTAGAGATGACATTTTCATTTAATTTCCCGGTGGGATTCCATTTAATGTTTTCAAAACAACGTCAGTTGAAATCATATTTGTTTTGGTTGTTTGCCTTTATAAAGAAATTTTTATTAGAGCAAGTGCAAAGTTTTTAAAAAGGAAGAAAGAAGAGCTTTTAGAGATGAAATATTAGTAAAAGTTCCACTTGTTATTTTCTTTTAAATTCAATGCCTTGAACAGCTGTCAAACTTGTGAGGCAGCTGTGGCACATCTAAGTATAATATCAGAAACAAAGGAGTTGGGAGTCTACTGAATTTTCTTATTTTGATCATGTTCTTATTCAGTGAATCATGTATTTTTAGTGCCGCTGTGAATGAAGCTAATACTTTGATTTTAATTTACAGATGAAGAAGTTAATCCATCCTTGGAGTATTTGTATTGTCTTACCAGGAATGATTTTTTTTAGCAGGTATATTGAATTTTTGTTGGATCACTGGCTATGATGCAATGTACCGGTCTGTTCTAAATATGTCTGTTCTAAATAAAAGATGTCCAAGTGATATTTGGCCCTGAGACCAGGTGGCATGGGCTGCCTTATGCCACTCAGTCCAAGGTGTGGATTCAGGCACTGAGACAAGATGCTCTGTATTCTCCAAATGTCCTGTTCTTTTGGAGGTGACAAAGGTTGGATATGGCTCAAAGTTTTACGAGCTATCACTAATAAGATTCTCCAAGATATTTGAGTCGTCGCCTTGTTTTGGGTTTGGTGAAATGTGGTGTATCGAGTATAACGTGCAATTTAAATAAGTTAGGAAAAAATCTAGATAAAGAAAAACTGCTTATGCATTTGGAAGAGCGTGAAAAGGGAGAAAACTAGCAGAGGGGGGAAACAACATATGTGTGAAGAATGAGAGAGACGTAAAATCTTAGTATGCTGCTTATTAATAGGATTTATTGAAGCTGTTTATAATAACCCTGATTGAAACCATTTCTTTTACATTTCTCACTTGATACATTTTCAGGAAATTAGAAGAAAATATTAAACATGTTACCTTCTACCCCATGTCCCCTTTCTCTTCTGATCTTTTTACTTGTTAGGTTTTAAACATTTATGGGGAAAAAACATTTTAAAAGGGCATGTAACACAAAGGTAATAATCACAGTGCCATGCTGTTTTATGGGGCAATAATCCAGTTGCCTTGTTTGAATAAACTACTCGGCCTTCATTCTCCTAGGCTTTACCTTAGGGAATGGAGCTGGATTATTGCCTTGTAAAACTGTGCTGCATTCCTGTTGTTGATTAATTATAAATCTTTGCCTATCAGTAGTCATGGAGTACTTTCTATCTTACAGCGTTCCTGTTCCTTTCCTTCATGGCTTTGTCCTGCATTCAGAGAACTCACAAATAAAAGCTGAGTTCTGCTTGATTTGTGGCACTCTAACGTTAATCTGCATTCTGAGAGTTTCTGTATAAGCACATTCTACATTTATTTTCTTCAAATGAAGGTGAATCACAGCTCCCTCCATGTGAACAACTTCCGAGTGAGATACAGCCTGCCTAAATTTCACTGAAATCTGGGATAACAGGCGACACCATGGTGGCTTTAGTGCAGGTGAGGATCCCCTGCCTCCCCATGGGAGTCTACTCAACTTCAGATCACATATCCACTTATTTTCTGCAACCCCTGGGAAGTGTAAGCCAGTGGTAAATAGGTAAATAGGTAAGGAACTTCAGTAGTACCACCCCAATGAATTTTAAGAAGGTTGGGATCTCCTTAGGTTTGAACTGGCATGTGGGCTACTACCTCAAAGTGCCACCATCAAGATATTGTCATTGTTAGTACTTACCCGTATACTCATCACCCTACCTCTTGTTAACTGACCTTGTTGGGCTCATCCAGAGAATTTTTAAGTCTTTTTCCACTTCCTAAGACTTTCTGGGAATGGGAAGGAACAGTCCGGAAATATGTGAAATAGCAAGAAGCCAGACATGGCAATGATCATATGGTCGCTGGCATGACATTTTCTGAAATGCCTGTAATCTTGCAGGACAGTCAGTATAGCCAAAGAGTTACAAATTGGTAGACACCGTCCAAATTGGAAGATTATAGGATTTATAACATCATTTGTAATTTGTGTGCTGCAGAAGAGTCTGAATAGTATTCTTATAAATTATGTCTTTTGTGGGGGTAATGACCTACGTATGTTGATGAGTTTGCTCAGGGTACAGTTCGTGAGTGAGTGTTTTCTGACGTGGTGTTTCTGATTTGTGCTTGGCAAAATGGCCATTACCATTCCTTATTTATTTATGTGTCAACTTGGATGCAATGCTCTCTATACTTTAAAATCATTTCGAAGTTGAACCTGGTATTGGATGTGACCATCAGCTTACTAAGTAGTGTTTGATATGGAGGACTTACAAACACCCAGCTCAGTCATCAGAGATGACTATCAATTGTTTTATTTACGAACAGCAAAACAGTAGCAAGGAAAAGTTTGATTGCGTGTAAGGAAAAAACTCTTCATAGTGTGAGAGTGAATCCCCATCCTTAGAGGTTTTGAAAACTTGACTGGATGTGACTCTGAGCCCTCTTTTCTGACTTTGAATTTGTTATGCTTTAAGCAAATGTTTAGGCTTCAGACCTCCAGTGGTCTTTCCAAGTATGTCTTTCTGTGATTTGAACTAGGAGGTGCTGTCTTTGTGTTACAGTCAAAATGCACAGGAAGCCAGGGATTCAAGTTTGCTGCTTCAGTGTCAGACAGCTTTTTCGGGTTCTCACTGGCTTACAGGAGCCATACTCTTCTCTTTCTTTAGTAGCTCATAAACTCTGCAGCTAGATGGAGAAACTTCTTATTACTTTCTGGCTATGTTGGAGAACATGTCCTGGGGGACTGGTTATTGCACAAGTGTTCTACTCCCTCAGTTTTAGATACACCACCAGAAGTTGGTGGAATAGCTTCATGGTAGTAACCTGGTTTCAAACCACGCATCACCAGTAAGGTTAGAGTTAAAGTAAATCCTAGAATCATAGAATCTTCATGGTTGGAAAGGACCTTTGAGATCATCGAGTCCAACCATACACGCACAAAAAAACCCCCCTACAATCTCTGTCACAAGAGCATGCCCTGAAGTGCCACATCTAGACGTTTCTTAAATACCTCCAGGGATGGTGACTCAACCACCTCCCTGGGCAGGCTGTTCCAGTGCCTGACCACTCTTTCAGTAAAGGAATTCCTCCTGATATCTAACCTAAACCTCCCCTGCCGCAGCTTCAGACCATTTCCTCTGGTCCTGTCATTATTCCCCTGGGAGAAGAGGCCAACACCCACCTCTCTCCACCCTCCTTTCAGGGAGTTGTAGAGGGCAATGAGGTCTCCCCTCAGCCTCCTCTTCTCCAGGCTAAACATGCCCAGCTCCTTCAGCCTCTCCTCATATGCCCTGGTCTCCAGACCCCTCACCAGCCTGGTAGCTCTCCTCTGGACACGCTCCAGCACCTCAATGTCCCTCTTGTACAGAGGAGAATATTTTCGAACTTTTCAAATACACGATAGAAAGGAGGTCAGCCCGTGCTTGATTGACCTATTTCAGGATCGCACCTGAAATACACTTCTACGTCTATAGTAGACTATGTCGTTATAGTAAACTGAATGGTTTTCTGGTCTTGAGTCAGTCTGACCACATCCACACTATTAAACTCTTTCACCTCACAGAACGCTATAGCAACATTCAAGATGTCTCTTGGAAAGGTTCCTGGTCCATACTGCCACTAACTGAGGTAGAATAATACACCAGCCAGTCTGCAGGGCCAGGGTGTTGGATCTAGTGCATACACTACATCCTGTTTAAATTTGCTTAAATTAGAATTGTCCTCCCTTTCCTTTCCTACTCAGCTTCATGATTTCTTGTTCGTCGTTTGTCTAAGAAGCAGTTTCTGCTTCTGTTCCTGACAGCTGAGTGACCTTACGTGCTAAGATATGCTATTTTTTTGACACGCCATATGCAAGAATCTCTCTCTCTTGCTTGCCTGAATTAAAAGGAGGTTATTAACTTTTAGGGGGCTAATTTAAGGGTTATTAACTCTTTCTCACCCAGTGAGGCAGGATGCAGGTTTCACAGGGAATTCTTCTGTGCACTGCATTTTATATTTTTTATAAATACACGCAATAACAAATGAATATTGTAGGTATATATATGAGACAAATCACTGCATCCCACTATTGACTTTTTTTTGAAATCAAACGTATTGATTATTCACCACCTGATGGTGACAGTGAATGTTGGGTGCCTGATCCTCAGTCTCATTTCTGAGGAAAACTGGGATATTTACTCCTTGAAGTTCTCAATGCTTTGGACGCCAACAGTTTAGCAGAGTCTGTAGTTCTTTGTATGGAATGGTAACAGGTGTGATCACCCAAGAAATTAGGATTTTTCGTTTATTTGATTTAAATGATCAGTGCTGATGGCTACTTAGTTTTACAAAGGTCCTTGATTTCTTGAATATGATGAACAGAAGTACAGAAAATAAAGGTAACTTTCTCAGTTTACCTATGTAAAACAATTTAACACTAATAATACAAAAAAAGATTTTTATGAACAGTGTATACTGATAAACAGTGTTGTATTCAAATGTTCTACTGATAACAATTATTTAATAATTTGCGATGTGGATTTTTATTTTTACTCCATCTAAACTTGGAATATAATGGATAAACATATTTAACTATCAAACAGGTTATTTAGTAACGAAAGGAATTAGGAGGAAAAAGCACAGGTTGTAGGAGGATGAGTTTTGGAAAGCACAAGGAAGTCGCTGTGTGCTGAGAGAGCTGAGCCGCTGGTTTTGGTGTCAGCGAATCCATGAAAAGGTTTACTGCGAAGAGCCAATTTAATTTTAGAGAAGAGGAATCCTCATGTGCCATCACCTGCATTTGGCACATGCAGGTTAATAAATGTCTTTCCTCTACGTATACTCAGGAGAAGTATTCCTTAAAAATTAAATATAATTCTGCACTCCCATCCCCTAATTTCTTATTGTTTTGTGCAAATGAAGTCAGAAGAGAAGTGTATTTTAACTTTGCTTGGAGCAACATAATTGGTAGGATACATGATGCAAATAAATTGGCTCAAATTTTCACCTAATGTACCCCTGCTTCAGTTCTCTTGCTGCCCTTGTGAGCTGTAGTTATTGTTCTTGCATTGTAGTTATCTTTGAAGAGGCAGGGTTGCCTGTGGCAGTCGAGGAAAAATCAGAAGAAAATTTAAATGATTAATTAATGTAATCTAGTGTCTGTTTTACCAAAGGCTTTCAGGGACTTATTTAGCTCGATTAATGAGAGAAATTCCAACAGCAGGTTTTTAGAATAGGTTTTTGAAGAGTGTAAATGACATAGCTGCTGGAGGGAAAATGATCTTACACCTCTATATTAAGCCACCCACTGAATTAGTACTAACGAAAAATATTCTTTTAAAACTTTTATTTTTTATTTAGTTATTATTTAGTACTGGTAAAACTCAACGTAGTACACATTTTCTTTGAAGCTGTAAAGGACAGAGGATGTAAATCTCAAATACAGCTGTCAGCTAAAAGTGTATATGGTCCCAAAAGTGACTGGGCAAAATCATGGAAGAAAAGGGATACTGAATACAGGTACCACCTTTGGGCCAGGAGTGGGCAAATATTCGTGGAAATTGTCAATATGTGCTTCTGCTGCTTTTATGCTTTTCTGTTGGGGGGAGAGCAAGCGTCTGAACGGACCTTCAGTTCAACCTGGTGTAGCTGTCTTGCATGGCATGTTTTAGGATTCAGAAATACCTGTAACCGAACAGAAAAGGTAAAAGAAGCAAAAAAGTTGAGATAGTTAAAATTTGGAAATGTTTTATTTTTATCCGTTTAAAATTGTTGTTATCATGCTTAAATTTGGAAACAAACACCGATGAATGAAAATACTGTTTTTTCTTACTATTCCAGAAGGAGTTAGGTTAGGTGGGACTTCTGGAAGTTATCTAGTTCAATTCCTTGCTTTGAGTATGGCTGCCTTCAAAGTTAGGGCCTTGCCCAGTTGAGTACGGAAAATCTCCGAGGATGTCGATTTCATGGTGATTTTAGTCATCTTGTTCTTGTGATTAACCACTTCCATTGTGGAAAATCTTTTCCTTGTATGGCACTGGAGTTTTCCTTGCTGCTGATGTTTTCGTTTCAAAAATACTCAACTAAATCTTTTAATACTTGTGAAACATTTGCAGATTTTTTTCCAAAACAAAAATGATCTATTAATTTATTATTTCCAGCAAATTTTTTATGTGAGGCATACTACCAATTGCCACTGAAGAATGTAATTAATTCCTGTCTAGCTGTAAATATATTATTTAATGTCAGTGAAAACGTTTGTCAGCCCAAAAGTTACAGCTGTCAGTGAGGATGCAAAATGTCTCGAGTCGAGATATAGGGTCCTAGTTGGAACAGTGACTAACACTGAGAAAGACACAGAGAGATCTTCAAAATTGCCTTAAATTTTTTTTTTTTTTGGGGTAGCCTCAAAACCGTGTCAGGTTCAGTGCAAATGCACAGGCTTCATTCATCGTTTCCCCCCTTCCTTCTCTATAGATCATGCTAATCAAAATGGAAGTTGAGAAAAACTCATTCTGTAGCAGAGGAATACTGTAGTTTTTGAAATGAAAACTAAAAAGCGAAGGTTTGCACTGTGTTGTATAATCACATGTATTGTGATTCTTCACAAGAATAATGTAGGTTGGAAGAGTCCTCTGGAGGTCTGTGGTCCAACTTCCCATTCCAAGCCAGGCCAGCTTAGGTAGGTGAGGTTCCTCATCTATCAAAATGCAGGCCGGACCCTTCCCACAGGGAGGTCTGCTGCCTCCCTGGGGCCCGTGTTAAGGATATAGCTAGGAAACTCCCTGGCCTGATCTGGCCCTCAGATTATTATCCTCTTTTGATTTTACAGGCAGACAGTGAGGAGCTGGAGAGTAGAAGTCTGAGGGCGATGAAGAAAGATTTCAGGGCCTTGGGACAGCTTGTCAAGGGTTCGAGAGCACAAATTGTGTTCTCCTCTGCCCTTCCAGTTTTGGGGACTGACGAATGGGTGAACAAGAAAATTGGATGGATCAACACCTGGCTCCAAAACTGGTGCTACGAGCAGGGCTTTGGGTTCAGTGATCATAGTTTGATCCGCAGGACACCGGGCCTGCTTGCTAAGAATGGGAAAACCCTATCCCAAAAGAGGAAAAGGGGACTAGGCCAAGAGTTAGCAAGGCTCGTGGACAGGGCTTTAAAGTAGAATCGAAGGGGGAAGGGGATAAAACCAGGCCCACTAGTAATGAACCTAGGGGCAGAGGGCCAAGGATGGGGGTGAAATCGGTAGCCCAGCTCAAGTGCATCTACACAAATGCACGTAGCATGGGCAACGAACGGGATGAGCTGGAAGCCATTGTGCAGCAGGACAGCTGTGATGTAGTTGCCATCACGGAAACATGGTGGGATGACTGTCACAACTGGAATGCTGCGATGAATGGCTATAAGCTCTTCAGAAGGGACAGGCAAGGAAGGAGAGGCGGGGGTGTGGCTCTGTACACCAGGGAATATTTTGATTGTGTAGAGCTAGATTCCAGTGATGATAAAGTCAAGTGTTTATGGCTAAGGTTGAAGGGGAAGGGAAATAAGGGAGATCTTGTGCTGGGAGTATGCTATAGACCACCCGACCAGGATGAGGAGACAGATGAAGTATTCTGTAAGCGGCTGGCTGAAGTCTCGCAATCGCCAGCCCTTGTTCTGCTTGGGGACTTCAACCTCCTGGGTATCTGCTGGAAATATAACACAGCAGAGAGCAGGCAGGCTAGGAAGTTCCTCAAGTGCGTGGAAGATAACTTCCTGACACAACTGGTAGGTGACCCTACCAGGGGAAGTGCCTCGCTAGACCTACTGTTCACAAACAGAGAAGGACTAGTGGGAGATGTGGTGGTCGGAGGTCGTTTTGGGTTTAGTGATCATGAAATGGTCAAGTTTTCAATTCGTAGTGATGTAGGGAGGAGGGTTAGCAAAACCTCCACCTTGGACTTCTGGAGGGTGGACTTTGGCTTGTCCAGGACACTGGTTGAGAGAGTCCCTTGGGAGATAGTCCTGAAGGGCAAAGGGATCCAGGAAGGCTGGACGCTTTTCAAGAAGGAAATCTTAAAGGCCCAGTCACGCCATCACAGAAGGCTATCAGATTAGTCAGACATGATTTCCCTTTGGTGAATCCATGTTGAGTACTTCTGATAGCTTTCTTTTCCTCCACATGCCTTGAGATGACGCCCAGAATGAGCTGGTCCATCATCTTTCCAGGGATGGAGGTGAGGCTGACCGGCCTGCAGTTCCCCGGCTCCTTCTTCTTGCCCTTTTTGAAGACTGGAGTGACATTGGCTTTCCTCCAGTCCTCAGGCACCTCGCCTGTTCTCCAATGTACTCTTCGCTGGGTTAAAAACTGTCTGGATGGCCGTGCCCAGAGAGTTGTGATTAAGGGGGTGAAATCCTCTTGGCGGCCGGTCACCAGTGGTGTCCCTCAGGGCTCAGTTCTGGGGCCGGTTTTGTTTAATATCTTTATCAATGATCTGGATGAGGGGATTGAGTGCACCCTCAGTAAGTTTGCAGGTGACACCAAACTAGGTGGGAGAGTTGATCTGCTTGAGGGTAGGAAGGCTCTACAGAGGGACCCGGACAGGCTGGATCGATGGGCCAAGGCCAACTGTATGAGGTTTAATAAGGCCAAGTGCCGGGTCCTGCATTTTGGTCACAACAACCCCAAGCAACGCTACAGGCTTGGGGCAGAGTGGCTGGAAAGCTGCCCGGCAGAAAAGGACCCAGGGGTGCTGGTGGACGGCCAGCTTCACATGAGCCAGCAGTGTGCCCAGGTGGCCAAGAAGGCCAACAGCATTCTGGCTTGTATCAGGAACAGCGTGGCCAGCAGGAGCAGGGAAGTGATGGTGCCTCTGTACTCGGCACTGGTGAGGCCTCACCTCGAGTGCTGTGTTCAGGTCTGGGCCCCTCTGTACAAGAGGGACATTGAGGTGCTGGAGCGTGTCCAGAGGAGAGCTACCAGGCTGGTGAGGGGTCTGGAGACCAGGGCATATGAGGAGAGGCTGAGGGAGCTGGGCATGTTTAGCTTGGAGAAGAGGAGGCTGAGGGGAGACCTCATTGCCCTCTACAACTCCCTGAAAGAAGGGTGGAGAGAGGTGGGGGTTGGCCTCTTCTCCCAGGGGAATAATGACAGGAGCAGAGGAAATGGTCTGAAGCTGCGGCAGGGGAGGTTTAGGTTAGATATCAGGAGGAATTCCTTTACTGAAAGAGTGGTCAGGCACTGGAACAGCCTGCCCAGGGAGGTGCTGAGTCACCATCCCTGGAGGTATTTAAGAAACGTCTAGATGTGGCACTTCAGGGCATGCTCTAGTGACAGAGATTGTAGGTTGTTTGGTTGGACTCGATGATCTCAAAGGTCCTTTCCAACCATGAAGATTCTATGATTCTATGGAAATATAAATGTCTCATCTATCAAAAGTGTTTTATTGGTTCAAAGATAAAAGTAGATTGCCACTTATTTTTCTGAGCTGTCTCTGTTAGAAGAGTTTTTATTGGCCAGAAGTTCAATGACAAAATAAAAAAAGGATGAAAAAGTATTTTTCAGTATATTAAAAATGTGTGTGCTTTACATGTGGCTGTATGGACTAAGGCTAAGTGCATTAATTTGAAAGATGTGCTAATGTTCTTCCTCTTTGAAGAACAAGGGCAAATATTACACTCACCAGAGGTCCAGCTGACAATCAGGAGGCCAGTCTGACAGTGACAGCATACAGAATTGGAGGTAAAGTGCTAAAGGAGTAAGAAAGCTAGAAAATGGAGGAATAAAAATGAATTCCCAGGCAACTTGGATGTGTGAGTCAGAGAAGGGAAGGAAGGAGGATCACTTGCAGAGAAGAAAGAAGATAAAGAATGATAAAGTGTGGCTTTCAGGGTAACTCTGACATGACTGTGGAAAGAGGGATTGAGACATGGAATTTCACAGGGACTCATTTTAAGGTCGTGAGCCACAGAGGAAACCCCCCAAAAGAAGGTGAGCAGTGAAGTGCCTCCTCATTACCATTGACTGCAGCATGAGCAGAGCAGCTCCCAGGGGGGCACTTACCCCTCTGTGGGTCTCCATGGGTTTCCAGCACATTCCCAGAGCCTCAGACCTACTGTGCTGGAAAGAGAACTAGTACACTAACAATTTGTGTAATCATTAGAAGCAGCAAGATTTTATTTTATATCTTACATTAGTACATAGCTTCTCTAAATTAGGGCACGTGATATGCCTACTTTTTTAATATCAAGAAGTTTCAGTAAAGGTGAAAAGTATCTTACTCTTTTAAAGCTTGCATAAAATACTACCTTTGAATACAAAGCAACTGCTTCCGTGAACCGTAAACCAGCCCCAGTGCACCGAGGAGGTTCATTATTCAGCCCAAGAACACTCATGAACAGCTCACAAACGCAAGCACAAATGGCATCCCCTATGGCTTTTCTTTCAGTGAAGCCTCTGGCATTAAGAGGTCTATTTCTTCATTAACTGTATATACATCTTGATTTATCCTTGTTGACAAGGTAGCCCACCTTATTCCTTATATTGTGCAATGCACGCAATACCTTGATTACAATTATGATATAGAAGTTGTGACAGTTTAAACAGCCTTTAAGTAGTTTCATCTTAGCCATAAATGGCAAAACGTTCTTTCATCACCTTTCTGTAGTTTGTATTCAAAATGACCGAGTACTTCGAGTGCTGTGCCCAGTTTTGGGCGCCTCATGCCAAGAAAGACATTGAGGTGCTGGAGCGTGTCCAGAGAAGGGCAACGGAGCTGGTGAGGGGTCTGGAGCACAAGTCTGGTGAGGAGCGGCTGAGGGAGCTGGGGGTGTTCAGCCTGGAGAAGAGGGGGCTGAGGGGAGACCTTCTGGCTCTCTACAGCTCCCTGAAAGGAGGGGGTGACCAGGGGGGGTCGGGCTCTTCTCCCAAGGAACAGGCCATGGGACAAGAGGAAACGGCCTCAAGTTGCGCCAGGGGAGGTTTACTAAATTAGAGAGACTGAATTAGAAGCACCAGTGTGTGAGCATGGGCAAGAATGCTTCAACGTTATTATTATAATGCTTCAACAAGGCCAAGTGCCGGGTCCTGCACTTGGGCCACAACAACCCCATGCATCGCTCCGGGCTTGGGGCAGTGTGGCTGGAGAGCTGCCTGGCAGAAAAGGACCTGGGGGTTCTAATTGACAAGCGGCTGAACACGAGCCAGCAGTGTGCCCAGGTGGCCAAGAGGGCCAATGGCATCCTGGCTTGTATTAGAAATGGTGTGACCAGCAGAAGGAGGGAGGTGATTGTCCCCCTGTACTCAGCCTAGTGAGGCCACACCTTGAGTATTGTGTCCAGTTCTGGGCACCTCAATACGAGAGAGATCTCGAGGTGCTGGAGCGAGGGCAGAGGAGGGCAACGAAGCTGGTGAAGGGCCTGGAGAATAAATCTGATGAGGAGCGATTGAAGGAGCTGGGACTGTTTAGTTTGAGGAAGAGGAGGCTGAGGGGAGACCTCATCACTCTCTACAACTACTTGAAAGGCCATTGTAGAGAGGTTGGTGCTGGTCTCTTCTCCCAGGTAATTAGCGATAGAACAAGAGGGAATGGGTTCAAGCTGCAGCAGGGTAGGTTTAGGCTGGACATTAGGAAAAAATTCTTCCCAGAAAGAGTGGTCAGACACTGGAATAGGCTGCCCAGGGAGGTGGCGGAGTCACCATCCCTGGATGTGTTTAAGACTCGTTTAGATGTGGTGTTAAGGGATATGGTGAGGGGAGAACTTTGTAGAGTGGGGTTAATGGTTGGACTCGATGATCCCAAGGGTCTTTTCCAACCTAAATGATTCCATGATTCTATGATTCAGTCTGAGTGGCAAGCACATTGAACTCTTGTTGTGGTGTTTCTCAGATTTTATTTGCATAGCTGAGATTTGTATTGATATGGTGTGATTTTGCCACCCATCCACACTAGTTCTTGCTGCTATAAAGAAGCGGGAAGACATTTGAACACCAGCATCTCCCTGCTTTTAGTCTTAATTGCTTTCAGTTGGATCAAAGACTGCCTACTAAAAGAAAGAGAAGCTTCTAGTCTGAATTAAAAAAAATCTTCACAGACTTATCATCAAACCCTGAAGAAACATCAGTTCTCTTATTTTTACTTTCTTCTATTTTCCCAATACCTGTAATCCTTCTCATGTTTCTGTTTACCTTTTTTAAAAAAAATCTGTGCATTCTTTTTGATGTTTAGCGTCAGAAGCTGACTTTTCAGAAATTGTGGCTTTGTCAGTATGTTAAAAATATTTTAGTTTTAATATTGTAGCCGCATACATAATTTTAATATAGCTATATACAATTTTAGAGCTTGCAGTTTTTCCGTGCATTTATATTGAAGAAGCAAAAGTCTACTATTATGTAGTGTTATTAAAAATGAATCTTTAAAACATTAAGCCACCCAACAAATAAAGAATCCTGCAAGGCATTTGATGTTGCTTGCAAAAGTAATGTCAGTACTGTGTCATACTCAGAAGAGCATTTTATGTGTTTCTCTCTTTTATGATGTATAACACTGCCTTGTTTTTTTCCAAAGCTCCTGTTGCATCCTTCTTGTTGGGATTATTTAGGAGCGTGGTTTCTCATGTCCTTATGAGTGCAGGGTGACACTTTTCACTGCTAACTATTTTAAAATTTTCTTACATCTCATTTTCATGATCCTGTAATCTTATTAGATCAATGTCTGATTGTGTGATAATTTAACACGAGGTTCATCTGACTCAGTCCCCCTCTAATGGGCAGAAGCAGATGCTTTATTTGATCAAGGGTGATATAAACCTTTCGCTCATTTTTATTATCTCTTTTTATTATATTTTTCTATGGTAAATATGCTGAACCTGTTTTGATATACTGCTGAGCTGTATATCACACATCGTTTAAGTAGTTACCAAGCCTTGAAGACATTGAGTTACTGTGTTAGAATTTTTCTGAGTTAAAAAATTTTTGGTTTACATTTTTTTAAGGTACAAGTTTTTTTTGATCATTCTGTAATAAAATAAAGATAAATTTAATATAATGTCCTTCATTGTTGATACTGTGGGATTGTAGTCTCCTAGCAACAAAGAAGACGACAATTTGAAAAAAATATTGTTAAGTATAGAGAAATCTACTTCTGCCTACTTGCTTATTAATTTCATGCTCTTAGTAATTGGAAAAACTGCAGCCAAAGTTAAAAAGTCTTTTACTCCTACTTTATGTATTTTCTCAATACTTTGTAGTGGAGAAATGGTCAAAGTATTTGCAGCTGTGCAAGAGGAAATGGTGAATTTTCCTAAGAAGGTTGAGCTTAAACACAATTTTTAACCACATAGTAGCTGTTGGATCATCCCAGCCTTGTAGAGGGTGAAACAGACTCCAAGAATAAATACTCCCTCGGTGCTGGGGAGTATGTCAGCTCACCCCTCACCGTGTTGTCCCTTTGTGGTGGTTGTAACTTGGGTCAGTGATCGATGAGTTCACACTCTACAGACAAGAAGCTCCTTCCCCAAGGCTACATAAGAGATCACCCACGCAACCCAGGTCGCTGGGCCTCCATCCAGGTGGCCCATCTGCCAGAGCAGAAGTCCTTAATCTATAGCTGATAAGCAACGTCTTGCCTTTGAGCCTCTGCTATTGCCCACAGTGATGACTGGAGTTTGTGCATTGTGATCTAAGAGGACAGGGGGAGCAAGGGATGATGTTGCCCAGTCCTCTTGCACACAGGTCTACAAAGATTCAAGGCCATTTGCTGTTAAGCCAGGTTTTGCTTTTGACGATATGTGGCTACCAGTACATTGTTTTTCTCTATCATAATGCTACAACTCTTACAGAGACAAAAATGTATATTTCAAATACTAAATGTATTAAAAAAATTAAACCTATGCACAGCCACACAAGTCTCTTCCCCCAAACCAGTGCATGGCTTTACATATCCTCTTTTTCAATATCACTTTCTACCTGTTAAAAAGAAAGCTTCTAAGTGCCCTTTTATACCTGTAACCTAGAATGTTCTTGTATTCACGGTTTCTGGCTCACTGTCAATATGGGTCTTTTCAGTTGATTCATTTCTAGTATTTATTACTCTATTAGCATTTCAGGTTTGGCCTAATACACCTCATTTGTTTTCACTCTGTCTCTTACATGATCCCTGCATCACGGATGCTTGTAAGCATTAATATTAAAATGAAGTTTTTCAAAAAGGGAAAGAAGGAGGAACCAGGGAACTATAGGCCAGTCAGTCTCACCCCCGTGCCTGGTAAGATTATGGAGCAGATCCTCCTGGAGGCACTGCTGAGGCAGAAGAATAACGAAGAGGTGATTGGGTACAATCAACACTGCTTCACCAAGGGCAAATCGCGCCTGACAAACCTGGTGGCCTTCTATGAGAAGGTCACAACATCAATAGACAAGGGGAGAGCAACTGACGTCATTTACCTGGACCTGAGCAAAGCCTTTGACACTGTCCCACATGACATCCTGGTCTCCAAGCCGATAAAATATGGGTTTGATGGATGGACAATTCAGTGGATAAAGAACTGGCTTGACGTCCACACCCAAAGAGTGGCTGTCGATGGGTCCATGTCCAAGTGGAGGCCAGTGATGAGTGGAGTCCCTCAAGGATCAGTACTGGGACCAGTCTTGTTTAACATCTTGGTCAGCGGCACGGACAGTGGCATAGAGTGCACCCTCAGCAAGTTTGCTGACGACACCAAGCTGTGTGGGGTGGGTGACACACTGGAGGGAAGGGATGCCATCCAGAGGGACCTGGACAGGCTGGAGAGGTGGGCCCATGCCAACCTCATGAAGTTCAACCAGGCCAAGTGCAAGGTCCTCCATCTGGGTCAGGGCAATCCCAAGCACCGATATAGGCTGGGCAGTGACTGGCTTGAGAGCAGCCCTGAAGAAAAGGACTTGGGGGTGCTGGTGGACGAGAGGCTCAACACGAACCGTCAGTGTGCGCTGGCAGCCCAGAAAGCCAATCGTATCCTGGGCTGCATCAGGAGAAGCGTGGCCAGCAGGTTGAGGGAGGTGATCCTCCCCCTCTACTCCACTCTCGTGAGACCCCACCTGGAGCACTGCATCCAATTCTGGAGCCCCTACTACAAGAGAGATACGGACGTGCCGGAACGTGTCCAGAGAAGGGCCACGAGGATGATGAGAGGGCTGGAGCACCTCTCCTATGGGGACAGACTGAGAGAGTTGGGGTTGTTCAGTCTGGAGAAAAGAAGGCTCCGAGGAGACCTTCGAGTGGCCTACCAGTATCTTAAGGGGGCCTCCAAGAAAGCTGGGGAGGGACTTTTTAGGATGTTGGGTAATGGTAGGACTAGAGGGAATGGATTAAAACTAGAGATGGGACGATTCAGACTGGACGTTAGGAAGAAGTTCTTCACCATGAGGGTGGGGAGACACTGGAACAGGTTGCCCAGAGAGGTGGTGGAAGCCCCATCCCTGGAAGTTTTTAAGGCCAGGCTGGACGGGGCTCTGAGCAACCTGATCTAGTGGGAGGTGTCCCTGCCCATGGCAGTGGGGTTGGAATTAGATGATCTTTAAGGTCCCTTCCAACCCTAACGATTCTATGATTCTATGGTTCTATAAGTTCAACTTGCGTTTAAAAGCAAACAGTATTTAAATGAAGCAGAAGAAGCACGTAAGAAGGTGTAACCTTTTCATTTGATATCTGCAGTTACTGCAAGCTTTTGGTATATGAAGAAAGTTAAAAAGTTACTGTCGATAAACTTGGATTCTGGCAACGTTGTCTTGACCTCCTAACTGCATACCATTTCATGCCGTGCGTGGTTTGAGTGCCTTTTTGGTCTTCTTTTGCATTTTTTTAAAAAAATAAAGACAGCCTACTTACTAGTTCAGAGAGCAAATTTTTTAATTCATGGAATGTCACTTGGTCCTTACTTATACTTTTTACACTGCTTTTTGCTGTACCAGTAAAAATTCCAGTTTCTAAAGATTTTTTGGGTGAGTGTAGCAAGTAATACTGTGAAAATTGGGACAAGCTATGTGAGAATCTATTCCTTCTGCGTATCTGGGCAGTTCAGAAATCGTTCTACACTTTATAAGACGCTGTCTTGAACCATGAGGGACATTTCAAAGAACTTTTCCCTTCTCACAGGAGTATTTGCGTAATCGTCTTTGCTGGAACAAGTTCCTTTGGCATGCTAATGAATTCGCAACTCCAGGAGGTTCTTTCTACAAAGTTGCTTTACATCAGATTTAATGCTGTTAAAAGCACACGAGAAAATTTAACCCACAAAACACGTGCCATCATCGTTTTTGCTGCTTCATGAAAATGTGACATGCACGACATGAAGAGATGACTGACTAAGAGAACTGTTTATAGAGCACGGAGAGGAGCAGGCTAAGCTGTAACCTTGCTCTGTTGGATATAAGCAAAACCCTGGGATGATGCTGTTGTAGATCTACCTTAATTACTCAGTAATTATCCAAGAAGAGAAACAAAGAATTCGTGAGAGAAGATATTACAAGGGATATTACACAGAATCACAGAATCTTAGTGGTTGGAAGGGACCTCTGAGATCATTGAGTCCAACCACATAAAAAAAAAAACAAAAAAAAAACCACACACACAAAAAAAAAACCCAACACACCACACAAAAAAAAAAAAAAGCACCCACCTACTAAACTCCACACCCACAACCCCACACACAACACCCCACCACAAACCAATAATCTTGGGCACTAGAGCATGCCCTGAAGAGCCATGTCTACACGTTTCTTAAATACCTCCAGGGATGGTGACTCCACCACCTCCCTGGGCAGGCTGTTCCAGTGCCTGACCACTCTTTCAGTAAAGGAATTCCTCCTGATATCTAACCTAAACCTCCCCTGCTGCAGCTTCATACCATTTCCTCTGGTCCTGTCGTTATTCCCTTGGGAGAAGAGGCCAACCCCTGCCTCTCTACAGTTTCCTTTCAGGGAGTTGTAGAGGGCAATGAGGTCTCCCCTCAGCCTCCTCTTCTCCAAACTAAACATGCCCAGTTCCCTCAGCCTCTCCTCATAGGACTTGTTCTCCAGACCCCTCACCAGCCTGGTAGCTCTCCTCTGGACACGCTCCAGCACTTCAATGTCTTTCCTGTAGTGAGGGGCCCAAAACTGAACACAATACTCGAGGTGAGGCCTCACCAGTGCCGAGTACAGAGGCACGATGACTTCCGTACTCTTGCTGGCCACGCTATTCCTGATACAAGCCAGGGTGCCATTGGCCCTCGTGGCCACCTGGGCACACTGCTGGCTCATGTTAAGCCGGCTGTCCACTAACACTCCCAGGTCCTTTTCTGCCGGGCAGCTTTCGAGCCACTCTTCCCCAAGCCTGTAGCGTTGCCCGGGGTTGTTGTGACCAAAATGCAGGACCCGGCACTTGGCGTTATTAAACCTCATCCCATTGGCCTTGGCCCATTGATCCAAGGGTATACTGGGTATCTGTAGTTTTAATTTTTAATTTTTTTTTTAAATTAAATATTAGGCTCTTCTGTAAGCTCTCCTCTTTTATTTTCACAGTTCTCCTTTCCAGTGTGTCAGCTTGGGGTATCTTGAGTTCCTGGTCACAATGCAAACATAGAGTGGCTTGAAAACATAGGCCTTAGAGGAGAACTAGGGCCTGACAGAGCCAAATTAAAATTGCCATGAAACAGTAATTCTCAGTTATGGGGTTTTTTTGTACCTTCTCTGCAAATTTCCTCTCTGAGATAACAGGAAAAATGTAAAGTCTTCTGGCCACTGTGCTACCAAGTCACAGACCTTGTTTGTTTTCCTTCGGGCTGCGTGACTGCTGCATGCTTATGGATTCAACTGGTGACAGTAGTTGTTCTGCTTAATCTGGTGATTGAGATATTTTATAAAGGTGCAATAAAAATGGATTTCAATCCTCTTAGGATCCTGTGCAGAAGACTGAAGTTTAATCTGTTGAATTACATGATAGTCTGGGTTGACGTGCATTAGCAATGCTGCCTGATGGAACCTGGTAGAGTAGCCGTCTTGGTGAAATCTACACTTATTTAGTGGTCAAATGTTTTGCTGTTTTGAGTATATTATTTTAAGTAAGGAACATAGGAGTTTCCAGTGGGCATGCTAAGGATATTAATGAAATGCTGCAGCATTGGACGTGTTTAAGACTGGTAAATACTGTAGAGAGATTGCATACTGGATTTTCAAAGGGGTATAAATATCCATCTTCCATTTTGATTTTTATGGAAGTTATGCATGCAAATGCTTTATTTTTGAACACCCAGCCCATACATTCTTTTAAAAAGTTGCCAAAAAGCTTACTTTCAGTAGTAATTCTTAATAGAGAAAAAAAACAATGGTGCTATTCCATCATTAGAAATAGTTCCTGAAACCAGTCTACATCATTGGTAGGACTACATCAGGAATGATACCTCTGTGGGCGATGTCTCCAGGATGAGGATGTGGAAATAGCAGAGAGAAATAAAGGTCAGGCACAGAAATGATTTTGAAGCTGAAAAGCAAGCCTTTTGGTGAGGGTCTTGAAAAACTCAAATTATAATTGTACGTGCAGAGAAGATGGATAGGCAGCTCTCCTCGTATGTGTGTACTTGTATGCGGAGAAGTTTCCTTCTCATGAGTGGCGTTTGTTTTGCAGAGAAAAGGTAAGATAGAAGGACTGAAGTCGGTGATAGATAAATTCATCCCTAAAACAAGGGTTGGTTTGCTAGCTGCAAAGATCATTGAAGTCTGGAGCAACTTCCCAGGGGACTGTTATACTTTATGTATCTGGAGTCTTTAAAATGAGCTTAGGTTTATATTTCACAAACTTAAAACCTGTTTTGGGAGACGTTACTTGACCTGTATGTGCAGAAGACATTTTTAATCGCATAGTTCTCTTGTGCAACCTCTTGCATGACAGGTTTTGAGCACAGAGGATTGCCTGTATCACCCTCAATGTGTTAACAGCCTCTACGTGCTGTATTAAAACAGTTCTTATAATATTATTTTTAAAGGTATATGTGGTGCACATTAGGACTTCTTCTTCAGCACACAGTTGGCTAGCTGATTTTTCTGTTATGCTTTCCTGTAGAGGGGGTTTCCAAATGGCAGAACAGTGGTTGCAACCCCCCAGGTGTGTGTTTCTGTAGAATTATGCAGAGTGGGGATGTTTGGGGGTACAGGGTCTGCTGGGATAGTGCTGAGTATATTCCAGGGTAGAAGGTGGCAACCATGGTGTCTCCTTGGCTACGTCTACAGGAGGAATTAGTGCAAACCAACAGAAACAGATTGTTAGATGGTGTCGAGGACCTGATGTCTGTGCTGCAGACATTTCAGGGTGCTTTACATCGGACAAGCTTTAGTCTGGCCCCATGGGCTGAATGCCCATTTGCAGCTGGAGTGTATTAGGTACATTTCTGGAGTGAATCTTCCAGTTTAGTTTTGTCCAGTTTCATGCACTCCAAGACCATTCCTCATGTGAAACAGAGCAATTAAGTGGAGATTATCACAAGGTTTGCCTGAAAAGCATGCTGCTTCTCTGAGCTAAAACGCTTAATGTGGATGCACCTTTTATTGCAGCCATAGGCATGAAACTTTGGATGGAATTGTCTCCAACACATCCTGCTTGTTGCTTTCTCTGAGAGAAAGTCCAGGAATGAGATAATAAAGATGAAGTTTTGACAAGTAGAACAAACCCAGAAGCAAATCAGCTATATTATATTGGCAGGTTAGAGAGACCTCCCAGTAACACTCTACTGTGGGGTAAATGATATTCTGTTCACTTTAGTGATTTATTGGGTGTATTTTGAATAACAGAAGATCTTTGGCAATGCACGAAAAGTAAATTTGACCCTTGCCATTTCTTCAGATGCTTCTTGCTTAAATCTTGCATCAACTCTCAATACGCTGAACGTGGGGAAAGAACTGCCTACACTAAAGAGCTGTGCTGATCCAAGAATACGGTTCTGGGACTGTATACAGAATACAGAAGGCACAGTTCATGGCATAATGTGACTAAGAATAAGATTACCTGAAAATTAGAAGAGCATTTCTAAAAATTAGAAACACCAAGTTCTGGACTGACTGGCCTTCCAAGGGTTGTCATAGGGCAAATCGCTTAAATGTTGTATAAATGAAACGACCGGTGTATCTCTGAGAGCTTGGGGTTGGACTCAGTGACCCAGATGGTCCCTCCTAATAGAATAACAATTAAACTATAACTTACAATATTAAATAGTTTCCAATGTGAATTGTGTTTATCTCAATATCTGACTTTTCTTGAAAATGATTTGACTATCTAGCCTTTATGAATTGTACAACTGTGGCTGAAGATAAAACTTTAACTCATTCAGGAAAATATGCTTCCATTCATACAGGGTCTGAGATGTTCTATTCCATTTTATATTCTCAGAAAAATGCCTTGGTGAATGAAAGCTTTTTTATTAAATTCATGCTATTGTATCTTCTTTTGTACATTTGGTAAGGATTAATATTACTCTATCGTTTAGTCATAATAGAACAGGTCCTTATAATGAACTGTGACAAGAGAGAGGTGAAGAAGAACTTTGATAGACAGATCTGTTGCAATGACACAGAAGATAATATACAATCCACTATCCTCGTATCTTGATCTTTTATATATGTTCAACTGCAGGAAAAATAGAGGAAAAAAGCTTTTTATTACAAGAAAAAAACACTAGACAGTTTGCTTACAGAAAGCTTGCTTAAATCACTGCTGCGGAGGAGTAGAGAATATGCGTGACCATCCGACCCTCTTTTCCTTTTAGTGGGGAAATAATGTTCTCTCACTGGTCACTGGAGCCGAATGGAGGAATCATTTTGCTAAGATGTCCTCAAAACTGTTAATTTATCCTCCAGTTCCTTTGCTGGCTGAAGACTGAGAAGACTTTGGAGAAGACAATAAATATCCAGAGCATTTTGAACGTATGTTTCTCTTATTTTTTCTTCATTTCCTTCTGTCAATGGGGAAAAAGAGACTTCCAGCCTGTAGCTCTGTAATATAATGGAACAAAGCCTCAGTGACTGTGCCACACGTCTGTTCCTTGATGTTCCCAGTAACTTCTGAATCAGCTGGCCAGCTTCAAGCATATTTGAAGGAAGGATGGCATAACAGCCCTGAGGAGAAGGACTTGGGGGTGTTGGTGGATGAGAAGCTCAACAGGAGCCGGCACCGTGCGCTGTCAGCCCAGAAAGCGAACCACATCCTGCGCTACATCAAAAGAAGTGTGGCCAGCAGGGCGAGGGAGGTGATTCTGCCCCTCTGCTCCGCTGGGGGGAGACCCCACCTGGAGTACTGCGTCCAGCTTTGGAGTCCTCAGCACAAGAAGGACATGGACCTGTTGGAATGGGTCCAGCGGAGGGCCACAGAGATGCTGGGAGGGCTGGAGCCCCTCTGCTGGGAGGACAGGCTGAGAGAGCTGGGGGGGTTCAGCCTGGAGAAGAGAAGGCTCCGCGGAGACCTTCCAGCCCCTGCCAGTCCCTCAAGGGGCTCCAGGAAAGCTGGGGAGGGACTCTGGAGCAGGGAGTGTAGTGATAGGATGAGAGGTGATGGTTTTACACTGGAAGAGGGGAGATTTAGATGAGATATTGGGAAGAAATTCTTTGGTGTGAGGGGGGTGAGCCCCTGGCCCAGGTTGCCCAGAGAAGCTGTGGCTGCCCCATCCCTGGAGGGGTTCAAGGCCAGGTTGGATGGAGCTTGGAGCAACCTGGGCTGGTGGGAGGTGTCCCTGCCCAGGGCAGGGGACTTGGAACTACATGATCTTTAAGGTCCCTTCCAACCCAAGCCATTCTATGATTATGAACTGAGAGAGAGATCAGTGAGTGCTCACGCTGATGGAGAGGTGGGGAAATCCTGCTTTAGGTGTGGTTGCAAGCCAATCAATATGTCCTTGTGGCTGTCTAATCAGCAGAAGCAAGGCCTCAAACTAATCTTAATATGCTTCTTCAGCATAAAAAAGAGGGTCAGATGACATTTGGAGAGGAGCTGTGATCAGTGAGAAAGCGGAGGGAGCAAAGTTTATAAATCTATAGGAAGCCAGACTTCGCTGGATTCGTTTCTCCACAAAATATCCTGATTAACCACGTGAGTCCATACATGACACAATCGTAGTGTGGACAAGTCACGGTTTGCTCAGGGGTGAGGGTTTGCTTCATTCCAACGTGTGTGAAACCAAACTATGCTTTCCACATTAAGATTTTACTACCTACAACTGTGACAATGAACTGTCACATAGAGGCATTTTCCTCTCTTTCCCCACTCCTTCACCATCCATCTCCAAAATGCACATTTCCCCCTAATTCTCGTACACTGCGAAAGAAAAAAAAAAATTGTAAAGTCTGTAAAGGTGGAAGTAAAAATAGTTGATACCTAACCAGTACGACATTGTACTTCCAAGGAATTATTTTCTGCTTAAATACTGTCTGCATTTGCTCTAGTTTAGCACAGCTCTTACATGTTAATTTTAGTGTGGCTGGAAGGGTCGCCCTGAATCCAAATGACTGTTGGGTTTTGAAGAGACCGAGCTTGTATTCACTTCTAACTTTAATCTCTTTAAAAGTATACCGAAAGAACGATTTTAACTTGGTAGTCTGTGTTTCTTTTGTTGAAAGGTGTGTTTAATTCTTCTCACAAAAAACTTTCCCGATGAGATATTATCATTAAAATAACTCTATTAAACTCAACATCATGAATAATTCATAATGCGATTTTGAAAAAAATTGCCATGCAAAACTACAATAATTAGTTTTATGTGATAGGAAAAGCATTATTTTCATATTTAGACAGGAAGTGAACGTTTATTTAGATACACTATTCATGGTATACTAAATTATGGCATAAACTAGTGTTTGTAATTTAAAAAAATGACAAGTTAATTTGAAAACCATCCCTAAGATGCAAACTGGTATGTTGCCACCTACCTGATAAAACTGATTACTTTGTATATTTATGCATTTGCTGTAAAGTGGGTGGTTTTAAAATATGATCGCACATTTAAAATTAGACTTGAGCCCATGATGTTGCCTTTTATGAATTTTTTTTGCATCTTATTCATAATATTTTGAGTAGGAACACCTATAATTTTCTGAGGACACGATGACAATTCTCATTAATTGCCTCCAGTCTGGTAGACAACTTTAAAGAAGTGATGGGATGGTTGGAGAGTGTCATAGCACATGCCTCAAAATATTACTTTCCTGAGTCTGGGATTGGAAGCTGCCTAAATACCATCGTACAAATATCGATCCCAAGGAGACTGCAGTCTCTGCACTGGTGAGGCCACAACTGGAATACTGCATCCAGTTTTGGGCTCCCCAGTTCAAGAGGGACAGGGAACTACTGGAGCGGGTCCAGTGAAGGGCAACTAAGATGATTGAGGGACTGGAGCATCTCCCTTATGAGGAAAGGCTGAGAGAGCTGGGACTTTTCAGCCTGGAGAAGAGAAGGCTGAGGGGAGACCTTATTGTGGCATACAAGTATCTAAAGGGTGTGTTGAAGGAGGATGGTGCCAGACTCTTTTCATTGGTTCCCAGTGACAGGACGAGGGGCAATGGGCACAAGTTGGAACATAGGAAGTTCCGTTCAAATACACGGAAAAACTTCTTTACAGTGAGGGTGACAAAGCACTGGAACAGGCTGCCCAGGGAGGGTGTGGAGTCCCCTTCTCTGGAGATTTTCAAGACTCGCCTGGATGCAGCCCTGAGGGATGTGCTCTGGGCAATCCTGCTTTACAGGGGAGTGGGACTAGGTGATCTCTAGAGGTCCCTTCCAACTCTGAAGTTTCTGTGATTCTGTGATTCTGTGAGACTGGCAGTTTTGAGTCACCTTGTCTTCTCTTCTCCTCTTGACATCTTGAAACATGTGCTCCCTCTCTCAGATGCAGAGTATGTATATTATATGCAGTAACTGTGCTGAGGAAGTGTCCTGGTTTGAATCATAGACTCATAGAATTGCCTGGGTTGGAAGGGACCTTTCAGATCATTGAGTCCAACCATCAACCCAACTCTGACAAAAACCATCACCAAACCATATCTCTAAGCACCATGTCTACCTGTCTTTTAAATACCTCCAGGGATGGCGACTCCACCACTGCCCTGGGCAGCCTCTTCCAATGCTTAAAAACCCTTTCCGTGAAGAAATTTTTTCTAATATCCATCCTAAACCTCCCCTGGTGCAACTTGAGGCCATTTCCTCTTGTGCCATGGCCTGTTTCTTGGGAGAAGAGCCCGTCCCCCCCTGGTCACCCCCTCCTTTCAGGGAGCTGTAGAGAGCGAGAAGGTCTCCCCTCAGCCTCCTCTTCTCCAGGCTGAACAACTCGAGTTCTCTCAGCAACACAGGACTAATTTCTCTTATAATGCTTGGGAAAACTGCACTTCTAGAAGACTCTGGTGTCTGAATTTGTGAAAATTTTGACTTTTAGCCAGCTCTGGTGTGTGGGTTTCAAGGTTTCAGTGTTTTTGAGCTCACCAGGTGCAGGGGTGAGGACGAGTGAGACCTGGGCACTTGACCCATGGTGGCCAACAGCGTTATTTCATACCATGAATGTCCCATTCAATATAAATTAGAAAGTTTTTTGAGGAGTTACTTCTCTTCCATGGTGGCTGCCATCCTGAGAATTCCTTGTCCCGGTGCCGGAGCCCTGAGCCTTTCCCTTCCTCCCGAAGCCGCAGCGCTCGCGGTGTCCCACATTTGCTGTCCCCTGCTGGGAGTGCAGCTTCCTATGATAGAATGGGCTGAGTGTAGTCCTTGTATATTTTATATTGGCATTGGTATCAATATGGGTTCTTTAGTGTTATTAATTATCTAGTCTTATTCTATTAAATCTGTTTATATTTCAACCCTCGTGTTTCCTTGTTTTTTCCTGATTCCCCTTCCCAGGTGGGTAGAGGTCATCAGGTGATAGAATAATTGTCTAAAAAACAGTAAATTGTTGTGGGTTGATCAAACCATACCAGTAAATGCTCTGAACTTCTGTCCTGCCCTAAACCTTGCATTTTGCAGAATCCTGAATTTCTAGTTATTCACGGAATCAATAGAATGGTTTGTGTTGGAAGAGACCTTAAAGATCACCCAATGCCACCCCCTGCCCTGGGCAGGGACACCTCCCACCAGCCCAGGCTGCTCCAAGCCCCGGCCAAGCTGGCCTTGAACCCCTCCAGGGATGGGGCAGCCACAGCTTCTCTGGGCAACCTGGGCCAGGGGCTCACCACCTTCAGAGTAAAGAATTTCTTCCTAATACCTCATCTAAATCTCCTCCCTTTCAGTTTAAAACTGTTCCCCCTCATAATGGCACTTAATTAATCACTGTGTACACAGCAAATAAAAAAACCCACCCAATTTTATTTCTTTAAGTGGCAATTGCCAAGACTTCCAGGCTTGTGTAGGGAGAGGGGCACAGGTGTTTCCACATTCTCCTTTGAGCTCAGTCCCGGGGCTGCTGGGTGCTGGCATGTGTTTTTCAAGAAGCTGGTAAAGTGAGATGTAATGTTGCTTGCGATTCAGATGTTGTCTGTCTGCCACATGATCCAATTAGTAATTTGTGGAGCCCGGCTTTACATCCTGTGCTTGGGAAAGTTTTGGTAAGTTACTCGGATCTTTTTGATAATCTGTGGGAAAAAGAATTTTAATAAAACGGCTTGAATAATAAATACAATGCATTATTAATAACAAATATATTACATTTGATAAAGCTGCTGGAATACTTTTCTGCATTGGTGACCATTAAGGGGTGCAAAGTTTAGTTTGCACCGCGCGGGTGAAGCTGAGTGTTGTGAGCTGTGGGACCAGGAGGTTTGGGAGGTGAGCTGGGGGCCTGCAGCTTTGGCTGAACGACCACTTGTGTGCTGTCAGCGGTCATTGCGACGAGTTTATATAGATACAGGAGCGTACCAGGATAAAATGAAGTACTGAATAAAATTCTATTCACAAAACAGAGGTCCTACCAGAAAAAAAAAAAATCTAATGACATAATTGCATCTGTATCATGATGCACACACAGAGCAGGATTGCTGTAATGGATGTGGACAGACATAATTCAGGCATTTCCAAACTCTTGAGCACCTGATTTTGCCGTTTTAACAGGACTTGAATGAATGATTTGAACAGAGTAATGCAATAAAAAAGAGGTTGTTGAAATGCAGTCAATGGCTCAGAGCAGCCGATAGAGTTTTTATTCATATCTTTTATTAATTTGAATGGCAGGCATGTCTGAATCTCACAGCGCTGTGAACATTGCACTCCATGTTCTTAATATGAGCAGTGGCAAAAATGACAATATACCGAAAATATTCTGTGTTAAAATACTACCGTATGGCGCATACTGACCTTGAAACCTTTTAAACGCTTTCAATTAAGCGAAGAGTTCAGCACAGCTCTGCATTCACAGAATTCGTTCCCTGCTATCCTGAATTTACAATCCTTTTCTATCGGTAGTTGTTGAAATGAGTTAGCTGTGTTTTAATTACGCTATTAAAATCTTGAGCAGGACCTGGACGTTTGGCATGGGAAGTAAGGCAGAGGTGTTTTAGGTAAAGATTATTGCTATGAGAGTGTTGAAAATAGCACTGGTATATCTAAATTATTCCTAATTATTCTTTTTAGTGGGGTTTTTGGTATCTCCGTGATGATTTTGGGACTGTCTCATTGGTGACTGGTACCTAGTTTAAAGACCGGCAGAAGATCTTGTTCTGTCGACGGGGAAGATCCACTATTGTTCTTTCTACCATGCATTTTTCTCTAACATGGAGAGGCTAAAAAATGTTAGCAAATAATTTTTTTCTCTCTTCCATTAAAGGCATCATCAGAATAGTCTTCACAGCAGTTTTGACACCTTTTGTAACTTCATATTCTGTGCAGAAGAGTGCATATTCATTTCATCAAAGCTTATGTATGCGAACTTTTGTTGTGCTAATGTAAGCTCCCTCTGGGTTCTCTGTGGCACTAGCACAAATTTTAACATTTTGACTTCTGCACTGCTGGATTTTGTGTATGTCACCTAAAAAGCAGCAAGAATTTTGTTTCGTTTTTGTTGTTATTGCTAGTTCTTTGTTGCTTCAAAGGCTTTCCGAGGCATTTTCCTCTATTTTTGTGGATGCACTGATTTCTTTCCTTGATTTAAAGTCAGAAGAAGATTTTCTCTGTTACTTTTTGAACTGACAGGTTCTTTTTGAGCTTTCAAAGGCACTGCAAGATACAGGGTTGTGTCGTTATCAACACTGTCAGATTCTTTCTGCAGTAACAAAAGAGCCATCCAAAGACTCTCTAGGCAAGATGAGAATTTATTGTGGACGTGCAGAAACCCTGCCTAAGGTTTCTTCTCATTGCTCCTGGTGTACCAAGTATCAACATGACAATAGCATTGTTATAAGTAGCACATAAGGGTCGCACCGCCTATGCAAAGTAAACTGCCATTTCCTACTGCAGTTATGCTAGCCCTGGGAAATGATATAAATATTAAAAATATCTTCTTTTTTGTATATAAAATTTCTGCCATATGGCTGTAGTGGCTGGGTTGCGCGTGAACCTTTTCTGACATTTGTGTTTCGGTGGATGACGTGTTCCCTAAAGCTGGAGTCGTGTGGCTGTAAAGGCTACACGGGGGTTAGGATTCCTACAGGAGGGAAGGACGAAAGATTGGATCAGCAAAGCAGTTAATAACAAGAGCAAAAGTAAGTGTTTCGCAACATAGTTCAAAGAATCATAGAATCACAGAATGGTTTGGGTGGGAATGGACCTTAAAGGCCACCCAGTGCCACCCCCTGCCCTGGGCAGGGACACCTCCCACCAGCCCAGGTTGCTCCAAGCCCCGGCCAACCTGGCCTTGAACCCCTCCAGGGATGGGGCAACCTGGGCCAGGGGCTCACCCCCCTCACACCAAAGAATTTCTTCCTTACATGTAATCTAAGTTCCCCTGTTTTAGTTTAAAACCATTACTCCTTGTCCCATCCCTACTAAAAAGTCTGTCCCCATAGGTTAAAAAATACCCCTCCCCCCCAGTTAAAGAGAATCAATAAAAACGACAGCCTCCCCCCCGCAACTGAAAGGGGAAACCCACAATATTTTGAAACAACAGAGAAAGTACTAGGTTTCTTCTATAATAAGAACTGTGAGTGTTACACCACCATAAGTGACGCTGCAGATATTGAGATGTGAGAGCATGTGAGCGTAGAGAAGTGCTGTAATAAAAAGGGACGTTTTCAGATAAGCAGAATGTTTCAAAGACGGCAAGCCCGGTGTGCCTCCGTTGACTTCGGTGGTTTTAGCTTGTAAAAAGGTCTACGTCTCTTTGATATGACATAATAAATAATCCTGTCTTTGGTACAAGTCATGGTTTAAAAAAATTTCTGAGTGTAAATTCCAGGACCAAGGATCTGATTTGACTCTTCGTTTTATCAGTTGTGACTTTTTGACAGCTTGCAGCCTTAAAGCTGAGGTGAAGTGTACCAGCAAGATACAGTGTCATATAACAAGATTTAACGTTTGTAGAATGAAGATTAACTTGTTCCCTCTGCTAAAAATAAACTGATATTTGCAGTTCAGTTTCTTAAATATACATATATATTTTTTTTTTCTATTGCAAGTGCTTTTATGATACATCTTTGGGTTACTGAGCACATCATCCTCTAAATTTGACCCAGTGTAATGATGGAGAAATACCATATTTCATGGAGAAATGTGATGTGTATTAATTTTCTGTTTCATTGGCAAGTTCTGTTTACTTTGCCTAGGTAATTACTGAGAGCAGTACGATTACATTCTAAAGATGGGAAAAACGTTATTGTTCTGTATAGGTGGTAAATATTCCCTCTACTATATTTAGAAAATTATTTATATGTTGTTTGTGTAAAACTTCCTTTTAGAAAAAGAAATCATCTCCTTTCATAGTATTTAACGTTTCCTCTCCGATGCTGTGTTGTGCATATAAATGTTTATTTTTCTGGAAAGTGTTTTAAAATTGAATCTCACTTCAACAAAGTCAAGGCATATTTTCATTTTCATTCCAATGGGAACAGGATTGGGCCAGTATATCTTAGATTCCTTTTAATATGGTGATTGACATGTTAAACCAGTCGGAGTTTTAGAAAAAACCAAATGAGTTTGAGGACTGAAATTGAGTTAATTGCAATAGGTAAATGGATGAATGCACGATTCACTGATTTTATGAATTTTACAAAAAGAGCACTTGTAAAGTCATGATGAGGGGATCTTTTAGCACACTTATTTTAAGTTCTGTCCCAGACAAGAGGAGCAAATGACTATGCACTGATGTTATTGTTATAAAACTAAATAAATAACTTGGAAGTATATTCAAGGTAATGATTCAGTAAAAAATTTTTGGGATATACATTGCTATCACTTCATTGCTTTCTGCAATTTTTATTTTCATTTCTCAATGTTTTAGTACTATCTTCTGAGTAACTTTAATTAGATTTATGTCGGAGTAAAGCATTAAAATGCTATTTGCAGGGTTTTTTTTCACAGCTGAAGGCAATAACGAACATCCTCTCATTTGCCTTTCTGTATCGTCTGCAGACACTGTACGATTCCATACTAGAGGAAAAAATGTTCTTAAAGGAAATACTATAGTCAGTTTGAGCAGAGAAAATGGCATTAAAACTGTGAAGAGGCAGAACTTTGTAAATACTCTTATTTACTTATTCTGCTTAGCTGTGTAAAACATTTGTACCACTTCACAGTCCTGCATGAGTTAGTTATTTATGTGAAAAATAAGCATCAACTCTGAAAATACGATTTTAGAAATGATACACTGGTATTGGTGTAATAACCCAGTGTGCTGTATGCTGCGTATCTATCTATACAAGGAGAAATGCTGTCCCAAATCAGATATACAACGACAAACAGAAGTGTGGGAATGGAAAGAGATAAAAAAACTAGTGCATGCAGGCTATGCTCATGCTAGGAAATTTAATTGCTGAGAGCTAAGTCTCATATTCTGTGTAGTCTTAATGTATTCTACGTACTCTTACTCTTAAGGCTCTTGGTCCCACATAACTTGATCAGTCACAGAATCAGAGAATCACAGAATCTTCATGGTTGGAAAGGACCCTTAAGATCATTGAGTCCAACCAAACAACCTACAGTCTCTGTCACTAGAGCATGCCCTGAAGTGCCACATCTAGACGTTTCTTAAACACCTCTAGGGATGGTGACTCAACCCCCTCCCTGGGCAGGCTGTTCCAGTGCCTGACCACTCTTTCAGTAAAGGAATTCTTCCTAATATCTAACCTAAACCTCCCCTGCCGCAGCTTCAGACCATTTCCTCCGGTCCTGTCATTATTCCCCTGGGAGAAGAGGCCAACCCCCACCTCTCTGCACCCTCCTTTCAGGGAGTTGTAGAGGGCAATGAGGTCTCCCCTCAGCCTCCTCTTCTCCAAGCTAAACATGCCCAGCTCCCTCAGCCTCTCCTCATATGCCCTGGTCTCCAGACCCCTCACCAGCCTGGTAGCTCTCCTCTGGACACGCTCCAGCACCTCAATGTCCCTCTTGTACAGCGGGGCCCAGACCTGAACACAGCACTCGAGGTGAGGCCTCACCAGTGCCGAGTACAGAGGCACCATCACTTCCCTGCTCCTGCTGGCCACGCTGTTCCTGATAGAAGCCAGAATGCGGTTGGCCTTCTTGGCCACCTGGGCACACTGCTGGCTCATGTGAAGCTGGCCGTCCACCAGCACCCCCAGGTCCTTTTCTGCCGGGCAGCTTTCCAGCCACTCTGCCCCAAGCCTGTAGCGCTGCTTGGGGTTGTTGTGACCGAAATGCAGGACCCGGCACTTGGCCTTGTTAAACCTCATACAGTTGGCCTTGGCCCATCGATCCAGCCTGTCTGGGTCCCTCTGTAGAGCCTTCCTACCCTCAAGCAGATCAACTCTCCCACCTAGTTTGGTGTCACCTGCAAACTTACTGAGGGTGCACTCAATCCCCTCATCCAGACCATCAATAAAGATACTAAACAAAACCGGCCCCAAAACTGAGCCCTGAGGGACACCACTGGTGACCGGCCACCAAGAGGATTTCACCCCCTTAATCACAACTCTCTGGGCATGGCCATCCAGCCAGTTTTTAACCCAGCGAAGAGTACACTTGTCTATGCCATGATTCGCCAGCTTCTCCAGGAGAATGCTGTGGGGGATGGTGTCAAAGGCCTTACCAAAGTCCAGATAGACAATGTCCACTGCCTTCCCCGCATCCAGAAGGTGGGTCACATGGTCATAGAAAGAGATCAGGTTGGTTAAGCAGGCCCTCCCTTTCCTAAACCCATGCTGGCTGGCCCTGATCCCCTGGCTGCCCTGCACTTGAGAGCTGACTCGAGCATCAAATGGTGCTGGTTTTCAGATCGGGATACAATATATATCTCCTTCCAAAGCTTTTGTCTTGTTTTTATTCATACCTATTCAGCTATAATAATAGTTGGACAAAGTAAATTTTTAAGTCTTCCTATCTTAAGAGGCTGAAAGTTGTTTGGCTGTCATTTAGGCTATTTATTTGGTGCCAGCTCATAGTTAAAGTTCTGTAAAACTGCTATTTTCGCTCTTCACCAGCATTCTTTTCTGCAGAATTCTTAGATTCATGTCATACCTGCATGGGTCTGCTTGACATCTGTTCATACGTTTTAAAGCTTCTTGGATTTAAACCAAGCCCAGAACTGCTTCTGGTGCAGACTGGGGGAGACTGGGGCAGCTCTTTATCTCTCTGAGGAGCTGAGACATGGTCATTTAACTCTTCAGTTATTTGTGCTGCGCTAATGTAAACTCCCCATCTCCAAGAGCTCCCGTCATGTCATCACTGTCAGTTTGTGGTTCAGAGACTTGTGACAGATCAAGCAAACGGGTAGTGTTTATGTAGCTAGACAGGTAGACAAGTCCAGAGAAAACCAGTTGATTCTGGCAACCCTTTCATGTCTCCCTTTCTCCATTGTCACTGAGGTTAAATTAGGTTTCCGGAGTCCTCCTCATGCGGCTCTTGGTTTGTTGTATGAAAGATGGTGTTTCTCCTTTGGCTTGGTGCTGCCACATCTAGTCTTGGCTGGCCTCCCAGTTAAAAAAGAGACCCCTTTCTCAGCTCTACTGTAATAGTGGTGCTTTGTTTTCTGAGTGTAAGAAGCTCAAGAGGCTTTTCAGTGTTTTATGGAGGGACTGATTTCTCCCACCTCTTTTCAAAGAATTACTCTGGGTGTTTATAGAATCATAGAATCATAGAATTGCCTAGGTTGGAAAGGACCTTTCAGATGATCTAGTCCAACCATCAGCCTAACTCTGACAAAAACCATCATTAGACCATGTCCCTCAGCACCACGTCTACCTGGCTTATAAATACCTCCAGGGATGACGATTCCACCACTTCCCTGGGCAGCCTGTTCCAATGCTTGATAACCCATGTTTGAGTCCATGGCAGGGGGGTTGGAACCAGATGATCTTTAAGGTCCCTTCCAACCCAAACCATTCTGTGATTCTGTGATTAAAATTCAAGGGATGAGTGCTGTCCCCGACCTAGTGGCGACAGAGCCCTAGGACCATGTTGGATGGAAGGGACCTCCCGAGGTCTTCAATTCAGCATCCTGCAGTTAGAGCCGGTGACTCAGGGCTTTGACTATTCAAGGACTATGCAGGTCCCGATGGCTTTCTGAGCCCTGCCCCAGCATTTGACCAGATCTATGATAAATTTATTATTCTTTCTTATTTTGAGTTGGAATCTCCCATGGTTCAGCTTCTGTCTGTTGCCTCTTGTCGTTTTAGTTTACACCCACAAGAAGAGTCTGGTTTCATCTTCCCTACACCCTCCAGGTAGGTGGGCAGCAAGATAGACTCAGCCTTCTCCTCTTAACGTCATGCAAACCCAGTTCTTTCAGCATCCCCTCATGTGTCCTGTGTCCCAGACCCCTAACCATTTTGGTACTCTATATAGGGCTCTGTCTGTCTGTCTCTCTCCCTACCTGTGAACCTATCTGCCTGTCCACCGGTATTTTGGTAGCCCTGTATATATGCAGTCATAGCAGGTAGAAGATTCCCTAAAGCAGAGGGTAATGTGCAACTTCTTTAAGCAGTTCTGTAATAACAGCTTCACAAAGTCAAACGTAGGTGAAATCACACATTTTTTAAGTTAAGGGTCATTCTTAATGCAGTTCGAAAGAGATTTTGTTAGTGGTTAATATCTAATTTCTAATTCCATGTCTATGTGCGATTTTCTTCTTTTATAGTGCACATCTTCCTTGGTTACAGTGTTTGTCTCCATAAGCAATGCATACAAAGAGGGCGACTGCAGTCATATGTTCTACAAATGCAAAATATCTAAAATTAATATTTGCTTTTGGAAGCTGAAGTTATGGAAATACCATAAAATAAACACAGAACAAATGAAAAGAGAAAAAATTATAAAATATATAGGAATGTGTGTTTTTTTAAACTGCCAGGATCTGGAATGAGCTTTCAGATGTTAAATACCGTATTGTCTCCTTATTACTTCTATTTTATTTGTTTTACCTTGGTTGTTAGAAGAACAAATGATGATGGAATTTAGAGGATGAGCAGTGAGGATCAGGAGATTGAAAGTAACATTTGCAAGTCCTTAAAGATGAAGGTAGCAGAAAGCCAAATGGTTTCCAAAAAGGGGCATTTCATGGAGTGATTTATCTGATATGGCATTGCCATTTGTTGTATAATTTCGGTCTTGTTGCTATGGGAACCAATTTTACTGTTGCAGTGATTGTTAATCAGGATTTGTAGCTATACCATTTTTACCACAAGGCCTTATATCCTTACAGATTAAATCATGGTTCTCATTGACAGTGGTGTACATCAAACATTATTGCCAGAAATAAAACCTGACCAACCTTCCTGTCATTTTTCTCACCGTTACCAGAATCGGAGAGCAGAAGCTTAAGTTCACTTTTACAGGAACTCAAGGATTCTGCTTCAGTTACATTTGTCATGCTTGTACAATTCCAGGAAAAGGAAAAAAAAAAAAAGCAAGTTTCTGCCTTGCAGTATAATAATTTTATTTTTTCATGTAAGTGGAAATTAATCGAGTACTCTGGAGATATGTTTTCTATGTATGGCTTCTTTAAGCATCTCTTAAGGTAGAATTAAAGCCTAAGGTCATCTAAACTCAAGAAATTTTTTCCCTGCGTTGTGAAAGGTGAGAGATATTTGTGTTATGGAGGGAGGATTCAATACTCGAAATTTGGATAGCTCAGCACTGTAAATATTCTGTATCTTTTCAGTCTTGTCTTTAGTTTTACAACTGTCCCTGCAAAGCGGGAGTTGGCAGGAGTAGGGACAAAAGAGCTGAGGCGGTGGAGAATGTATTATCCTTTGCTTCAGCTAAAGGAGGATGCTGGGGTCAGAGAGCGTGACTTCTCTGGTCCTGCTCCTGCTCTGTTCTCTGTAAGGTCAATAGAAACGGGAAGAAGAATTCTTTCTCTCCAAATTCACTCTCTCGGTGACCTGAAGAGCTGGGCTGAAGTGGTTGTCTGGACACTTACGGCTTAAAGTAATGAAAATACGCATTTCTGCTCGATTTCTTTTATATATCTTACTAGTTTCCTTGCTACCAAAAAAATCTTTGAAGTTCTGAAAAAAAGCCGCTGGTAAATTGTTAACTGATGAAATGCTGCCCTCAAAATCCACAGAAAACTTGAAAAACATATGAGAACGGTGAACTTCCCATCCTCTAAGTGGGTGTTTTATGCTGAAGCATAGCGATGATCGATATTGTTCCGTGTTCGCTGGTGATCAGTTTAATGGAGTCATTAAACAAAATGCTTGTCTGAGTCCGAAACGACTGACCCCTGATGGCAGAGCTCCTCCTTTAACTTGCACCGTGAAAAGTTGTCGACACCAAACGTGTGATAGATGGTGAGCTGAAATTATGTGGAGCGCATCGTTTGGGTACAGCCTGGGCTGGGGGATTATTTTGATGTCTCCTCTATTATTTAAGTGGAGTTTTGGCAGAATTTCTGAAGTGCTAAACCAGAACGACGCAGAACTGCTAGCATTGGTCCCAGATTTACGTTTCTCTGATAGCAGATTGCTCCGTATGATACAGCCAGGTAGCGTTTTATGCTATATTTCCCCAAACCCCTCAGATTGTTGGCTTTTTCCCTGATGAACCAAATTCACAGCTTCTCTAATTTCAAGTCAGCCCCGTTGAGCCAGGAACATCCATGTAACAGTTTTGTTTTCACTTCATTGTATTCCAAGTACACTGAGGGATGCAGAATCAAAATATTAGCAAGGTGCTAGTCGCATCTTTTTTTTTTTTTTTGATCCTTTTCCTGCTTTTCTTTCTCCCTTCTTTCTCCTTTTTCACGTTAGCTGCCGCCGATACCCAACCCCCACTATAATTCTGATTGGCTAAATTAATTCTGCAGCATCCTGCTGTGAATAATTATGTTCATCCAGTGTGGAGCTGGATGCCTTTCTCTCCCCCCTCCCCTCCTTGCCTAAATTATAATGTGACAATTGAAGCTCACAGCTGGCTCATCAGAGGTGGCCAGTTTGGGAATTGGCACATCTGAATGTGCCTCTCCGTTAACTCTCTGCCTTGATTGCTTAAGACAAGACATATGTAAACCCCATGATTATTACCATTTTGTGCGTTTCACAAAGATACTGCTTTAAACTGCAAAGCTGTTGTGTTTGTTGGGGGAGGGGAAATTACAGGAATTTTTCTCTTCCCCTCCCCACAGTTCCCTCCAACAATAAATAGCTGTCAGACTTATGTCAAGAATGAAATTATAGGAGCACATGAGGCCTTGATTACATTGTTTTGGATAGATTGCTATTAGCATACTGAAATGAAGTCTAATTTTTCAGTGCTTTAGCTCAGTCAAGAATCAAGTGACACAGGAGGGGGAAGGGATATCATCTACAAGAAATGAATGATGTAATTCTGTGCAACCGTTCTGTAGCCTCTTTCAGTTATCAGTGGCTAAAAACAAACAATGGAATAAATAAATATATTCTGCCGAAATGTATTATTAGTTGGGAGGTAAGGCAAAGCCGGCGTATTACTCAACAAAACATTCAGGTTAGATGTCATTCTTTGTGAACTTATTAAAGACAGCTCAAAAGCAAATTGCTGTAGATTTAATCCAGCTTCTAGTGCAGCTTCTGGTTCACTCAGTACGTTCGGATTTTAGAGTTGAAAATATGCTAGTTTTTTATTAGTTGTTTACATAATTCATAGCACGTTGCCACTTTTGGGTACCAAGCATCCTCTGATGGTACACGCTTATTATCAGAGGATGCACGGGGCAAGTGCCCTTGTTGTGGTTTTGTTCTTTACAATTTCTGGTGATGTGCACACATTGCTTGCTTAGTTTGAAAATCTTTCATTTCATATTCTGTGAGTGTCCTAACCTTTAAATGTTTTAGTATCTGTGGCTCCGAAGATGGTAGTTTTATTAGCCACAGATATGTTGTTTTAACTGCCTCTGTTTCGGTGGGGTGGAAATAAATAAAACTTGTTTTGACTGATTCTAGAAACAATCGACCTGGAGTTTGGAAAGGGTCAGGATTCATTTGGGTTTACTGGGACAGCTGAGGGCAGCGAGAAGAGAGCACGAGCTGTGCATGACGATACATAAAAATGCAACTTGAGTTGGCCGTGTTCTTTCTGAGTGGCAAAGCAGTGGGTGAGACGCACGAGACATCCAAATCAGGCATTTAGAAAGGATTTATACCACAACATCATGAATTTGCTAGGTGACGCATACCATGCAGAAAGTTCTTATTGAAATGTGAGACATTTTATCTTTCTGATTTGAAATGCTGGGTATTTCTAACTTAAATTAATATAACAGCATCAGCCACAGAGGGACATGGTAATTACAAATAATTCAATCTGAAATATCCCTAAAATGAAACAAAATACCTTGCTTATTCATTAAGAAGCCAGTTATTAGATCTGATGTTTTGGAGACCTCTTCACACTCGAAGAAAACACAGTTTACATTGTTGGAAAGTTGGGGGTCTCTTGGTTCAGTGGCTCACTGTGGAGCCTGTTGGCAAAGGCCAATGAATGCCAGGAGTTCACTAGAGTTCAGAAGGTTCTTGGAGAAATTCAGAGAAGAAAAATCCATGAAGAGCTGTTAAACAATACATATCACTTCTCAGAGAGGCCCTCGGTGCAGCTAACTGGAAATGTTCCAATGTGCAAGGAAATACCACGGTGTGCTTATGCTGTTGTACTCATCCCTGGGCAACATCTAAAGCGCTGTCAAAGAAAGGGGCCCAGATAAACCTTCGATGAGATCCAGTGTCGATGTTCTTACCTTTGTACTGAACATTGATTGTCTTGTATTTTAAACACTGTTTGCCTAGACTTTGTCTTTATCTGTACTTCGGGTGGTTGCAATTAAATTCTAAAGCTTGGACTGTTTGAGTAGGTTGGGCTTCCCTGGACATTTGCATATAGACATGAAAAGACAATTCAAACGACAGCTCTTACTAAAACAGATATTATTAATTTCCGTATTTTAAATGGTTTCAGTTGCTTCAGTACTAGGTGCAGAGAGTAATGGAGAGAAAGGGAGAAAGAGGGAGTGTGAGCTGGTGTGGAACCAAAGGCTTTCTAGGTCAAAGCTGATAAGTCCACTTGTGCCCAACGCTCCCCGTGAGCGTGGACTCATCACTAAATCTTTCTAGTAAAGTGGCGAGATGCTCCATCCCTGATCAGCCAACTAAGTCCCTTCCAAGTCTCAGTCTGGACTGAGCACGGGGCTCAGCTGTGCTACCCTGGGCCAAGGAGGGAGACGTGAACCTTCACGTGAGTCTCCTGATGACCTGGAATGAACCAAAACCACTTCAGCCCATGCCTCACGACGTTACTCACAGAAAGCCCTTGGTAGTCAGAGGAACCGATACAACCTTGCGGTGTCCCACTGGAAGCATACCCAGTATCGGGTAATATTTATTTTGCAATTTCTAAGCTGTCTTGGCCTATGATATGGTGATAAAGCCAAAGCGTTAAACTCAATGCCTGAATATTTACTGTGGTGGTTTTGAGGAACATTTAATATGTTCGTTGGCTATAACTCATAGCTTGGTAATCACTTCTGTACTGGCTCTGACATGGGAGCCATGGGAAAAATGAAAATAACGCAGCATGGTTTGGGTCTCCATTATGCCTGAAGCTTGCAAAGTGAACTTGGTAGTTCTGAAATAAACCTTTTATATCCATGAATTTTTTTTTTTAATGGCTACTCTATATTTTTTCGCTTTACTTTTGCTTATATTTTGGTACGACCTCAAAAAGCACGTTGTATTTCACTGTATCAGTTTACTAAGAAATATGTATCTCTCACAGTTATATCTCACAGTTAGGTGCATATCACTTTTGAAATCGGTGTATAAGAATGTCTTGAAATGACATAGAGCTCAAACAATTGAAGTTATTGTTAAGCAAAATTTCAGTTCCATCGAAATCAGAGGAAAGAGCAAGCTTACTAAATGGAAACGTACAAATTCAGAGAGGAAAACAATTTTTGTTTTTAAATGGCAAGATGAACTCAGATAAGAAGTAAAGCGAAAAAATATAGAGTAGGCATTAAAAAAAAAGTATTTTTAAAATAGCCTTAAGTGCCATTTAGAAAATCCTAATCCAACGAATAAAGAACTCTTAACAATTCTACGTAGCTTTTCTAAATTCTAAAACCCCCAAAATGCAAAGGCAAGGGCTAAGTGCTGTTTCTTGCTGAACCTTGTTTTTCATGGATTGCTTCTGCTGAGCTGCTGGGAACTGAGGTCCCCCTCGCTGACGGCAACGCAGGCACTTTAGCTGTGCTGATGCCAGTGACGGCACTGCTGGTGGTGGCAGTAGGCACCAAATGTTGCTCAGTTTGAGGAAAGATCTCACAACCTAATACTGAAAAAATCAAAACAGAATTTGTAATAAGAGGGGATGCTCGTTTTCCTGCCTGCGGTGTCTGAGTTTTTAATTTCACTGGTGTGAATGTCTTGTAAATATTTCATATGAGTACTTCTTAGAAGTCACCGGAGTTACAAGTTTAAAGGAAGTTAATCAGAGGAATAGATCTGTTAGACATTTCAAGTGCTTTGCAAAAAAAAAAAAGCGAGAGAATGCAAACTCATGTTAGTGTCTGCATGACTTAATAAAAGAAGCAAATGATGTGCTAACACAGCCAGAGGGAAAATTGTTATATCACTTATTTCCTGAGAAATGTGAGTTTCAGACATAATTAACCCAGCATTCATACACTTGTGACAATACTATTGATTAGCTAATCAATGATAACTAAATGCACACCTCTAAATTACATAGTTTAAAACACATTACATTATATCAATGGAAACAAACCAATTAAAGTGCTTTAAATGCATACAACTAATCAGGAATTTAATACATGCTAATTGTGACCAAAATTTCAATTAATGTGTTGATACATTACATCATATTCAAGAATGTAGAAAACCGTGAACTAATCATGTTCATCATGATCGTATCAAATGATCTCTGAAATGTACTACCAAGACACAATAGTAATTTTCTGCCATTTTTCAACATTTTCTTGTTATAGATGGGGACTTCATCTCTTTATGGGTGTATACGTGTATGTGCGTGTATGTATATATCTATATAATCTATATATCTGTATATCTAATGCCCGGCTTAGTGTGTCCCAATTCTAGGGTGGCCTTGAGGCGATATTGCCAAATCTATCTCTTTTTTATAACGTTGTTTCTATCATCTCCATTTAGAAGGTATGATTGAATATTTTAATGTGTTACAAAAGATTAGTGCTGGAGAGGATTAGGTGGTGGATGGTAAATGGCTGACAACAGGATAAATATGTTTGTGTGTAGGATCTTTTCTCTGAGTACAGTAAGATTTGTGTGCCGAATTACTTTTTGGAGAGTGCTAACAAATCATAATTTTCTCTTTGGAAAATGATTGGGTAGTAATAAGAATTTTTATCAGTATCCCTATTGTTGCATTCCTTTTATTTTACCTGCAAACTACGGTGAATGTCTTTAAATAGACAAAAGATAGTTAAGTATGTAGCTCTCAAAATTAAATGGAAGTTGGACACTTTACAAGTTTCTTTCTGAAATGATTAGTGTAAAAATGAATAATAACAGCATAATATCAGCTTGATCCATACAGGAAGATATGAGGAATAAGTGGGGGAAGAATTGCCAAAAATCTAAAGGGCAGCCGAGAGATAAAAATGCACATTAGGGATTGGATTCAGTTCCAAGTTCATACACCTGAATTTAGATGTCTTTAAACGCTGTAGTTGTCTAAGCTCTCGTTATAGTCACTGTTGGTGCAATGAGCTGCTTTAGGGTGTGCTGCTCACGGGGCAGGTGACAACGTTCCCTGCCTTCTGCTGGGCGTGTTAGAGGTAGAAACAAGGACATGGAAACGGAACTGTGCCACCAATCCATTCTTCTGACTCATTACCTCTGTGGAGAAGGACCTTGGAGTCCTGGTGGACAACAAGTTGACCATGAGCCAGCAATGTGCCCCTGTGGCCAAGAAGGCCAGTGGTCTCCTGGGGTGCATTAAAAGAGTATGGCCAGCGGGTGGAGGGAGGTCATCCTCCCCCTCTACTCTACCCTGGTGAGGCCGCATCTGGAGTTCTGTGTCCAGTTCTGGGATCCCTGGTTCAAGAGGGACAGGGAACTGCTGGAGAGAGTCCGGTCGAGGCCTATGAAGATGATGAGGAGACTGAAGCATCTCTATTTATAAGGAAAGGCTGAGAGACCTGGGACTGTTCCATCTGGAGAAGAGCAGACTGAGAGGGGATCTCATCAGTGCTGATCAATATCAAAAGGGTGGGTGTCAGGAGGATGGGTCCTGGTTGCCCCGGGACAAGGGACAACGGGCACAAACTGGAATGTGGGAAATTCCATCTCAACATGAGGAAAAGCTTCTTTGCTGTGAGGGTGGCAGAGCCCTGGCACAGGCTGCCCAGAGAGGTGGGGGAGTCTCCGTCTCTGGAGACATTCCAACCCCGCCTGGACGCGTTCCTGTGCCACCTGCTCTGGGTGACCCTGCTCTGGCAGGGGGTTGGACGGGACGATATCCAGAGGGCCCTTCCAACCTCTGCCAGTCTGGGATTCTGTGATTAACAAATTTGATTTGAAAAAGTTTTTGATGACATAATTTGAAATTTTCCTGTTGAAAACAAAGGAAACTTGGTAAAACAAGTCCTGTGGTTTTAAACCAAGTGGTTCTATCTGGGGCACCTTGAGGAAGATGTAAAGCAAGAACAAGCTGATCTTTACCCAAGAGTTTAGGGACGTGGAGGCGCTCACCAGATGTAAGAAATCCAGCTCCCTCCTTTGTCTAACAGGAATTAAATTGGTGTTCCCCCGCTTTCTAAGAGATTCCCTTGATCACTAAGCAGTGAAGGAAACACAGTCTTTCAGGTAATGACTTTGGCCCTTTGTCCATTTTATAAATAAATAAATAAACATTCACTGTTGCAGGGAAGTGAACAGAAGTGTCCCGTCTCCAAAGGAGTTCTCTGAATGTCCGAAAATCCTCAGGGCTGTTTGTCATTCGTAATCCACTGCACTAGAGTTTGATGCTAGAAGAGATTATCACTAGATGATCTAAAATACATTTTTCAATGAGTGTACTCGTGAGAATTTGTTGGTAAATCGTTAGGAACCTGAAAGCAAGCAGGAAATAGGGTTGAGAAGATGTACAGAAAGGTAAAACGACAGCTGAAGTACACATAAACTGTGAGAGGTGTATAGAAAATACAAAGTGCTAGAAATTGTATTGATATTGTTATTTTGTGGGCTCGAAATACACAGTTGCAAGAGATGGGAATTTCACAGAGTAAGCAATGTGATCCTATTAAAAATGTCAAATGTGTAAAGTAAGGTCATTATTCTGCCCTACTTGCCTGTTTGAGTGCTGTGCTCTATTTTGGACATTCTTTAAAAATAGCACAAACGAACTAGTTTGACTCTATGTGTAGTCCATAAATACATTAAATTTTATTCTGCAAAATTCAATAAGAGATTTCATAGAATCACAGACCCATAGAATGGTTTGGGTTGGAAGGGACCTTAAAGAACATCTAGTTCCACCCCCTGCCCTGGGCAGGGACACCTCCCACCAGACCAGGTTGCTCCAAGCCCCGTCCAACCTGGCCTTGAACCCCTCCAGGGATGGGGCAGCCACAGCTTCTCTGGGCAACCTGGGCCAGGGGCTCACCCCCCTCACACCAAAGAATTTCTTCCCAATATCTCATCTCAATCTCCCCTCTTTCAGTTTAAGACCATTCCCCCTCGTCCCATGGCTCCCCTCCCTGCTCCAGAGTCCCTCCCCAGCTTTCCTGGAGCCCCTTGAGGGACTGGCAGGGGCTGGAAGGTCTCCGCGGAGCCTTCTCTTCTCCAGGCTGAACCCCCCCAGCTCTCTCAGCCTGTCCTCCCAGCAGAGGGGCTCCAGCCCTCCCAGCATCTCCGGGGCCTCCTCTGGCCCCGCTCCAACAGCTCCGTGTCTCTCCTGTGCCGAGGCCCCAGCGCTGGAGGCAGCACTGCAGGGTGGTCTCCCCCGAGCGCAGCAGAGGGGCAGAATCCCCCCCTCGCCCTGCTGCCCACGCTGCTGGGGATGCAGCCCAGGCTGCGGGGGGGTTTCTGGGCTGCCAGCGCACAGTGACAGCTCCTGTGGAGCTTCTCACCCACCAACACCCCCAAGTCCTTCTCCTCAGGGCTGCTCTCCAGCCATATTCTGCCCAGCTTGTGTTTGTGCCTGGGATTGCTGTGATCCATGTGCAGGACCTTGCACTTGGCCTTGCTGAACTTCATGAGGTTCGAACAGGCCCACCTCTCCAGCCTGTCCCGGTCGCTCTGGATGGCATCCCTTCCCTCCAGTGTGTCGATGCTCCACACAGCCTGCTGTTGTTAGCAAACTTGCTGAGGGTGCACCCAGTCCCAACATCCATGTCACCAACAAAGGTGTTAAACGGCACCAGTCCCAGTACTGACCCCTGAGGAACACCACCTGTCACTGGTCGCCTCTTGGACATGGAGCTGTTGACCACAACTCTTTGAGTGCGGCCATCCAGCCAATTCCTTATCCACCGAGTGGTCCATCTGTCAGATCCATGTCTTTCCAATTTAGAGACAAGGATGTCATGTGGGACAGTGTCAAATGCTTTGCACAAGTCCAGGGCGATGGTGTCAGTTAGTTTTGAAGCCTATTTCAGTAGTTTCACAATGTTTTCCCTCACTAAATAAGTAAAGGTGAAAGCTGAGGGTCTACAATCAGCAAAAGAGGCAACTTTACCATTTAATTAATAACAGAGTAGTAGATACAGTAAAGCCTATTTCTTGTTGGAAATCCTGGACGCTGCACACTGTTAAGGATTGCTCGGGGAGGTGAAGTTCAATCTTACATGTCAATTATATGGTTCTTTCCCAAGAATGGGACAGAGCCCGGCCCAGCAGAAATGGTGCCAGGAACGGAACAAATGCTGATGTAGGGTAAATGCAGTTTTCCTCTTGCACTTTGAAGACTAACAAGACAAGAAAAATTAGCTCTCTACAGAACGTATGATAATAAATTATGATTATTATGATAAATTATTATGTTAATAAAGAGAGACTAAAAAAAATGACCTAACACACTTAGTGGAATATGAGGGCCATCACCTGAACATTCTGTGAATGAGCAGCTCCCTTCTGTACTTGATTCTTCAGGTTATGTGTGTCCAGGAGCTCGTTTTTTCACATTGGTATGAGGAAACTGAGAGTCAAGAAGATTTTGCTTGCCTAGAGAAAGTTTACAACAATGAGAAGTTTCATTAGCACACATTTTGTAGCTAGGTCATGTTACAGGAGTTTTGCAGCGTTGCAGTTCTTCAAGGGAAAGAGGACAACCCTTGAGCAGTGGCCCCTACACGTAGGAGAGGACAACAGCAGCTTTTGACAGCCAACCCACCAATCCAGGATCCTTTAGCAATAAATACTGGAGTATCAAACTGGCGGTTATGATTTTTCTAGTGTGTAAAGTTCCAGGAAAGATTAAATTTTTTGAAAAATAGTCACTGGGGAAAAAGACGTAATTAAAATAGTGGGCATTCAGATGACATAAAAAGAGATTGAAGACAGCGGTAAGGGCCTCTTTGAAAAACTGAAATTATGTTAGTCCTTCCAGCTAAGTGATGAGGTTAAATGCGTATTTGCAAGGTCACGCAGAATACAAGGAAAGCGGCAGGGTTTGGGTTCCTCCCCTCTCCCCCCCCCTATGGAAATATAACTCTCAACTCTCTTGTGTGAGAAAGACAAGTCTGGAGTTCACTTATGTTTCTACTGGTTTGCTACGAGCATCACCCGAGGGTCATACTGCCACTTTCACATAATACTTCTGCTTCACACCCCGGAGGCTGAAGAACCTATTAAAATACTTGGGAACTTTGATCAAATCCTGAGAACCATGCAAAACCCACTGAAATATTTGTAAGAGAGAAAGGTTCTTTCCTTCCCCCAGCCAAGAGTGAACAGAAGTAGCTTTCGTATACAAATGTCTTTTTATTCCTTACAAATACAGTCATATGTAAGGAAAAGTGTTCTCAATAAAGACAAGAGGCGGTCAAGAGAGTTTATGCAAGAAATCGCCATCTCTCGAAGCAACAACTCATAGCAGTCCAACAATTTTTATTCCTGTTAAGCGTATAAAGTGAATTCTTCCTGTACGAGGCAGAAAGTGTCTGAGATCCATGGCAAACAGATACATGTATATTTTAATATGCCGTCCGTGAGAACAGCAGTGTTTCCAATAGTAACAGAACCCAACGGAAAGTTAGCTTCCGCGTGAACTGAACAATTTGAAGGTCTGACTCAGAAGGAGACAAAATTGTGGCTCTGCACATTTTAATGCTGTCAGAAACAGTGATGTCTGTTCTGTTCTTTAATGTGTAAGTCTAAATAAATATAAAAAATAGTCCAGATTGTTTGAGGAGACACTCGTATATTTTCCGTGATACTTTTAACCAGCGGGTGGTTTTCATATACTGATGAGCAAATAATCCCTTTTGGAGAAGACTTCCACATGTTTGATAGAGAAAGCAGCATCCTTTTGTTTGATTTCTTCTTTACATTTACTCGTTTTTGAACAAAAGTGCCATTCTATGTAAAACTATAAAAAAAGGGGGAAGTGCATAACTGGGAAATGGATCTCTGAAGACCGACAGACAATCCATGAGATCTCATGAAAAAACTACAAATGCAGACCTGTAAGTGAACATAGAATCATGGAATCATAGGGTTGGAAGGGACCTCTGGAGATCATCCCGTCCAAGCCCCTGCCAGAGCAGGGTCACCCAGAGCAGGTGGCACAGGAACGCGTCCAGGTGGGGTTGGAATGTCTCCGGAGACGGAGACTCCCCCACCTCTCTGGGCAGCCTGTGCCAGGGCTCTGCCACCCTCACAGCAAAGAGGTTCCTCCTCATGTTTAGGTGGAGCTTCCTATGGTCAAGTTTGTGCCCGTTACCCCTCGTCCTGTCACTGGGCACCACTGAGAAGAGCCTGGCCCCATCCTCCTGACACCCCCCCTTTCAGTATTTATAAGCGTTGATAAGGTCCCCCCTCAGCCGTCTGTTTTCCAGATTGAAGAGACCCAAATCCCTCAGCCTTTCTTCATCAGAGAGGTGTTCCAGTCCCCTCATCATCTTGGTAGCGCTTTGCTGTCCCCTCCCCAGCAGTTCCCTGTCCTCCTTGAGCTGGGGAGCCCAGAACTGGACACAGGACTCCAGGTGTGGCCTCCCCAGGGCAGAACAGAAGGGGAGGATGACCTCCCTCCACCTGCTGGCCACACTCTTCTTGATGCACCCCAGGATGCCATTGGCCTTCTTGGCCACAGGGGCACATTGCTGGCTCATGGTCATCCTGTTGTCCACTAGGACTCCCAGGTCTCTTTCCACCGAGCTGCTCTCCAGCAGGTCAGCCCCAACCTGTCCTGGTGCAGGGGGTTATTCCTCCCCAGGTGCAGCACCCTGCACTTGCCCTTATTGAATTTCATAAGGTTCCTCTTTGCCCAACTCTCCAGCCTGTCCAGGTCTCTCTGGATGGTGACACGGCCTTCCGGTGTGTCAACCACCCCCACCAGCTTTGTGTCATCAGGGAACTTGCTGAGGGTGCACTCTATCCCCTCGTCCAGGTCATTGATTAATATATTGAGGAGGACTGGACCCAGTACTGACCCCTGGGGAACACCACTCGTCACTGACCTCCAACTAGACTCTGTGCCCCTAATCACGACCCTCTGAGCTCTGTCTTTCAACCAGTTATCTATCCACCTTACTGTCCATTCATCAAGCCCTCTCTTCCTAAGCTTCCCTATGAGGATGCTGTGGGAGACCATGTTGAATGCCTTGCTTAAGTCAAGGTAGACCACATCTACCGCCCTCCCCTCATCTATCCATCCAGTCACGCCATCACAGAAGGCTATCAGATTAGTCAGACATGATTTCCCCTTGATGAATCCATGTTGAGTACTTCTGATAGCTTTCTTTTCCTCCACATGCCTTGAGATGACGCCCAGAACGAGCTGGCCCATCATCTTTCCAGGGATGGAGGTGAGGCTGACTGGCCTGTAGTTCCCCGGCTCCTCCTTCTTGCCCTTTTTGAAGACTGGAGTGACACTGGCTTTCCTCCAGTCCTCAGGCACCTCGCCTGTTCTCCAGGACCTTTCAAAGATGATGGAGAGTGGCCCAGCAATGACTTCTGCCAGCTCCCTCAGCACTCTCGGGTGCCTCCTATCGGTGCCCATGGGCTTGTGAATATCTAATTGACTAATTGATCCCTCACTTGATCCTCCTCAACCCAAGGGAAGTCTTCTTTCCCCGTTACTTCCCCCAATGCCTGGGACTCCTGAGGGTTGGGCTGAGCAGTAAAGACCAAAGCAAAGACGGCATTCAGTAACTCCACCTTCTCTGCATCCTCTGTCACCGTGACTCCTGTCTCATTCAACAGTGGGCCCACAACTTCTCTGGTCTTCCTTTTGCTTCCAGTATACTTGTAGAAGCCCCTCCTGTTAAGCTTGCACAGGGAGAGTATCACCAAGGAAAAAGAGTTCAGCTAGGGATGGAGAACAAAATTGCAATATTGAAAAGAACAAAAGAGAGAAGGAAAGAAAAATGATGCACTCCTGTAATTAGAGAGAGCAGATCAGGGTCAATAAAGATTTAGAATAAATATAACCAGGGAAGGGCTTCAGCAATAGATTTCTAAAGTTAAATTCCAAAGTTTGATAACATTTTTCCAAAATTGTGGATGTCTAATACCACCATCAGAATCAAATTCTAATCGATTTGTGAAGTAAATTGAAATTAATAGTCTCAATTACGTATGTGAGGTTAAAGTATAATCTTGTTTGACTTCATTTGCTTTTCGCCCATGTGAAAACGGTGTAAAATGGTGAAAGGTGCGTCGTTCTGCCGGCACTGCAGTCAGCTTTTCCAGAATGGTCGCGTTGCTCAGAGGGAGAACGCGATCGCGACGGTTTCATCAGAAGTGGTTCGCGTTGTGTGCAAATCATGCGATAAATTCTGAAGTTTTCAGAACCGAGATTCTCCGTGGGATTTAGACAGATGGACAACTCGGGTTTTATTGGGTTTCGCTTGGCGGGTTTCTGAGTGCTAATTTTGCAAAGGCACAGAGGTCATAGGCGTGTATGTCATCTTCCCCACGGGCAGAGAAATGCCTTAAAAGAAGCAGAAACACGAACTGGCCCGATATTCAATACCTGCTTGAGCAGATCCCAAACTTTCAAGGTCTTTTTCTGCTCGGTACAAACAATGCATTCAGATTTTTAAAGGCGCAATACAGCTTGTTTCTTAGAAAATAATGTTAAAGCAGGGGTCAGACTATCCCATTAATTACCTGGAGGTCAGTTTTGAGAAAATTGCTATCAAATGTGTTGAAAAAGGTCTTATATTCTCCCAGAAATTATGATCTGCTGTTTCTATGGAAACTGCACCAGTAGTTCATAAAAGCTCTTTAATGGAGGTTTACAAAAGCTTAACATCCTGAAGTCTAGCAACATCCACGGAAAAAGCACAAACTCGCGCACACGTGAGGCTCATTCCATCTCTTCCGCAACTCTTTGATTCCAGCCGGAGTTACAGCAGGCATGAACTGAGCCCCCAGCATTTACTAGTTTTATAAGAGAGAGGGATAAATATTAGAAGATAATATTTGAATTGTAATCCTCAAATCTTTCTCCTCTGTCGGACACACGCGCGCTGTCGTGCTGTCAACCTGATGACATGGAGCAAATCTTGGAGGAACAGAACTATTGAAAAATGAACGTTATTTCAATCTGTAGAACGTTCTGGCCCAGGATTTTATTTTGGTATTTCCATATTCCATTAGCTGTGCTGTTCTGGTGGGTTCAGTCTGGAGCCAGGCTGAACGTTCTGCTCTTTTACACGCGCTTAACTTTAAGCACGTGAATAGTAACGTTGACTTCAATGCATAAAGATAAGAAAATGCTTAAGTGCTTTACTGGCTTAGAGCCAGATTGCTCAGCTCCCAGCAAGAGCGTGCCCGATATTGGTGATTAATAATAATGAAAACGAGAATTTGCATTTTCTTAGATAGTTTATTGATAACTTTTCCAAGATGAATATTCCTCTTACACACACACAGCCTGTTCCTGCAGTGAGATACCGTAAAAAAATTTCAAGAGGCCTGATGGACTGCAGTTCTCTTTTAGCGGAGAGGACTAATAAACATGAATCTTGCAAAAAGAGGAATAATGTGATATTCTCGTTCAAAGTGCAGTCAGGGTTATTACTGTGATTTTGGGAAGATTCAAAATATTGCTGATGTGCTGACAAAACCGTCCTTTAAATCTTTGAAGCTCAGTAACAGTCCCAGGAAAATGTGGGTGGAGTAATGGTGAAGAATGGGCCATTACGTAATTTAATGGAAGCGACAGAAACACCCTTACAGCATTTGCCTGCAAATATTAGTTCTATATGATTTTTCTGCTTTCTGCTAAGACTTTTGAACAACTCCCATTTGTTTAGGGTAATGAACTACCTTACGGAATTGAACCACAGAGTATCGAATCATTAATGTTTTCCTGGGTTCGTATTTGCTAATGGACACGTAAGCAATTTGGGATGAAGTTAATAATAAAAGTTCGCTCATCTGCATAAAAAGTGGGTTTTCTCATTTTGCTAAATGGATATCAGATGAAAGGGGAGAGAAAAGAATGGCTAAAATTTATTCGCAGCATTAGCGTCATTTTAAACTAAACCCTCCAGTTATCCCTCCCTCCTGTCTGTCGCGCTGGTTTGGTGTATGCACTAAGGCTCCTTTTGGAGGAAACTAAACCAAATCATCATATTGGAAAATAAAATCTGACCGAGTAACTGACCTTCAGGCAGCTTCACACGCAGATGCAGTCAGAGGATCGGAGTAAGTCTGGTCCAGATAACACCTTGCACTGCATCTAATGTACTGACAGGGACTTCACCGACTGCTTGTTGACTGATTTATTTCGGTGGAACCGAATTACTTGCTCTTGTAAACATAACCACTGGGTTTAGGAATGTGAAAAATCAAATTCTGTCTTTGTGGCCTTTGTTCCTTGTAGCCGCAGTTTGCACATAAAGTGGGAAGTCTCGGGAGACAGAGGTTTGCTAACAGAATCTCTCAACCAGGTGAGTGCTGGGGGCTGGAAGCATGGACTTGAAAATGGTAAACGGTGATCTCGGGTGACTTGAGTTCATTTGGATTCCAACTGCAAACTCAGTTAAAAAAACCAAAAGGAGACATTGCTGCATAAGGCGTGTATTAGCAAGTGGGAGTAAAACTCGCACAGATGCATTTTTGAGAATATCCCGAAATGTTAATTGCACTAAAAGTGTCACTTTACTTACGTGATTGGCTGCCAAATGGGCACGACTGGCATTATAGCTATTTGTCCGTTAATGCTACTGACGATCTGGAAGGGACTGGAGAAACCCAATGGTATAGGCATGCAGGCAAAGGTCAGTAGAAATAGTATCGTGGGTTTATTGTTTTTGATTTTAGAATAAAGCAGGATTAAATTGAAGCCCATGACTAAAACCCCGCTATCCTCAATGAGGACAGACATTTCAGTCATTGACTAAAGCTTTTTTCCCCCGTCATATAATTAAAATAAAATAAACCACATTAAATTAAAATAAAACAACAGCCAAAAAAAACCCCAGCAAACATAAACGAGCTCCGTATGTAATAATAATAGTCAATCTTCTGGTTTGTTATGGAGACCCCCATTCTGTTACAGCCTTTTCCTGTTGAGGATCCAAGGCCAAAGCAGATACACACGAGGACCAGCAGAATTTCCATTTCTATTGCGCCTGGGTCCGTGTCTGTAACCTCCCAGTCACAAGACTCAGCCGTAGTCGGGTGAAATAGAACATTGGTCTTCTGCCTCGCCTGCAGCACAGCCCAGGTTCTTTGTCAGTGTTTATATTGCTCTACTATTCCTAAAACACTTGAAAGGGCTCCTATTAATCAAAGCCCCCCGTACTTTGCCTTCCTAATAAATGACTCTTAAAATTCTCGAACCTATTTTCAGTGTATGTATTTAAGATTACATTAGTAATGTAATAATTAACTTGATTAATTATTTTTATGGAAGGAATGAAAATACTTGTAATAAGCATAAATATAGAGTTAACAAAAATAGATATTTTTTTTTTCCAAGGAAACTCTTAATTAAACATCAGTCGAGAATGTGTGATATTACTGTGCTTTTAGATGCCTGATTTCTAAGAACTGTTTGTCTCTTAGGTACTTCGCTCTATAAGTAGAAGGAAAAACAATGAGCAATGTAGTTTAAATCTCAGTAACCTGCTTCAAAATTTGGCTGTCCAACACCCATATAATTTCATTCCTTGAAGCATTGCCGAGAATGTTTATTTAATTAAATATCATCTGTTTCCTCATTAATATGTGATTCTTCTTGGCTATTTTGTTGTTTCCTTTGTGCAGAAATCATCCAATAAATTTGCATCAGCCCTGATGTATTTTCTTCATTAGATGCTTGGGATGATGAGTCCCCAGGCAGGCCTTAATTTGATTTACAGTGTACAAAGAATTGAACCTTTTTACAAATTAAAACCAAAATGAAACAAACCATAACAGAACAACCTTCACAGAAGCTCTGAGAAGTGCTACCATTTGGGTTTTTTCCATTTGAAAAACAATGTAGAGAAACTGCAACGGTGTCATAGCAAACTATTATCGTAAAATTAATTCTAAACTGATTTGTTTGTACTTAATTAAATAGTCCTTACTAAGGCAAGAATTTTCATCAGCTTAAACCTGAAACTTGTTTCTCTTCTTTCTGTTCGGACTTTTATTTGTTTAAAGTCTTCCAAGTTAGGTTGTTGAGGTGGGTGCTAAGGTAAGATGCTGACGCACGTGAGCGAATAAGTACAAACTACGTGTGCCAGTGACTGGTAATGAAGCCCACCGCTTCCGCTGGGACCTGGATTTGCCAACCTATATCCTCGTTGTCCCCCAGCATTTAATTTCAGCTGGTCCCCTACCAGTTTATTATAGAGACTAAAACAATGGGTATTACCTCTATTAGAATTTGAAAAGGTCTTAGGCAAACTTTTGTTCTCTAACTTGTGCTACTATCGGGTTTTAAAATCAAGCCCAGACAATACCGCAAAGCACACTGGATGTTGAGGGAAGTGAGGTAGAAGGAGCGCAGGTTCAGGGAAACCTTAAGAAAGCCAAAGGAGTTAATTTTGAGGCGTATCAGATCATTGTGTACTAGGAGAACGCACCACTTCCTTGAGATAGAACAGCCCACTAGTGGATTTTCACAGTTTTTTGTTTAACAGAAGAAAACAACGCGCTTTGAGGCTTCTCCTTTAAATTCCAGATTGAGAAGTCCAAAGGAAGAGATGTTCCACTAAACAAGCCAAGATCTGCATTCAAATTCCTATTTCAAAACAGGGAGGCAACTGGGACTCTTTAATTAAATGACTGCAAAGATTTTTAGTTTAAACATGGGTGGAACGTTACTTTTTTACCTTAAAATTGCTCTGACAAGTGCCTGAATTGAAGTTACGTGGGATTTATAAAAATTGACTAAATATAAACATTGGAATGGGAAAATTTTCTTCTAGCAATGGAAGTCTGGCAGTATTACAGGCAGCGTGAGACAAATCTACTGTGAGCAATGGGCAAGCTTAATTATAAGTGTATTAACAGTGCAGCTAACATGCTGAGGTTCTAATTGAAAAAATCGTGGTCATTGTTTTCATATTTTCCTCCTAATGAAGGATTCTGATTTCTCGGAGTGATTTCTAATATTTTGCTACTTGATCCTAGTTTGAAGTTTGGTCAGCAAATAGAGACCCTTATTTTTGCAAGATATTACTCATGTGGCGCACGGTAGATTATACAGTCGAAAAAGATCTTCTTGTGATTAATTGTGTGCCATGGCAGTTCACGAGCACCCTTCTGCAGAGCCAGTGCTGCTTCGGCATAAGCATAGCAGGTTCCTAGGTTTTCATCTTGCTCAGATCTCAGCCGAGCTTTTCTCAGGAGGGTGTTTTGAGATCAGCTCTGTCTCATGCAGGATGCCCACGTCCACGGCAGCGCTAATGAGGGAGACCCTGACCCCCGGGAGGCTGTTCTTCTGCGTCCTTCTCCCAGCTGAGAACCTACGCGTTAACGTGTGTCACACGTAATAAAATATTGCGGGGGTGGTACCTCTTGCGACCATATTTCTCCATCTTTAATTACTGTCTTGAGATTTATAATGATTTAAGTGAGTTCATCTGGAGTCTGTTTTATACATCAAGTATATGTGCTTTATAATGAAGTTCCGTTAGATTGGAGAAATGGTTTGGTTCATGTACTGTGTCCAGTTCTGGGCTCCCCACTTCAAGAAAGACAGGGAACTATTGGAGAGAGGCCAGCGGAGGCTACAAAGATGATCAAGGGACTGGAGCATCTCTCTGCTGAGGAAAGGCTGAGAGCCCCGGGGTGGTTCAGCCTGGAGAGGAGCAGACTGAGAGGGGATCTCATCAATGCTCATCAATATCTGAAGGGTGGGTGTCAGGAGGATGGGGCCAGGCTCTTCTCGGTGGTGCCCAGGGACAGGACAAGGGGTAACGGGCACAAACTTGACCATGGGAAATTCCATCTCAACACGAGGAGGAACTTCTTTGCTGTGAGGGTGGCAGAGCCCTGGCACAGGCTGCCCAGAGAGGTGGGGGAGTCTCCGTCTCTGGAGACATTCCAGCCCCGCCTGGACGCGTTCCTGTGCCACCTGCTCTGGGTGACCCTGCTCTGGCCGGGGGTTGGACGGGATGATCTCCAGAGGTCCCTTCCAACCCCTGCCATTCTGGGATTCTGTGATTCTGTGGTTCACGTGTTCAAGCCTGGGCTGCGCAACTTATTGATTTCCATTTCTTAGTCATACCTGTCTTTGGAAGTCTTTTCAGGGCTTTTGTCTCACACACTTCTGAAATATTATCCCCAGCTTAAAGTGTTAAACTGGTTATAATTCCCTTTCCCAGTTCAGGAAGCATGTGACAAATTTACAGGCTGAATCCAAATCTTCTGAATCTGACTTTAGCGTATTTAGAGTTCACACAGTTTAGATTCATGATTGTAACTACTGTGACTTCTTAAGTCACTTAATTTCCACACATTAAATTTTTTTCCTTGTCAAGAACTAGCACTAATTCAAATTATATCTCTTTCCGTTGCTCATTAAGTCATTAACATTTAATACTGATTTGAACATCAAAACCACTAATCAAGCACAAATATTAATGGTTCTATTTTGTAGCTTCTCCTCTGACCGAGGCTGTGAGTGCTGCGGATCTGTTGTGGCCCATGAGTTCCCAGTTCTGCTGCTGAGTGTGAGGAAAGGTTGGAGGGACTTTTTACCTTCCTCCTCCTGTTCCTCAGAGTGGTTCATTGCTGGTGGTAATGGGATTTATTTGTGATAATGTGACCCCTTTCCCTTCCCACCAAACTCCTTTACTTCGCGATCTGTCCACGCTTTTCCATCCTCGTCCATCATAACTCTACCTATGGACTTCTCCTTGGGAAGGTGGAGGGATTCCATTTTGATGGCAGTAAAAATTATGCTGCTGGGTTTAATAGAGGGAAGACTGTGAATAAATGAATATAATCTCATGGTCTGCTAATTAATCAGTCTAGATGACTTCACGGTTTCAAATTTATGAATCTTTCCTTTCCAAACAGGACTTCTTCCATTCATGGTCTTGAGTATTATTAAATTGATGCTTTTAATCCTGTCTCTTTACTCCGCTTTTCTTCAGTAAGCCTGTCCTCTTTCTAGTGGCTTTTTGGTGCTGGGAGTATAATACTTTTATGTGTACAGTGAAGCAGAATAACCACGACGTCACCGTAAAGATGTCACTCTTCCTGTACCATTTAGGGCAGGATGTCTCAGATATCTCAGGCATCTAAACCAGCATGAGCTGTATTAAATACTTGAATATTTCCAAATGTGTCACAGGAATACCGTAACTTCCTTGCATTTTTTTTTTTTTACTATATTAAATATACATTTATTTATTTGTAGGTACCAATAGCATGAGACTCTTGGCTCTTTTGACTCTTGCACACAGCAGGGTGGGATCTTTGCTGGTGCTTTAGTTTGGCCCGGAGCCACTGAGCATCTTGCCCAAATTCCGAATTAACACCGAAGAACAACTGTTGACGGGAAATAATTTAAAGTCATGATTCTGGCCACTTCCTATGTCTTCCGTCTGGCAGTGCGTCTTTTCAAAGGTTACGTGCCCGTGCCCAGCCTCTTGGAGAGGACTGCCGCGGCTGAGCAGGATGAAGAGGAGTTTAGCAGTTGATCTCCATTTTCTCCTGCATGGGGAGAGCTTATTTGGCGCTCGTCTGAATGTGCTAGAGGTGATAAGCAAACAATCAATTGACTTTTTTTTTTTTTTAAGAAAAACCTAAACAGAAGGGAATTCAAAATACTTGGAGGCTTCTGAGAACTCCTTGAATTGCTTTTGAGCTACTCTTTTGGCTGATAACTAAAGCGATGGCCCTGAAGAAGGCGTTTTACAACCTTTCCATGCCCGTGGTAACGGCGATGCAGGATTAGTGAAAAGGAGGGAGAGAGATTAAAGGAGGAGGTAGTTTTGAGAATGGTTCCCAAACCAAATATTGTCTGTCACGTTCTATAATTTATCAACAAGCCGACAGCCTATTTCGGATTTGGAAACCTCCCAGAATTTTAAAATAAATCAAGTCACCCTTCTCAGTTTAAGTAGTACTTTGCCCCTTATCTTAGCTCTGCTGTTTGTGGAATGGCGTAAGGGGAAGGTGGCATAATCTGGCTCTAAATTAAATGCCTTGGCGTTTTTCCAGTACCTACTTTTTCCTGCTACCATGAACTGTGTCAAGTTCTTTTTTCCTCTCAGTTGACTGTAATCAAAGTGTCATTTTGTCATTATTGATCCTTTCTTATTAGCGTCTGAAAGTGCTGCTTCCTTGGTCCAAATTTACGGTCAATACACAAAGGTTTCCTCCTGCTCACTTCTCCATGGGTAACTTTTCTCACATTTCCCTTTTCTTTTCACATAGTACTTTTCGTGGAATCCATGAAAAATGTCTGGTCTGCTTGAGGAGGGAGGAGGGAAGAAGACGGGACTCATGTAACCTCTCTTCGTGCTCATCTTTTCTTATTTTTGTTTCTTTTTTCTACTCCCTGGTAACTTGTGACATCTCAGAAGCTGTCATTCAAACTGCCAGCAGCCCTTTCTTTTTCAGTGCATGACATGAGATTATGATAACTTTTCACTTCTTGTTTTTTAACGCTCCCTTTTCTTTTTGCCGTCATGCTGCTGCAGTGGGGAAGTAAATTATCTATTTGTGTTATCGGTGACTTACCTTTCTACTTTCAGGTCTCCCCTTAGAGAGTTCACTTACTACGTCAGTCATTCTCCTGGTGAGCTCCGGTCCAGAAACTTCCATTATTGTTGATTTTCCCTTAGGCGATTCCCGAATAACATGACAAGAGATGAGACTTGTCTTGTGCTCAGTGACAGGACACCTCCTGGAAATGGTCCCGACTTAAGTGAAGTTGAATGGAAAATAATCTACTGCTGATCAAAGAGCCAAACTCCCCTTTTCACACTTGTTTCTTTCTTCTTCTGATCATTTTCTCCAGCCTGGGCACGAATCGTTACTTTGTCTGTTATGCAAATTTGTTGGCAAATGTATTGGGAGGGGATCTTTGTCCTTTTCAGCAGTTTCCTGCTGATTTCTCAGAAATTGCTGTTCATGGAGAGCGGTTTGTAAGAGGTTTGTTCCCAGGACGTGTCTTCCATGGCACTGTCATGTAGAAAGGACCTTTGGCCAAAGGTCTCAACTATTTCCGTGATTTCATTTTTCCAGCTGACCCGTGCTGGTAGCTTTGAGGAAAAAAAGTTGGAAGCAGCAAACTGAGGCAAAGAGCAGGAATTAATTTTTTCTGCTTTCTCAAGGGGGAAAAAAAAGGAAAAAGAAGAAGAGAAAATGATAGAAATAATTCCTGTCTCTCTCACTCTTATAGTCCCACTGCAACAAAGTCTATTTATACATTGTCTCTACTAGACAACATTCTGGCTCCGCATGTCTTACAGGCATACATTTTTATATATAGATAAAATATTTATGTGTAAGTATATAGATACATACATATTCTTATCGATATATGTATGTATTTGTATAAAGCAAAATGAAACTTGAAATCCTTAGAGATTATTGTGTGGGCCCAGCTATTGCTATGTGATTACTTAACGTCTACGGTTTTGCAAAAACCACATTAGAACGACTTTCAGTGTTTAGGCTTTATACAGAGTCTTCTGCCTGTATTTTAAACTACAGATGACAAAATTGTTTTCGCGTCCAAAGGTACTCGTCCCAGTGGTCTCGATCCATCTTTACTGTTTGAAATCGAGGGTTCCCAGTTTGATGTTCCACCCTGGCTTTAGCGCAAGGGGTGTCTAAGCTAAACCCGTGGCCCAGGCTGGTTCTCGCGTCGATGCAGTTGGCTGCCAAAAGGCATTTCTGCGTCCCGGCCTTAAACAGTTTCAGGCAGAGAAGGGGAATCCATCTGTTCGGTTGCCACTTTCTCTCCATTGCCCACAGAAAAAACTTCATGTGTTTATTAGAGACCTTTTAGATAAGGGTATTAGATCAGATAAATGCCACAGTTAAAACTGACAGATCTTCTTTTCTGGCTATTCAAGCTGTTGATGATCTAGATTTTTTTTTTTTTTTGTTTGAGTAAGTAAACAAAACAGTCCCCCGTGCTTATGACACTGATATCTTAGCAGATGTGAACTTTCGCTATGTGTAATTAAACCAAGTTTTATTACTGATCTTTGACACATTTTAGTGATTTGCTGTAGTTTCAAAAGGCTGTATCTTAAAAAACACTTTGTACACCACTTTCTGCATGAATTATAACACGGAACATACTTTAATTGCATTTTGATTTTCAGTTCACTGTCCAATAATTTTATATAATTGTTTATTAGAGATTATTGTAATATCTACCAGAATAATTAAAAGTTGAAAAGCAATAAAAATAAGCAATCTTGTTGCACAACAACGTAGCTGCTAGATTTTGCGTGTTTTCTCTTGCAGTTATTAACCAACAAAGATATTTTTCTAGTCAAAGACATTTTTCACGAATTGCATTACCAGCTAAACAATTTCAAAAGCTGCATTTAATAATATTGTAAAATAAAACTATTTCCCATGGTTGACTGAATAATGTAGCTTCTACGAATTGTACAACCCTTAGCTAATTAACTGGGTGCTTTCATATCAGTAGCTGATTATTGCTTCTGGAAGCAATCATTTAGCCACCGAGAGAGGAACAACACATCTTAATAAAGGCATTTTTCCTTACAGATCAGCTCATTAAAAAATTTCGAATGCACGTCACCAGCGAGGCTGTAAAGTAGTTTTGACTGATCCTGTAAACTTTCATGGATTTTTGTCTGTAAAATGGGCATATAACGTTTACCTGGGAGTTCTTTCAGAGCCTGATAAACTAATGAAACTGGGGAATCTGTACGGTAGTAGAGATATTTAGGTAAGTGCATTTTTTTGGGAAGCTGCACTTGTTGCTTGCAGATGTTTGAAGGACAAGACAGTAAGTATGGCAGCAGCTGGGACTCCAGACTTTTATGGATCTTAGCAGATATAACTGTACTGTGTAAAAAGCTTGTATTTGAAAATTAGTTCGTCTCTATTCATTATATATCTTTTGCCTACTTAAAAACTGTAAGTCAACCATGGGTAAGACCCGACAACAACAGACAGCTGTGATGGTTCTCATACCCAACGTACGTTAGAGAGAGATCAGTCTAAGCACGTGGTTCCTAAATGATCTCTGAGGTTGGCTGCAAATTAAGTGCATGTCTGAATTACCTAGAGACTGAAAAAAGTGAAATTGTTTCAAATAATAATCACAAAAAAGAATTCCAAGGGTCTTACTCTGAAGAGAGTTACTTTTCGAAAATTTAAAGAAGCTTTGTGAAGAGTCTTAAGATTCTTTGATAGAAGTTTTTGTAGAAATTCTTGGAAGATTTTGCTAGTTGAGGCAGCCAAATTGTCAAAAGATTTTTTTGATGAAAGGAATCTATAAGAAAATATTTTTATCCATGATCATCACTAAATATTGCTATTGGAAATACCCCATCTTTATTCGCTATTGTGAATTTGCGATTGATTTCGGTTGTTCCAGAAAAATATAATTCTAGGGAAAGCATTATTGGTATAACTTTTATTTTGATTTGAAGAGACAGAGTTCAATAAAATGAATGTTAAGCATTATTTTTACTTAAAGCAATGAGCCAGCTTGAATAGAGAAAACAAATATGAAATTATCCGTATAGTGAAAGACAGCCTTCACACAAACACCAGGCCGTATCTTTTCAAACAAAAGTCTGCATTTGGGATCTCTGTGCATGTATTTCAGTATTTGGTTGTCCATTTAATTGCGGACACTTATCTAGAAGTATTTATTATGCTGTTACCCTAGTCGGTAAAACCAAATAAATCCTTCGTAAATGTTTGGTTGATAGTTGTGTAATTTTAATTCATTTATATAAACATCAGTAAGAGAACAAATCAGTGACTCATGAGCCCTGGACAGGCTGTGACATGAAATCTTTAATATCAGGGTTGGGACTGAAAACTGTGTGTGAAGTTCGTTACCAAGTCATTTTATTTTGACACTTGGTGCTGCCTATACATTTATTTGTACTGCATACTGGCAGACATGGCATCTCAGTCGTTGATTTGTCATAAAGACAAATCATCTGTTGGAACAGACATACTCCGGCTGGAAGGGACCTCCGGAGGTCTCCAGTCCAACCGTCTGCTCAAAGCAGGGTCAGTGCTGAATTCAGCCAGATCACTTATGACTTTGTCCAGTTGTGGGTTGAAAACCTCCAAGTAAAACATCCCACAGCCTCTCTGTGCAAACTGTTCAGTGCTTTAGTATCCTCAGAGTCCTCTTTACATCCAGTTGGAACCTCTCCTCTTTCCGTTTGTGACTGTTGTTTCTCCTGATGTGCAGCTCAATAAAGAACTGCAGTTTCTCGGTCACTTTCTCTGCTCTTTTCTGAAGAGGGCAGATGGGGAAGACACTGGCTACAACCTGTGTGAAGATGCAGTAAGATGTGTCTCTCCCTCTTCCTTCACAAGCAGCCCAGAGTCACTGGGGGTTGTTCTGACCTGGTTCTGCAGCACCAGAAGCCTGGAGAAGAGAGGGCCCGGGAAGACCTTGTAATGGCCTTCCAGTACCTGAAGGGAGCCTACAGGAGAGATGGGGAGGGACTCTTTATGAGGGATCGTAGTAATGGGACGAAGGGGAATGGTTTTAAACTGAAAGAGGGGAGATTTAGATGAGATATTGTGAAGAAATTCTTTGGTGTGAGGGGGGTGAGCCCCTGTCCCAGGTTGCCCAGAGAAGCTGTGGCTGCCCCATCCCTGGAGGGGTTCAAGGCCAGGTTGGCCGGGGCTTGGAGCAACCTGGGCTGGTGGGAGGTGTCCCTGCCCAGGGCAGGGGGTGGCACTGGATGATCTTTAAGGTCCCTTCCAACCCAAACCATTCTGTGATTCTGTGATTCTATAAGCGTGCAGACATCATCTTTACATTTGGCTGGGTGAGAAATGAATCGGGGTCAATTTAACAAAGCTGCGAGTGTTCGACTCCCCAGGGTAACTCTCAGTCTTCCGAGAATGAGCAGAGCCTGTGACTTGCACAGATGAAACCGTGCCGTTTGCTGCCAGTAGTCTCTATTGTGCTTACGTCGGTAATAAATTCAGGTCTCGTGTTCCTCTGTAACACCAGAGTGAACAGCTTTTGTATTTAGACGTGCAAGGAAATAAACCATCGAACTTACAAACGTATTCTACATTTGATCGTATCAATTTTATATTATTTGACCATTTCTCAGTAAACATAGCAATGGGGCATGAGTTACAGCCGCGGCGTTTTCTCACATCGTTTTCTGTTCTTTCATCAGCTTTGTGCTCTTCATTTATTGCCTCCCCTGAGTCATCAGTATTGGTCTAATGGACTGGAACAGCCTAAGGTGAATGGTAATTACTTATTGAGTTGCTGATAGCCCAGATGAGAATAGGACTTATTAGATCAGTAATAATGGAAATCTGTGTTTAATGCAGAAGTTTTAGAGTCTAAAAGAAAAGTGTCTGAATTTATCATTTTTTTTCCTATGCAGGAAGTTAAAATCTTGTTCTAGAAAGGTTTAAAATTAATTATAGGAATCATGTTGTCAAAAGAAGACATACCGAGAGGTAAACATAGTAAAAGTGCACTGATTGTGGTCTTTCCTAACAAAACAATAAAATGAAGATGGTTTTGAAACGTCCTTTTTTACATGGCAAAATATGAAGGAAAATGTTCGGTTCCCTCGCAAGAAATGTATACAACCTGCTTACGTCTACCAAACAAGTGGTAGCCTTAAATTGTCTGAAAATCACCCTCGGAACCATTTCTGCTCCCCCTTCATCCATACTGGGATGTTCAGGGCTCAAGTTTCAGAATTGCAGGCGCTGAGGTCTTGTTACATCTTTTCGCCTACCAGTTAGAACGGCTGAGCGCTGGGATGGGGAGTCGTAGGGGAACACAACCTGTATAAAATGGCCACTGGTATTTTGCTTTTTTCTGTTCTTCTTCTGTTCAGCTGAATATGATTGTCCCTGCTGACTGCAGGGGGGTTGGACTAGATGACCTTTAAAGGTCCCTTCCAACCCAACACAGTCTATGATTCTATGATGTTCTGGTTTTTCTTCCAGTCTTCAAACTTGAGGGTATTGTTGCAGGCATCGACTTGGCTCCTTTCGTTACCCACTGAAGTAATTTTCTAATTCATCGTCGTGAAAAGTCCTTTATTAAAAGGTCCGCAGCTGTGTTGTTAAATAAAATAACAGTAATAACAGCAATAATTTGTATTAACTGACATGCCCAATCAGGAAAGTGGTGCTCCACTGTACAGGATAATGTAGAACTAGAATGTCTAAGGAGATGTGACCCTTTCCTTAGAATAACTGTAAACTTTAAGAGTAGATACAACAACTATATAGTAAAAAAGAGAAAGGAAGATCAGAAGGATGAGAATAATTGCAATAATATCCATCACCTGCAGATGTTCACAGCCTAATGTTTGCCCTGAAATTTTACCAAGTTTGCTACAATATTTGTTTTTCCAGTGAACCAGTTGTATGAATGACTATTTATACAACTGGTTCACTAGAAAAACAAATATATATATATATATAAAAAAATATATATAAAACAAAAAAATCATAAACAAGACATCACAGCAGAGAGAGCCTGAGAACCAATAAAAGACTTCTATCTTACACAATCACTAAAAATATGAAGCATACATTTCTATTGCTATATTGTTCTCTAGTAAAAGAAAAAAGGTTTTAAAACCTTCCGAAGGAGAAGGGTAAATGATGCTAAATAACTAAAATTAGAAAGTCCATTCTCTCTTTGGATTCTTACGTGCTATTATTTTAAACAAATGAGACATCTCGTACACGTGCAGCCAAATGAGAACCCGGTGACTGGGGAGGCAGTTAATTGCTGCTGTGTGCTTTGCCACAGAGAATGGTTTGGAGGCTCTGTTTGATGACCTTTACCTGAAATACGAAATAACGTTTTGAGCACCAGTGTCACAAAAAGCTCAACCTAATTCTTTCTGAAAATAAGAGCCTGTCATTTGCTCTAAGTTCCCATTTTTGTGATGCTGTTGAGCTATTAGAACACCTACTGAGAAATGCTTCGTAGAATCTCATGTTTTCAGTAAACGATCTTGAAATGTTTTCTTCTTAGATCAAGTCTGAAAGACCCTTGAATACTTTTTCCATTTGTAAGAGAAATCTTGCCTTTAAGCAAGCCAAGAGCAGACTCTGTTGTGTTACGTGATCTCTTTAAGATTTACTTTTTACTCTGTTTAAAATTCACCTCGGTGCTGGGACAACCTGATAAATTTGTGGCTGGACTTCCCTAACTTTGATTCAGAGGGTCCTTTCCACTGTTACGATCGTGAATATATTTTTTAATATCAAATAAATCCCAGGGAATCTTGGCCCGTTCTAGGATTCTTTACCTTGTTCCTTTCTCATCTTTCAAACAGAGTAATCCTTCAAGGCCAGTCGTGCAGTGGGAGACAGGAATGAATACCAAGATTCGGGTCTGCCACGTTGCTGGAATCTGCCAGGCAATATCAGATATTGTACAACAGCCGCGTGGAAATGTTGAATGAGCTGTATCACAGGTCTTGTTCAAATAGCATGGATTAATTTAAAAAGCGTTTTTACATCTCGGCTACATTGAGCGCTTTCCGACTGGAACAGGTTAAAAGCAAGTATATTTTATCTAACTGAGCATATAGTGTTATAGTTTCTTATAGTTTGTATTTGAAGGACTGTCTGGAATTGCCACATTATCTTGTCGTCTTGGCTTTTCTTTCTTTGTTTTTATAACACTTCCAATAATCCTAGCCAGGAACTGGGTCGCTAACTGGATTTCTTCCCTCCCTCTTGAGTTGTCAGATCAGGCCACATTTGATACTTGAAGGCAGTTCATTGCCTGCTTTGGTGGGTGGTTATGGCTTATTATATTTATAAATACTTCCGCCTTTATTTTTTTTGGCTTTGGGGAGGTTATACAGCAAAGCATTTCAGTTTACATCGACTACTGCCATAACTTCCGTTCGAGCCAAGAAATGTGAGCTGCCCGTGGGTAGAGAAGTTTGTGTAGATACAGCCTATACAATGAGACCTAAACAATATGCTGTAAATCAGTGCCTTATTTTCCAAATTACAGAGTTAATCATATTTCTGGCAGGAATTTGCAACTGAGATTAATTACGGAAGTTTAATTATACAGTCGTACATGAATGTAGATATATGAATATATGCAGGGTAGTTAATTTGAATTTGTGAGGTTGTCTTGTTTGTACTTGCATTACTAAATACTTTTGTCCTTGTTAGACATTAGTCATTGACCCTCTTTGCATCAGTTTACGTGTTGTTTCCAATCGTTTGAAATAAAACTTGTAGTGCTTAACTACGATTATTTCCCGTTTCGGGTTTCTTTACTGTTGACTGTGCTGAAGTTGATGATATTGTTAGGACAGGCGGCTTAAATCCTGGGACACACGTATTCGGATTCCTTCGCTGCTGCTGGCTTCTTTTGCAGCCAGGGGTATGTCAAGTAGCTCCTCATTCTGCCCTTCTGAGGGCTGTGGGAATAAATTCGTTACAAACTATGAAGTGTGAGATGCTATGGAGGCTTTCAAAGTAACTGGGACAAGTTGGCAGGCTGCATTTTAAATTCTGCTTCTTGAATGCCCGCTTATAGGATTTTTGAAATTGTTTTTCCTTGAACAGTTATAGCAGGAAAATTCAATCAGCTGAAGGTTTGTAGAAAGCAAATACAAAAGTGAAGTGAACGTGGTCAAAGCAAATTAATTTCAAAAGGTGAATGATTTTCATTAGAAAATGCTTTTGCGTTGTTGCCAGTAAGTATTCAACCAACTCTACGCTGGAAGTATTAAGGTAAAGTTTTTTGTTTCCCTTTGGGGAAGGCAGTGGAATTTGAAAATGAGGATGGTATATCCATATTAAGTGTTATCAAAATTAGATACCTGTGCTTGCTTTAACCCATCCGCTTGGCCATCCTCTTTCTGGATGAACCACTTCAGAGATCCTGATCCCACAGAGGTCACTGCTGACCTCATAATTGTTTTAGGAACTTACATTAGCCTACCTGGTAAATCATCATCTGTGGGTTTTTTTTGTATAATCTACACATAACTTAGATTTCCAATTTTCAAATACCAAATAAAGTTCAGCAGTAACCTTCTTAATAAAGACAGCAATTATGTTTTCATTATTCCCTCACTGCTTGTTAAACTGGGTCCAGAGTGTTTTATGGATCTGGAGCAATAAACATTATCTTACTTTGAGAGCTATTATAAAGTGTTGAGAAAAACATAATTAATTATTGTTATTGGAAATGTTCAAGGTTTTAATGAGAGAATGCCACAGAAACTTAATTATAGGGTTTTTTTCTCTGAATAGCTTGATATTTTGGAGCTCTGATAATGTCATATAGAGCCTTTCATCTGTAGGAGTTACAGTGAATCTTCGATAGTCAGTAGCAGGCAAAAGTTGCCACCTGAATTTTGGCAGCATCTCAACCCTATTCCATCTATGTTTGTGTAAAGACAAAGGCTTTTCCTCTTTCCAGGTGTAGCTTTAAAAAAAAAAAGAGAAAAAAAAGGAACCTTAACTTCCAGGATTAGCTCTTTCTGCAGATTGATGTAAAATTTTGCATATGGCTCTGTTCTTGAGAGGTCATAGGGTCTTAGAAAGCTACTTCAAGAACCTCATCAGATCTACTTTCTGTGATGGTCTCAAACAGCAGTCCCAGATTCCTCCAGCATATGACATCTGAAAAACCTCCACAACCTTTTAAGCCACCTTCATGCTATTAAACTCCCTTATCTTCCAAAACATCACAGGCACATCCATCCCGCCAGCCAGGAACGGACCTTCACCTGCTCTGACTCCTGACCCTTGTGGGGAAATGCCTGGGCGAGTGCTAGAGAGCCACCGTGAAACCATGCCAAAGACCATGTAATTGCCTAGAGTTTTGCGCTCCAGCCCACGTGCCTCTGCCACTCTTAATTATCACAAGCAAAGCCTTAAAAATTAATAATCTGAATGAAGCTCGTTAAAGGGTGGGTGTCAGGAGGATGGGGCCACGCTCTTCTCAGTGGTGCCCAATGACAGGATAAGAGGTAACGGGCACAAACTTGAACACAGAAAGTTCCACCTAAACGTGAGGAGGAACTTCTTTGCTGTGAGGGTGGCAGAGCCCTGGCACAGGCTGCCCAGAGAGGTGGTGGAGTCTCCGTCTCTGGAGACATTCCAATCCCGCCTGGACGCGTTCCTGTGCCACCTGCTCTGGGTGACCCTGCTCTGGCAGGGGGTTGGACGGGATGATCTCCAGAGGGCCCTTCCAGCCCTATGATTCTGTGATTCTATGGTTCTTACTGTGGCTGCCCCATCCCTGGAGGGGTTCAAGGCCAGGCTGGATGCGCTTGGAGAAACCTGGTCTAGTGGGAGGTGTCCCTGCCCAGGGCAGCGGGGTGGAGCTGGATGATGTTGAAGGTCCCATCCAAATTTAACCATTCTGTGATGCTGTAGTTCAAGAAAGCGCATCAAGCCAGGGAATCAGCTGGGACTTGGTTTGCAATTCAGGAAAAATACCCAAACCCTATGTGGTCACACAAACTGAGAAACCGGCACAGATTTGTAGGTGACCAAGAGTCAATGAGGCAGGTTCTTGAGGCTATGTCATTAAATGTGCACCAGCTCTTTTAAAACCTAATTATTTGTCTTGACTACTAGTTGAAATAATACACAGGAGTCAGAGTTTTAGAAAGATCTTACAATATTAAGTGCTGAGCTCTTATGAAAATCTGCCATCAGTTCAATGGGAGCTATTGAATAATTTTGAAAAACTGTCCTTGATTATGTAGTACCATAAGCTGCAGCTGGTCATAATACATGCAGCAAGGAAAAAAACTGCAAAATTGGAGTCACATTTGCAACACTATTTCAGCAATATAAAGATAAAAATACTGTAGGACTGTTGTAGTTTTCTGCAAACTAGGCATTATAAACTCAGGATACTTCATGTTGTATTTACTTCTGGTAAATCAAGACACATTAAAGTACTAAAACCATGATTATGTTTTGTCATTTTATGAAGGGAAATAAATGTTAAAAAATCCACATCCATTTTGTCTCCCCAAAATCCGCTTTGTCTACTGTGAAGCGACAAACATTAGCATGTATTACTCGTAAGAGCGTATGAGTAGTGACTGGCAAAATTATAAGGCAGGATTTCCCAGCAGTTCTCTTTTATTTCACGGTTTAACCGAGGAAGGAATACTGTGGGCAGCCACTGAAGTAGAAGATACACGGACATGGGACATTTCAGAAGCAATGAGAGCTGAGCAAACTCATCCAGGAAGGAAGGGATGCAATACAGGCAATATTCCCATATCCCTCGTTCATTACAACCTGTAAAATCCTTAAATGTGAGCGAGTTGTAAAGGAACGATAGTGGTTCACTGAGTTGTGGGTCATACCATAACCGTCTGGCAAAAGCTAGGGATGAAAGCTCAGGGTGGTTTATATGCGTAACAGCTGAAGCAATAATGGATAAATTCATTACACCCCAATTTATTCCATTACGATGTAAGCTCTGTGTGTCAGTTAATTCCAATAAATCTGAAGATTCAAATTATTAAGATTGTTCAGAGCAAAAGACGACTGGAAAGAATGCTGGTTTTCTAAAAAGATGCACTTTATTAATTAGAGCTTTATTAGTTAATAGGAAGAGGAGGAATTTTTTAGGAAATTGATTCTGTATTCAAAGGAATGTGTTGCGTATTTGGATAACATCTACTTTACTGTTCTTGGTTGGGAGAAAGGCTAAATTCCTGTTACGTAAATACAATGTATTTCACTGTTAATTATGGAACTGTGTCTGCTAACAGAATAAGTATCAGGGTGCAACTAATGCTTCCATAATAACCCAGTCTGCCCTTACTGGGCTTGATGTGTTGGGTTTTTTCCTCAGGAGACTGACATTCGTTAGAAATACAGGATTCCCCTGGAAAATTATATTGAAATTAGGTTCTACAGTGGAGATGACAAATCACTTCTTTGCAAAGAGTAAAAAATGTTAGATTCATTTGGCCAAAATTCCGATGCTCACCGTGTAGGTGTTGCTACCTGGGCTGGTCACCACTGGCTCCAGAACAGTCACAGGGGAGACAAATGTCCTCAAGGTATGATTCGAATATTTTAGATGCCTGCTTTAGGATGAGATGAATCACGTTAGCATTACCAGCCTATATCACTATGTGCTTTATTTGTTTATATCCCTTGCTATAATGGGTTAAAATATTCATTTTGATGATTGTCAAAATAAACTCTAGCTTTCAGCTGCAATTTGTTGTGATTTGTAGGGCTATTCATAGAAACTCGCTTTAGCATAAAGAAGCTAACTTTAGCACAAAGGAGCTCAAATCTCCCATGTTTCTTCTTCCACAGTCAATGGAGAGACAGAGAGTGGGAGAGAACCTCATTCAGAAGGCAGTTCAGAGCTGGAAACTAATTTTAGGTGCTCTGAGTTGCTCTCTGCAGTGCCCTGGTGGTCATTTAGGAGAATTTAGGGTATTTAACCTTGGGGAATATGTCGCTTATGCCTGCCCGAAATAACCACCAGATCCAGTTTCTTTCTTTTCAAAGGGAGAAATCCTTTCTTGGCATACCTCAAACATGAGGTTGAACTTACTGTGCTTGTCTCTGGGTCACCGAGAGGCAGCGAGGATCGGGCTGCTCCTGCTCCCTCTTCCCTTGCTGGTGGGATGCTCCGTGCAGCCCACATCCCCCAGGCACAGCCAGTATCTTCCCCTCATAGAATCATAGAATTGCCCAGGTCGGAAGGTTTCAGGTCATCGAGTCCAACCATCAACGTAACACTGACAAAACCCATCACTAAACCATATCTCTAAGCACCACCTCTACCTGTCTTTTAAATACCTCCAGGGATGGTGACTCCACCACTGCCCTGGGCAGCCTCTTCCAATGCTTAATCACCCTTTCAGTGCAAAAATTTTTCCTAACATCCAGACTAAACCTCCTCTGGAGCAATGTGAGGCCGTTTGCTCTCAACCTATCGCTTGTTCCTTGGGAGAAGAGCCCGACCCCCCCTGGCTACCCCTTCCTTTCAGGGAGCTGTAGAGAGCGAGAAGGTCTCCCCTCAGCCTCCTCTTCTCCAGGCTGAACACGCCCAGCTCCCTCAGCCGCTCCTCATCAGACTTGTGCTCCAGACCCCTCACCAGCTCCGTTGCCCTTCTCTGGACACGCTCCAGCACCCTCTCCTATTCATCTTGTTCCTCGAGTATTGCAAGAAGCAGCCCATTCCTCCTGGTGACATGGAGCACTCTTGTCCATGGCAGATGCCTCTTCAACTGAAGAGCCAGCCATGCCGATTACACTCCCGATTGCCCGGTAAGCATCCATTTTCCTGGGCTTAAAACCTGATACAGCAATACCAGTAAAGAAATATTTTCAGCGGAGTTCAGACACAGATCCCTAGCTGTGCTGCTGTCAGAGTTACTAATAATACCCGCCTTGGATAGTATTTTGATATATTCTACAATTCTCTTTAATTTTAGTATTAACATAGGTTACCGATAATTAAATATATGCGAACAATCCCCGCTAAAACTTTTCCACGACTCTGTGATGTATTTAATGCGTGTAATATCCTTTCTAATCAAGCATTCTTTTTGCCTCTGTAGCTTTGTCAGTCTACACCTTTCCTGGTCCACTCTGCCTCCTTCCTCACCAGCTCTGCTAGAGCACCCGCGACATGACCCCTGCTCTTCTGTCTCAGGATTTCCTCTAAGCTTTCAGTACCGATTATATCTAATCGTTCTAGATTTGCTAGTTGTTTACTGGTGAGCACAATGCTTACAGAAGGTGGGTAAGGACCGCTAAACCTGTTTGCAGTCTTTAAATCTGGTGCCTTCACTCTACAAATGGTATTTTAGTGAAGTTCTGCATATAATGTGCTTCCTAGCAAATTTTTTGAGAACACCATAGTTGGTCCATCTACTTTAGGTTCCCAAATTAGGTAATGCAATACATTTAAAGGAGGTACCTTGGACCAGGAAGGGTGATTGAGGACCCCAAAAGGAGTCACGTTGCTCTTCGCATTACCTGAAAAGAAGCCTTATCATCTCTGTCAAGCGATTCAGTACTATAAATGTTGATATTCTTGAGGCAAGACTTTACAGATCACTACCAGAATGTATAGTTTTTTTCCAGGTAAATAAATCCAGGTAGAATCATAGAATGGTTTGGGTTGGAAGGGACCTTAAAGATCATCTAGTTCCAACCTCCTGCCCTGGGCAGGGACACCTCCCACCAGACCAGGTTGCTCAAGGGATGGGGCAGCCACAGCTTCTCTGGGCAACCTGGGCCAGGGGCTCACCACCCTCACAGGAAAGAATTTCTTCCTAATATCTCATCTAAGTCTCCCTTCTTTCAGTTTAAAACCATTCTCCCTTGTCCTATGGCTCCCCTCCCTGATCAAGAGTCTCTCCCCAGCTTTCCTGGAGCCCCATTTAGGTTCTGGAAAGCCGCTAACTGTGCACATAGAGTCAATGAAAGTCTTTACCTACAGCAAATAAAGCATCTGGTGTGTTGAGGGTGATCTCACCACTCAGAGACAATCTTTTTGTTCCACTCTCTTGTCTTCATCCTGGCTTCATCTCCCTCAAAAGCCAATTCCGGACAGCCTACATGTAGGATAATTCTTCTGAGCCTCTCGGGGTTGATTTCACAAATCAGCAAGGCAGAATCAAATTCACTTTGCTTCCTTTCCTTACAGCTGATCCCTTTTCTCTGCTTTGGCTACAGTCCTGCTCAGCAGATCCCTCCAAAGACAGTCACTAGACAAACAAGTTTCTTTGTGCAAGTATCTAGGACAGGACTTCATATTACGTGTTCTTATCTGATGCTTCTTGAGGGTTCAAGTCCACTTCTTAGGCTGAGCGTAGCTTTGTGGTTGAAGGCATTTTTATGAAATTTGGTCTCTAAGAGGCCAGGTTGCAAAGCAGAGATGCTTAAACGTGGATCGTAACTAACGTTACGATGCCATGTAGACAGCAAGCAAGGCTGCCATAAAGACAGAAACAGCCCAGTGCCTTACCCTTGTGGGGACTGTGTGCCTTGTGCTTAGGTCTTCTGAGCAGCCAAATACATCTTCATTAATTTCAAATCCTCTTGCATCTCATCCTAAATCAATTACGCACTTTGGAAGGCACAAAATGTGAACTGGAGCTCTGCTGTGGAGCATCTATTCACCGTGGATCCTTTAACGGTGGATGCGGTTTCATGGAGGTCAGTGGCTACCGTGGTGACTGATGGTCACCTGCTTCAGTAAAAAGAAACAGCTTGAGCCTAGAATCCTGGAGTAATTTATTTGATTTAAGGTAAGAGTTGAAAAAAATTAATTTTGTTGAGTATGAAATATTTTATGATGTATTTCTAGTGACTAAGAAATAGAGTGTCAGCCTTAAAGTGCAGTAGCTGTTCAAGACGAAGTTGTAGCAAGTTTTTATAATTGGGGTAACAATTTCCCATTTCACTTTAAAAATTGTCTTTTTTAGAATGTTCCCCATCCACTCCAGGTACAACGAACGGAGCAATCTCACGACACTGTTTGACAAGGAGGACAAGTGCTTTGGATAAAGTATATTTAAGGCTGAGGTGCATTTCTGAACCTTTGAAGGAGATGGTTAATTGATGACTGTGCTCCTTGTGGTTGTTTATAACGCTGTTCTCATCTTTATTTTTGCCATCAGATTATGACCTTCCTCGAGCAGTACAATCACAATTCCCTCGTTTTTTGAAAAAGAAAAGCCGGTTGGCCTAACCTCGCCGCTCCCCCATCCTGCCTTCGCTGTGCCGACAGGGGGATATTGCCAAAAAAAAAAAAAAAAAAGTCTGATGTTCGTCTGAAACAGATTGCGAGGGGAGGCCTGGCCCCGTCAAGCTCAGCTGAGCATTAGGTCTGGTCATTTATCACTGTCAGACGGGCGAGAGTGGGGGGAAGAAGCACTGGACCGTTCCTGCTCATCTGCTGACTGACAGCTGACGGAAGCCTAATGCAACCTCCAGGCAGATAATCTGCCATCACGGGGGAGCGTGGACGAGGGAGATACTCTATCACAGGCTGCACGCTGCTTCTCCCTCAAAGCTCCTGACATCGTCACAAGGCAGAAAAAGAAACGTCAGTCGTGCTTTAAGGGACTGCGGTGTATTGTAATGCTTCGCTAAAACCGCGCCGTACCTCATTTCCATGGTTTCGTGGAGAGCCATTTTTAAAAACAGATTAACGGCGTAGTGGAGACGTGCAGTCAGGCGCAGGAACGATAATATGATGACAATGTTCAGATGAGAAAAAGCGCTGTTTGTTTCACCCATCAGTTTAATTCACGGGACTGCAGATATGCTGCAAAGCAGCGTAATTATTTAAAAATAGCAAAACCCTCCCTGCCAAATATAGGCCTCTGAGTAAGCCGAGGTACTTAAGGAACGGGAAAAATATCTTCTGAGGGAAACCTGAAATTAAAGCAAGAAAAATCTAATATGTAAGGATTAATGCTATCTCCCGCCGAGTTTTGTGCAACAAATACTTCCTGTAGGTGCTAATTTAGAGCGATGCTCTGCAAGAGAGGCTCCCAAACCGGTGTGAGAACATCCGGTTTTCCAAAGCTCTTGCTCTACTGCCTAATGAAAGATTCTGCCTCTTTAATTTTGTCAGTCTTAAACTCAAGATTTTATTGGTTTTAATTTGCTATTATTTTTATTAACAGTATCTAATTTTGCTATTCATTACAAATCATATGCATTAACTTAACTGGGGAACGTTTTAATTGAGCACTGCTGGAGATTTTCCAATAAATTAACATTACATACTTTTAACAGATGTCTGAATTAGACATTGTTATTAGGCATTGTAATTAATAGAAGTATTACTCAAATTAAAATCTCAGGGCCTTAGAAAAATTAAATTGTAGGTGACTGAGTGATGTTACCTCATTAATAGAGAGTGACTGTTGACTTCCCTCCATCGGGTTTTATTAGGCCAATAAACAACCCTTTCCCAAGTAGCTGGAGAGGGCGTTGGACAAACGCTTTGGTATAAGGGGCTGGGGATCAAGACATATTTTACCAGTGGTATTGTGAGGTTCTTTAACCTGTCATTGTCTTATCGGTGTAATATCATAGAATCATAGAATCACAGAATGCGTTGGGTTGGAAGGGACCTTTAAAGGTCATCTAGTCCAACCCCCTGCAGTGAGCAGGGACATCTTCAACTCGATCAGATTTGATATATATCGGATATAATATGTAAGATAATACCTTCCTGGGATGTAATAAAGCTTTAATATGGTGTGTTGGTTAGATTTTTTTAGATAGAAAAATCACATTAGGCCTGGGTGTTCACTGGCTTGGATCTTCAAAACTAGTTTTTTCCATTTTCATGGAGAACAAAAGCAAAGCTGGTATAAAACAGGACCTTCGTGCAAGGAAGAATCAAGCCCCCTAAAGGTGCAGAGTATCGAGTAGACTGAGGAAAGTACGAGAGTGGCTCTTCTTCGGTATTGCTTCTCTAAGTCAATGAAAACAGACGGTTTGATATTGGAATTAATTTGACCCAACATAGATGTCTTTATCTGAGCTAACCGCTGTAGAATCCTTCATATTAGTTGGGGAAAAATAATCACCTGTAGGATAAGATTCATCTCTCCTGCATGTGGATGCCTAAAAGCAGATGAATTGCTCGATACTGCATATTTCTCCCCATTAGTCCAGGTGCTTTGGGTGAGAGGAACCTTTCCAGGGTCAAGCTCTTCCATGTTGTTTTTCAGGAAAAACAAAGAAGTTACAGGTAGGGTGATCTCATCAGTTCGAGCGGCTTGTTTTAGTGCAATAGCAGCATATTGGAGAAGCGGTGTTTCTCCATGAGTCTCTCCGCAGGAAAAAAATGTTTGAGTTATGTGTCTATGTATGTAATTAAAGACTTGAAAAGCCATCGCTCTACTATTTATCTATACATTCGTGGCCAGCCATGAACTTCAAAGGGATTTTCCCACTTTGAACATGCATGTGAATGTCCAGCAAAAATTATTTTGAGTCTAATTTTGAGAAGCTGATTTTAAAAAATCAATAATAGGTCGGTGTTAAGATACCCAGTATCAATTGGCACCAGACCTAACTGCTCTCAGGCCAAGCCCTCAGAAAGCGAGCATCCTAAATCAAAAGTCGCGTTTAGCAGGTTATTTATGTAAATATTAATGTGTAAAAGGAAATTATAAAAAAAGCAACCTGCCTAAAAGCAGTTTGGGGATTTTACCATTAGGTCTGCCCTGTTTTCTCTACTTAGCTTTTCTTTGCATAGCTAGGCTAGGATTTGGCATTTACGTTGCTGATTCACGAGCGAGGAGATGTTGAACCGAGCAGCGCCAGGAAGGAAACCAACAGAGATTATATCCCCAGCAGCAGTCTGAGGCCACGTCGCTTTCCAGAGTCTGGCCATTATAAGAGTATATTTCTCCTGTGAATCTTCTCTCCTTCCCTCAGGCCGTGGTCCCTGCCCTTTTAGACAGTTTTTTTCCTTTTTTTCCCTCAAGAAAGGTGAGGGCGCAAGCTCTTCTTCCCTAATAAGGAAATGGTAGTATTCCTGGAGCTACTTTGCATCTCTCTGTGCTTCATTGCAGAATTTCTGCCTAGAGCTTTGTGCTAGTTTTCATTTTTCATGGTGTACACATGATGTCCCAGTTGAGCATCCAGTGCATGTTTTATTCATGTGCTTTTCACCCCTTCTTTGAGATCATTAATAAAGCTGCTAAATAAACCCAGGCTTAACAATCCTCCTTACCACACCCCACTGGACATCTCCTCCCAACTCTGTGACACCGTGTTTATCATCGTCCTTTGTTTGGATCTCTTGGATTTCCAGCCCGACAGATAGCATTCTTACCCACACTGGTTTGGATGAGGGTTTCAAGTGGGGTTTTGAAAGGCATTGTCTCTCGTTCCGAAATAAAGTCCAGTTGTATTTTACCAGCTTCATTCAATTCCTGCACTAAGAACCAGATGCTACTGGCGCTGCCTGAAGAGCAGTAATGGTAGAGACGGCATGGGTTGTTTGCGTTACGTGGATAGTTCAATGCCACCCTCTGCTCCAGGTTTGGGGCTTTTTCCGTGCGTTCAGTGCATTTCTGATCATTACAGGGAGTCAAAAAACGATGGTGTGCTGCTGTATCCTCTCAGATGATGGCATGCTGACCCGTTCTTTTGCAGAAGGGGATAATTGTCAATCCTAATTACTCAACACCTGTGCATTGGGTCCCACACATTAAATACAACGCTATTTTTATTATTTTTATTTGGGTTACCGCACGACGATAACGGAACTGACAGACAGCTGAAATCTCTATGGGTCAGTACACTGGGAGCCTGCCTATATGTTCCATACAGGCAGACTAACGAGGGGCAGGTTTCTCATCTACACTTCCGTAAAGGAGAGGAGGCTTAAGGCAGGAGATAAGGAGGTAGCTCTGGTTTGGTTTGTGGCGATCTCCTCCCTTTTGGGAGGGGGAGTACCACAGAAATGACAGGGGAACTTGTTAGAAAGTGTAAGAAGTGACGGCCGGTACCTCTGCGTGATCAGAGGGGGAACACGACATGCAGCTTCTGCGTGAGAGATGGTTGGCAGTGGAGTCGTGGCCAGGAGGGCCTCCAAAGCAGACAAGCAACTTCTGCTTGGTGCAATAGAGAGGCAATTTGAAGAGGAGAGTGTCATTGCCAACCTAATGGACTAGAACAGCGTTCTTTGCAGTGATATTCTTGGGGAATTTTAGTGCTCCAGAGAGCCTTTCTCGGGTCTCAAGGAAAGCATATTTTAGCAATGCAGGTGGGAGACAATGAGAACCTAAACAAAAGATTTATATGTACATGTAGATAGTGGAACCATATTGTAGAGGTATTGGGAAGATAAAATCTTGAACATTTGAACACTGCATATCTTCTTAGAAGGAGGAATTATCTTTGTTTTTCTTGTTTAATTTTTAATTTTTGAGTGTAGGTGATTTCCATTTTTTTAATCTCCCAACAAGCATGCTAAAAAGCGTAGGTTTTAAAAATGAAACCTGATATTTTCATGTTATGTCATAACTCCTTGGGAGTTTTGGGGAAGTGAAACGATGTGTCAATCCCAAAAATACCACAAGAGTTGGCTACCGTGTGTACCTAATATGTGTCTGCCTGTCTGAGCTGGGTGAACACTGTATTAATTAGAGGTCTATTACCCCAGCACAGCAACAAAACTGCTTGTGAGATAGACTACCTTCTAGCAACCCTTGTCAACAGGATTGTTATTTTCCTCTGCCGTTGCTTCCTTTCCTATTTTGATCATATGTTTTACCATTAACGTTTGTCCTGGGTCATAACCCAGAATCTCTGCTGGTGTCAGGGCCATATTTAAATAAATATGTATGTACACACAGGTACGTATAATCCTCCCACTGATTAGATCATAAATCTCAGTGATATTATGCAAGTGATATAGGTGGAATTCATCTGAGTTTGTCACTAGTTTCCTTATAATCAGTACTCAGAAATTGACGTTTTTAGATATGATTCATTTTATTCCTGAAGAAAACATCCAAAAAATGCCAGATGAATCACCACAGAAGTGTCTGGTTCTTTCCAGGGTACAGAAGGATCCAAGGCTGAGTACTCAGCTGTAGATATCCATTGTAGATGACTAAAGCCAAATGGCATGAATCCCAATTTAAGCATATTTCATTAAACCTTAATGTATCTATCCCCAAAACTCAAAAAGTTAAACCCTTGGCCCACAGAATCAGCAAATACATCAAGGGTACAGTCAGGATGTGAGCAGTCTTGTTTCTCTAGGTCTTGTGTACTTTATGCGTGTGGAATTTACATAATGGTATGTGGCTTTGTCTCCTTGAAAGCAGCAAGTCCGCTATTGTAGTTTCTAGGATACTTTCCTTTGGCCATACCCCAAATATATCCCCGATCCTCGTATTTTACCCTCACACCCCACCATCCTCTGTCCCCGCTGCCACGTACCCACCACCCCGCACCCAGTGTGTACATCTGCTCTCACGCAGAGCTCTTCCCCTTGCCCTACGCATGCTCCGAGAGCCTGCCTTCCCCATGGCATGCGCCATCTCCTCTGACCTGGGAGCCCACTGGCCCTTTCCCACCTGGGCAGCCGCCCTCCCTTGTTGTCCATCTCTGCATGACATTCTGCTTCCTATTAGCACAGTCCCACAGCTACTGGCGCAGCTGGTCGGACACTCATCTGCAAACCCCAGTAGGCTGGAAATTTCAAAATCGCTATTTGTCTTCCTCTGCATCTCCACTGCCCTCTTCTAAGAAATGAATTCATTTTCTTTTTCAAACACTTATTTTCCTGTCGTTCCTGTTGGTACACTTCCCAGTGAGAACCGCAGAACAAAATCAGTGTGCGATAATCTCTCGCCTTTGTTGATTAAACAGAACCGATGTTTTTTGAGGAGTCCATGTGTTTTGGGGTCTGAACTGACGCGCTGTGCTAGGACGCATCATGTTTTGTAGCATCAATCAGTTTCTGTGTCGTAATCTGTTTGATAGAATGGATGCAGCAGAACACAGCGTGTCACGTTGTGAGACATCATCTCCAGAATACATTTCAAAACAGTTTTCAGCTACCGCTCTTCCTTTCCTGTCCTATTTTAATAAGCAAAGTTATTTACTTTTCAGCAAAATTTGTAATTAACATTTTCCATTGAATGATACCATGCTTTTTTAATAATAGTTGGGAACCACCGTGTGAGAAAATAACACAATACTACAAATCGTTGTAGGCTATGAATTGCCATTATGTAGCTGACCCCTCTTTTTAATTGGTAATGAGTTGACAGCTCATCTCTACTGTCTGACAGAGGATGGAACTAGAGAAGGGAGAGGTGAAAGAAACCCAGTAGATCATGTACGCCATCTCTCTGCCAGTGCTGAGAACCAAAATGACTTGTCAGGGTTGGAAACATAAATGGCTGGGTTCGGGCAGCAACGTTCCCTGTGCTGAAAATATCCTTTGGGAGGCAAAGTGATTTGAAACAACACTTCGGGTTTCATCTGATATGACATTAGATTTTCTTATTACACAGGAGCTTGCAGAACTGACAGTTCTGCTCATTGAACTAGACCTGAAAATAAAGAAGAGCTTCTATTTCATCACCAGCTATGAAGAATTTATGGACGGAATTCTGCCATCAATTACACATCTAATACCACCAGTAGCTCCACAGAGGCCTGACGTAGAGCTGCCCTCTCCCTCTCGTGCTCCTCTTTAGTCCTCTAAGAGCGTGCCCCTGGTGAAGCTATGCTTCCATGGATTTTTCCATTGAATAGCTTTTTGAAATCCCCAAAATGATGAAGAGAGGCTCCACCTCCAGGGACAAGGATAAATGGGTGATTTTAGACAGTTTAGGTTGGAAATGGGGGGGGATTTAGTAGGTAATTGCTGTTCCTTCAGCAGCGCTACCTACAAGCTTTCTCTCTAGCAGCCAGGCTTCCCTTCTGTCCTTTCCAGATCGTTGTGAAACCATCTCAAAAGCATTTTCTGTTATCTGGGAGATCTTGGGAGATGGGAAGAATATAAGACAGAATATAATTCCAGAGCACTGGAACAGACTGCCCAGGGAGGGTGTGGAGTCCCCTTCTCTGGAGATTTTCAAGACCCGCCTGGATGCAGCCCTGAGGGATGTGCTTTAGGCAATCCTGCTCTAGCAGGGGAGTTGGACTAGATGATCTCTAGAGGTCCCTTCCAACTCTGAAGATTCCGTGATTCCGTGATAAGTAAGACGAAAGATTTCCCCGCTGTCTGAAGACGTAAGGATGTGGTTCGAGAATAATGACTGAACAAATCCTACCCTTGTACAATTTATAGAATCCTCCTATGTGAGATAATTCGATACATAATACATGCATAAATCCTCTTGGCTGACACATCAGATACCATATTAGAGAACTACACCCATTTTTACAAGGAAATATCTTCCGGGTTATGAAATAGGTTGATGGTGAGAAGTTTTGTGTTTTTATTTTTGTCTGAAAGAAGTATCAGGCTCACTCCTAGAATAAGTGACAACGCAATCCAAAGAACTGTTTTGATCAAACTATCCGCCGTGAGAAAGATAGGACAAAAAACCAGAGAAAGATTCTGGCTCTGTGACAGCTAGGCTTTCAAACCAGAATTTAGTCAGGTTGACTTCAAATTGCTTGAATCAATTGTTAAAAGATTTATCAGAGATTTAGTAATTTAAAAAAAAAATAACGATTACTGTTAAAAGATTTAACAGCGATAAGGTGCAGTGAAAAAAGAAACCCCAAAGCCTTCTTACGTTTGAAAAGTCAGGCTTCACGGCTTGTGTTTAGGTATATACTCGATGATCTCAAAGGTCCTTTTCAACCATGAAGATTCTATGATTCTATGATTCTATAAATGAATGACCTGTTTCTCAAAAGTACTGGCCAGTTGTGGCTTTCAGTGAAGTTAACAGAAATTCTGGAAGCCCAGAAGTTTTCAGATCAGGTAATTTCCTCAGGTACCTCATTTGAGGCACAAGTACAATAAAGGCCAGGTCCCTGTTTTCTAAGCCAGGTGAATGATGCGCAGTGAAGCTCTGGGCAGATACCACAGGAATATACTGAAATGGAGTCCTGTTTTAAAGATACCAAGTAAGTTTTATACTTGGAAATGGGAATAACACATTTGTTACTGTCTTTTAATTCCACAGGCCGTGTAGCCCAATGGAAGTGTACCTTTTAGCAGAGTTAGCTCACTGTTAACATCAGTGCTGCCTGTAGACTTCAGTATCCTTACTGGAAAGGACAGGGCTATTTGGAAGAATGAACAGATGTCTCGTTCATTCTCTGTGGACATGAACTGGTTAAATTAATTGGTTAAATGGTTAAATCAAAAAGAATTTTTTTTTTTTTGTAAAATACCGGTAAGGAAAGGCTAATTTTGCTTCCTTTGAACTGCGTTTTCATGTGTCACCTGTGCTGACCTTTTACCCAAGGGCAATGAATCCCTTTTTTTTTTTTTTTTTTTTGCTATTTAGCCTTCTTTAGCTTAGGATTTCTTCTCTTTGGTGACACTTAGAGACCTTTTCCTTGTTACATGTTCAATGGTAAAACTGCACTGCCAAACTTCCACCATTTTTTTTCCCGAAACATTGCAGTCTTTTACTGGAAATAAAAATTAGATAATTTCTTGTTTACAAGACAGAAAAGAAACCCACTGGCCTTCAATTACGTGCTGTATATTGATGGTGCACAGCAGTAAAAAGTGTTATATGAAAAAGCAGTAGGGGATGATCAGGCCTGATAGCCCATGTGTCTCGCAGTGGGTTACCAATCATGCCATGAGGAGTTTTTTCTGAACGTCTTACTTCTCACGAAGCACTTCACTTGTCTTGTGCTACGGGTTACATTTGGTGTTCCATCAGTTTTCAGCCTGCTGGTAGTTCTGCCTTCTCCTAAAGCAGTAAAAGCATTCTCAGCCATCACAGGAGCAATGAATATGATGTCTCCTCATTGTAGCATTCATTTTACTGCGGTCTTTCTGGAACATGCAAGCTCCGACACCAAAGTTACACTTGGGCATTCAATGAATTTTTAAATAAAAAACCATAGCAGCTTTAGGTTACAGTGAAATGCCATCAGTCTGTCTCCGTGTTACGGGTTTTCAAGTGGCGTCTGTCATCCTGCTTTTCATTACTTCGCTTCAGAGAGGTGGAGTTGTGACTGTGGATGACATTCTCCTCTCACATCTGAAATTTAGGAGGCATTTAAATAACTTGCTTATTCAATGCTGAACATTTTTCTTCACTCCTCTTTATTTAGATGAAAGCAGTCTTTTTCACGCGGGCCTGGCTCTAAGTTTTACGCCCCTTTATTGGCTCCAAGCCTTTGTTTAAAATGAATATGTCAGCTACACTAAATATCTATAATACACTAAATCTACACTAAATATCTATAATATTCTATAATACACTAAATCTAGTGGCAGAGATTGTAGGTTGTTTGGTTGGACTCGATGATCTCAAAGGTCCTTTCCAACCATGAAGATTCTATGATAAATATTACACGTACCTGCCACGCACAGTAACACTGCAAAGTGAGCGGTGCTTTTATGTTTCTTTGGTGCCCATCTTGCAACTCGTATGATACGTATTATGACTTATATGCCACTTTGGGGAATAATAACCACTGAGTTATTTTTATAACTATTTTAGAAACGTCATGTATCAGAGAATCCCAGACTGGCCGGGGTTGGAAGGGCCCTCTGGAGATCATCCCGTCCAACCCCCTGCCACAGCAGGGTCACCCAGAGCAGGTGGCACAGGAACGCGTCCAGGCGGGGTTGGAATGTCTCCGGAGACGGAGACTCCACCACCTCTCTGGGCAGCCTGTGCCAGGGCTCTGCCACCCTCACGGGAAAGAAGTTCCTCCTCATGTTGAGATGGAACTTCCCATGCTCAAGTTTGTGCCCATTGCCCCTTGTCCTGTCCCCGGGCACCACTGAGAAGAACCTGGCCCCGTCCTCTTGCCACCCACCCTTCAGATATTGATGAGCATTGATGAGATCCCTCTCTGTCTGCTCTTCTCCGGGCGGAACAGCCTTTCCTGAGCAGAGAGGTGCTCCAGTCCCCCACGCATCTTTGTAGCCCCTGACCTGCTTTTTCTATTACTGGTCTGAAATTTTTAGGCCCTCCGTGATCCGTCTACCGCATTGACAGATGAGTGTTTGGTGTAGCCAATGGAGAACAAACCTCCACCATGGCGGTGTGATGGAAAGTGTAGGAAGAAGTGTCTAAGGCAAAACAGAGGAGAAAGGAGTCATTCCAACAGTAGCTGATTTGCTTTAGGAAGTTCCTCCCTCGCCCCATCACTGCTTGTCCTTTGTCCTCCTCCTCTCCTCATGTACCCACCGTGTTTGTGCTGGTAGGAGATGGAGGAGGCTCACGGTAATTGGTTAATCAGCTATTTTCAATTCAATTCCTGGCTGTGCTTACCATGGAAAATTAACAGTCCTTGTGTATAAATATGACCCCTACTCCTGGATTAATTTGATTATGTGAGAATCTCAGTTTTCATTTAAAAATAATAACTTTCTGTGCTGCTCTGATAAAACAAGTTTGGATATGTAGTCTAAATATTCCCTAGTGGTTTAAAAATCAAAAGATAAACATGAAGAACATATGAATCTCTTACTAATAAAAAAATAAATGTTCTCGAATCTCTACAATGATTGCTTGAGACTGAATATTTTGAGACCAGAAAATTTCTGATTTTCACTCAGTGCTGGATCAGATTCTGTGAAAGCCAAATCTTTTTAAGCGGCTTCACTTGGGTCCACAAATAGAGAACTGACGTTCATTAATGAATCTGTGGGTATCTTAACCTGGAGTTCCTCTCAAATATCTTGGGTTATGCAAAACGCCTTGTAGAGACTTTCTGCACTGCTGATTTCACTCTTGGTATAACTTCCGTTTCGTCTGTACTGTGAGAGAGGATTTTGCCTATGAGTGAGTGGCTGCTCTGCGTTAGACCAGTGCTTTAATTTTGCATATTTAAGAAAGAAGCGCAAACTTCTGTCTCTAATAATAGCGAGTTTGATTCTGTTAAAGGTCTGATAAATGCTATACATTTTGTGGCAATGACTTTATTAGGAATCTAACTTAATGGCAGTGAGTTTTTATTTAACTGAGCTTTAAATTTCCTCTGGGCTAACAGCAGAACAGTAAATCTGTTTAGAAACTAAGTCAGGCTGGTCTAAAAGGAAGTATTTTTTATAAAACTTTCTCATTTGAACATCTTTCGTTGTTAAATTTATCTGTTACAGGTGTGATACCATCGACATACATGAAACTGTGAAGATAAATGAAGTGTATACTAATAAATTAAAATGTGCCAGAGAACAGGTCCAGGCACTGGAACTTGATTGTCCGCGCTGGTATATTGCTAGGATAGGATCTAACATGATTTCAGCTAAGTTAATTAACACTCTCTCAAATAGCTTCTAGATATGACTTGTTTATTTTAATAGTTTACTAGTACAGATATAGCCTAATCCATGTGTGGACACAACTTGAAGTCAGTGAACCTTTAGCAAAGGGCAGTTGTAGGACCATGTTGGAAGCTATTGAGCGTCAGGCTGCAGAGGCTGAATAACGCCAAAGAAATATTGAGGACCTGCTTAGCAACTTTGGATTATCTTTCCATATATTATGCTGTTTCACAGGTACAGAGGATCTGTGAAGGATTATTTCTATAAAAATCCAGAGAGTCTAAGGAGGGAGGGCCAGGCACTGCACCTATTTAAAGCAGACTTTGCCTGAAGCTAAAGTTGAATGTCGAGACCTCCAGGAAATGTGTTGCTTTCAGCACGTACTAGTTCTGTTCAGCAGGGAGCGAAGAATGCTGCAGATCTCTCTCAGGCTTAGCTTGAAAAATGGTAAGGAGAGTTCTTGGAGTTGAGGATGGAGCAGCCTTCAACAGTTTTGAGAGGAAGGTCCCCCGTTGTTTGCTTTGGTTCATGAAAATGCCGACAGCTTGAATAGCAATAAAACAGAAATAAAAATTTATTCCTTACCCATTGGCTTTTTGTTAAAACCCTGAGGATCAAGAAGATCAACGAGATAAAATAAAGACATTAATGTCCTCACAGTTCTACTTTGCCAAGTGCCTGGATGCTGTTGTAGTCCACTGAAGGATTAACCCTGTAAATGTTGACAACATTAGGGTGAAATGTGTTGTTTTCACCACTGGAAGCTGAGGTTAACTTCTCATAGCCAGTTCAGTGATCACTGATAATCTTTCCATGTCTCTCTAACAATAGGTTTTATCTTACTTATTGTAAGCCCTTGTCTCTGGACCGATGGTGAGTCGGAATAGTCATTTATTCTTTCTGTTGGCAAGTTGCAGGGAAAGCCCTTCTAATTTTTTCCTAATTCGATGGGGCTAAAGTATTTCTGATTTTCTGGAGTTACTCAATCCAATTTGTAGGTGAGAATTAAAGCTTGTGTTTTCACAAGAACAACTGTTCAGTAAAAAGCCAGAAACTGCAATGTTCTTTGAATAGTGTACTTGTTGAGAGGCTATTTATACTTATGTGTTGTTACTTTCTTCCTAAGTCCGCGCAAATTTATTTATTTTTTTTTACTATTTTGTGCATCTAGACAAAGGGCAGAGTATACCAGAAAAATTGTAAAACAAAGTACGGATGTCAAGAAAATGAATTATTTTATCTAAGATCTTTGAAACAAAAGTATGATGGCATTGGGAGACAGCTTGAGGACCCTGAAAAGATTATTTTCATTCAAGCCCATCTCACCTCTAAAAGTTTAATTTTAATTTTAATATATTGAAAGCCTCACCATTTGAAATGATAACTGCTTCGTACATCACATATGTCATTCACTCTTTAAATGAAGGCAGCTATCAGGACCAGGGCAGGCTTAGTTTATTTGATCTCGCATGATGTTTCATAATTTTTCTGACTGTTCGCTCATCTCAGATGGCTGTAGATCATGTCAGTAATACAAGCTATAGCTAACGAGGTTGCAACCTTGTACGGCACTGGTCATATTACTCCCACTCTGGAACCTCCCAACAATTTCCTTCCTAAAGCCCCTCTCGTGGCTTGCGTGGCACAGGGCATTCAATCTTCCTAAATGCAAACAATTGACTTTATGGCACCTCTTGCTCCGATTGCGGATAACCCTGATTTTCCCTTCTCATTGACTGCTGATAAATGTTTGATGCCAGCTGGGATTAGTACTGTGCTATGCCTCCCTGCTAATGAAAAATACTGCTTTCAGAGAATTCGCAAGGCAATCCCATGTTCTGAATTTGACCCGTTTTATCCCTCACCAGGTTCTGTATTACCGGAAGTCAAATAATGCACGTACAGAGAAAATCTCATGGCTTTCTGCCTGGGAACTATTTGGTGAACAGAAAGCCGTATTTTGAGTTCAGGTGATTTTATTTCTTTTCACCATTGTTGACAGTGAGTCTTAGTAGATCAAGAAATGAGTGTGGGGATGCCAGTGAAAAGGATTGGGAATATTCTGTTGTGGATCTGTATATTTTATTGTATTTGGAGGTTGGAGAGCTCATTTCCAGGTTATGCATACCACCCTTCCAGGTTACATATACAACCCTGATTATTCAGTAGCGATAAGCCTGTATTATCACAAGGAGCAGAATTGTCTTTATGCTTAGAAGAGTACATTGGGATGAAAGAGAAGTACACTGGGATGTGAAGAATATACTATTAAGTTTGGAAACTGAGCATTTTGTAGCCCCTGGGAGCCATCTTGTCACGGAGGGAGTAAAGCCAGGCTTCCACTATTTTATTGCATAGAAATCATCCCTGTGAGCACCAGCGACGCCGTAATATTGCACTGTCCTGTATGCTTTGTGTTCCTTGAGATTGAAAGTCTCAGTCTTGATTTGGCTTTTATGCAAATGCTTTGTACAGTTGTTCTGTCTTACGTCTTTCTGTATACTTGGGTAAGGATGTGAGAAGAACTCCACAGGAGCCAGCACCGTGCGCTGGCAGCCCAGAACCCCCCGCAGCCTGGGCTGCATCCCCAGCAGCGTGGGCAGCAGGGCGAGGGGGGGATTCTGCCCCTCTGCTGCGCTCGGGGGAGACCCCCCTGCAGTGCTGCCTCCAGCGCTGGGGCCTCGGCACAGGAGAGACACGGAGCTGTTGGAGCGGGGCCAGAGGAGGCCCCGGAGATGCTGGGAGGGCTGGAGCCCCTCTGCTGGGAGGACAGGCTGAGAGAGCTGGGGGGGTTCAGCCTGGAGAAGAGAAGGCTCCGGAGAGACCTTCCAGCCCCTGCCAGTCCCTAAAGGGGCTCCAGGAAAGCTGGGGAGGGACTCTGGATCAGGGAGGGGAGCCATGGGATGAGGGGGAGCGGTTTTAAACTAAAAAAGTGGAAATTTAGACTAGATCTAAGGAAAAAATGTTTCACAATGAGGGCAGTGAGCCCGTGGCCCAGGTTGCCCAGAGAAGCTGTGGCTGCCCCATCCCTGGAGGGTTTCAAGGCCAGGTTGGCCGGAGCTTGGAGCAACCTGGTCTGGTGGGAGGTGTCCCTGCCCAGGGCAGGGGGTGGAACTGGATGATGGTCTTTAATGCCCCTTCCAAACTAAACGGTTCTGTGATTCTATCAGTCTATAATATATAATTTAGTCTTAAGCTGCAGCTCGTGATAGCTGTAGCTCATCTGTCTGCTTCCACAGACCAGATCTCCCAGAGCACAGCTGCTCCCTAGAGAAAATGATCTTTCACCCGAGAGTGGGTAGCCATAGTGGCTAGAAAAGGACTGTTTAACTCAAGGAAACCTCAAACATACCAGTTTTTCCGTTTCCATGAAAACAGTGGATGTGGTTTGTGTCATCCATCAAGTTTTCTAAGAAAAATGGAAGAAATTTGGCCATGATATAAGGAAGTGTCCTGTGTGAAAAACACCTCGATTGTGGAGACCTGGCAGGAGCTGGAGGGTGCCGGGGCTGCCGACTCCAAGTCACTGAGGACGATTGCACGATGGCTTTTTATTTTGTATTTTGTGCTCCTCTCCCCCTCTTGATTAAGCATTGGTTAATGGAAGAACAGTTACATTTGCTCTGTTACAGTGGTTTCCAATGGCAGCAGTCATTTAATTGGGTTAAAACAGTCCGGGGTGTGACTGCTGCAAAGGACGAACTCTGCATGGTCTGTCCTGAATGGATGTGGCATTATAATATGTTGGATAAATATTCATTTTAGTGAAGAGATTGCTGGTGGTATTGGGTGTAAATGTCCAGATTTTGGTAGCAGGAGGGTTGCAGGGGCGGCCTCTGTGAGGAGAGGCCAGGGCTGCCCTGAGCCGGACACAGCCAGTTCCAGCCGGCTCCAACGGCCCCACCACAGGACACAGCTGAGCCCCTCAGCGACGCTGGTGGTACCTCTCGCAAAATATATGTAAGAAAGGGCAAAACATGGCATGGCAGTGAGGAGTGAGGAAAAAAGCGTGAGAAACAGCCCTATGGGGCAGAGTCAGGGATGGAGTGATGCTGAGCCGCGGAAAAGGGGAGGTGGGGGGAAGGTTTTGTTTTAATTTGTCTTTGTTTCTCACTATCCAAACACATTTTAATTGGGAATAAATTAAACTAATTTTCCTCAAGTTGAGTCTGGACTGCTTGTGGTGGTGATTGGTAAGTGATCTCCCTGTGTCTTACCTTGACCCGTGAGGGTAACGGAGCTGGTGAGGGGTCTGGAGCACAAGTCTGGTGAGGAGCGGCTGAGGGAGCTGGGGGTGTTCAGCCTGGAGAAGAGGAGGCTGAGGGGAGACCTTCTCGCTCTCTACAGCTCCCTGAAAGGAGGGGGTGGCCAGGGGGGGTCGGGCTCTTCTCCCAAGGAACAGGCCATGGCACAAGAGGAAACGGCCTGAAGTTGTGCCAGGGGAGGTTTAGGATGGATATTGGGAACAATTTCCTCCTGGAAAGGGTTGTGAAGCATTGGAAGAGGCTGCCCAGGGCAGTGGTGGAGTCGCCATCCCTGGAGGTATTTAAAAGACAGGTAGACATGGCACTGTTGGGTTGACAGTTGGACTTGATGATCTTAAAGGTCTCTTCCACCCAAAATGATTCTATGAAAATATGAGGTTTTCCGTCTTGTTTTCTCCACCTGTCCTGTTGACGAGCGGGAATGAGAGGGCGGCTAGGTGGGCATCTGGCAGCCAGCCAAGGTCAAACCACCCCACTGGTGCAGAAAATACACACAGTTCGTGCTTGGTCATATAAAAAAGCTTGTTGTTGAGCGCCAGCATATCCTAGCAGCCAAAGAGAATTATGATTTCCTTGCTTTTTCTGCTTGCATGAGGAGGTTGCTTTCAAGAGTATTCCACCTTTACAGTGATAGACTGTATATTGCTCTGTATGTGTGTGTCACGTTAGTACCAGCTGACTTGTCTTTAAGCACTAAACTGAAATGTATCTCTGGTTCATCTCCTGGGACTTGTGGACAGTAGTTTTGAAAAACAGACTCAGAAAGTGTGAAGTTCCAGCTACTAGTGAATTGTACGGGTCGGCTTTCAGAAATCAAACTTTAGATTATGATAGAACTGTAAGAAATAAACAGTTGGTTTTATGCAAAGCATTTATTCTATTACATTTTGGCTTTTTTTTTCTCCTTCTAGATAAACACCACGTCAATGGAAACAGGATGGTAGAACCTTTCCCAGAGGGAACACAGATGGCTGTATTTGGTAAGACATCATTTTTAAAATAAAAGCTCTAAGCTGTATATTGTTACTGCATGCCAAATTTCTTAATTTCAGCCTGAATCCTTACAGTTTTAGAATGTGTGCTGCTATTGCCATTTTCTAATCACTACAGTCAGCTAAAGCCACTGGTCATTTTGGTAGATGTCCATGCCCCAAAAGAAGCACATGAGAAATACTTTTCTGCGTTATACAAACAGAAAATTTAAAGCCTTATTTTGTTCCATAAAAATTCCAAAATAGTAGCTTTTTATGTATGATAATTCCTGTAAGATCGTTCATTACTTTAAGCAAACTTCTGAAGATGATCCATGATTCTCCAGAGCTTAAGTCATTCAAGGAACTCAAACTGTTGGGATCTACTGCACTTGCAGCGTTGTTGGCATTTACATGTCCCAAACCACACCTGCTGGTTTGTACTTTACTTTGTGAACAGTCCCGTGGACTTCCTGCTGGGTGCCAGCAGAGCTGCAAAGGTGGCCAATGGTAAAAGAGAAGATGTTTAATTTCGTTGTATCTTATTTTCCATGAAAATGTCATTCTTTGTAAAACTTGAAAAAAAGTGTTTCTCTGGGGAAATTAATTACTTCTGGAAGAAAGAAACATCCTAAAATAGATCAGAATCATCATTTTTTTTACCAAGATACGGACTTTACCCAAATGTGTGAATCATCAGAGCTGTCAGTTCTGAATGTGCTAATGTTAGTCCTTAAGGACAAGCTTATGGAATTTACTAGGGAAGAAAAAAGTGTATTTCTTTGACAATTATTTTTAAAACTTATTGTTAAAGAGAATGAAAAATTTCCTAACCCTGTTTTGAGCCATAAGGTTGGATTGTTTAGAAAGGATATAATTCTCTATTAAATTCTACAGGATGGTACAAAAGTGGCTTAGGCAATTTATTATATCCTATTAAATGTTTATCTATCCGGGATGTTGAAGTAAATATTAAATTACTACTCGATACACCTGCTATATCATCTAGCCTGATGGAGTTCTAAATCATAATAAGTGCAGGTCAGGTATATGAAGCAGTCATCACTGTTTTTGACCTGGGCCCGTTCTAATAACATATATATCTAAACTTTGGCAATCGCAAGGCAATGTGTGTAACAAGAAATACATAAAAATGGAGGATGTACCCTTGAAAGCAGTGATTCTGAGAATCAATGCTATATAAATGCCCAGTATGATGTAACAAACAGCATAAATGCAGCCTTCAGATAAGAAATCAGGGGTACGGTGAGTAGGCATCAGCAGGCAGTTTTACACCTGCACGCAGTGTTTCTGTGACAGATACTAAAATACATTCCACATTCTATTGAGCAATTAGGCAGAATTTATTAACAACAGCAACAAGAAAGTGAAACACTGAAACAAACTATTGAAGCAACCAAGAGAATCTGCATATCATTGTGTCTTCAGATACAGACTGGGGCAATTAGCGGGGTGCCTAACCAGAGGTTTCAGATGTCTTGGGCTCACCGGGCTGCCAGTTGCCAAACCAAGGGGATGGAGGTCTCCTGCAGTCCTGCGGTGTGGGTATCTCAGCAGTCCATGGGCACCGGGAATGAACCTAGACACCTGTGTCAGACACCCATTCACCCCAGATGCTTCCTGAGGTTATGCGTCAATAGAAAACATATTATTGATCTCCACAAAGGCAAAAGTAGTAGACATTATCTTCCCTACATAATACAGTAGATGACATTAGATAATCTAATCATCCCTATGGATGTTACAAATTATGAATCTGTATTTTACAGGAGAAAGTAGCCTATGTCAATACGGCATTTTCTCAGTCACTGACCTTAGTGATGGTGATCTGATCTAATTTATAAAAAGAAAAGACATAGTGTAAATATTTCTAAAACCTGAGCAGTGTCTGAAAGTTCTTATGTAGTAACAGTTTACAATCTGTCTGGAATGAATTGTTGATCTTAATCTATTTTCAAACAGAGCTGTATTCATATCTGAAATATTTAGCAATCCTATGTGGAATGTGAAGAGCTAATTTAACCATGGGCACTAATTTATCACTCCCAAAAATACCTTTTCAATTGATTGTTGCAAAAAATCATAGTAAGACTTAACTTTCCTGTGGAGCTTGTGTTTCTGTAGCTACCATGGTTGAACAGGAGAAATGGTTTGTGGGTGCCCACCTTCAGTTACGGTCATGATTTCTTCAAGTTCTCCTTAGAGTTCCTCTGATCCAGTATTGTCTTTCTCCCAATATTCCCTTGTCTGTGGATTTTGGGAACATCAAAAAATTCAGAAAGTGGTGGAATGAGAGATTGATTGATAAATATTTTGGAGCTAGTGGAAAAAGATTGTATGTTAGCTTTTGAGTTTTAAGGTTAAGATGGACGTAGAGATTCTTCTTTGAATTTCTTACAGCAGGCAGGGTCAGAGAGTTCTAGTACGATGCGATATTAATGCAGTCTTCACTGTTTAAATTTTTTAAACCTCCTCTTTTATTTGCTGTGTGATGGTTAAATCAACTTTCCAGTGGCTGTGGCGGGTGGGTGCTGTGGTGTGGCGAGTGCTTCTACTGGGTATATCACTGTTGATTGTATGTGATTTGTAAAATTTCATAGAAAGTAATATCCTACTTACAGAATTTCAGTGGAAGAGCACAAAATCTTATTGAACATCCTGCTTTGATTAATTTCCGAGGAACTCCGTTATATTCCTATCGAGCCTGGTTAACTTTCATCATTTTCAAATTGCCCTAGATTTTCCACAAGCTTGTGATTGCAAACGTTGGGCTAGGTGGTGAAAACTCACGCTGCTGCCATCTGTGCTGCGAATAAATGGAAAACCTACATGTTCTTAGGTTTACTATTAGACCTGAAATATAGTGGTATACAAACATGACTCTGATGATAATTGTTGTCATTTGTTGTCGTTGGCATCCCATTCTGGTGTGTGGTATAGAAAAATGGAGCTACGGTTCAGTTTTGCTCCCTCCAAGGGCGCAGTGTTTGCTGGTCCCAAGTGAATGGGAATGAAAGGAAGCCCTCAAAGAAGAAAATAATTATTAGTAATTCTTCTGCTGGGATTATTACTCATCCTGTCCATGTATACTCCTGTTAGGAGCAAGTTCTTTGTATTTTAGGCCTCTGTAAGCTAGGGGAAGAAACTGAGCTCGTCTGAGCTAGTGGACGTTCTGCCTCCACCTTAGCAAGAGAGGGCTTCTCACACCGCTTCTCCAGAAACATCCATTAATCCTTTAATTGGCCTTGCACGGCGACAAGTCTCGAAGAGCAGTAGTTACTAAGAAGTAACCCCCTTTCTTAAGAAGGTCTGCAAAAGCTAAAAAATGATAAATAATCGTATGATTTTGTAGGTATAGCCTACTTGCAGTGAATTTTCCTGTTGCTTGGATAGTTTTAGATTCCCCACTAAAAATAACGGTATAAAATGTAATGCCGGGTTGTAAACACTAATCCTTTTACCTGCTTGCAAAATGCGGTTAGATTGCATTACATAGCTCCATCTTCTGCAAAACCTCCTTCAAGATGCTCTTACTAATGCTGCGTTGTTTACTTTATGATATGACTTCTTGTTTTGATCAAGGTACAGGGTGAATGTTCACGGGTCATTGTTCCTGCAGCTTTCCCATTTATACCAGAACCTCACAGTTTTCAAAAGACTATTTAAATGATCTTGAGATTCTCCGGTTGTCTGTTTAGCATCATTAGCTGCCTAAGATACACCTATTGTTCACTAGAATAAAGAAATGCGTCCTTGTTTCTACAGTGGTGAAAAAGCTATATTTCAAGGGTGAGGGTGACTTTTTAATGGAAATCTTTTCATGCCAACCATCCAGTGACCTCTTCATCCAGTTTCCAGCTAATATTGAAGCACTAAGAACACAGGAGGTGCACTGGGACTGCTCGCAGCCTCACTGGAGGTGCTGGAGAATGCTATATCAAAAATCATTGTGTCCCTTGAAGTAAAGAGGGGGTGTATTCCAAAGTTCAGCAACTGAAACAGATGAAACTCTGGATGTTACGTGTTTGTGTTTCAGATGGTAAAGCAGAAGCCGTTCAAGAAATACCTTCCAGAAAGTATTCATGTAGTTTTTATGGCCATAGATATTTTCAGTTTAGAGCATTTTGCCTGTAGTGACTGATTTTGACCAAAAACCTGACCAAAAACCTAACCAAAAGTCAAAATGTGAATGTACATTAGAGGGTTGATAATGTTTTGAAAAGAAGCAATTTAGGGTCTAAAATCAACTTTTGGATAACGGTGTAAAAAAATGAAAAGAAATGCTTCAAAGTTGCAGAACGTATGCAAATATAAATTAATATTTCCATCAGTGCTACTGTAATTCTTTGTCTATTTTAAACACATTTAAATGCACTGCTGTATTACGCTCAGAAATATTGCTGGTCAGCTTTTTTGAATTTTAAGTGCATATTTTTCTCATCAACCGCTGCTATTGCAAGACTCTGGTTTATCCCAGAGCACCTATATATTCACTGTGCTTTATATGCTGCCATATTTCTCTAAGAGGAAGCATTGTGCATATGGTGCGTTCAGAGAAGGGCTCTTATTTACCTTTAGTAAAATCTGGCAATATTTCAGGTTTGTAATTATAACACTTTTTAAATAGGGGACTAAATTGTGTTGTATTTGCTTGACATATACTGGCTAGTAATGGGATAATTGGTTTCTTGATGTAAACAAAATATAGACAGAAGTAGGATGTTAAGTAACTGATAAGATTTAATTACAGACGTGTCTGAGTTGGCAGACAGATCCAAGCTTGTTCACCTTCTGCTCTCCACTTATTAGACAGCAGCATGTTCCAGTAATTCTACAGAGCCATATTATTGTTGTACTTTGCCTGAGTTATTGAGTCCTGTTGAGATTCAGACCTACCCTATGCATTCCCACAATTCCCACTGCTTCCGAAGGTTATTTATAAACTAAAATAGTGTTATACCAAGATCGTGCAATTAGCCCTGGGCAGAGCCCGGGGTTTCTCAGCCTTTGGACGTGGGCTGTTCAGCTGCCTCTGCCGTGCAGCATCACACGGTACCTGTGGATGTGGCTCGTGGAGGTGGAGAGCTGAGCTCCTCAAATAAGACCTGCTCTTGGGTGGTTCAACCCAAGGCTTGATCGGGCTCAATCGGGGCAACTTTTCAACTGAAGGAAAATAATTTCACTTGAAAGTGGGGTGATGTATTTAAGAATTGATCGCTCTATATAGAGTTTCTTTTACTCAGTCGTGAAAGACCTACTGGTGGCCACGTCAGATAAGAGAATGTGTTAAGAAGTCCTTTGGTCCATCTCAATTACATTTTTATGATGAGCTCCGTTCTTTTCACCAGGAAAAGAAAATCACAGGAAACAAAGTTTGGACCCCAAGAGAAATACCTTTTTTGTAGACACTAAAAATAGAACGAACAATTTTTCTCTGTTGCTTAAAGAAAAGGAAGAAAACTTTAAACCGTGCTACATGTCAGAAGATATAATTTATATCTCTATCTGAAGAGAATATAGGACTTCATGATGTTGAAACAGGTGTGTGTGCTGTGACCCAAATTGTAGGAGAAACATCTCCAGCGATATTACCAGATGTTACAAGGATCACATTGTGAAAGAACTGAGAGCCAGAGGGAATGTCTTCCAGAAAGACTCATGTTTCTCATGCTAATTCTCTTTCAACGTCTTGGAAAAGTGAAGGAAGCGTACTAACTGGCTGGGTCTGTAAAGCACTGAAATGTTAATGTTGTCCTGTGCTCACGAGGTGGTGTAAAAATAGACACTGAACTTTCTGCAGTGAGAAAAGACACCTGTGAAGACATTGCATCACAAAAAGGGATTGCCTAAGGGGAGGCTGCTCCATCCCTAAACCAAGTCCTGTTCCTATTCTTACCTTTCCAGCATGTTTATTAAAGAATATATCCTTATTTCCTGTTTTTCTATCTTCCATATATTGACTTATCACCAGTGTCTTTTTGTTGCCTCCTCCAGAGAGCTGAAACACAACCCAGTTCCCTGCCTCTGCTCTCCGGTCCTGGTCCATCCTTATTGCCACCAGTGCCTGAACATCCTCTTCCTTGTAATCCAGCCTGAAGTATGATGCTGGTTTGCTGGTCAAAACTTCCAGAGTTATGTCAGCTCTAAGTAATTGCCAGGGAAGGTTCTCTGTGTAGGATTTAAAAATCTAACCAGGGAAGCCCTGAACTGAAATGTTTCCCCTAAGCCTGTTGTAAAATAAGGTGATAAATACAGAAATCAACGTAATGCTGGGACCTTTTAAAAATAAAAATCTGAATAGTCAGTTTCTCTTGTCATATCATAGGCGTTACGCATTAAATGCAGGGGATCAGATTGGGTGGCATTGTGCATCAACTCTGTGGTAGTGCAAATGGCCGGTTGCGGAGCGCTATGCCAGACAGACCCAGATAAATACAAAATGCTACAGTCTGCTTGGTCTTTGCCAAGGACATTTCCTGACATTTGTAAACACTAATAAGAGACAATAAAATGTCCCTAATGCAGAGTGAAAGCTGTCCTTGATCAGCACAACCCTTCATAACATTTTTTTATTTCAAAGGATCCACATCTCGCTCTCTTTTTGCTTCTGAAAACAAAAGTAATGTGGCCTTCAAACACAATATCTGTCCTTCTCCATCAGGGACTTGTTTATGTTAATTTAGCTTTCTTGAGGTAATGAAGAATTTAGCTTTGTGTGGATTTCCACTTAGAGTGTGTATTGCACATCAGTGAGGATCTGCAGGTTTTTAAAAGTCAATCAGATCGCAGCTTTTCAATCAACGACGTTCGCCTTAAAACAGCCATTTAATTATGTTTTGGGGACTTTCCCACTGAAATGAGTCGAAGGGACATAGTTAATTTTCCCGGGGTTTGGGATAAGGCTCAGTGTCCTCCAACGGCAGGACTTGTCTCTAACATACATTTTATTTTCCATGCAAAAAGCCAGCGAGAGCACCTAGATTACTTTAGCAGTGCAAAAGCCTCACAGAGAAGTAATTTCTTGCCAATGATAAATAGGGCTATATCAGTGACTGGGATGAACATATGCTTGGCATCGTTCTGAGTTGGTTTAAGTTTGAAATAGAAGTAAATTATCCTGTTAATGACTAGAGGCTGCCCTCGTCAGATTTATGCTGCTTTGTGGGAGATATATGTGTGTACGTATGTATGTGTTTACGTGCTGGGATATATGATATACACACAAACACATTTAGCATCAGCATTTATCCTTTGATTCCTTTTAATAAAGCACAGAGCATGATGACATAGCATAAACCACAGAGAACAGGGATGATTTATTCTATTCAGCCGTGAAAAATGTGATGCTAATTGTCAGCAGTTACAACAGCAGAGAAGAAAATATATAAGCAGGTTTTTGGAGGGATAAAATTGTGTTGTTCTGATAATTTTAGACACACTGTGACATTCACAAAGTATTGTCAGTGCATCTTGCAGCTCCTAATGGATTTATCTTTACAACCCTGCTGTCACAGACTGACAATATTAGAACTGGGGATGTGAGACTGAGCGAATAGGGTCCTGTATTAAAAAATATGGATTACTTATTACTGAGTTCTTCGGTTTGGGGTAATTTAGAGTGATTTTCCTGATTTTCAGGACTTTTTCTCACCTGATTAAGTTATTGGTGATCTCAAAAAATGCATCATTAGATATCTTGCTTAAAATCGAAGATACAAAAATCTTCAGCTACTTTTAAAATACTTGCTCAGAAATGCTCCTGAAGCTTGGGGGAGTCAACTGGAATCTTTATATTGATCTCATTGGTGCTTTCAACTCATCGGGCTGGAATTAATCTCAATGGGTTTCAGGTATGTAATCTAAAGTCATCAAAATTTCTCCCCAGTCAGAGAAAACACATTTGGAGAGGTCAGATCACAACGGCTGTCTTGTAAAGGAACACATCACCCTCTGTAGGTGCCTTGTTCTGTCAAACGCTACCTAAACAACTAGCTTAGACCAGGGGGAATTGATTCGTTTGCATAAATACGTTGCAAATGTTTTCTGCTATTTGAGGTGTCCTAGGGCATTGGAGACGTCCACAGGGGGCTGACAGGGATGATACAGGTCCCACAGGAGATCCATGCTCTTCTCAGCTAGGAGACGAAAGCAGGATAGGTTTATCTAGGACATCCCAAATGATATGAGATACCTATATTTAGGGATTGGATGTACATATAAAGACATCTAAATGTAAGTGTAACATGTAGGTGAAATTGTCCTTGATCTCCAGCTTCCAAGGACGTGGGTCTACCTTTTGGCATATGTGCCCCTCTTATGCCAGTCTCGTGCAGAATTGCTGCATCTCAGATGCCACATCTCAGATGCTGCATCTGCATCTCAGATGACACCAGGTGCTTTTATTTATGTCAATACCGAACCCTGGATCCCCACTGACGGTCATGGGAGCTGGGACACTTTTTCTCACACGTGAACACCTATTTGTATATCTAAATTGGAGACCTACATGCAGTTGTTCAAGTTGCATGCTGAAGCATGCCCTGGAGGTCTCTGTTTCAAGTGCCTGAGGTTAGCTGAGAAGAATTGCTTCTAGAGTGTTTCTCACAGAACCCCTTACATCCCGGTATCTGCCACGTACACTGTTTGCCCCTGTTTTTAGGGGATTGCCCACAATATTAGATCATTTTCAATGGCAGTCTATGCCGGCTAGTACAGGCTCTCTGTTTTATCTGGCAGACACAGACAAGTCTTTTGTCTTTAGAAGAGAGTGAAAACTCCACACTTAAAGAGGGCCAGACGGCATTTTGTTCCAGACTTTTCTTCTAGAATACCACCTCATTTTGCTCTCTGGGCAGGACATACTTTAGAAATGAAGGAAAAAATACCCTTCAACATCTAAAGGAAAGAAATAATATGATCATTTTTTTCAAATAAGATATGAACTAATCGCAAAAAAATTCTGATTTGAGTTGAACTGTAAGTAATTTTGAAACAGCCGTAGTTATTTGTTTGTGAGCCAGGGAAAACAGCATGCAATATGTCAGGCTTTGAGATAAAATTTATTGGTGTGTCATTGGCTTAAATCCAACATTATGCTCATAAATAATATAATCCTAGTGTGACACATTTCTGCTTGAACCTTGACTGAAAATTATTGAGAATCATGTTATGAATTATGTAGTAGCAGTCATGCATTCAAGTCAAAAGGATATAACTTGAGTGAAATGCTGAAATGTATTTGTAATTAGGTACACTATCTAAAGACGGCTGGTTGCAGAAAGGGCAAGGTGTCTTTCTGTGTATCCAAAGGTAGAACACGGAGCCTCGCTGCAGACGCAGGCTAACGGCCATCCAGCTTTTTATTGACTCATTCTTCTGGGATGGAAAGTCCGATGTTCTTGAATGTCGTTGTTATCTATATCACTCTCTTGTATGCTACTAGCACCGTCTTTTGTCTCTTAATTTATACTGGCTCAATATGACCCAAGGCTCCAGACAAACCTTGATGATAATACACAGTCCAAATGCACAGCAGGGTGGGAGTAACTCGGTGTCATTCAGTGGAATGTGCCCGACAAGCCAAGAAAGGGCAAATGTAGGGGCTTAAGCATCAAAATGGTTATACTCAGACTCATCAAGTGTGATGGTGTTTATCCCTGTGGCAGATAAAGAGATTATCACTGCTCTGCTTTATGGAAACCAATAAACCCAAGATCATTTTACTCTGCTGCTGCATTAAAGGTCTGGGCATGTTTTTTAGATGTAGAAGATTTTTTTTGTAGCTCACATGGTCCATCTTCAAACCATTGTGTAGTGTGCTCCTTGGCTGCAGTGGTTATTCCTAGTCTAACAGAAATTCATACCTGGGTTCCTTTGTCCTTACTATCTGCATACTACTTCGTTCCCAGGCTGTCTTCTGGAGATGAAAACTGCGTCTGGTTCTGGGAATACTTCATCCTGGGCACCATTCCTTCAATTATGCTGTGAAGCAGAGTGAAACGTCGCTCCCTCTGCTCTATACTATCCCCCACTATTCTCCTGGCAGGCCTTGTATCTGCAAATACCTTGATGTGCTCTCACCTCATGTCCCAACACATGCAGAGCCTTGATCTTACGCTATAGAGGCACCACTCGTAATGGATTTGAAATGATGTCAATGGATTTGACACTGATGTGAAACAAAACCCTAAACTGAGAAAATGTATGTACGCATATACCCACAGCACTAATTACGCCTTAGTGCCATAGGTGAAGTGTGTTTTGCATGGTAAATGGAAGGACAAGGTCGTTGACTGTTTTTCCCATCTCAGAGCTTTAGCTTTTCTTAAATTTCCTAGATCTCATGCCATGGTATATCCTGAAAAGAGGGAACAGCAGTGTTGCATGAATAAATGAAGCCGGGCTGTGAACCACCTGTGGTACAGGCATATTCAGCCAACTGGAGCTGACTGTAGTGTGAGAATGCAGCGTCTGTGAAGAATTCATAAATACTCCTGACTTTCACTTGTTCTAGTAGTGTACCTTCAGACAAAGAAGACTGCATATAACTGGAGACTTTTAATATGGATTTCCTCTTGCTGGCCAGTATCTTCTCTATCCTATTTTTGCTTTCCTCAACAGACTTTTCAATAGGTCACCAATTCCTTGCTGCATGTGACAGGGCCAAAATTTATATTTTTATAAGATATGTTTATACTTGAAGTTTTTAAATCTTTAGTTAAAATATTGCCTCTTCCCTCATTTTAAAACTAATCTAGGTCCCCTCCAGTTGTTTGTTACAGACTACAATTATTTATGCTTTACAATGTGATAGACCAAACCCAAGGGTAAAGCAAAGATGTTTGCAGTCTTGTGGTGGATTTGTTGTTTTAACAGACTTCTTGACTCTACACAAATAATTTCCCAAGAATTCAAGGTACTGTGTGGATCCAAAATGTTTTGGAGCATGTGCTGGAGCTTACAGAAGTGCTATGTTGTTTGGAACCTGAGGCTGTAAGAGTCTCCCAGATCTCAAGCAGTTGTGCTCTCCCTGGCTGCAGCCTGCTGTGAGTCTAAAGCACTTTGCTGATGGCTCCATCAGTCATATTTTGCCCCCAAACTCCCTTTTTATACACAGTTTTAGGAGGAGGATGATATATGTATTTTAACTGATGCCTAAGTACGCAGTTCCTTTCCCTGTTGATGCCTGTTGGTAGAAAGCAGAATAGGAACGGAAAAGAGAACAAAACAGAAATTGTCATTATGCCAGCACATAAAACCATGGTTTTCCCATGTGGTGAATATGAGGAGAGGCTGAGGGAGCTGGGCATGTTTAGCTTGGAGAAGAGGAGGCTGAGGGGAGACCTCATTGCCCTCTACAACTCCCTGAAAGGAGGGTGGAGAGAGGTGGGGGTTGGCCTCTTCTCCCAGGGGAATAATGACAGGACCAGAGGGAATGGTCTGAAGCTGCGGCAGGGGAGGTTTAGGTTAGATATTAGGAGGAATGACTTTACTGAAAGAGTGGTCAGGCACTGGAACAGCCTGCCCAGGGAGGTGGTCGAGTCACCATCCCTAGAGGTGTTTAAGAAACGTCTAGATGTGGCACTTCAGGGCATGCTCTAGTGACAGAGATTGTAGGGGGTTTTTTTGTGCGTGTATGGTTGGACGTGATGATCTCAAAGGTCCTTTCCAACCATGAAGATTCTATGCTTCTATGATTCTGTGAATATTGTATGTATTTCTGCACTGCTTGAGTCAAAAGAGCTCTAGCAGAAGGGCAAAAGGGGTGATCAGAAATAAGGAGCATCTTTGTTGTGATTTAACCCCAGCCGGTAACTTGGACCACGCTGCCGTTCACTCACACCCCCGACAGTGGGATAGGGAGAAGAGGGAGAAAACAAAAGTAAAAACCTCGCGGGCTGAGATAAAGACATTGAATAGAACAGTAATGGAAGAAAAAAAAATGGTGAAAGAATATACAAAATGAGTGATGCAACACAATTGCTCACCACCTGGCGATGGATTGCTCAGCCCATCCTGAGGAGTGATTCTTGCGACCCCAGCCAACCCCCATTTATATATTGACTATGACATCTATGGTATGGAATATTCCTTTGGCCAGCTTCTCTTGTCCGTGCTCCCTCTCAGCTTCCATGGGAAGCTGAAAAAGTCCTTGACTTAATACTAGCATTACCTAGCAACAACTAAACCAATATGTGTTATGAACGTTATTCTCATACTAAATCCAAAACACAGCAGCTACTAGGAAGAAAATTAACTCTATCCCAGCTGAAAGCAGGACAATCTTCTTTACAAGGAACAACAGGGCACACTAGGGCTATTCAGTGTGAAAAAGAGATAACCTAGTGGGGTATGAGAGGTCTACACAATGAGGGTAGGCATGGGGAATGTAAAAGGGAATTGATTTTGCAGAATATCTCCCATTATAAGAAGTAGGGACCAGCAGAAAGGATACAAGTAGGAGCCAGTTTCAAAATAAATCAGAAAAGCTGGAATAAAATAAAAGACTGATGGTCTCCTTGCCAAAGGGTTTTCTGCATACAGAAGATTTCTCAGGTTGAAATGGGGCCGGGAGAAATAGCTGGAAGAGAGATCCACCGGGAGTTATTCAAACACTTGTCATTAGCTCCCAGCTGAGAACGATTTGTAATGAGAAATAATAAATTAAAGATGCACGTGAATCTTTGTCTGCTGGACAATAAAGCTGGGCAAGTTTTGCAAACTTGGTACGCACTCTGGTAATCGCACCTAACCTGCTTTGAAGCTGTACGTCAAAAAAACCTCCAAAACCCCCAAGGAGGCAAAATGCTGATTTGTAAAAAATAAAAATAGGCAACAGTTCTTTCTGGATGCACGTCTAACTTGGCATGGATGTGAGAGATGTCTGTGCCTCTGCGCTTGGAAACCAAGTGAGCTGAAGGTATAGCATGGAGGGACCTCTTACTGCTTCCACCCTTGGGCAGCACAGCTCTGTCTCTGTGACTGTGGCTGGGTAGCTACAGTTACCCCAAAATACATTTGTAGAAGGATCTCTGACCATAGTTTGTATAAGCTAATTTATTTTCCACTTCAGTGTTCACTCTGTTGCATCTTAGGCTTGTTTGTCATGTATCCCTTTTGACTATTGCTTCATTCTGAAACGCAGTAGTCATAAGTAATACATATTGCATTGCTTTTTTTAAAAAAAATTAAAAGTTACTGATTCGAAACCTGTAAAGAAAAATTCTGCTGCATACCAAACTAAAAGTTTCTTTGCTTATTCAAAGAGTTGCTGTACAATGGCGGCATCCAGCTTCATGGTAAAGATGGGAATTCCCAGCTTTGCTGGCTGCTGTGCAGCTGTCATGGTGCTTCTTTGATGAATGACAGTGCGTATGTCTACAGCACATCATGAGGCTCTACCAAAAGCCAGTCTCAAGGATGGAAAGGCTATTTATTTAAGCAAAAGCATGGTATTCCGGCCCTTAAACCTGCCAGAGGCTGCGTGCCTGTGTTGCCCTCCAGCTTAACATTCTGCCAACCACAGCCAGAGCGCTCGGGTCGTTTGGAGGACGTCTAAGAAAACCAGGGGGTTGGAGAGTGAGAAGGTCATGGACTTCGCTGTGCGTAATGGCAATTCCTTTGCCGAGCCATCAGTGCAGTGCAGACACTCTGCCTCAGCATTTATTATAGTTACTTTATTTTCAAGAATGACATACCATGTTTTTGGGGAATGAGTGCACGTCAAGTACTGCATAAATGGTAAGTGACTAACCACATATCTATTTGGCCTCTGCATCTTCCTCTGTATATAAATTAGTTTTTCTATAACAATCTTCTCTGGTATTTTCTTGAGTAATTGTCGTTTTGGGGGGTGGATAGGAAAGAGCTATTCTGCTTTGCAAGTGAGAACGTACCATAATTTTACTGGCTACTAACAGATGAGAAAATAACTCTTGGAAATTCTGTATTTCCATTAAGGACAGCTGTGGTTCAAAATAGATTAATTTTAATGATCTTCTAGGTAGACTTAGAAGGCATTTATTAGTTTGGGCTTTTATTGGAAAAGGGTTAAGGGTATGTTTCTGTGGAGCTGGGGAAAGGAGGACTAAAGGGCTGCTTGTTGAATTGCCTTGTTTGAATGTAATTATTTTTTACTCCTGAGCAATTATAGATTGTAAGTTTAAATAATTGTCAGGGTGCCTACAGCTTTCTATTGTTGCCTAAAATCTAAGGTAATAAATAAAATAAGTACTATGAGATTACTTTTTCTGAATGCGTCTATGGCAGTTAATTTAACTTAGCAATTGTTATCAAAAAGGAAAGAAAAGGCAAGTTTTCTATTCCTTGCAATAAACAAACTTTGTAAACAAGTTATTATTTTCTGCAGCACAGCCCTAAAAGTGATTCTTATTTTGCTGGTAACAAAATGTTTGTGGGGCTTTGCGTGTATAATAGTAGAATATATTTTGTTTTGCTTCTGTATATTTCAAGCTCCCTAAGGTTGCCGAGAGATTACAGAGATTTTCACAAGACAAGGGTAAGGCTTCGCTATTATTGCAGAGATGAATTTATATGAAAGATACAGTTTCAAGAGAATCAAATGGATTACACAGCGCTGATGACATCTCTTATTTTACGTGTACGTCAAGTTCTACTTGAGTAGCAGAGCACTAAAGTGTGTCAAATGACCGAGGATGATCTAAAATGAATCTCTGCGAAGTGTTGGAATGCTTAGAGCAGAGGAAGATCACAAAATGATTTGAAAGCCTCAAATCAATGACTGAACTAAAGATGTGATGCTTTGCAATGAAGCAAATAATCAGGTTGATGATAGGACCGTGTAGCTCTGTCTCAATCTCTTTCACATATTATTGTACCAGAGGTTCTTTTTATCCCTACCAGACTTTTGAAAGGTAATATATTAAGAAACTACTCCCTTCTTCAAAGGAGATGGAAAAGTGGTTAGGCTGAATTTATCTGTGCACAAGCTGGCATAATTTATTCTTTATTGACTGTATCCTTGGACATTTGGCTGTATTAATTCCGACTAAGATTTGTTTCCATTTTTGGATACTTCAGAAGTGTGCAAAGAGCTTCTGGTGCTTTTATTCATACTCATCACATTTTCATTGATCCAATAGTTTATTTTGTAAGGGAAATTAAAAAGAGTAAATAGTTAAAGGACTCCGAATTTTGACTATAAACCCTGAAACTTTTTTCTGTGTCCTTGGGACACTTCAGTCATCATCTTTGTGGCCAAGAAACATCAGGTCCCTACAGTACTTCTTAAGAAACCTCTTTAATTGATTAGACCTGAAAGACTTGCAATTTTAGTCCAAATATTTTGCACTTAAGGACTGATCGTTCTTACTTTGTGAATAGCACTTCTTTTCTGCAGGTCGTATCCATTTTTGGTGTGATATTGCTTTGTATGTGGTTCAGCTGTTCATGGAAAATGATGCCTAATTGTTCCCAGCCATGAGCACTCACTCAGTTGCATTCCCAAATCCCCAAACATGAAAGAAAATGTGTATTTATTGGTTTCCAATTCCAGAATTGTACAATTTGTGACAGTTCTCTTTCATGTTTATGGAATGTACTGGTATGAATGGCCCTGTAAATAGAAGACTAAACCTTTGGAGAGGTTGCTGGTTTGTTCTGCATTTGTACCCAGAACCCAGCACAATGGAATTCAAATCTGTGACGAAGGCTTTTATGTGCTGTGGTTTTGAAAATAGCAATACCGCTAATGATATAAACAAGCCTCGGAGAGAAAATCTTTTACAGTCTGTGTTCAGGCTTGAATTCCCAAAGCCGCCTTCTCGTCTCATTTTGCCCAGTTCTACACCTGTCTAAATATAACGGAGTCGATTACTTATACAATGCCAAGTAAACAGAATTAGTTCCATTTCATGAATGAAACTTGAAAAAGAACAAAGTAATTTTTTATAAGGTGGAAATCTTCAGAAGTGAGACATTGAACTATTTTTTTGGATGACTTCTTTATTTATTGTTAAACATTTTTGATTTCTCTTGTCCTCTGCCTAATCTTGACTGGATCTATCCTTGTCCTAACACATATCAAGATCACCAGTTGGTATATCTGGCTCAACATGTTAAAGTAATCACAACGCTCCCATAGATTTTCTGTATTTTTGGAAGCAGCTCTATTTTGTCTTACTTTCCACATTACTATATTGCAGCTACATTCCACTGAAAAAAGACAAATAAGATGAAAGTCGCTACATTTTATCTAGACAGAGTTTTACTGAAGAGTACAAACCAACCCAAATATGGGAAGGAAAAAAGTTAGAAAATACTTAGTTTTATCAAGTGGTGTTTCTATCACCCAATAGTCATGTCATGAAAAAGAGATATTTTAAACAAAAACCTCTTAGTTGGGATCCTTTGGTATGGTTCCGGAGGGGATTCTTTGCTTTGTTTTGGGACCACTCAATCATAGAATCATAGAATGGTTTGGGTTGGAAAGGACCTTAAAGGTCATCTTGTTCCAACCCCCCTGCCATGATGGCGGGGTCATGACATACGTCAGTTGTGGAGTACTTAAAATAATAATTCATAAATTATGGCTCATATGAGGCTTACTTATGTGTGCAAAATGCTTTGATGTTTTTGGATGAAAGGAGCTAAATACATGTGAATTACTCTTTAAGTATTCCAGAGAAGGCAGAAAACCCGGTTCCCCAGATCCAAGCGTCTGCTGCCAGGCTTCCTCCTGTGTCACATTCCCACACTGGTGTCCATTTGGGAGCTGGGAAGTAAAGCCCGTGTGTTTGGGCCGCACATCTTCCAACTCCTTTTAACCTTTCTCTCCTAATTAAGAAAATGCTGAGTGTGATTAATGCAGAACAAATAGGTGCAGAAGGGTGATTAGGAATAAAACCTGTACCCCAGGACTATGGTAAAAGGCAGAGCCGCAGAAGTGGTTGGCTTTCTTCACTCTCCCAAGGTCTGCTCCTCTTCCTATTTACTTTTAGGAATGATTCACAGTATTCTGATTGTTTAGACCCAAGGTGAACTTCTGAACGATTCAGGTGCAGCTCAGAGGTGGAAATTACGTTGCAGAGTTGTCCTCCCAGCTCTGCCAGGTGGAGGTGGGTGTCACGGGTACAGGGACAGGCTGGTGCATCTCTTGAAGGTCAGGAAGTTTGGCTTCTGCTACTTTTACATGTTCTCCTGCCAGGGCGTGATGAGAACCTTTCAGATCAGCATAAATGATTTTTTGAGTGGGCCGTATCTTCCGGTTTCTGGGATTTAGAGGCAAGAAGTTTCCCAACAGAAGATTTTGATAATGGATTTTTTTTATTATGTGAACTCACCAGAGAACAGTTTTGTTGACATTCAGGATAAAATTGGTTTAAATATTCCTGCTTATTGGGTGGGGAAAGAATACTGAGGCAATGAATAAGGCCATCTTTGAAAGTATTTTCATACACTGACTTGTGTATATCCCTGCTCTCTGCTGGTTAAGATCAAAATTGCATTTAAATAGGAATATCTGAAACCTCTTGTACTATAATTGTGAAGTTTAGAGCAACTGTGGTTTGTGCCTTATTGACATTCTTGATACTGGCTTCAGATTTATTTAAATCCTGTTGATTTTGTATTATTTATAACTTGTAACATGCTTTTATGATGGATTGAATAAGCACATTTTAAGAATCGTTTTCTATCTCTCTATCCCTCTAGTGCTTTTCCCAGTTTGAGTGCTGTTGTTTTATAGGGTTTTTCAAAAGTCATACTTATGACATGTTATGCATATTTTTCATGCTGAAAACATGGCAGTTTTTCTCCTGACAGTAAAATATTCCTTTTCTATTATGATAGTCTGCTTTTCCTTTTACAATAATTCTAATCTGTTGTGCAGATTTTGTACAAACATACATACATACATACACAAACATGTGCCCACACGCGCTTCGAATGTCAGCCGGCACCGTACAGGCGGAACCGAATTGCCTGGGCATTTGTTAATTTGAATGAACATGAGGCTTCTGCTTCTCCTGTGGAAAAAGAAGCAAACCCAACAGTTTCTCTGGGAATTCATGCAGTGTGAACAGAACATGTCTTGGCAAAATGGCGAGCCAAGAAATTCCTCTTTAGTTGCTCTGTTAGGCAAACTGCATTTTAAATTTCTTGCCGAGGGCTTTGTTTGACTTGCCCCAGGCAAGCTGTTCAACATATTTATCAACCCTGTTGTAGCATTAGAGCCAACGCTTATCTAGGAAGATCATCCGCTTAATGCCATCTGTCATCAGGAGTTTTATTTCTTTCAGCTGAGCTTATTCTCCATTTCAGTTTTTTTATACTCCTCCCAACCATTTCTTAGTTGATTGTTTTCCAGTGATCTCAAATATTCTGTCATTGCTCAAATATTCTGTGGTTGCTGCATGTTAAACCTCTAAAGACATCAATAATACAATTTTGCTTTAAATCCTGATTGATAACATTAATCCTATATGCATCCAGATGGCTCACCAAAGCGCCCTACATGTTACAATGTTATGTAAAAGACAATATTGCATTTCAGTCGGAATCTGGAATTCTTTCCATATTCTCAATAGGAATTTGAAAAAATTCGGAACAAAGACTCTGGGGTAATTCTTGCTGCATTTTTATCTTGGTGCCTGCGAGGACATGCCTTTGATGACTTTAGATTTTCAGGCCCTTATTAACTGTTGTGTAAGTGCACAGGCAGTATGGAGGTGTTCACCAAAGGTGTATTCACGCACTTTACATGTGATTGTGAGATCCAGTTCTGCGTTTGGATTCATGTCCACAATCATGGCGAAGCCAAAGGGATTGGCGTATTTCCCTGTCGAGAACAAAATTTAACTTTCTGGAAGTCTGGTGCTATTGAGTTGCATACAATCAAGAAAAATTATTGTAACCAGGTGTACAGCCACCGTGTATAGACTAAATGCCGGCTGGGTGTTCTTTTGGGTTGCCAGGACATCCTGATCTCCTTGTTGTCCAGACTGGGAGTCTGCTGGGTCCCATCGCAGCTTCCTTGTTGCCTGCTTACCCATCTTCTCTTTGGGTGAGGAAACACGCTGATGCCTCCCAAGGTCTCATGCTGACCTTTCACGGTGAAGCCAAGGTACCCCCGTCAACCTGTGAAGTACTAAAAATTCACGGTCCCCGCAGTTTCAGAGCACACAGCAGAAATATCTCTTTGGCTCAGTACTTAGAAATATTAGTACTTGGACTGACTTCAATCAATCAGCTGTACCAACTGCTCTGCACAATTTTTTAAAAAGAAAAATGCCAATCACAGTACTTGGCGGAAATGTATGAAATGAGCATTATTATATAGGTATATAACTTGCTGAGGTTCAATTTATTCCTTCCAACTGGGGGAAAAAAAATAATCATTTCAGTTCAAAGCAGCTGAGCGTTTCCTTCTCCAGATTTTATAGAGGTAACTAAATCAATCGTATTCAAAATTTGGTCCAAGTCCTATACTGGCCAAGAGAAGCGGGGATACTGGCAGCTGTGTCTTCAGCTCCCGGAGAGATGCTGGCTAGAGCGAGATGCATTGAGGTGGGCCGGTGGGGTGTTCTGTTGGCTGTCCTTTACTGCTTCAATGTATAGGAGCAGCCTGTGCCCCCAGCTACTTTTGGCTGGGTACTGCAGCGTTTGAGCAGCTGGCAGAATCGTTGCTTCTAGGGTTTCAGAACATAAGCTGGCACAAGAGCTGGTCTCCGCTGTCTAGTGCGCTCCCGAGCTTTGGATAGATCCTGTCCCACTCCTTCCTCTGATCTGGGGTTAGGGAAGAGGTTTTCAGGGCATGTTGCTCTTTGTTCTCCCAGCGTACCAGCATGTTTTATTTTTCTGAGTATATATATTTAAAACTGACATTTTCCCCTGCTTAGAAGAATCATAAATCCTGTTAACAGAAGGAGAAGCAGGATCCGTATCCTTTGCAGTTCGTCTTCTGCAGTGAAGCATTGCTATCAACCTGGCATGGGGACAGCTTCTTAATCTGCTGCATGGAAAAGTGCCCTGAAGTGTGGGTGGAGGGATTGCAGGCGGTGGGCCAGAAAAGACTTGGCATGCCAGCGAAATAATGCATTCATTCTTCAGAATATGACAAAAAAGAGTCTTCTGGATGTCCTGTCGGGCTGCTGGGAGGGCAGGGGAGAGAGAACGCTTGTAAATAAAGCTGGCAGGAGCGAAAGGTCGTTGGGTAGGCAGGCAGAAGTCAGGTTGTGTGCGCACCTGATGCCCAGCGGAGAAGGATGTACTAAAAAGGTAAAGGACAAAGGCATGAAGAAAAGTGCTCTGCAAGTGAAAATACCACCTACGTGTACATGTTTTAGAGAAAAGATGAAAATTAGCCAGTATATAAAAAAAATACCTCTGCTGTGCGTTTCTTTAAGTGGAAAGAGTCCCTGTAGCATCAGCCTCCTTTAGGAACTCTGGAGCTCAGAACTTAATAGACTTCAATTAGTGCAGAATGGGTGCATCTTGTGAGGTTGTAGCTTGGATCAGGAATGCCCTTCTGATGCAAATTGGCTGCTTGTGCTGATTTACATAATAGGAATCATAAATAGGAATTTACATCAGGGAACCTGCATGGAAACTGAGTGTTATTCAAAGATGTGGTAGGAACAGCCGTTGGCGAAGGGGATGAGAAGGAAGGTGAGTAAACGTTACCTTTGCAGGACCGTGTGCTTTCTTGTAGGAGTGGAGGGTGTCTTGAACGTTGCATAAATTTCAAACAAGTTTTCCAATCTGTTTTTTGGTTCCGTGTGATGGCTATTGCGTGCAGTACACAAAATAAAGAATCGAACATTATTATGAGGATAGGTAACTTTTTCATTAGTCATTTTGCTTAGGATTCACCTAGCTTATGCTGCAGCACAGACTTCTACATCTGAGCCAGTCGTGCCAGTCTATAGTTGGGGAAGAGAAAGAGGCAACTCTCAAACACAAATCACTATGTTTTTGGGGGGATTTGATTCAACTACAGACTGAAAGATACTCAGGTTTTTGTAATGTCTCCATATGGTGTATGGGCTTGTTTCTCTTGCCTTAAAATATGCCACCAGCTACATTTGAGATGTCCAGGAGCATTTTGCCTGGCCTCGGGATGCCTTTCGAGAAAGGCACGTGTCTCTCCTGAGTCCTGTGTCATTTAAGTCCTTCTTGTGTAGATAGATATTTTGGATATCCTAAGGCATCTCAAATGACCCCGAATGGCTCAATTTAGGCAAATAAATTAGTCCCTGAATGTATGAGCTCCTGTTGCAGTCAGTGGAGACCTAGTCAATATGGTTAACGCAATCTTTATCGCTATTCATCTCACTAGAAAGTAGACACCTGTGGTTCAATTCTGCTCAGTTTATCTCAGAATATTTCAAAATTATTACAGATTATCTTTTACAATGGGATGCTTATCTCTCGTATCAGGGTAACGCTTTGCTTTCATTATTTTAGAAAAATACTTCAGCTTATGCTCACTATTTTTTTACAAATATGCAAATGATGTGGGTTGCCTATGGAAACACACGTTCCTTGGCTTGAGCGTAAGGCTGTGTACAAAAAGAGTTGTTCAGAGGATATAGATGTGTGTGGATACAGAAAGAGAATAGTTTGAGAAAATGGATGTGGCTGCTAGAAAGGAATAGGGCTACCAGCGTTTATTCACAAATTGTATGATTAATATTATTTATAGGGATGAATGAACTTTTAAAGATTGCCATTTGAATCTGTTTGGTTTTGAAGTTCAAAAGCAGAAAAATCTTTAAATGCCTTTTGAAATTCCAATTAAGAGTCAGTCAAAACCCATCACTAAAAGAATAGTTTTTGTTTTACAAATTAGCAATTAAAAAGTGACAAATATCTTCAGTGCTTAAACACTCTTCTGCAGTATCCGTTATGTTCAAATAATACTTTCTTTCTGCGAACATGAATATGTTTCCCAGTATTTCCTTTTTTTTTTTCTTTCTCTTAGGAATGCCTCCGGAAGGTCTAACGCTGCACTCACTTCACCAGTGCTGGGGATTATGCACATTATTTCATGAATAGTTTAAAATCACATTCATGTTTTCTAGTTTCAAATTATAATATGAGCAGCTTATTTTGCTTTTATGTTTCTTTTCCTACTGTTTTTTCTGTTTTTTTTCCCTCTGAGTTTTATTTAATTATTTAATTATTTTATTTATTTATTTCATCAGTTTTCTTACGAGAGTAGTAATCAATAGCAAAAGTAAACCTTTTTGTACTACGAGAGCATGTGAAGTCATCCACTGAGATTATTTCTTAATTTTAGTAATCGTTGTTCATGTTAAACGTGGTTTAAGGCAGCCAGTGCTCTGAAGAACAGACAGTCCATGAGCTGATGTGCCTTAACTCCAGAATATTCTGTGGGGTTTTATTGTTAATATTCCTCTCCTTGTGACAATTTCTCTGTAGAACGTGGCACCACTTTAGCAGAATAACAAACATCAGCCGCTGAATGTGTTAATACTGTGGAAAGCAATTTAGTCTTGTATTGTTGTAAATTCTGTCCCTTTACTAGCAGGTTGTTTTATTATGACAAAGATTTCAATTTTATCTGTTCTCGTGGATGTGAGGATTTATTGTTTGTGCAAGGTGCCAGCGTACTTGAGAAATGATGAGAATAGTTCACCAAGAGAATAAAACGTCTGTCTCTCAGAGGAAGGAGGGCAGAATGAATTAAGACAGAAACTGGAAGAAGAGAAACCATGATGAGGATGCAGGTCACCAGGTCAACTCAACAGGTCAGAGAGGGCTATCGAGGAGAGAATCCTAAAGAATAGTTATTGATCAAGGAGATCAGTGACCACTACCCGATGATGAGTAATTTCAGACAGTGTAGTTAGGGATTTATTGAGCATTAAAATTCTTGAAATAAATAGGAAAAGAATGAGCTTTGTATTTGAGGTTGGGCCTTCATCTGAACTCAAACCTGAATTTGAGTTGTTGCCTTAATTTTAGGTTACTCATTTGCACTCAGGTGTGGGCCTAGCAATACGTTGTGGGAAAAGTTTGGGGGCTGTACTCATTTCCCACCCCTCAGCATGCTTGTCCAGCCAATGTTAGCTCGATAAATTGGCTGAGTCCTTTTTGCAAGGGTCTTGGTGTCACCTGCTGCAGACACGGCTGGGATTTTAGGCAGCTGGAGCTCAAACCTCCCTTGTAATATTAAGTATGCAGAGCACTGGAGTGTTAGTGTTGGGCTGAAGGTTATTTTCCATGTTTTGCATACAGACACAGACTTAGGATCTAACCAACGACCCACAAAACAAATTAAAAGCACCCTTGGAAGCAGTCTAATATAGCCGAAGTCTGCCCACTTCTACGTGAGTGCCAGTGCCCTCTTCTGTTCTCTACCTAAATCCAACCACCAGAAAAATACTGAAAGCTGCCTGTTTTTTGGGGACAACATGTTTGGGTGAACACTGTCATGGGGGGTTGAGAGGAACCTGATGAATTCTGAGACCGCCAAGTTGTAGACAGTCCTAAAAAATAAGCAGAATAACTAGGCAGTGTGTGTAGTTAAATATCTAAATTTAAGATAGATGAGATTTAAGTGGATCCTGCCTGCTTCTTCTTTTGGGGTTGCATACCTAAATACAAAATTTTCTTTTGTTGTCAGAGTAAATTACGATTGTCAGAAGGAAAGAAGTCTGTTAGAGCAGACCGGATGGCCATGGAAAAGTTGTGTTCCTAACTTTTCACTGTCTTACAATGGAATGGAAATACCTTTTTTTTGGAACCTGTGACAGACTTGGTATAAAATAGGCCTTTCACATAATTAAACAATTGTCCCAGTTGTGTTGTTAAAAAAAATATGTTTTCTCTTCTGCATTAACTTTAGCAAAATCAGATGTACTTTTCGAATAGATTCTTCATGACAGTCTAATTCTGTAATGCCTCCAAAATGTCCTCATGGATAAAGCAGTATGAAGACGTAGTCAACATCTAGCTACATCTCTAAGGCTGGGGATGAGGAGTAAAGAACTGCAGACAGGAATCATGAAGCTCAAGGGTTTTATTTTAACAGAAATTTGCGTTCCTGCCCCAAGCTGTGTATGCTTGTGTTTGCTTCTGAACTTTGTTTCCATTTGCCTGTTCAGCGTGAAAAAGTCAAGCCTTTGCATACCCTCCATGTTAAAGAACTGTTATTGAGTATTGCCTACGTGCTTCACATCACTCAAATGTACTGCGGCAGGAATTTTGGCAGGATGCATGTGGTATTTTTACCAGGAACTTGCAGACATACCTGTGTTCACGTGCAGTTTTACATGTATGCATGAGAAGCATGGATAAAAGTACACTCATAAGCAATTGTTTGGTTAAAGTCTCAAAGGCTGTGTCTAAACAATGTGTTCAAACCCTGTCTTCACAATGGACCAAGGAGCACTTCCCACGTCGCTGCTCCTGGCTCCCTTTCATCTGTGACCTGAGTCTTTGGGATGAGACATGCACTGTCCTCCTTATACGTGCTCTGACTTCTGGTGGAAGGAAACCTGAGTGTCACAGAATCCCAGACTGGCAGGGGTTGGAAGGGACCTCTGGAGATCATCCCGTCCAACTCCCTGCCAGAGCTGGGTCACCCAGAGCAGGTGGCACAGGTACGCGTCCAGGCGGGGTTGGAATGTCTCCAGAGACGGAGACTCCCCCACCTCTCTGGGCAGCCTGTGCCAGGGCTCTGCCACCCTCACAGCAAAGAAGTTCCTCCTCATGTTTAGGTGGAACTTCCCATGTTCAAGTTTGTGCCCGTTACCCCTTGTCCTGTCACTGGGCACCACTGAGAAGAGCCTGGCCCCATCCTCCTGACACCCACCCTTTCAGTATTTACAAGCGTTGATAAGATCCCCCCTCAGTTGTCTTTTTTCCAGACTGAAAAGACCCAAATCCTTCAGCCTTTCTTCATTAGAGAGATGTTCCAGTCCCCTCATCATCTTGGCAGCCCTTTGCTGTCCCCTCTTCAGCAGTTCCCTGTCCTTCTGGAACCAGGGAACCTAGAACTGGACACAGCACTCCAGATGCGGCCTCCCCAAGGCAGAGTAGAGGGGGAGGATGACCTCCCTCGACCTGCTGGCCACACTCTTCTTGATGCCCCCCAGGATGCCATTGGCTTTCAGGGGTTTCTGATATTCTGTAGTTACGCTCTTGATTTGGACAATGATGGGACCTCAGCTGCCGTTTGTACTCTACAACATAGACAGCGTGGTGTGTGAAAGCTGTCTCACCCTGTATCAATTGAGATAAAATAGTGGTATCTGGTACAGAAATACACTCTAGTTTAAATCATCATTAGATAGGTGATGCGTGAATGCCCAAAAAATTTCTCAACAAAGAATTCTTGATTGTTCTTTCTGGGAGGGAATTTCAAGAGAGGTCCGACAGCAGTTTGCCACCAGCCTAATTTAGCTGAGGAACCCAAGTCTAATAGCCATAGCTATCTCTGTAGTCAAGGCAGAAAGAGTAATTTGATCAGCAATTTATATATTCTGTGGGCTGAATTGTCCTCAGGAGATGCCTGCCTCTTTCCATGGTCTCCAGGAGCAGGCTAGCCTCCTAATTTACGTGGCTTAGGAGGAGGAGAAATCTGAGTCATTGCTTCCATAATTTTTGGTCTGTTACAGCTTTAATTTGAAGTTAATCTCTGAAGTTTCAAAGAAAGAAGATGTGTCTGTGAGCCATCGTAGTTGATAGAAGGGACTGCTTTGTTCTAGTTGTTCTTTGAAGGAACATATCTGTAATTTTTTAACCTGTCATGTCAACAGTGTTATCAATAGATAGCGCATCATGGGTCATTGATTTTTAAGTGTATTGAATATTTAGCTTATTTTTACTGCCTTTTATTTCAAATGTTTTAGTAAGGGAATAATAAAAGGAAGTATGTTATCGCTGAAAGAGAAAATACATCGCTTATAACCAGGGATAAGCCAAGCAATACTAGTGTACATGGCATGTTTCAGCTTTAGAGAATGCCCCAGATTGTTGCTAACATGTCTTAACTATTTAAGCTATGAGAGAATTGTGAACGTTAGTCTTGTTTGTTCCATCCCCCTGGCTTTCACACAATGTGCTTGATTCCTCTTGCCAGGAGAGTTTTGCGAATTTACACCTGTTGACAGTCCGATGTCCTTTGATGATTGGCCACGTGGGTGAATGACTACTGAAATTTTCTCTGAATATCAAATATCTGCATGCATAAATTGTTACACGAGAGGATTTTTCTTCCTGGATAGCATATAATTTAATAGATTATTACTGCCACCTTTAAAGATGGCATATGCCTGAAAGCAGAAAATCAAATAACTGTTTGCCATTAATACAAATTATTGTGTTTTGACAGCTTGCTAATCAACTAAAGTAAAAATGGTGCTGTACAAATAGTGCAATTGCCTTTTAAATAACTTTTTTTTAATGTGCGTGAGAATTCTCCTTGTTTGGGCCTTTGAACCCTTATAGGATTTGCCCTGTGTGAGATGTTAATATTCAGAAGCATAAATAAAGCTTTATTTGAGTTGTGCCCTGATGCAGAATGCTACACTATGCATAATCTTGGGGAACATGTGACCATCGTGTGCTGGCTATAGATGCTGCTTCCACTATGGAATGTATCAATTAATGTGCAAACGAGTGATTTAGTATTGAGCAGATTTTGACATAACGATGTGTATTTTATGCAATATTCAGGTATGGGCTGTTTCTGGGGAGCCGAGAGGAAGTTTTGGAGACAGAAGGGAGTCTACTCCACTCAAGTGGGTTACGCGGGAGGGTATACTCCGAATCCTACCTACAAAGAGGTCTGCTCAGGTAAGTCTCTCCCTTTGGTTTTTAAGGATCGTGAGCAGAATGCTGTCAGATTTCGAGGGTCATGAGTGACTGCAGTGACTACAGAGATTTGGTATTTGGTCAACCCTGGTATTGGCCTCGCATCCTAAACTGTAATGAAATCTATGGTACGCCCATCCCAGTGTTACCTCCTAATATTTAATTAGTTAATATATGTACAAATATTCTGAGTAAAAAGAAAGAATAATTTCTTCAGGAAGAAAATTCTGTTTCACTTATGCAAATGTGTTCCTTAGAAAAAGCTTTTTTAGAAAAAGTTTTGATTTTGTCTGTATCTCAGTATGAACAAAAATAAGAAAGCACACATTCATTCTTTTTCTTTCCATATAACCAAGAGGTTGTATGGAGAAGTCTAAATTTCTCATTCGCATTATTATTAATAATTTCTTAAATTTTTATACAGTTCAATGCACGGCATCCTATCATTTCCATGCCAAACCCTTGCATTTATTTTTCATTGCACTCTTATACTAATCCTTCTACAGTACTAATAACCCAATGCAATTTCTTTCTGTGATAGAAAACATAGAACCACTGGCAGCCAACTGACTAATGTTGCTGTTAAAGGAAATTCTTGCTTTCCTATACTCACTGGTGGAGAACAGCTTGGAGGTTTTCTTTTGGTTTATTTCCTTGTTAACACTTTTTATGCCAAATGCTGAAGTTGATACACTGTTCTCACTGACAATCTGTCACATAGGCTTGATAGAAAGAGAGTAAAAAGTCCAGTGGCATTAACAAATAACGGACACTAGCAACTGTGCAGAAGTGCTGCACACATCCAGAAAAGCAGAAACTTTCTGGAAATAGTAAAAAACATGAAAAGAGATGTTTTAATAGAAAAGACTATTTCATTTGGAAGAGACCTACAAGGATCATCTAGTCCAGCTGCCTGACCAATTCAAGGCTGATCCAAAGTTGAAGCGTGTTATTAAAGGCATTGTCCAGATGCCTCTGGTATGTTGACAATACTGTACCAATTAGAAATTGCCTTATAAATGCTAAAGAAAACATATAGGTTAGGGAGAATTTCTGGTGGGAACATACTGCAGTAGGCATGCTCTTGAGTGCAAGTGTTTAGTGTATAAAAATTTAAAAATATCTAGACCAAAAAAAAGGACACCAAGCCCATCCCTGGAGGTGTTCAAGGGGAGGCTGGATGCAGCTTAGAGCCACCTGGTCTAGTGGGAGGTGTCCCAGCCCAGGGCAGGGGGGTTGGAACTGCATGGTCTTTAAGGTCCTTTCTAAGTCTAACCATTCTAGGATTCTTTGGTTCTTTGCCTTTAGCATTAACTGATGCGTAGATAGCCAGAACTCCTGCGAAACACAGTAATGAAAGGCATCATCTAAAGAAGGTTCAGTGATCCAAGTCATATGAGGAGAGGCTGAGGGAGCTGGGCATGTTTAGCTTGGAGAAGAGGAGGCTGAGGGGAGACCTCATTGCCCTCTACAACTCCCTGAAAGGAGGGTGGAGAGAGGTGGGGGTTGGCCTCTTCTCCCAGGGGAATAATGACAGGACCAGAGGAAATGGTCTGAAGCTGCGGCAGGGGAGGTTTAGGTTAGACATTAGGAAGAATTCCTTTACTGAAAGCGTGGTCAGGCACTGGAACAGCCTGCCCAGGGAGGGGTTGAGTCACCATCCCTAGAGGTATTTAAGAAACGTCTGGATGTGGCACTTCAGGGCATGCTTTAGTGACAGAGATTGCAGGTTGTTTGTTTGTGGTTTGGTTTGGTTTTTGTTTTTGGTGTGTGTATGGTTGGACTTGATGATCTCAAATGTCCTTTCCAACCATGAAGATTCTATGATTCTATGATTCTATTCTATGCCTGTCCTATTTATCCAAATTTTCCATTACTTCCTAATACTTCTGCAGTCTTGTATTTTGTACTTTCAGCATTTGCCTGCAAAAAAATATCTGTAATTTTTATAAATATATATGGTCCAAGACCTATCTGGTAATTATTGTCCACTCTGTTTAATGGCCTGGGTGTTAAATAATTAGATTATTTATATAGACTAGGGATGTTATATATGTGATATTAGGAAGAAATTTTTCACTGTGAGGGTGGTGAGCCCCTGGCCCAGGTTGCCCAGAGAAGCTGTGGCTGCCCCATCCCTGGAGGGGTTCAACGCCAGGTTGGCCGGGGCTTGGAGCAACCTGGTCTAGTGGGAGGTATCCCTACCCAGGGCAGGGGGTTGGAACTAGATGATCTTTAAGATCCCTTCCAACCCAAACCATTCTATGAATCTATGATCCTATGTGCAGCACAACTTCTCTTTCCCAACAAATGCACGGTTCCAGGACACCAGTGGTAGTTATGGTGGACTGCTGAGTGTTTCTCCAAAGATACTGGGTGCTGGCTGTTGGCCAAGGGGAGATGTGAACGCATGACAAGATGGTGTAGCCAGGGAAGCAGAAAAAAGGTACCATCTCTTTCAATTCTGTGCAGTGTAGGCTGGTTTTAAATTTCAGAATAACTCCATGGTTTTGTGAGCTTTGTGTTTGATTGAGATACTTTGAAAGCTTCTTGTAGCTACTTTGTCTGTTGTATTTTATCAATAGAGAACAAAAATAAAAATGGTAAGAATTCTAGAATAAAAATCAGAAAAATCTTTGAAGTCTATTTTTTAAGTTAGATTTGTAGTGCAAAAACACAGATGAGGTTATTTTTCTAGTGTTTGTTTTTCTACACATTTGCATTATGGATGTTTATATGCCTCCAGATGCTGGACACTGGAGGATTCTTTGCTCAGAGATATCCAGGAATGTAAGTACGTATTTCATAGCCTTATCTGCATGAACATGTGCTACACATTTCTGTTCCTGGTTGGGCAGCTGAGCTGAGTTGGAGAATTTGCTGATTTCTGCATACTATTTTTTTCCTACTTTACTTCCTCTAGCCCTATTTCATTCTGATTTTTTTTTTGGCAGGTTTTTTTGTGTCTTTGAACATACTTTTTGGAAGTGTCTTTAAAGAGAGTGCTCACAAGCTCCCCTAAGATGCTGCCATCTGACTACTTCCAGTTGCCATAGTTTTCACTGGGAAGAACAGTTCTTAGGAAATAGTAGACTTCAGTTATGCACTGTGTGATTGCCACTTGCTTATTCATCTGTTCTGGCAAGATTGTATCTATGGTAAACACTTTACAGTCATGTTCTCTAAATCCAGCTCTAGGAAGGACATCAGCCATCTAAACAGTATCCAGTTGGCAAGTCTTTGAGCTCTGCTTTTAGCCCATGCAGTCCTGAGAATCTATGCAGGAAAGTTATTTTAGTCCAACACCTTTCTGTCACTCTGGGCTGAAGAAAAAAAGCAACAATTCTTTGGATGAAACATTTAGCACTTCTTCTAAAAGAACATTGTCAGCTAGACCTCAGGCAAAACGGTGCGGATTTACTCTTTTCCCCATGGGGATGTCACGCAAAACGTATCAGCCAATGGTGTGTTTTTTTAATTCCTAAATGTAGGATTTTATGACATTTGAGGTGTCCGAGAATATCCCATGTGTCATAGTCACATCGGACAGTTTTCCATGGATGATGCAGCTGCCCTTGGATATCTCAAAAGTAACTGGATGCGTCTATGTGAACAACTAATTCAAATATAAGTTTTATATATATATATATATACACACATTCACTATCCATTGGAGCTAAAGACATGTGCCCTGTTGATTTACGTGTATATGTGCTGCCTACGTGTTGTGGAGGGAGGGGAATGCGTGCCCGCTGAGGCATAAGATTTTCCAATCTCTTGTTCTTGGATGCATGCACTGTTCTTGATCATATATGTATCATCTGATCCATGCATGTTATATACCATAGAATCATAGAATCACAGAATGGTTCGGGTTGGAAGGGACCTTAAAGATCATCCAGTTCCACCCCCCTGCCCTGGGCAGGGACACCTCCCAGTAGACCAGGTTGCTCCAAGCCCCGTCCAACCTGAGCTTGAAAACCTCCAGGGATGGGACATCCACCATTTCTCTGGGCAACCTGTTCCAGTTTCTTACCACCCTCATAGTGAAAAAATTCTTCCTTATATCTAATCTAAATCTACCTACCCTCTTTCAGTTTAAAACCATTACCCCTTCTCCTGTCACTACAGATCTTGGTAAAAAGTCTTTCTTCATCTTTCTAATAAGCCCCTTTATATACCAAAAAGCTGCAGTAAGGTCTCCCTGAAGCCTTCTCTTCTCCAGGCTGAATAGCATCTCTCTTAGCCTTTCTTCATAGGAGAGGTGGTCCAGCTCTCTGACCACCTTGGTGGCCTCCTCTGGACCTGCTGCAACAGGCCCATGTCTTTCTTGTACTGGAGGCCCCAGAGCCGGATGCAGTACTCCAGGAGGAGTCTCACAAGAGTAAAGTAGAGGTGGGGAATCGCCTCCCTCGACCTGCTGGCCACACTTCTTTTTCTGCAGCCCAGGATACAATTGGCTGTCTATCTGGACAGCAAGAACACATTGCTTGCTCATATCTAACTTTTCATCTGCCAATACCCCCAAGTCCTGCTCTGCGAGGCTGCTCTCAATCCATTCATCACTCACTCTCTACTAATACTGTTGATTGCCCTGGCCCGGGTGCGCTGGGCTTTGGTGAACTTCATGAGGTTCACATTGGCCTGCTCCTCAAGCCTGTCAAGGTCCCTCTGTTGGTATCTCTTCCCTCAAGCATTCCAACTGCACACACGGCTTGTATTACCCGCAAACTTGCTGCTGGCGCACTCAGTCCCACTGTCTATGTCATTTAATTAAGATATTGAACAGTACCGGTACCAGTACAGACCCCGGAGGGACACCACTTGTTACTGATGTCTGTTTGGACATTGAGCTGTTGACTGCAACTCTGTGGATGTGACGACGCAGCCAATTCCTTGTCCATTGAATAATCCATCCAGCAAACCATTATCTGTCCAATTTAGGGAGGAGGATGTTGTGTGGGACTGTGTCAAAGGCCTTACAGAAGTCAAGATAGATGACATCAGTTGCTCGTCTCTTATCCACCCCTGTAGTCACTCCATGGTAGAAGGCCACAAGATCAGTCAGGCTTTCTGCTTGGAAAGCTGATCATTCTTACACTGCAAGAAATAAAGTTGCTGCTTGCTAATGTACCAGCAGGCAAGAGGGACAGGAATGTGTTCCATGTACCCTGGCTCATAGAGCCCACAAAGGTTTTTGTCTTCTTGTGTATTTAGAATGTTCCATAATGATGTTAAATAATATCTTGTTTGGAGACCTCTGAGGACAACACTTCCTTAAATACAATTGATCTTGGAGAATATTGATTGCAGTTTGATATTCTGCTTCGCTCTTTATGCTAAATCTGTTTCTTCTATCCAGGTATCTTCTATAGAAAACAAGAAAGTCGTGTTTCTTTCTCTTCTCCATGCTTTTAGTATATTTTCTAGAAAGAAAGTGTTTTGTTGCTTCAAGTGAAAACAGGCCGATTTTTCACACGCGTGGGTGTTCCAGTCTCCTGCTGTGATCTTCATGTGATGGGCTTCATTGGGAAGCAAAAGTGATCTGCAGACCTAGTATTAAACTATGTGAGGGGACGCCATTTCTCTTACAGCACCCAGGTGCTGTTACAACACTGTGTTGGTACTCCATGAAAACTTAAGCCTCTAAGGGCAAACCTCCAACCTCACAAACCGTGAAGAGCAACGTGATTCACCTCTCCATTAGGGAGGTAGGAAAGTCAGGATTCTGCTTGAAAGGGTCAGATTAGCGTTACCTTGTTCGGATGTGGGAGAGGTCATTGGAAGATTCTCCTATCAGTTGATGTGGTATTGCCTTGCTGAACTGACGCTTAAGAGATAAATGAGTGACTTTGAAGCTTCTGAATACTGTGCTGGAAAATTATTTTTACATTTTGTGGTGACAACCAAACAGATGAAAATCTGAAAAGGCATTTTGGAGTGCGTGAAGGATTTTGAGCTATTTTGGTGCGTTAGCCTAATGCATAAATACACCATTTTTGGCCAGCGTTAGACAACCCAGGATGTTCATTCAGTAAGGAACATCTTTTCATATTTTGCTTACAGATGTTCAGAACAATTCTGTTTATCTGTATATTCATAAGCTTTTTGAAATCTGCATAGCTCAAGTGGCACTGAAATCAGAAGGGAAAAAGTCTGCTGTTGTTATTCATAAACTGGTTATGCACAATTACCATATAAAATATGCAGCTAACGATGATTTTCTTAAAAACAGGGCTTGTGGTTCAAGCTGTTAACATCTAAGCAGGCCATTTAATTTTCTTTTGGGTTTTTTTCTTTGTTTATCTTCAGTGACTATAATGTAAGAAAAATAGGTGAATATGCTTGTTTATTAACCAATATTAGTGAGAAGGCTTAGTGAACATAACAGTATTTTTAGTTAGTTCAACCCATTTATAATCTAGTCAATTCTCAGTACCTTTCTGAAGCATATTCTCTTGTACACGAGTCACATTTCTTAATAATTAACCATGCAATATAAAAGTATGCCGCATGGACTTAAATTCTGTGTTGAGTTACAGAAAATACTTGATTGTAAAGTTGTTTCACATTTCCTATGCAGCAAACCCACGTTTTTCTGAGGGATAGTATTGCCTTTTGCATACCAATTAGTCTTTTGATTGATTCTTGTATGTAGGAGCTCCAATTCTCCTTAAAACGTCCAGGCTTCCAAAGGTCATCCGGAAGACTTCTAAACGGCTGATGGAAGAGAGCGGAGAAAGGCAAAATTAATTTCTTGCTCTGTTACCTCCTATCCCTTTGGTCAGTTGGTGATTTACAAAGTTAATTCCATCTCTACTTCATCTTAGTTATACTTGAAGGAGAGGGCAAGGCAACCAGTAACGTCCACAACAGGTTGATGTTTACCGTGTTTTTGCTTTAAGAATGGAAATGGCGCGCAGAGGGTTTGACTCCATGACGTGGGGCTTATATTTGACGTACTTATGCATAAACAGCATGATCATTAAAGCCAACAACAGAAAATCTGACTAGCATTTTTCATGAGTTATTAATAGCTGTATAGAGAAAATGTAATATGGGAAGATATTTATTTCCTTCTCAGATTTCCCATTCTCTACAAAATACAGATGAATGTCCTATGGCAAACTAACAGTATGTTGAGACAGTGCCTTATATTACTTGAAAAGCCCTTCATTTAGACATCACAACACTATTCCAAAGCGGGTCTGACTCTCCTAAAATGTTTAAATGTATAATTAAACTAGAAATATTCCCTTCACTTTCCGTAGCTTATAAAGGGATCTGAAGGTTTTCATGAACAGAAACTAAGTCCACAAGATTAAAGTTGCCAAGCAGTAACGAGAATGGCTCAGAACATTTTCTTTTATTATTAAATCACTGTCAAGAGAATAGATTCCTGTTGTGCCTTTGTCTGTTCTTTTTTTTTTTCTTATAAGAACAGGATATAGGAATTTTAATGACTTATAGATTCTGTGAAGAATATCAGTGTTCACCATGCCCTTGATCTGTTCAACCTGCCTTGACGCTATTGGCCAATTGTTCCACCTTTCCCCTTTTCTTTTGCCTACTTCACCTGTAAGGAAGGAAGGAAAGGTCAGCCAAAGTACAAAATATGCTATTGATCAAAGTTAATGTCATGTACTGTAGATATTAGTATTTTGTATATTTACTTGTAGCAAATGAAGAACAGGATTTTGTAGAAAACATATAATTTTTATAAGTAGGCGACAGTTAGAATAACTTGTGTCTCTGTAATCATGAGACTATAGTCCTAGGATCCTCCTAGATGTGCAGACAAAACCTTGATACAACCCTGTAGACTGTAATTTGTCCTTGATGCAATTGCTAAGTCATGAAATAAAATGAATGTACCAATTTCACTTCAAAAAATCATTTGGAAGGTGATAGCAGATGCTGCTGCAACGTTAAAACCTTGGCAACAAGAAATATAACAGATGCATTGAATTTCAGTTACCTGCTATATCGCAGTTCTACCTAGAAAATTGTCTACGTTGACATTACTGCCATGTTCTTTTTCAACAGAAGAGCTTCTCGTTGACCAAGAAAACATCATTATACCTTAGAATACCAGGATACAGAAATGTTTTCTGTAGATTCATTATTTAAAAATAAAAGGCAGAATAAATACTTTTACCAACCTGAAAAACAAAAAGCTGCCTGTCCACGAGGGATGGCAGCTGCTCGGCTTAGTGACTTCTGCTACATCTTTGATCAAGGTTAAGTTTACGTTTCCATTTCAGAATTTGACTTCTCAGGGTTAATATCTCGGCCGATTCAGACTTGAAGAAATTACACTGATATTTATTATTTAGATACCTGATTGTGCCTTGTGGCAAATTTAAAATCCTAATAGCCTCACTGCTATCCTCTGTTCCTTTTAGCTATTTATCTCAGCGTTGCCCATAATCACAGGCTTAGGTAGTGGTAACACTATAAATACTAAATATATTATTTATTATTAACAACTTTATTTGAATTGTATTCCACTGAGATGTGTTGTTTCTGTCTTTCTCATCTCCTGGTTTTATTAAAGATATATATAAGATGAAAATGTGATAGCCCTGGAGGTTGGAGGAGCCATTACAGAAGAAGTCAAAGACAAAATCTTCTGACCTGGAGCCTCCACTGAGTTCCCAAAGGACCTTCATTTTCAGAAGGCTCTGGCAGGATTAGGCTGTGATGTTCACCATGTCACTGTGCCTGAACACTGAAGGTGCAGCAGGAAGCTGCTTCTCATTTTAGGCGTGGGAACATGGTGTATTTGTGAAAAAAGATGATGTTACCAAAGGGCTCCCTGTTGTTATTATGGCTAGTGGGGTTTTCTTCCATTTTGTTTTTGCTATGGAGACACTTGAAAAGAAAAAAAACCCAACAAGGCCAGTCTACTCAGGCTACCAAACTGTCCTCCCTGAAGTAGTGATTACTACAGGTAGTAACTCCAATGAGGTCACCTGTGGCCGTTCGTGTCCATGAGAACCATTCTTGGTACGTAATAGTTGAAGTATTGAGCAAACTGATACTACAAGTCAAAGAAAGAGGAAAACAAAAAGCAAAAGAATGTCATGAGGGCTAGAGACCAGAGATGGAAGAAACCAGGGAGAAGCTACAGCTTTTGGGAGAGCATTGCTCTAGAGGTAAAGCAGATGGTAGAACATGTTTGTGTTTTCCCTGTATTTCTTGTTTGCTGTGGTGCATTTGTGTTATTTTGCTGCTCCTGCTGCATATTCCCCCAGCTGAAATCTTTGTTCCTTTAGTGGCACATGACTGAAATGTTTTTGGAGTAATTTGGATATTTCTGAGAATGTTTTTTTCCTGAAATTGGGAGAGTACTGAAATTACTACGTGTAAACATAACCCAGTTTGACTTACTCCCTTTATGGAACATGTTCCTATGCTGGCATATAAAAGTTTGTAAATTGAATACTGTCTCACCACGACAATTAAGATTTTGAATAATTCTACAAGTGACCTTCAGAGTTTCTATGTCATGGATGAATGATGAAAATAACTAATTACAAGAGTTTTACTTTCTTCCTGTTGCTCAGCCGTTCCCAAGAAGACTATTTAATCTCAATTTATAATTAGCAAAATTATGATAGTCAAGTTCTGCTCTGTCGTACATTTGCAGACTCACACACTCTCACGACTTTCTCCAGGTGAGAAGAATTTGGTCCGTGAATAGAAGTAGAATTTGGTCCAGTGAAAGAAGAGGCAGAGCCTTTGGGGTCCTCATGGCTGTAGTAGCAACAGGTTCTGCATTTGGTGTGAAGTAACAACAGGGTAAAGGACACTTTGAGAGGGATTTTGGGAAAGCCAGAGCTCAAGGGAGTTCACTGAATTGCTCACAAAACTGTAGAAAGATCATCCAAATCCTTTTGGGAGTGTGACACATAGTAGTAGACAACTGCCCTGTATTACTGATTTAGAGGCTTAGAAAGAGAAGACAGAGGACAAGGAAATAGCTTTTTTTCAGTTAGCTGGATACACTGAGAAAACCAAATAAAAATAATTCTTGGGTCAATGCATATTTTTTTTCCCTGATTAGTTTTGACTAACATAAAAACCAAAGAAATGAAGAAATTGAGACCACGGAGAGCACTGATTTTGTTTTAAATAGTTCCTAAATTTTTAGGAAGGATTAAAGTAGTGGAACCATATTTTAGAATGTCACTTTGGCTTGAACTAAAAGAAAAATCAAAATATTTCATTATGAGAAGAACAACGTCCCACTTTTCACCATTCTTTTTCACAATAAGTTAAACCATCAACAAAATTGCAAAATTTTTTTGTCAGACTCAGGATGCATTTGGGGGAAAAAAGGCTCATAAAATAGCAAAAGATTACAACTGTGCACAGCAAGAAATATTTTCTAAGAGAGATCAAGCAGTCTGTCTGAGGAGTCCTAACTTATCTTTATCAAGAGATGAAGGATACTTCAAGGAAGTCATCTTTCAATTTAATTGCTGAAGATTTGCTGTGGACTAGGACTTGAGTATATCCGTTATAGGTGTGTCCTTTTTAGAAGAGACAAAAATCTTTAAAATGCTTTGGGGCGCTAAAAGCTGCAGAGATTGTAAATCTGGGAGAGGTTGTAAATTGCGATTGAGTCACACTTCTGGTGTAAGAGGAGGTGTAAGATGTCATGAAGTATCAAAACCTATTGCTAGGTGGGCTCCATCACTTTATGTTTGTCTGCTGTCGGGTTGGAGGCCCTAAACACCGCTGTAATCACAGGAGTAAGCTATGAAGACCAAGCTACTGAAGAGACTATTATCTGTTTTTTATTTAAATACCCAAAGTGATAGAAAATCTGCCTTTTCCATCAATAGGAAACTTCCCCACAGCAGTAGGGTGCAACAACCCTCCTGATCGATTTGTAGAAGGACTCAGCTTAGATCATTTTAACACCGCAGCAGAAATCTTTGCCGTCAGAGCTCAAGGGTTAATCCACAAGCCACACGAGATACATCTGACAAAAAACAACTGAGGTGCAATTGAGACACGGACTCCTTCTGCTTTTTGATCATTGACTTCAGGATCCTTTACAAAAAATGCGTGTTCCTGTGCGAGACCTGTCTGCTCCTGCAGCCTGGGCAGGAGGGACGGCGGACCACTCCGTTCTTGATCCCAGGATCGAAGATTTATTTAGTGAAATACGTTAGGCATTGTTTGACTGACTGGGTCACTCAAAGGTTTATTTGGTTCCCCACTCAGGAGCCAAATCCCCTTTTTATTTAAGCTATCCTTCAGGAAACTTTTGGGATATACAATCTCGCAAAAGGGAGAAAATAAAGGGAAAGTATTAGACTAACTGAAATTTAACTGCTGCGTTGTTTCACACCAAGGATGCATTTAGTCTAAAAATCTACTTCAGCGAAAGTTAGCGCAAGTTCAGTCTTCATATACCTCACAGCTTCCAGATATTTCAGTGATTTAGTATTTAGTAATCACTGATGGCCTTTTCTGTATTAATTTGTCGATCCATTTGTTTAAAATGATTTTATTTATGGCATTCACAAATATGAGAGGAAAATTCTGGTTTCATTAACTCTAGTGCCAAACCTGCGCAGGAAGTTTTGAAGAAAACTTGCTACAGTTAAACAATAGTTTGCTAAAGGTTATTACATGCCAGCTAGGTATCAATACATCTGGGAACGAAGTATTTATTCTGAGGAGTGAGTAAAAAGAGCTTCATTTGCTTTACTGACACTCTGTCTTATTAATGAGTATTCCATAGTTACATGGTGTATCTCTGTACCATCAGTAGAGCTCAAAGCAACAGCCAAGCCGGGAAGTGGAGAAAAACCAAGGTAATGGGGAAAAAACAAAGAGCAGATCCAGCATAGGAGATCTGAAAATATCAGATTATTTTTTTTTCCTTCTGAACGGTTACTGCTTTGAAACCCTTCTGTAATGCATCTTTGGAGGCTTTCACTTTGGTACCAGGAAGGAGATTTTTCTTCATGGCTGCACGTCATATGGCATCAGCCTCCCTGGTGTCCTTCATGCACAACGCTACAGGCAGGAAGGGTTTTTTTTTACCCCATAGTTATAATAGCTGCTGTCGTTCATCTACACTGAATTCAAATTGCATGCGAACTGTGACCACCAACAGTACTAAGAGATTTCCACATCAATGAGATCTCTTCAGCCTGTTGGTATGGACAAAGTGGCCAGTCCAAGGTAACTGGCCTTAAACCTGTACTTCAAAGGAAGGAGAAGCCACCTGCCTCAGATGGAGTCCACTTGGAGCTGCAGATGCTCTTAAAAAAATCAGCAGGGTAAAGTCTCCTGAAAGGATGTCTCCTCTTTAGCTTCTAGAGACACTTCTTTGTTATCAACACTACTGACATCCCCAGAAGCGTTGTCGCAGCTATGCACAGGCTGTATCTATGTCAGTAAACTGAACAGGACACAGATTTGGGCAATACAGGTTTTGGTTGTCCCTGACAAGGTCATAGCCAGGCCAGTAGCCCATCCTGGGCAATTCCTGGACACAGTGATGGTTGACGTGGTACAGATACTCAAACCCAATACGCCGTGTGGATGCACAAACCCTGTCTAGTTTAGTTGCAAGTTAAGTTCTGTTGTGCCGTTGGCCGTGCAGCCAGAGAGTAATCCTGTTGTATTTACTGACAAATATTTTGCACTGAGAAACTCAGTGCACTTTTTGGACTGCCCTACTCTTGTTTTCAATCTTTTTTGAGGTGTATTGTCTATACTGACATTCACAACCAGCCCTTCAAACCCGTGGATCCTAGGACTTCTCTGGCTGGGAAGAAGCAAGAAGGAATTACCATCTTTGCCTCCTCAACTCCGCACGCAGTGAATGCCTGGAGTCACTCCTGTACCTATTAATGAGCGCAAAAATATATCGTGGCAGTGTTTGCGTACACATGTGCCCACAGTGGTAACACACAAATCAAATCTGCCTGGAAAAAAAACCAACCCCAACATGTGGCTAACCTTATTTTTTGTCTACTGGTTCCCCACTTGGTTTTATCCGGTGTTTATTCAGTGAAGCGATTCAATTAGAAACTATTTTTATTTTCTTTCCGAGGAGTGAAAAATGTTAATTGTAGCTGAAATGCCTTCGAGTGATTCTGTTCTAATGTCACATTTCCATAAAGTCTATACAGTTTGCTTTCTGCTAATATAGTACAGCAGTAGAACAAAAATACTAAAAAAGTGTCGTTAATGTTTTGAATGCTAGACTTGGCATGGACTATGACCTTGCTTGGTAAAGCACAGGAAAAAAAATAAGGTCCTTTCTTCCCAGAGTGTGCTGTATAAGACTCAGAGAAAAGACAACAGATTGCTGCAGACAGTTAGAGAAATCAAAAGAAACTATAGGAGAATTTTAATTAATAAGATAAGCCGTCATCTCAGCCTACCAGTATGTACAGCCGTTGCCTAGTTTTGAGGAGAAAGGAAGTGAATGGAAAGCAGTTCCAACTGTGCTGTCCTTGGGTTCCCAGGCTGTTACTGGGTTTTAAACCAGAGCATGACGCAGACTGTGATGATTCTTCTTCTCAGGAATCTCATCAGTCATGAAAAGTAGAGCTGCGCTCCTGTTAGCTAGTACTAGAGCATTTGGTAGCATCTGTTGTAGCACCTCTGAGAGAGGTAGGATGCTATTCTCACCAAAAGCATGAGGTCAGCTGGTGAGCCTGTGTGGCGTCCCAGTGGAGGGGTGGCTTTGGCTGTCATTAGGTTGTGGCATTTTAATATGAAGAAGTCAAAGGAACAAGTATAATGTTAATGGGTGATACTCAACACATTTCTGTTAAAGGGCTGGTAATCTACGCCTACGTCCAGTTTAGAAACTTCTCAGGAGCACCTAGATGGAGATGGCAGAAATCTTTCAGCATAAGTGGGAGGCAGCTGGGAGCAGGGAGTAGTTATGCGCTCAAGGCAAGTCATGGTACTCTCTGGAGAGTTGTTTGGAGAGAAAGGCTTCATGGCCCGTGGGCATTGTTGAGTTCTTCATGGCCCTGTCATAACACTTCTGCCTCCCCTCTTGTGCCTCCTTTCAGGTTCAGTCCTTCTGGAGGCAGAGGAAATGGAGATACTTTCAAGTACTTTCAGATACAGCTGTGGCTGCCCCATCCCTGGAGGGGTTCAAGGCCAGGCTGGATGGGCTTTGAGCAACCTGGGCTGGTGGGAGGTGTCCCTGCCCAGGGCAGGGGGGTGGGACTGGATGGTCTTTAAGGTCCCTTCCAACCCGAACCATTCTGTGATTCTGTGATTCTATACTCGTGCATCAAATTGCTCTAGCAATTGTTTTATCTTCCTTCTCTGCAAGCAGAGTAACCGTTGTGTTCAGCCCAGGAGCCAGCTAAACAGCAGAAATCTGCACTGAAGCTACAACATGCATTATAGCTGGCAGCCTCGACTAAGACGCACCTCCTTAATTATAAACATTAGAACAGATTTTGAAACAAGGTAAAATTTTGCCACCACTGTGCGGCTTTAAATTAGGACTTGTTTATCCTTCTAAAGCATGTTCAGCTTAGCCGTGAGTTATCCGCCTCACTGATGTGAAAGAATACTTTCCTCCTCAGAAGGACGCTCTGGTTTAAAGGAGGCTCTCCAGCCTGTGTCATTAAGAAGGACATAATTTTTGCTGGTCATAACTTTCCTTTTTTCATCCTGTAAAGGTGACAGGTACTAGGTACTAAACTGAAAGTTTGCATTATCATCAGCTACCGTGATTACCCATTGTTTACTTCTTTTTTTTTTTCCTCTTTTTTTTTTTTTTCATTTTTGTCTTATAATTATAGTGGTTTAGATTTCCTGGAAAGGATACAGGGTTTAATCATGTCATTATCTGTGCTGAATGCTGTGAAAATTCTTTGTTCCAACTCAAGTGGAACACCATTATAATACTCTTATCATCTATTAAGAAAGTAATAAATTGGGCCAAATTGATCCTAGACATAATTCTGCTGATGTCAATGGCGTTACATCAGGAAGAAATTTGTCTCTGTCTGTTAATACGATGATAAGATAAAAGAGAAAAGTGGCTACCAAGTAGCAAACAAGTCTTGGAAAAAGAAGGTCCTTTCTTATGGATCAGGCCCTGTTTGTGCAATGTTTTGAAGCTACAAAGCATTGCAAGAGCGCTAAATATTGTCGTTGTTATTATGTCTATTATTATTATTTTCCAAATGGACTGTGTATGGTGAGGCAAATGGTCAGGATTCTATTTCATTCTTCTCCTTTCGATTTTTGGCAGTGCACTTTTCTTCAGCAGAGCTGACCCCGAACCAGCGGTAGCTGCAGATGGGACCATTATTTTTCACCGCTTCATTTATTTTGGTTTAACAAATGGCTTCATTTTATTTCTTGCCTCATTCCTCTCTGTTCGGGGACAGTTTAGCCCTTCTGCAGGTGTTCAAAGATGTTCAAAGACAGGAGTAATGTGTAATGAGTTCTCCACTCACAATGCAGTCTCCCAGCCTGCCTTTGTCATCCATTCAGAAGTCTTTACATGAAGATAAAACTAAATGAAAAAATATAGACTGGGATCTGGTGTCCTTAGTGTGTGAGCTGAATTTAGGCACGAAGCTTGAAAGCACAGAGAAGGTAGGCTCCAATTGTCATGAATTAAGTAGGTCAGGTTTTGGATGGGGAGGGGACCTTTTCTTCCTTCTGCTTCTGAATGTTCAGCAACATGTGATCCAAAATGGAAACGTGGTGGGGACAGAAGCAAACAAGATGAGATTCTCGCACAGGAAAAAGCACAGATCCCTGATTTGGCTTCCCACAGTGTATCTGCCGTGAAACTGTTATAAGGTATTTCAAAAAAGATGTTAACAATGAGAATAGGTTCCAGGACCTCACCCTTCCTTCTCTCCTCCTCTCTGCCCCACACTGCCCCAATTAGTAGAAGAAAATGAGCTTCCCATCTGGCTTTATGGCATCCAAAGAAGAGGAATGAGTCTGGTGAGGGGTCTGGAGCACAAGTCTGGTGAGGAGCGGCTGAGGGAGCTGGGGGTGTTCAGCCTGGAGAAGAGGAGGCTGAGGGGAGACCTTCTGGCTCTCTACAGCTCCCTGAAAGGAGGGGGTAGCCAGGGGGGGTCGGGCTCTTCTCCCAAGGAACAGGCCATGGGACAAGAGGAAATGGCCTCAAGTTGTGTCAGGGGAGGTCTAGACTGGATATTAGCAAAAATTTCTTCCCTGAAAGGTTTCTCAAACATTGGAAGAGGCTGCCCAGGGAAGGGGTGGAGTCGCCATCCCTGGAGGTATAGACGTGGTTTAGTGGTAGGCTTGGCAGTGCGAGATTGATGGTTGGACTCAATGATCTTAAAGGTCTTTTCTGACGTAAATCATTCTGTGGTTGTATAACCTTGCATTTATGGCTATGCAGTGGCCTTGCTTCATCAGGACAAGTAACGAATGTGCTTCCTGAGCACATCCTCTATCCTGGTAGTTAGGATGCTCTCTAGAGATGTACATCTCTTAGTTTGAGAGTCATTTGGGATCCAGACATCAAACTGCCTGAGCAGGTGTTTGAAATGAGGGCTGTCACAGCAAAGGTGTGCAATATTGTTGTACCAACTCCCACTGTTTCAGATCTAATTAACTAGGAAGACCAAAATACTCTTTCTGGTCTTTCCTAGAGATTCAGACACATTGAAGCCCACCAAAGTCTCTAATGATTAGCAGTACCTCTTGATATAGCAGTGGGGATTTAAGGAACTTTCCATAATAAAGAGCATTATTTCTAAAGCCTGCTTGAAGGATGACTATTTCAGGCAGCTGTGGAAAAGAATTCATTAAAAAGGGAAAAATTTTGCAGCAAAACTGCATTTGTTGCGACTGCTCTTGAAATAGACAGTGCTGATCTTCTTCTAAAGGTGCGGAAATAAATAGTGTCACAACAGATAGAGAAGGCAAATTCTGCAGACCCATGGTGTGTAAAGCCAAGTGTCTTCCTGCATATTCATCTATTTACTGCCTTCCATTCTTCTCTAATTCTTTTATTTTCAATATGATAATAGACTCTTCTCCATGCAGACTCATTGTTACCATGAAATGGAATTTGTCTACACATGATATGTGCATATAACGTGTAAGGGCGGAATTCATCAAAACAATTGATCTATGAGCAGGGATATCACTTAGTTGCGTTTTGCCTCCTTTATTCTCATCTTTCCGCATTTGAATTGTTAAACAGGAGCTCTGCTGCGGTGTCAAAGAGTATCTTACAAAAGCTGTTGCCATAGTGTTACTTCTAGATATGAATTCTTTTTATATCACTGTTATGGTAAGTGGTTATTTATTTGTACGTAGGCCTATTTAATAGCTCTTAATTAGGAGAATGGTGCGGAGTTTGAGGAACAACTTAACTATTAGAACGACTGCTCCCATTGTATTTGATAGAAATCAGATAAAACTTTTTCAGATAATGTTTTTCAGAAAGTTGGGAGAAAATAGCTCCCTCTTTTCTCACCTCTTCCAAGAATCCCTAAACTACCGCTGTAGTTGTCACACCAGCAATGCAACCTTCCTCTCTTCTTTTGAAACCCCTCCCAGAAAGGAAACTTCTCCCGGAATGCAACAGGGGAACATCTTCCCATTTAATTACACTCGTACTGAAAATGGGTAACGGAAGTTTCTCTCATGCAGCTCCACGCTGTTGGTTGGTGTGTGCTTGCTTCCCTTTTCTTGCTCTTGCCTTTCACGTTCCTCAGCAGCGGTTTTAATGCTGGACTTTGCCTGGCAGCTCTTTGGAGCAGAACGGATTGCAGAAAGGAGGAGGAGCGCCTCAGCTGGGCTGGTACCTTCAGGCTCAGCTGATTTCCTTCTATTCCTGGCTCCGAGGCTGACTTGGATGACCTTCAGCTCTTCCTGGCTTATTGTCCTCATTTATAAAAAAGGATATACTTTATCTTATGGTGTAAAGCCCTTTGAAATCTACAGCTGTGTGGATTTTTCTGGTACTGAGTGTTGGAGGAAAGCATAGGTAACAAGGGGAAATCTAAAGTTTTTTATCTCCTGTAGTCACAGAGAATTTCAACTGCTATATTTAGGTATTTATATCTCTAAATTGTTTTATTCAGCTGAAAAGGAAATTTGTATCTGAACATTTTACATGAAATATAATTTTTTAATCTCCATTTTAGAATTCTGATTCCTTTCTAGTCCTGTAGGATGCAGAGGTAGATACTGTAGTGTATCATAGAAATCTTCTTTGGCCACTTTATAATTGTCCAAATTTTACGATATGTGATAATACATACTGCATGCTATGTCTGCCCCCCAAACCTGCTCTGTTTATTTCATGAAAGCATTACTTTTAATTGAAATAAGCTTTCAGACAGAGATTTTTACAGCTCTGCAGAATGCGACTTGATGGCTTCGTTCATATGCAACGCATAAGCGCTAAATTCATTGGAGTTATTGTTTTCATTTATAATGCAGTTACTGACAAAAAGATCTGCCCCTAAAACCTTTGTAGTTTTGACATATTAAATATAACAAAGAAGTAATAGCAAAGGTAATATTTTTTTTTCCATTTTATGGGCTGTAACATACTGTCTCCTTCATTGAAGACTTTCTATGAAAATTGGGTTTTAAAAAATCTCCTGCAGAAATGTTCTAAAAAAACTTAATTCTCCTATGAAGGTTTTTATTCCCCCAGAATTATTTAAAACTCTTTTTCTGCATCTCTTTAATTGAATGCAGCAGTATTTCAGCGCTACGAGCCAAGGTAAATCTTATTTCATTGTAAAACTACTACGTTGACACAACCAAAATAATAATAAGAAGAAAAACCCTCGGGGAAAAAAAACCCCAAACCCTGAAGGCAGAAATTACTGCTTATGCAAGGACAGTGTTAGTGGTTGTGCCATTCCCTTTTAAATAATTCCTCTCTAATTGGTAACCCAATGTAATGGGTAAGTGAACATATTTCACAGCAGCAGCTGTTGGATGTTCAATGACTGGAAAATACAGTGATGGTTAAGTGTATGGAGTACTCATCCCATCAGTAAGAGTAAGTTAATCATATACAATTCACTGAACAGTAGAGTTGCATTTGCAGAGCAGTGGGCTGCCTTTTAATTGTTGGAGGTCTTTCTCAATATCTTGCAGTATCTTTTGTCTCAGCTGTAGCAGTTTTGGTTGCATCCCTAAAACTGTCAGTCTTCCTTATTTTTGCAAGGGCCTAACAATTCCTCCTTCACAATGCAGCTTAAATTGGACCAGATGCTGCATCAATAGAGCAGTCTGCCCATCTCAGAGGCATTAAGCCCAAAATTATTTAGAAAATTGAAGCCTTTAACATACTCTGGATTAATGTGATTAAGTAGAGCTTGCTTTAATTCATAGCCATCTATTCCTTTATTAATAGCCATTTCATCAACAGGAGCAGCACATATGGGTACAAGATGACTGAAAGTTAAATTGATTGCTGTAAGCCTGTAAGAAAAGCATTTAATGTTTCAATAATAACTGATGTAAGACTTCACTGTGGGGCATTTTAGATAGATTTAGACCAGCTTATAGACACAGTATTTATTAACATCTTTTAATTTTTAATATAAGCTTGCTAAATGAAAGTTGGTTCTTTTTTTATTTTTAATCCCTTCTTTAAGACTGCATTTGATACACAAGATCAGTGCGTTTATAAAGGAGAGTCTCTCGTGAATGATAACAGCTGGTCCAGGGCATAGCGGAGTCGAGACTTCTATCAGGCTTAGGAAAAGATAAAATGTAGCAGAGGTTAATTTTCCATGAGTATATATACCCATGCATCCTCCAACGACACACATTTCTGATCCTATCGTCATTATAGGTACTGAAAAAGTGTGTGCTAGCTCAAGTACGACCTATAATACAGGGAATCCATCACTCACGCACTCAAACTCCTTTTTTGGGGAGGTTTCAGGTGGTCCTTACTTATTTCCCAACTCAGTAATTATATACGTGCAAATGTATACATATACACACATGTAGGGAGAGGAGAGAAACGTTAGCAGTATGACCCGATGCCATGGAGATGACCATTCCAACAACGTGCAGTTGGAGAGATCTAATCCCAGTACCTGGGAATCTTCCCTGGTACTGTTTCATTTTCTACTACAGGCATAGTCTTAACTTCTGCTAAAGGTAATGGAGGCCGAAGTTTCTTTGTATGTTCAAACTGTGCTGTGTCATCCAGAATGAGTCTATAAATTTAAACTGGAGAATAGAAGTAGCTGTAATTTATGACCATATTTATTGTCAAGGTGTCGAATCATAGAAATGCTGGTTGGAAGGGACATGTGGAAGTCTTTACTTCAAACTCTCATCTAAAGCAGGACCATCTTCAACACTCAATCAGGTCATCTCTGGCTTTGTCTGGCTAGGTCAGGAAAAGCTCCAAGGATGGAGGTTATGGAAGCGTACAAGGCAGCATGCTCCACTGCAGCATTGGCCTCCTGGTGACAAAGGTTCTCCTAATGTCCAATTTGAACCTTCCAGGTTGCAGCTTATGGCCATTGCTACATGCTATACTGTCTATGACTGCTGAAGAAAGAAGACTTTGTTTACATCATTGCTGTAACTTCCCATCAAATATTTTAGACTGGAATTAGCTTTCCCTTTAGCGTCCTCTTTGACAGACTCAGCTTCCTGCAGGTTGTATGTGTATGGCCCTTGCCATGTTGGTAGCTCTCCATGGACCTGCTTAGTTACTCAACATCCTTGAACTGGTCAGCAATTTGGCCTTCTTCGTGCAGAAAAAACCAAAATGCTAATGTCAGTGTCATCTTCTGTGTAATTACATTTTCACACACTTAATGGTTAAAGGGGCCACCAAATAATCTAATCTTCAAGCTATGGCACACTTCTACAGTTTGTCCATGGCAGGGGGTTAGAACTAGATGATCTTTAAGGTCCTTTCCAACCTAAACCATTCTGTGATTCTATTCTATGATTCTATATTTCCACATTGATGCTCAGATAACTGTAGCGCTATGTGCCATATACAAGAAGCCGGCAATGGAAAAGTGCTGTCAACATACAAGGCCTCAGCGGTGGCAGAAGATTTCACTAAATACTCTTAGATGATCCCAGGGGAAAGCTCTTCACTTTCCTGCAGAAAAAGGGAGAGATGAAGGGGAAAGAGCAAAACACATTAATTGTCCATCTGACATGGAGAAATATCTCCTCCCATTCCTTCCTCTGCAGTGTGGACCATGTAAACCAGACACAGAGTACCGGGCAATCCTGTCCTCACTGTCGGGGAATCTGTGCTTCAGTGGAAGGCAAAAATGGAAGAAAGACAGAGAATACCTCTGGCTAGTGATAGAGAGGGACATGGGGGATATTGCTTTCAGAGCAGTCGAAGCTCCAAAGTGTAAGAGTCGACTATAGTTATTGTTTTAATGAGAGCTGGAAACTATTATGAGTGCCGAGCGTTATGGAAGTGATCTTCTCAGTAAAGCTTGTGAAGGGAACGAATGACTTGGGGGTACTCGTGGATGAAAAGCTGGACATGAACTAACAATGTGCGCTTGCAGCCCAGAAGGCCAATCGCATCCTGGGCTGCATCAAAAGAACCATGGCCAGCAGATCCAGAGAGGTGATTCTCCCCCTCTATTCTGCTCTTGTGAGACCCCACCTGGAATACTGTGTCCAGCTCTGGAGCCTTCAGCACAAGAAAGACATGGAGCTGTTGGAGCAGGTCCAGAGAAGGGCCACAAAGACGATCAGAGGGCTGGAGTGTCTCTCCTATGAAGACAGGCTGAGAGAGTTGGGGTTGTTCAGCCTGGAGAAGAGAAGGCTCGGGGGAGACCTTATAGGGGCCTTCCAGTACCTGAATGGGGCCTACAGGAAGGCTGGGGAGGGGCTGTTTGCAAGGGCATGTAGCGATAGGACGAGGGGCAATGGTTTTAAACTAGAGCAGGGCAGGTTTAGATTAGACATTAGGAAGAAGTTCTTTACACTGAGGGTGGTGAGACACTGGCCCAGGTTGCCCAGAGAGGTGGTGGAGGCCCCATCCCTGGAGACATTCAAGGCCAGGCTGGATGAGGCTCTGAGCAACCTGATCTAGTTGAAGATGTCCCTGCTCACTGCAGGGGGCTGGACTAGATGACCTTTAAAGGTCCCTTCCAACCCAACACATTCTATGATTCTATGATGGACAGAGCCATAGTTTCATAGATTCTGGTGCTGTGGATGATCACCATGACCATCCCTGCTGGCCTCTTGCATCTGCAGACTGTAGAATGGAGCACACAAACTTGACTTAAAAATATCTTCAGAACATAAGTAATGTCAGGCATTTATCCCTCAGTGTTAAGAAACTGCTTTTTATTACAGGTTGAATTAATGTAACCTCAACTTTTAGCCACAGGATCTTCCCGCGCCTCTTTCTCTTGGAAGGACCGGAGCTCTTCTCAATAAGAGAAAAATAGATCTCCAAGGAGTTGTATCTGTGAGAAAGAAATTTGTGCCCCTCATTTTGCCAGATTTGATGTTATTAAATTCAAATAGATCTCACAGTAGTAGGTACTGTACAATAAACATAAATGCGAGCACAGTGATTAACGGTATTTGAATACATCACTTCCTTGAGTTTTGGTGGGTTTTTTTTCTTAATAGATTAACAATTACTTTTTTTTCCTCATTGTCTTCTGAGTACTTTTGGGCATCCAAATTGGATATTTCTTTTTGGATGAATTAATGTCAAGGAATACTGGTTTCACTTGAATTAAAATCCTTTCTTTGCTTTTCTTAAATGCTCCCATTTAAATGGGAATTTTAGAAAGGATACAAGTGACCTGTAATTTAAAACTCTTGATTTGTGACTGGTTGAATAGAAATAATGGATAGTCAAGTACAATGAATGTTCGTTAGGTTTAAGCAGGAGGTAAATGCTTTCACTGGTCTAATGTGAAGTATAATATTTACATTTTAGAAAAAAAAAGCAAAAATATTTTCTGTTATTTGTAAGTAGCAGTATAAACAGTACACTGTTTACTGGAGTCAATTTTAATTAATTGTATCAGTGGCTGAAATAAAGGTTGCTCTTATTGGCCTATTACAGCATAATTAATCATCGGTAATAATTCATTTTCCGTGACTTCTTGAGGTTAAGCATTGGCACAGCCATTCATTAAAATTGGGGTGAGAATTAATAATGTCTAAAAGGTTTCCACAAAAAAGTGAAATCTCTGTAAAGATTTATTAAAGGCTAATGATTGATCTACTTGCCTTTATTTTATAAACCTGATCTCAAATATGGGTCATGCAGCTGTAGAAATATATTAGCTGTCGTTTGATCTGTTTCCAGCAGTTAATGGTCTTTGTGAAACCTATGACACTGTGTGGCATATTTTTCACGGTGTCCTTAAGAAGATGCTTGTCATCACTAAGTGGGGTTTTATGCTCAGGGTGAGATTCTAGGAATGAAGAATTCCACTTACCATAATCACAAATGAGATATTCTAAAACGTTCATGTAGCCTCAGATGGTGCTGGCCATAGAACAAGCCGCCTCTTCTCATTGCAGAGACCTTCACGAGGTTGGTTGGGCAAAAAAAGCTTGCAGTCAAGGAACTGTTAATTCTTTCCAGAAGTTTCAGTGGGTGGCAGGGCTGTCTCTTATTCTGTATTTATACAGCACCTTGCCCAGTGAGATGGCAGCTACAATTTGCAATGTAACGTCCAGGTATTATAATAATGAAATAAGGCAGGAAAGGGAGGAGATGTTATTTTCTAGCAGAAAGACAACCCATTGCTCTGTTGTACACTCAGTAGGATCCCCCTGAGGAGCTGTGGTTGCAAAGAACCCCTCGCTAGTGTCACCGATTTTATCTTCATGATTAAAGAAAATCAAACCTTTTCCTAAGTGTGCCTCAACACCATCTACAGTTCATGGAGAACAACTTATGGTTCCCTCATGGTGGATGAAGAGCTGCCTTGAGCCACCTGATTAGTGACGCCAGAAGAGCTCAGCTGCCTTGGTCTTCACACTATCCTGATTACCAGGCTGTAGGCTATGACATCATTTCTCAAAATGCTTTGTGATGTCAAAGGTCAGACTGCTCATCAGAAAAGGATTCTTTGGGAGACAGGGCATATAAGTGCACAGCTTAGATGGCAACTACATTTCCTTGATTAACCTTAAGTTGTACGGTAGCGAACCTGCTTCCAGTGAGTTCTCTGCAGTGTCCTGGCATTGTCTTGTCTGCCAGTCCAATCTTCTGCATTCAAACTCACTTCATTGTCATAGAATCACAGAATGGTTTGGGTTGGAAGATCATCTTAAAGCCCACCCAGTGCCACCCCCTGCCCTGGGCAGGGACACCTCCCACCAGCCCAGGTTGCTCCAAGCCCCGGCCAACCTGGCCTTGAACCCCTCCAGGGATGGGGCAGCCACAGCTTCTCTGGGCAACCTGGGCCAGGGGCTCACCACCCTCAGAGTGAAACATTTCTTCCTAATATAACATATATAACATCCCTATTCTATATAAATAATCTAATTATTTAATAGCCAGGCCATTAAGTTGTTGGTCTTTCATCACGCTACACCGAATGTCCATTTACTTTTCCCCAACACTCTCTAGATATAGAAATTGTCAAGATTTTATCTTTTTAAGCTCTTATCCACTCACACAATTTGTTTCTGTTAAAGACTTTTGCAGAAAACAGGTTGCTTGGGCATTTTTAGAACCCTTTATTAGCTTTGGTGGACTTAGAAGCGTTTGTGGAGTATAAATTAATTCTGAATTTTCATCCCTGCTCTGGTTTTGCTGGAAGCCCTCTGAACGCCTGTCGTCATGAAGTTCTCTGCTCTGTGGCTGTCTCTTTTCAGTTTGATGTCTGGGAGAGGCCTCTGGTGACACCAAGTTGCCTGTACCGCTTTTTTTTGCATATTTGTTTTTGGCAAATCATGAGGGAAATCACGATCCCAGTCACATTTGTGTACATCATATAACTGTCAGATTAGTTTAGTAACAGCTAGATAAGAAAGACAAGGTTTCACAGTACAAATACAGCAATCTATCCCCCCCCCCCTTTTTTTTTTTTTTCATTCTAGCCTACAGTTCTCAGGTATTAAGGTATGTACAGTTTTCTTCCAAGCACTCTGTTGGTGTTCGGACTGACAAAGAGTGAGAACTGGCGTATTTCAGAAATCTAACCTTGCATTCAGAGGTCTCCTCAGAGCAGTAACCTCTTACTGAAATCACTCTAGAGAGAAAAGGGCAAAACTACAATTTTGGTTATTCTAATGGCAAAGAATAGGTATTAGAATATCTTACTCTCATTTATTCTTTTCTATATTCCAGATTATTTAACATTTTCCAACTCTTAACATTAAGCTTGCTATAAATAGGTGTCCCCAGGTATTATATTTACCTCCGTTTGTCCCTTTTCAAAGCTGTTCTCAATGCATGGCATATTCTTCACATTTCTGTTATTCTTTGCCTTCCATTATGCCCATTTATTTAAGGAAATTCTCTGTGTTGCGTAACTGTAGTACAGAGGCTTTGCAGCTAAAAGCTGTGAACTTTTAAGCAAAAAATCGATCATATTTTCTGCTAAATTGACAACGAAAAATATTCCCTTTATACATTGAAGCTGGATTTCAGTACTGTGGCGCATATATATGTGTATATATATATTATTTTTTTTCCTCTTCACTTTTCCATCTATGCTTTTTCTGTACCAGAGCAGATATATTAATTTTTATATATATATTCTCTTCGCTTTTCCATCTATGCTTTTTCTGTACCAGAGCAGAGCCCCAACACTGCTTTGATTTGGGATATTTCAGCCATTTTTGTGAATAAATGAATACTCCTTTTTTGGAGACTTGGGTCTCTATAGCTCCTTACTCCTGAACCTGCTCACAGTTTTCCAGGAACATTACTCCCTTTCCAACCAAAAGCGAATTCTTGGTTTTCATTCTCCTTCTCAGGAACAAGTCACAGTTGAAGCAAGCACATAAAGCTTTATCTGAGACAGCAATACTCAGGGTAGTGACTTTTTTAAACACAGGGTTGGTTTTTTTTTTACTTTAAGAGCTACCAGAAACATAGAGAATCAGGCAAACTGAAATGCAATCTAGAAATAATGGTCTCAGCTTATTTTATACAATGAATTAAATGTAATAATCAATTTGTGATCGTGTGATTTAGTGGGGTTTAGGCTCTTGCACCCACTAAAGCAGTCTGTGCTACTAAGGTGGGCTCTGGAAAATCTCACTCGAGTCATTCTTGGCTCTCTGCAATCCGCTGCCAACATCCCTGGCAGATGCAGAGGTCAGAAGGTTCCTGCTCTTCAAAGACTTCTCGTTTGTTTCTCTGTCTCTCAGAGGTTTGGGGGATTGTATTAACATTTGGTTTATTCACTGCTCTTTAAGGAAAATCTCAGTTTTTCAATCCTCTTCCCTCATTTTGCAGCCATCTTCGTGTCCTACAGTACTTCGCTTTGGAAGCTGTTTGTATTATGACTCTATGTCGTCTTTGGCAAGAGAAGGACACGACACAAGTCCTAAAGCCATTGTCTGACTTCACATCCACCAAGGCAGTAACCGAGGCAGCATTTTTGTGATTCCTTCAGGATTCAATCGTTAACGCAATTCCATTTCTGAAATGATCACAGTTTGCCACCTCACCCATGGCAATGGGTTGTGTCTGGAGACAGCGTCACATATTTCATGTGCCAAATCCTGAGGGAGACACTGCGATACTCGCTGAAGATGACGTAGCAGGTCTGTGTCTGGACCAAAGCTGAGCCAGAGGGCTGCCATTTGTGGCTGTGGATTTTATAATAAAATAAATACAGACTAAAGAAATAGTTTAGTTGCTGAAAGGGACAGGCATGTAGATGCCGTATCCGAGACATCCACGCAGGGCTGACGTTGTCACTGGGCATGTGGGAGACCTGCTGCCTTCTGGAGCAGGAGCCAAAGTCCAGATAATTTGTCCTAAGCCATCTCAAACAAACAACATGACTTTGTGGCACAACTGAATTAGTATCTTAATTTCATGCAGCTGAAGATAACATCCTATTTATTGAGCTTGTTAGAAAAGATATATATATTTAAATGGTAGGTAGCATAGTCAAATTATTACCTTTTGGAATTCTTACCTGAAGTCAAAATTTCATCGCCATGTATATTCCATATATATTCCACACGTCATGTCATAACTGAATTTTTTATTATCTAAGCATGACGATCTTGTTTCCCTTAGCCCCACACTAAATATTTACATCAGGTAAGGTTTTGCATTTGGGTTTTAAAAGAACCGAAATGCTGTCAGTGCAGGGCTTGTTGTATTTGGAGAAATTGCATATATGGACAATTAATTATGAAGAACAAAATGTAATAGTGGATTATGCTCTGCAAAATGGGGAAAATGGAATCCAAATTTAGAAAGTACTTTGAAATCCTTACGACAAAGGCATGGTGCAACTGTGACGGAGTATTAATCTTTTATCCTCAAAGTTTTTCATGCCCATGGATAACAGGATATATTTCCCGTGCAGATCTTTATTCACTGTGTTTATTTATTATGATAAAAAATATCAACATTTCATTAATTTAATTTTTCAAAGGAGCTTTGCGATGAAACAATCTTCTGAGCTACTAAATTCGTAAGTGCGTGACAGCAGAAACCGATGAGAGAAGCAGACTAAAGCTGGCATGGAATGCAGTGGCATAATGACTCCTGTGCATAATTTAGTGGCCCAGATTTGAGTTGCAGTTCCGTCCGAGTCTTATCCCCTGCGCAAAGGGCAAGGACCTGGGGTTGGATGCCGCAGGGTCTTACACCGCTCTGGTCTGTCCCCGGTTCTCTTCCATTGCCGTACTCCCTCTTTATGTTTTCCAAGAATGACCTGTATCCCTAATGCTAATCAATGAATCAATGCATTTATAATTTATAAAAAAGCATATATATGAATAAAAGAGAGTCTTTTATGGTATTTCAGTTTCTCACAGCTTTGTTACAGTAGCCTTGCTATGTTCCTTAATAGACATTTTCTTATCAGACCTAATAGGCACAAGTATGTCAGAGAAGGAATTAATTCAAGGGGAAGTGAGTGAGTAGGGCTGCAGAATACAAGGACTTCAGTTCTGAATGACAACATTTTTTTTCTTCTGAGGAAACTAAATGCACTCCGTCCAAAGTATCCAATAGAAACCTAAGCTGAGTAATTCGAGATTGCTCCCCAAACACAGCAAATAACATTGTGGACCACTAAATCTTTCCGGTAATATAAATATTTTTAGTCAGGAGAGTACCTTTGCATTCATAATGTGTTACTCTACTAGTAGCAACTTCATCACCTACTTTGGATGTACTTTTTCCTAAGGAGACTCTGTATAAAAAACAGAAGTCTTTCTTCCCTTGTTTTGAGTTTTTTTTTTCTGTATTACTGATATGCTTATTATCTAATACAAGGTAGAGAAGTACACGTGAAATGCAGCAACTTTGAGCGATCTCGAAGTAGAAGGTGAGGAAATCAAAGAAAATTCTTGTATTCCATATAAAATGAGTGGGGGAAATATAATAAAGGTGTTGTGGATTTAACTCTTCTTGCAAGCATCACATAAAAAAAGATGTAGTGTTAATATACAGTTAAATCAAAACTGTATATTGTGCTGTTACTCTGCTGTTAGGAAGGCTTTGGAACAAACAGCAGATTTTCTTGTGCTTTCTTTGAGGAGATGAAAATAAATATATTTGGAATAAAAAATGATAGACCCTATATTTTGTTGTGTTCTTCCAAAGCTTGGATCCTAGTCTAGGGAAGAAAATGGAATGATTTGTACTTCTTTATGCTATTAAGTGTTTCAGTCCCAGCCAGGAAAGTGACACACTCAGCGATGTTTTTCAAAACCACCTGTCTTCACTGCAATATCTTCATTGTGCCATGGTGTGTTCATATGAACACATTTTTGACCTTCTGTCACTTCTTACCACTCTCCAAACTGCTTTTTATGGGACACATTGTGATTTTTCCGTATTTGAAAGTCTACAAAATATGTTTTTGTTTCCAAGGGCAAAACTTAAAGTTTTTGTAAGAGCGATGGTTATTTTAGCATGCCACTTTTACAGAAAACATACAATATAAACCAGTTATACCCTAATTCTCGGCTCCACGGCAAGGTAAGATGCTGTCAATAATACCAGATAGCTGTTAGTCATGAGGCTAAGGTTCTGTGATTCCCATTACTCTTTCCGTATTTAATCCTTCCATTTTATAAATTAACTTTGTAATTAATGTTTCCTAACCTAAAGCTAGCGTTTCTCACTTAGGTGGCCACTTGTTTTGTTCTATAGTCACCTCATCTAGCATTTGGATTCACACAGGCTGGTTGTTACAAGCCTGGCATTGCATTTCCTTGGAGCCAACTGTAACTGGTTTGTCGGTAAACATCATTTATTAACATGTAAAGGCTCGGTCAATCTGATATGTAAGTTTAGGGTTAAATTTGGGCTTTGTGAATGTGGCAATATGGCTGTCTGTTCCCAACACTGTAGCTGAAAGATTTTACCTCACCTATATAAAGATCATATAGAAACTGTAGTTAGGTTAGAGTCTACCTCATCAACCATGATGAAAAGAAGACGGTACAAAAGCCCCAACTCTTTATACGGAGAACAGTGTTTCGGATAGAAAGGCTTTCTTAAAGCTAAGTGAACAAAGGAAAACGAGGGGCAATTCACTCATATATTCACAGCATTTAAGGCTGGTAAGGGCTCACTGCATTATTTAATTTGACATCTTTTATATCGTAGGTCATTATGTTTCATCCCGTTACTATTTTATTAAGCCCCATAACTTTTTCCTTTAAGTTGGACTGGTATTTGTCTGAAGTGGCTCCCCCGGAAGGAAATCTGATTTGAGTTGAAAACATCAGGAGAGGAAGAATCGACCACTTCCCTTGGTTTATAGAACATAGGGTTTTAGGAGCGCCGAACGATCCCATGGTGTAATTGAGCAGTGTGGTGTTTTGTAGCAGATAACCATCTGCAGTGTTTAAAATACATGCCTGCTTTTCCATTTGAATTTCCCTGCTTTCTGTCCCTGCCACTGGCTCTTGATATGCCTTTTCATTGCTTGTTCAAAGACCGCTTTTGCAGGCAGTCATTCTCTTCCTGAGAAGATGCTCATATCCTTTAATTAAAAACCTCTAGGTTTTCTTTTTGAAAGGCTAAATGTATCATGCTCTTCGTGGCTGTCACTGAAACTGTTTTTGAGGATCTACTTAACGTCAGGATTGATCTCTCCAGTGCTGTTCCTACCAACCTCGTTTTCACTTAGGCATCCCAATTCAGTCACTCTGCCCTTTTATTGCGATGTTGCAACAAAAGTCCGTATTTACTTGCTCGTCTACTGCCACCCTTGTGCTTTCCTCAAGGATTGCTCCCGATTTGCAGGTGTGGTGTGTGCCACTTGTTCCCTTCAGTAGAGATTTTACATACGACTGTTTTTAATACGTTTTTGGTTGAATGGGTCCAGCGCGGCAACTGATCGCTTTCTAAGACCATCCTATCAACCTGCTCATCTCAGTTATCCACAGATTCTGTAAGTTGAGACTTTTTGTTTCTTTAAAATTACTGATGAAGACTTCAACAGCAGCAGACTTGGTACCAATCCCTGCAGAGGATGGATAAAAATGCTGCCATTCAATGCATGTTCCCTTTAAATAATTTTTTTTAGAACTGTCATTTAGACAATTCTTAATCCTTTTAACATGTGCACTATCGATATTGTATAGTGCTAATTTTTTAATCAGACTGTCATGAAGTAATAAGTCAAATGCATTAATTAAGTCTATTACATCCATGCTATTACATCCTACATTTATTACAACTAGACTTGTAATTTCATGAGAGAATGAAATCGAGTTTGGCTGACAAGACCTATATTCCATACAACCATGTTGACTGGCGTTAATTATATGCCTATCTTCAACGTTTTTTCTTCGGTTGAATGCCGCGTGAGATACTCTGTTTTGTTGACCAGGAGCAGTGTCAGACTGATCCTTAAGATGATGCGGCTCGTGCAGTTCAGTGATCTCTGGCTGGCAAAGCAACACGACCCAAAACCGAGATATCCCATAGCACGGATCACAACCAAACCGATTTCCCGGGGATGCGGACCTTTGTCCCAACACAAACGCTAAAGGAGCTTTCCACTGACTTCTGCATGAATATTTTTTGAACCTGGGATATTTTTTGAACCTGAGAATCCTTCTGAACAAAGTTAAATCAGAATATACTCTGTAGGAGGACCCTTAATGCACTCCGACTGTGAAAAGCGCTCAGTCCAGAGCGAGCCCAAAGTAATCCCTCCTGAAGTGCTTCCAGTGGGGCCATTCAGCCTGATGAGGACATAACCTGTCAACAAGATAGTAAAGTTTTGCTGTCTCCTTTTCTCCTGTAGGCTATATAATTGTTGGGTTGGGTTTTCTTCCTTTTATGGGTTCTTCAGTCTACAGCTATTTTAAAAGTAAGAATAGAAAAAGTGTCAGTAATGGTGGTCTTCCTTTCAGATGTTCTGTTCAGTGTCTGATTTTCAAAGCCGATTTGCTGTTAAAGAATACGTAGGATTTTAACAAACAAAAGCAAGAACTTTTTATAGCTGTATCATATAAATTTTAAATACTTGCAAATGAGAAACAAGTTAATTTAGTAGTTTTGTTTTGCAGATTTTTAGAAAAAAACAATATTTGTTCAAACTACAATCTCCTTTATTTTAAATTAATTCAGCCTGTTTTACTGAAAAATATGATTTTCTGTGAAAAAAATTACCAATAACAGCACTTTGTACCCCATTTTTCACTGTCACCTTTATTCTCTTAATTTTGATTTGATGGTGTAAAAAATCAGGTGTCTCCAACAGTCACCAGAAATGCATTTTACAGCAGGCCATTGCTCTAGCAGCAAATGTTCTTATCTTTTTAAATCTTCATTTACTGTGTGACTAATCTGTCCTCTACTAAAACAAATAAATATAAGTTAGAATTCTCTCTTTAGCTGCATGCACCACATCACATTGTAGCTGCTGTATGAGCTACTCTCTGTAGGCACTAGAAGAGCCGTGATTTCCTGTGGTCCAGGCAGAAGTTTCTAGAATGTATAGAAAATATTATTTTGATTAACGAACGCAGGATTGGCTGGCCCCTGGTGATAAATTGGCTTCTTGCTGTATAAGATTGACATATTTCAATGCAACTGTATAGAAGAGCGTGGATCACACAGAGAAGGTAAAGCATTATATTTTGTAAAGCAGAAATTCACAGTGGATAATAAACCAAACATTATCTCCTAGTTCCATGCTAACAAAGTCATTAAAGTTGTTGGAAATATAAAGAAAGTAAAAAAAAAGTAGGCACATTAGTGCCATTGTATACCTGATATATTTCACGGTGTCTTCTGAACAGTGGGAAAATCACGCTGGAAAACTGCGGAGTAGTCAGGAAACCATGAGTGGCAGGAGGCGCAGCGTGGGGACGGGCTGCTCAGCATCTCTGCAAGCAGGAGGACAAGGGTCTCTCGGGAGGAGGCAGCGGGAGCCACATTCAGATAAAGGCCGTTGGGCTTATGGCCGTGGCCAAAGACAGGCTGATGGTCTGAACTAGGACATTCTTATGGTCTCAAAAATTAAAAAAAAAAAATGGGTGCCCACCAGATTAACTAGAAAGATCAATTCACTTAAAATATTCACCAAAAAAAGGTAAGGGATGACTTCCTAGTCGTCTTTGACTGCACAGAAAGATATTTAAATACATTAACTCAGGTAATAAATTAAATGTCTGTTGTCTTTGTTTTTATTATTTGCTTGTTTTAAAAGTGAGAGGTATTAACCACTCAGACAATCACAGAGTCACAGAATGGCAGGGGTTGGAACGGGAGACATTCCAACCCCGCCTGGACGCGTTCCTGTGCCACCTGCTCTGGGTGACCCTGCTCTGGCCGGGGGTTGGACGGGATGATCTCCAGAGGTCCCTGCCAACTCCTGCCGGTCTGTGATTCTGTGACCTCTGGAGATCATCCCGTCCAACCCCCGGCCAGAGCAGGGTCACCCAGAGCAGGTGGCACAGGAACGCGTCCAGGCGGGGTTGGAATGTCTCCAGAGATGGAGACTCCCCCACCTCTCTGGGCAGCCTGTGCCAGGGCTCTGACACCCTCACAGGAAAGAAGCTTTTCCTCGTGTTGAGGTGGAATTTCAACATGAAATTTCACTCCCTTCAGTTACCTTGACTTCTGGTGGATTTTCTGTCCGCCGGGTTCTTTGAGTCAAGGGCTGTTGCTTTTCTAAGTACAAAACATGGGTCTGCTCCAGTGAAATTCTCTCCTCTGTGTTAGGCTGGAAGTATAATTAGCATAATGGACCCTTCTTAATACTCTATCAATCTGTGATTATTTCGTTACTTTAAAGGTGGAAAGGTAAATGTTAAGTAGATCCCCAAACTGTGGGTTCTCAATGTGTTAGCCTTGAACCCTTTCTTTATTTATCGCATTGCTATTTTAGGAAGAAACTGGAAATGTTATTAGCAATAACTACAACATAATAAAAATTCCCAGGCTAGTTTGGAGAAACAGATGCTCAAAAGACCTAATACTTTTTCATGTAATACTTTGCATATTCACTAGGGCCTAGACTTTAGCTAGCACAAATTGTTTTAGCTCCAAAATCAATAAGCTCTGAAATGTGCATCAGCTGAAGATCTGCCACCTATTTAATTATATTTAGCCATTTACTAGTTTTAGGCCTTTTATTTCAGCCGGTAAAGAGAGGCAAGTGTTTTTTTTATTGAAGAAGTGGGGCAGGAGGGAATAGTTTTGGCATTGCTTGAATTTTATAACTTAATTCACCCAGGGCTGGACTAGCTGGAGATGTCATGGAGCGGATGCGTAGCTCCTGGGCGGCTGGGGATTCAGCGGTGAGGTGCTCTCAAGCCAGCCCTTTGAAGTTGTTCCACTTTGCCGCAAATAATTAAATGCTTACGGGATACAGCAAGTTAAAAAGAATGAGTACGCTTCCCTAATCCGTCGGCTTGGGCACTCACCTGGGAGATGATTAAGAAGGTGAAAATCTAAACACTATTAGGAAGAAAAAAAATGGAAAAGGAGCACTGAGGTGTCACTCAGATGTCTTTTTCTCTTGCTCTTTACAGGAACATTTTTGCCAGAGTTTGAATCCCCACTGAAAGAGCTCACTGTAGCTAATCCTCTGAGAGTGGCTGTGTTTTCTAAGTGGGAAATGGATATAGGATAAACAGACAATCTGCTGTTGGCACACAGCCCTCTCTGCCACGGTGTAATAAAGTCTTATCATCTGCAGCGAGGTTCTTCAATGGCTAAGCTCCTTCAACAGCTGAAGGAGAACTGAGCACCATAACTGGAAATCCGATAATGGCACCTATAAATAAAGGATTTCTATTTGCACAGTTAACGGCAAATGAAATTATATTTAGCGTTTCAATAAATTATTTAAAAAATGTGGCTCAAACTTCGAGCTTTTTTTGGGAGAAGGCTTCTAGAAATGTTCATAGTTGTTAAAACTTTTGGAACTTAAAGTGAAGCGTGCTTTTGCAGTGGAATATTAAAAATCAGCTAATTAAAAGCAATAGGTGAACTGAGGACGCCAGCACTCTGACTTAATATAAATGGGCCTTTCATGAGAAATTTTGAAAGAAGTACTAAGGCGAAGAACTGAATATCACTGAAAGAACAGCATCTCTCACTGATCCTTTTCTGTCGTTTCAGCTGTTCAGTGTTAGCCTGCTAAATTTCTCGTTGAAAGACATGCAGCTTTTTTGAGAACTAGTAGGTTTATTGTTTCTCTTTGATTACCGCCTCTCCGTTTTAAGAAATCTTACAAAAAAGATTTGATTAGAAATCATAGAATCATAGAATCTTCATGGTTGGAAAGGACCTTTGAGATCATCGAATCCAGCCATACACACACAAAAAAAAAACCCACAAACAAACAACCTACAGTCTCTGTCACTAGAACATGCCCTGAAGTGCCACATCTAGACATTTCTTAAACACCTCTAGGGATGGTGACTCAACCGCCTCCCTGGGCAGGCTGTTCCAGTGCCTGACCACTCTTTCAGTAAAGGAATTCTTCCTAATGTCTAGCCTAAACCTCCCCTGCCGCAGCTTCAGACCATTTCCTCTGGTCCTGTCATTATTCCCCTGGGAGAAGAGGCCAACCCCCACCTCTCTCCACCCTCCTTTCAGGGAGTTGTAGAGGGCAATGAGGTCTCCCCTCAGCCTCCTCTTCTCCAAGCTAAACATGCCCAGCTCCCTCAGCCTCTCCTCATATGCCCTGGTCTCCAGACCCCTCACCAGCCTGGTAGCTCTCCTCTGGACACGCTCCAGCACCTCAATGTCCCTCTTGTACAGAGGGGCCCAGACCTGAACACAGCACTCGAGGTGAGGCCTCACCAGTGCCGAGTACAGAGGCACCATCACTTCCCTGCTCCTGCTGGCCATGCTGTTCCTGATAGAAGCCAGAATGCTGTTGGCCTTCTTGGCCACCTGGGCACACTGCTGGCTCATGTGAAGCTGGACAACCACCACCACCCCCAGTACAGAGGAGTGGTTAGCTGGTTTGAAGCCCGCTCTCTTCTTTTGTCGCTGTACTGTACCACATGTCTGAAACCCAAACTGAAACGTGGTTATTCTGTTTTCATAGTCGAACTTAAGCCTAAGACGAAAAGCGAAATAAAAGGATAAATAGGGAGAGCCCAATTTAAGCTCTCTTTTGCCACTTTGGCTGCAGCTGAGTCACGTTTGGCACTGATAAGCTGGTAGTTTCCACATGCTACTTAGGGTAACCTCATGGCATCTTTTGATTCCTTCTTGTGAGGAAGAGAGACGGCTCTTGTTCTTTTTCTGTCTCCTAATACCATTTTCTCCCTGTGCTTCTTCTAGGAAATCTTATCTTTAATCTGTCCCACAGGGAGCCTTTTACCTGTCTGTTTGCTCGCCTGTCCCCAGTTGATTGGTGTGGTTTCCACTAAAATTGTTGGGAAGTAGGAGCGCTCACCGCAAATGACGAAGATTGTTGTCAGTAGAAATAGCCGCGCTGTATTCTGAAAGAAAATCCAGCAGATTGTGGAAGGGCTTTGAGGAAAATGAGAGGTGAATCTGATAGGACCAGCAGCATTACCTCCTTGCTTTTCTTCTGAGGATGAATATTGATTTTAAATATGCTTTAGGTTCTAACAGTCTGTTAGTCACACATCTGAGGCTTTTTTTTCTCGAGGTCAGGCTGTAGTTCTCAGAGTAGCACCATTATTTCCTTATTCAGAGGGAAAGAAGAAAGCTGATTCTTTGAACTTCTGGATTAGTCAGAGCAGACGGTGTTGACAAGATGTAATTGCTGCTTCAATTGAGAGGAAAGGTAATGCCTCTGTTGTTTTGAAGTTGTTTAGGAAACTCTTGTGATCTGAAGCTAGTCATCTTAGACAAGCAATTTGCTCCTGAGTGATAAGAACCTTTCATAAGGTTCACATTGGCTTAAAAAAATAAATAAAAAAAAGAATTAAAGTCAGAAGCCACTCCTTAACCTCTTCTTAGTTATATGATGGAGGCTTGCGAGAGCTGGACAGGCCGCTGTCCATTTGTGCTCCTTCTTTATCTCAAACCACAACAAAATTCCCACCCTGGGCTTCAGCTAAGGCAAAACCCGTTACTTTCACTGATAGTCTATATTAAACCATGAAATCTGGAATAAATTCCATCCCTGATCTGAGCTGGCCATCGGTTCACGCCATATAGAAAGACCATTTCACTTTATTATTAAGCCAATTATCTGTAACTTGTATCTTTATTCTCCTAAATGTATGATCCCTTTCTGTTAACTTAACATGAGAATTTGCCTTCAGATAATGAGTTGCTTCCATGGACTTCAATAGGCGTAGGAATGTGAGAGAGGAACTGGGCCATCGTTTGCCTGGACAGTATCCTGGTGGACAGGATGGCATGGCTTTAGCCATGGGTTGCGTGAATGTTGTACATTTTTGTCTTTTAATCTCAGTGAGCTTATCTTTGTTGTATTGTGAAGCACACTAGATAGGAACCAATTTGATTTTATCAAAATTTTCATTACAGATATCCCAGATGTGTCCCCTTTTACTCCTCTGCATTCCGGACTAAATTTAATCCCAGTCTTTTAAATCCCTTTTAACAGCTAGCCCACCCCTCTGTGCCTCATTGTGGTTTTCTTCATTTCAGGTGCCCCATTAACTGATATAATGCTGTCATACTTTTCCCTGTTATGTCTCTTTAATATATCCCAGCATCCTTTTTATTTCTTTCTACTTTTTTTTTTTTTTTAATTAAAATTTCTCTGGGTGCTAAATTGGTGTTTCTACTGAACGCTCCTCAGTTACTCCTAGACTCTGATTTTTCTTGTTTGGTGACAGCTAATTCAGAACCCGTCGTTGGGCCAGATTCAGCTGGTTGTTGCACCGCATGAAATTCAACAATTCTATTAAGTCAGTTGAATAAATCTGAAGTTTATGCTGGTATAATAGTGAAAAACCGCTACTCGGATCAAGGAGCTTATTATGTGCCCACCAAAAGGCAGATCTGGCTGTCCAGTTTACTTTTGTTTAGTAGTTACTTATTATGATTTAACTGAAGAACTGAAGGTTTTTTTTCTCCATTCATGCATATATTATGACAACGAATATGCCTACATTTATAAATCGTGAAATATATAATATTTATAAAAGAGAAAATGCTTGTGTAGCACTCAGTGCAATGGACTTTCACCCTGAGGTGCCTGAGCACTCATCAATCTAAATATTAGTTGCAGTTGAAGTGAATTATGTGTCCCGGTCTTTCACATTTTGTGGAGCTGGATTTTTCAGTAATATCATGAGTGATTAGACACGTAAAGAATGAAAAACATCGTGCGCATAATGTAACTGAAAAATAGGAATAATGTGTTTTAATGTGCTGTAACACGTGCTAATCTTCCTTGAACTTCATCTGCTGTCATGAAGTTCAGTCGGGCTCTCTTTGACTCTTTTTGAAGCCCGTTGGCATCAGTGGTTTGGCTGATGTGGAACAGTTTGAAATTATTTGTGTGATCTTGTGTAAACATGCCCGTGAAATTTGTTTTCACAATCAATTATTTTATCCTTAGCTTATCAGATGGCAACAAAGTTTTACACTGTCACGATAACTTAGATATACAAGTTTTCATATTTTAATGTGGTATTTAGAATATTTTTAAATGTTTCACTAGTTGTCAGTTACAAATATTTAAGAACTACTCACTTTTTTTCCTGTAAGCTGACAAACTACTGTAATAACGTCACTGTCTTACCTTATTGCCTCTCTGGATAGTTTATTTCATGATGGCCTTGTCCAAACTAGCAGACATCTTAGGGTTGGCACGTATATAAAATATTGTGTGAAAAAGCTTAAGTATAAATGATGGTAAATCAAAACACATTTAGGGGGAAAAAAAAAAAAGGAAAACAAAAGGATTGTGCTTTGAATCTCAGGTATTAAAAACTAGATATGCACTAGCTAATTCTCACTAATAACATCTGAATTTATTTTGTCTTTTAAGGTAAAACTGGCCACACAGAGGCTGTACGAGTAGTATATCAGCCAGAAAACATCAGCTTTGAGAAACTGCTCAAGGTCTTCTGGGAGAATCATGACCCGACACAAGGTAGAGTGATGAGTGAGCCAGTATTTAATTATCTTACTAATTACAGCTGGGATAATTAGTGTTTGAGCTGCATGGAAGAGATGAACCTTGAAATCACACTGGAGCTCGAGAATATGATTGCAGACATTTATTGACAGAGAAAGAGAGGAAGAGAGAGAATGAGAGTACAGAAACTCACAATACCCCTCCTCCTTTACAGCTGTCTGTGCTGGGAAAATTCCCACAGAGAGGCACAGGAGACAATAGAAATTTTTTTTCAACTTTGATTATGACAATTTCTTCTGTAATGCTATCTTTTGTCTCTTAAATTAAAGCATATTTCTTTGCGGCTTCGGAGCTGGTCATTTTATTTCTGCCAAGGACCTTTATCCTTCATAAAATTTTTTGTTTGTTTTTTTTTTTTTTTATATTTTTCAATGGCAGTGAATATCTTTTATGATTAGCAAAAGGGAACAAAAGGAGGTAAGAGATGGTGTGTAGAGGCACCAGCAAGGCATTCTAGCTATTTGCCTTATTCGAACCTTTTGATTTAATTTATCTTTCTTGGAAGAGGCTTCGTGATGACATTACACGCATCTGTGCAAACATAAATGGGAAACTGTGTTGAGAAAACATTTTACATGTTTATATAGTTTCAATAAACATCATCCTTTCTACCATTTCCCAGAAATATTGCACACAGTAACTCATTTCAATATTTTAACAGCTATCATAATTATGCCACTTGTTACTACATCTGGGAACAAAAAATGCAGATGATACCTTCAAAATGTGATAACCATCCTGGGAAAGAGTAACTCCGAGAAGGATCCCGGGGCTGTTGTGGATAAATGGCTTCTAGTGAGCCCAGAGCACAACGCAAAGACAAAAATGGCTATTGCAACTCCTGCCTGTATGAAAAGGGAAGCCTTAGTCAGGAACACGAAAGCTTTTTTCTCTATGCAGAGTCAGTAAAATCTCAGAACACTTAGTCCAGCTTCTGACGTACCAGGAATTCTACAGAGATATCTCTACAGAGATTCAAAGGAGGGACAGAAAAAGGATCTAGAGCCTAGAAAAATGGCCTGGTGCTATGAATAAACTAGTTGAACGCTGTGATCAGGTAATTTTTACAGGTGTTTAAGTGAGGAGCAGATACCTGGTAGTGAGGCTGATGACCCCACCACTGGAAAGCCATAACAAGTTCCAGTAGTTGGAAGATGAAGATTGAAAAGTTCCACCTTGGAATAAAATAGTTTCACAGCTCTCAGTGTAATTAAACGTTGGAATATTTTTTCTATCACCATCCTTTCGAGTCTTTAAGATGAGATCATTTATCATTTTAAAAGAGGCGCTTGATTGAAGTCATGAGAAGAATTTCTATGTCTGTGTGTCAAGTGCGGTGGCCTATACTGGGATCTGTTGATTTATGAGCCTCCCTTTTCAACTCCTTCCTTTATAGTTGTGTTCAGAGCAATTTGTCTGCACCATCCTTGAAATACTTGCAGCTCTGTGTTAAGGCAATGACCATCTTCAAATCATGCGTCAGGGCCTCTGTGGTTTGCTCATCGGGGTCAGGAAGGGGCTTTTTCTCCCTATCCTACCAGTGGTTGGTTTTATGTCTTTTTTTTGTTCTGTTTTCTTTGGATTGTCAGAGATTGGCCGTCACCAGAGGCTGGCTTCTTTGTAACGGGCTGGTTGTTTTGATATGGCTGAGAATCCTATTTCTAGATAATTGGTTCATGTGTCTTGCTCACATGTCGGGATTGATCCTGATTGCCGGAGTTGGGAAGTCACGGCCAGGACTATAGGATTCTTCAGCTTCCAGAGCAGTATGAGGAATGGATTTCTGCTGAAATAATCTGGGCAAGTACCACCTGATCAGTCATCTGCCATGTCCGTAGTCTTGGCTTTGACAGCGTATGGTTGGGCTCTGCCTGTGGCACACAAACAATAGGTCAGTCTCTAAAGGACTTCAGTCCCGACTGAAATTCATGTGCTGGACACAATGGTGTGTGGATGAAACGTAATAGTTATGATAACAGGTCAGATCAGATGAATTTATGATTCCTTCTGGCTTTAAAACAAAGTAAAATGACAACATTGTGTCTTTATAGTCACCTTGCATTCTCACATAACTGAGGTTCCAAATAGTTCCAGCCTGTGCTTTCAGAAGAAGGTTGGATCCTGGCAGATGTATGATTCACACTTTGATTTCTGGCAACTGGGGAAACATCACCTAATTAGCCCAGGCACAGAGCCACGCTAACGTGGCTGTATTCCTTCTGAGAAGTGAGCTAATATCTCCGCATAATGCTGTGCTGTGTAGGTACCCAAGTCATTCACAACTGTCTCAGGCATCCATGTGGCACTGCAGTGCTTGGTGTAAACATACCTAAGCCTTTATCTAAGCTCGGCTCGGTGGAAGTTCAAAGTGGTTCTTCTGTAATAATTTGCCAAAAGTGAGAGCATCATTTTATCCACAGAGAAGATGGTAGTCTTCTCTGAAGACTTTGCATACCCCAGACTTGGATGGGTTGCTTTACCTCTATGTTTTTATGGTTGCTTAATGCTAATCTCTGTTCAAGAACTTTGCAAAGCTTATCACATCTCTGCCACCTTCCTTGATTTAAAGAAAACCTAAACCACAAGGTCCCAATTTCAAGTTTCTTGGTTTTCTATGATAGGGATGGTAGGCTTATATGCCCTTTCAATTTTTAGTGGTAAGCAATAGAATCATAGAATCATGAATGGTTTGGGTTGGAAGGGACCTTAAAGATCATCCAGTTCCACCCCCCTGCCCTGGGCAGGGACACCTCCCACCAGCCCAGGTTGCTCCAAGCCCCATCCAACCTGGCCTTGGACCCCTCCTTAAGATAGGATCCTTAAGGTAGATTTGTTCCTTTGCCTTTATTTGTATCTACTCCTGGCTTTTAGCTTGCTATGGGAAATGTGGTTTTATGTAAAGATACTGAGAGTTATCTCTCTGACCTATGATATTCTTCTCCTTTCTTGAGCTATGTGCGCACAGCAAGTCTTATTTAGCCCGCCTTAGCGGAATGCTGGACTCAGTCTGTCAAAGAGAAGTTTTTCACTAAGCAGAAAAATTAGGAAGATTTCTTATTCATGAAATTCAGCACACTCTTTGGATGAATCCAGTGTCTCATATAGATGGCGAAGGCTGGTCTTCTTGAGTATAACACTCAAAAGTGTAAAAGCTTTGTCTGTGGCATTGTCTTATCTTTTCTGCAGAAGGGTTAACGCCATTTAAGCCCTCCTACCCCCATCAGAGATTATGGACTTGTCTAATTGTTCTAATGTCATTAAACATCAAATATGTACATTCTGTTGCAGTTAAAGACCTTTCAAATATCAATCTAGACGGTACCAAGTTGCTAACGAGTACAGACTGGCAGTCCTATCATTCATTATTGCGTGAGCATATTAATATTCAAAAGTTCCTGCTTTCCAAACAGTTGGACCTCCTGCCTTCAAGATGAGACTGACATCTCACTGGGATTCAAATGTTCTCTGGGAGACAGCCTGGCTCTTGTTTCGTGAAGCTCTTGAGTCTGAGTATTATACAGAAGTCTATTGAAAAGCAAGAACCTTTGATCAAGTCAAACAGTCTATGAGTTGAAAGAGATTCTCCCAGATGAGCATCTCCTAAGTGTGGGGCCCTGATAAAGTCCTGCTTGACTATTAATTTAGACTCTATTTTATAATTCATTACATTTGGGATACTGAAAGAGCAACAAACAAACCCCCGACTTCTGCCAAGTGACATATGGTTGTCATCTCTGTTCAGCCTCTGACGCACAGATCAGCATTCCTTCTCTCCTAGGAATGATCTTATCTATAAGAGGATTGCTCTGTATAGCTCTATAAGTGCTTGAGGTGGTTGCTTCTTTGTCACTGATACAGCAAAAGAGAACAAATGTGATATGCTGAAAATACAGCAAAAGAATCTTACGGCTATTCACTGTGTATATAATTTTATTTTTCTAAAGTCTATAGAGGTGTAGGGCAGATTCTGTATTGCCCCGTTTTTGCGCTGCGAGGCCGTCCTCAGAGACTTCCTGATTTTTACGATATGAGCCTGACCCTCGCCTTCTAATTGCACCCTGCCGATGGTTCTGCTGGCACCTCCATGCTGTGTGTCCAGAGGGATGTGGGCTTCCAGACCACAAGTTTGTCTGTGTTGTGCCTCAGCCTGTAGTTTCACGATTGCCTTGAGCTAATCTTTGACTTGGCTCTTAGGGAAAAGGGCAATTTTCTTCTCTCTCCCTGACCTGTCTGCAGGATACAGCCTCTCTCGTTGTGTTGACACTGGCAATCACAAAATTCTCTCATCAAGCTGAAAATGAACCCTGCATGAATTGAAGTGAAATGTAATTTTCAGCCAGGACATAAATTGCCAGGAGCGTGACTGCTAGTGGGACCACCCATCTGGCATCAGCACCGTCCTGTCGTGCGGGAGCCAATTGCGAAACCCAACTGTGCTTACGTTCAGGGAGGAAGGTGTCATGTTTTGTCTGATCAGGAAGTTTGGCCGCTCTTTGTGGGGGGTTGGAAACTATTTCTCCAAACCTTTGGAAAAACCTATCCGATACCTGAGAACTCTGTTTGTCGTGGTGCAAAATGTGATTCCTGTAAAGCATATTACTGTTCGTCATTATCCTGACCCTGTGTGTGGCTGAAGTCCTACATGTGTCAGGGATTTCAGCCCAATCCAAGGCAACTTTAAAGGAAGGCTCCCTGTTGCTTTCAGTGGCTCTACAGAAGGCAACCCAAAGACAAAATAAACACTATTTCCTTCTCTTGTAAACATGTTTGGGGCAATGAGAAGTCCACTTGCCTCCTTTAGCTCTTTTCTCTCTTGAATACGATCCAAAATGAACGCTTGTTTTGGTAGTTCTGCTCCCCGGGTTTGTCAAGAGCACCTGGTCCTTTCCAGCCCACAAGAGATAACCTCGCTACAACTACGGTTCTCTGGGGTGACCCCCTGTTGTACACAGATCCCATCCTTTTTCATCGCTGCTTCTGGCTTTCTGTTTGGATTTTTGAACTAGTGGAAGGAGCTGAGAGGAAGCCGGGACTCCATAGTTTTGGTTGCCCTCTGACAATAGGCTGAAGGGCAAAGGCACCATGGCCACTGCTGCCCAGGAGCTTCTGGAAATTTGCTTCTAACCTTATTGATTCTTTAGGTGTGAATACACAAAGAACCAAAGTTAGTGGTAAGTAATCTCATTGCTCCTTTCTGTCATGAAGAAGTCCTTATCGTGCCTGTGTTTGTACAGGAAATGTAAGCAGAACTGATATTTTTCCAGCAGTTGAGGACCATCTGTACTACAACAAACTCATCACCTGCCAGATTCATTCAGAACATCTCTTAGTCCATATGTCTTGTGTATCCACGATAAAGACGAGATGTATGAGCCGTTTCTCCTCCCTGTGACCTTCCAAACAGTTTGGCATTTAGCCTTAGTGCTGATACATGAATTCTCCAGCTTAATATCTGGTTTTCATTGTGCTGACCCATTTTAGTTGCAGAGGGTATATTTATTTCTCACCAGTTTTGAAGGACTGCACTTTTTTTAGACATTGCATAAGGAATCTATCATCTGCAAATAATTAAAATTAGACACTAGAAATGACATTGTATTGCTAATGAGCAGATGTGTCTACTTATACCAGTGGAAGAACAGCTGTACACATAAAAAATGCTACAGCGACCCTAAACCAGCATTATGTATTCTGCTACAGGCCTGTAACTTCATTTAGAGATTAAAGGGAAAAAAGTAATCTCTCTGTGTAAAATATAACCATTTTTAATTTTTTTTCCCTTTACATTTCTGTAACTCTCTTCCCTTTTGTAATTTGAATGAAATTTGCAAGTCTCAGATTAAAGCACAGAGCACCTTTGTCTTGTATTTCAAATGTTATTAAGAGTCCTGATGGTTTCAGCATTATTACAAGGTGTAACAAAAACCAGTAGAAATACAAAATCCATTGTCACCAGACATATTAAATATATTCAAAATAGAATTACCGACCCCTCAGGGAGCCATTCTTGGTCCAATACTCTTCAATATTTTCATTAATGACTTGGAGAATATAGTGGAGAGGATGCTAATTAAATCTGTGGTAAAGACATTGCTAGGAGGCTCTTAGAGGAAACGAATAAAACGCAGCTCTGTGTTGATAAATTAAAAAAGCCATGGAAATCGATATGCTGAGACACAATAAAGATAAATGTATATTGGTTCACACAGGACTGAATACTCAACAATAGAAATATGCACTGAGTTGTTTCATAGGAGGCTGTGTCTTCTATTGCCTTCAGGTTCGTCTAATTCCTGCTCTCGCCGATGAAATCTCAATGGTGGGACATAGTTGACTGATGTCTAACCATCCCATCCGCAACCAATTTAGTGGTCCCTTGCCCCTATTCGCATCATAAATACCTGTGTCCTATGCTGTTTGCAAAGTAGCAAAGAGAGTCTTTGCCAGTGGTGCTGACCAATGTTGCATTCTGAGAACGCAACTTCATTTCTTTCCCGAAGGGAAATGCCTTATGTTATGTTGTTCCCATTCTTTGTCCTTTCTCTAGAACTAAATATGCATTAAAAATAAATGCGTATTATTAGGCTGTTTTGCATCCCCAGGAATTTCAGCTGTCATGAGTTAATTTGCATATTAGGCTCTTTTTACCCATATAAATTTGAATAGACTTTCTCTGACCTATATTTCCAGTTTAGGAGATGTTGTTTTTCCGTATCACAGTGAGAAGCTGAGATTTGACTCTGCATCTTTTTTAATGAAGGGAATTATTAGCCGGTGCAGTGGTTGCTGAGATGGCTGAATAGTTTGCATTATGAAGTGAGTGGTGCTGAATCAATTCTGGCTCAAGGGCAAAAGTCCTTCTGGACTCTGATTTCTTCTTACCTTTAAAATAGTTTTAGCTTACTTATTTTACATGTGACAATGGTGTGCTAACCAGTTCTCCAGAACCACTAAAAATTAACTTTACCTTTCAGTATTGCTGCAGTAAGTAATAAAATGGTTTCTTGATGATGGGAAAAGCCATGGCATCAGTCTTTTGTGACAGTGAAGACGACAGTGTGACTCCCACTCTGTGGGAAAAATGAACCCAGCACTCACATGAAGTGAGTGTAGATTTAGACCAGATAGAAGAAAGAAATTTTTTACACTGAGGGTGGTGAGACACTGGCCCAGGTTGCCCAGAGAGGTGGTGGAGGCCCCATCCCTGGAGAGGCCCATCCCCAGGCCAGGTTGGATGAGGCTCTGAGCAACCTGATCTAGTTGAAGATGTCCCTGCTCACTGCAGGGGGGACATCAGGGGGTTGGATTAGATGCCCTTTAAAGCCCAAATTATTCTATGATGCTATGATTCCTTTTGTTCATAATGCCTCTATCTGCTAAGAACAACTTCGGAGAATGTTTTCATTCTGTTATAGTCTTACTCAGGATCATTTCTGGGTTATTTTGTAATTATAGCATAGCTGTGTTTGTAACGAGGAGAGGAAGAGAAAGGGATCATAAAATCATAAAATTGCCTAGGTTGGAAGGGACCTTTCAGATCATCTAGTCCAACCATCAAGGGTGAGGAAGGGAATCTTCATTTTAATTCAGGCTTGTTGATTTGTAGCTTCTGAAGGAAAATCTGGACTTCTCAATGCTTAGGACTCTCTTCAGTAGCTTTCAAATATCCAAGAAGTCAATAGGTGTGTGGTGTGAATAACAGCATCTAGATTTTCCTGTGTGTTTATGGAATTAGAAAAGAGCAACCTTAGAAGGTCTTTTTCTGCAAAGTTTTTTGATGGAATGCTCCTAATCTTTATACAAGGAAAGCAATAGACAAAGTCAAAACAAAGTAATACCAAACATTCTTTTCTTCTTCACATAACCCGCTAGTGAATTTACTGTACTTGGGTCTAGAAATCTGAGGCACTGAAGCATGGCATCATTAATCATAGTTTATGGTGATTATTAGTAGGCTTTTAATCTTTGTTTTCATGTATAATTAGGTACAAGAGGTCAAAGCCGACTCTATTCTAAACAACAATATTTTCAGTGAATGACTGTTTTTCTCTGCCTGCAATTTTCTCTCGCATATTTATAAGAGCATACTTGTCTGTGTTTTGAGAGAGCGGTGTCCCATGAGTTTATCTGCTGATAAAAGCAAATGACAACACTGTTATTTTTATTATCACTAATTATTTTTATTACTATTGCAATAACACCTGGTGGATCATAGTAGGTTTAGATTCATAGCGTTAACACATGCCTAAATTTAGGCAAGACATTAGTGAGCAACAGATAAATGAAGAGAAAAGAAAAGGCCCATAAAGAAAACAATAGCAAATTTGTGTGATTCCATAGCTGAGCTCTAGCTGAATTGCTGTGTTTCTTAATTATATTTTATTATTTTATCACACGATCAGTATTGTCCAGCTTTTTGCAAGCATCACAGCACAGCTAGTCCATGGAGAAATGAGCCAATTCAGATGCCCAAAGAGAAATGTCTTTCGCCACGCCAGATCCTCTTGCGCATTCTGCCTGTCTTCCGGTTGTGCTTTAGAAAATGTGGGGCACCCTTATACCCTGTGCCATGTCTCCAGGCTCTTCCAGACATCTCTGCTCTACACATTTGTTTGGTTTTGAAGACTATCATGATCTTTGGTCAGATTTGTCTGACCAGCATACACACGTCAGGTGGGATAAAGCCTGAGAGAAAGCCACCTAAACCTAGGTGTTTCCATAGGCATGGAGGGGCTCATGAAAATCTCCCACGATTTTCAGTGGAGATCTAGTCAGCATAGTTGACTTGCCCCAAATTAGGCACCTATGTTTGGCCATCTTTTAGTTGCCTAAACCTGGAAGCTTAGTTTCAGCGGCACTGGTAATTACTGTTAAATAGTTTCACTCCCATCCTAAGTTTATCCAGCCCTGAGACAGATTTCTAGGAGAAGGGACCTCTGAAAGGGCCTAATGTCTGATTATGGCAGAAAAAGTCTAGAAACTTGTCTAAAACTGATCATTTAACCTTTGATTAAAGTTAAGTAAAAAAAAGTCCCCTGTAATAAGTTTAATGCCGTTAAGGATGACTTCTGTATATATTCACCATTCTATTTGCCTGTTCTATGCACTACTGGTAAAGATGTATTTTCAATTAATAATTAGAAATGGATTAACATTCCTGTCTGCCAGTGACATTTAATACTTAACCTTTGTGACACTCATCAAAAACTAACCTATGGGTTTTTTGTGGGTTCAAGTAGATCATGCATTTCCTTCAAAGGTCAGAGAGCATTCAAAAATGCATTTAAGCAATGCTATATCTGAATGAATTAACAAATAATGGAGCATACAGGGAACTCTTCTTTCAAACCAAATTTTCATCCAGACTTTCCAGTTTTGCAAAATATTTGAAATATCTTGAGAAGCAATGCAATGCATTTTATAACTACTGAACGCTGATAAAAAGCAAAGAGAATTGGGCAGAGATAGAGCCTAGGCTGGTATATTACCACCCTTTCTTGAGGACACAGCCTGTCATTTCCACTAATGGACAAAATGGAGACCTGGTAACTCTTCATGGCCCAAATCTGATAGTGTTGGAGGCCTGCATAAAGTCCCTGGTATACCATGTGGGAACAGCTCTATGAACAACTAAGGGCAAAGCAATAGTTATTGACCTACATGAAATATGTGTGATATTTGTGCTGCTTCTTTACTGCGAAAAAAACCCCCAGTATATGGACAAGCACAATATAAAAGTTGGAAGCAGAAAAAATGCTGTGTATTTTGCCGGATCGAAGTTAAACCCTACCACTGCAGAGTTATGCATTCTGAAAGTTGCCCCTTTATTTCAAGTTGGATATAAAGCTGGCTGCCAAAACTGTAGATACCAATGCCCAGGAAATGGGTTTGGAGAATGCAGAGGGGCAGGGGATATTTATTCCAGATGGGACAAGAAAGAGGTCAAGAATCTCCTGAGAGTGTTTCTCTTGTCAGCTTCTAGCTCTTGGATGACTTTTCCCTAGGATGGGCTAGGGTGGGCCATACTAATTTAGTATGGTGTGATGATGATATGTGAATCACAGAATGGTTTGGGTTGAGAGGGACCTTCCAAGATCATCTAGTCCAAACCCCCTGCCACGGGTAGGGACACCTCCCACTAGACCAGGTTGCTCAAAGCCTCATCCAATCTGGCCTTGAACACCTCCAGGGTGTTCATGGGCATGGGGCAGCCACAACTTCTCTGGGCAACCTGTTCCAGTGCCTCACCACCCTCAGCGTAAATAATTTCTTCCTAATTTCTGATCTAGAATAGAATAGAATAGAATAGAATAGAATAGAATAGAATAGAATAGAATAGAATAGAATAGAATAGAATAGTTCAGTTGGAAGGGACCTACAATGATCATGTAGTCCGACTGCCCAACCACTCCAGGGCTGACCAAGTTAAAGCATATTATTAAAGGTATTGTCCAATGTGGTCATATTGTGATGGGTTTTGGTACTGCAATGCTGTTAAACCTTTTGAACAGGATGTCATTAGGGTCTACAGACAGTGATGGACTACTTATCTCTGTCACTGTACTAACTGCCCTCCTACCCAGTGAGTTGGGATGGGGATTTGCATAAGAGATGGGGAAGCTGTAGAAGGCCTGGCAGGGAAATTTATTTCATTACAGGGTGGTGCTGAGACTACTTCCTTTTAAACCAGTCCCATGGGACCTCTTTTCTTGGCTGTTCCTCGCCTCGTCTCACAAACCCGTTTGCAACGCCTTCTGCATCTCAGTTCTCTGCTTTTTTGGTGGAAGGGAGGAAGAAGGCCTTCCTCCTCACACCTGCACAGAAAGGCAGCACAGGTATCACTGCTACAGCGCTGGGGAGAAGGCAGAGGTGTTGTGTAGCTGCGTGGCGTAGGTCAGAGTCAAGCCTGGCCACACAGAGAGAGGGACATAACTGCTGTGGAAGGTTCCACAAAATCAAAGCTTTATAGAGCTACTCTTTTCCACTCCTATTTTGGATTTGTTGTAGCAGCACATTGGCTATTGGTGGTGGGCACAAGATTTCTTGTTGCAGCAAATTGATGGCAGCAACTTATCCCATTCCCAGAAAATGCCATTGCTAAAAGAGCGGTGGAGTGTGTTCTCCTGTGTCTCCATCAGTGTTTCTGGGTATGTTATGGCATTAAAGAGGAATCGTCGTCTGAAAAACTCTCTACTTAAAGAGCTATTGTTATTTTACACAGTGAGTGTTGTATTGACCATCATCAACAAGCTCATTTACACCAGCACTGGGAATCTTAAGGACGTAAGTATTTGTCCTTGTTGATACTCAAAACTGGACTGGACAAGGCCCTGCACGACCTGCTCTAGCCAACACTACTAAGAAGCAATAAGAAGAGGACTAAGGATTATCTCTGTCCTCTAGTAGATGGGGCCAGCAACATAGTGACCAAGGATGAGGAAAAGGCTGAGGTACTTAATGAAGTCTTTGCCTCAGTCTCCAGCAGTAGGACCAGTTGTTCCCTGAGTACCCAGACCCCTGAGGTAGAAGACAGGGATGGGGAGCAGAATGAAGCCCCTGTAATCCAAAGGGAAACGGTGAGGGACCTGCTTCAGCACCTGGAGGTGCACAAATCTCTGGGGCCGGATGGGATCCACCCAAGGGTATTGAAAGAGCTGGCGGAGGTGCTCGCCAGGCCACTTGGTATCATTTATGAGCAGTCCTGGACAACCGGGGAGGTCCCAGCTGACTGGAGGTTAGCAAATGTGACACCCATCCACAAGAAGGGCCGGAAGGAGGATCCAGGGAACTACAGGCCAGTCAGTCTGACCTCGGTGCCTGGGAAGGTCATGGAACAGATCCTCCTCAGTGCCATTACACGGCACATGCAGGAGAACAGGGTGATCAGGCCCAGTCAGCATGGGTTTGTGAAGGGCAGGTCATGCCTATCAAACCTAATATCCTTCTATGATAAGGTGACCCACTTAGTGGATGAGGGAAAAGCTGTGGATGTTATCTACTTGGATTTTTGCAAAGCTTTTGACTCTGTTTCCCACAGCATTCTCCTGGAGAAACTGGCTGCTCATGGCCTGGACAGGTGTACTCTTCGCTGGGTAAAAAACTGGCTGGATGGCCGTGCCCAGAGACTGGTGGTAAATGGAGTTAAATCCAGCTGGTGTCCGGTCACAAGTGGTGTCCCCCAGGGCTCGGTGCTGGGGACGGTTCTCTTTAATATCTTTATCAATGATCTGGATGAAGGGGTTGAATGCACCCTCAGTAAGTTCGCAGATGACACTAAACTGGGCGGGCGTGTTGATCTGCTTGAGGGTAGGTTGGCTCTGCAGAGGGATCTGGACAGGCTGGACCGATGGGCTGAGACCAATGGTATGAGGTTCAACAAGGCCAAGTGCCGGGTCCTGCACTTGGGTCACAACAACCCCATGGACGCTACAGGATTGGGGCAGAGTGGCTCGAAAGCAGCCCGGCAGAAAAGGACCTGGGGGTGTTGGTTGACAGCCGGCTGAATATGAGCCAGCAGTGTGCCCAGGTGGCCAAGAAGGCCAACAGCATCCTAGCCTGTATCAGGAATAGTGTGGTGAGCCGGACTAGGGAAGTGATCATCCCCCTGTACTCGGCACTGGTGAGGCCCCACCTCAAGTACTGCGTTCAGTTTTGGGCCTCTCGCTACAAGAGGGACATTGAGGTGTTGGAGCATGTCCAGAGAAGGGCTACAAAGCTGGTGAGGGGTCTGGAGGACAAACCTTATGAAGAACGACTGAGGGAGCTGGGGTTGTTTAGCCTGGAGAAGAGGAGGCTGAGGGGAGACCTTATCACCCTCTACAACTACCTGAAAGGAGGTTGTAGAGAGATGGGGGCTGACCTCTTCTCCCTGGTGACAAGTGATAGGACGAGAGGAAATGGGTTCAAGTTACGTCAGGGGAGGTTTAGATTAGATATTAGGAAACGATTTTTCACTGAAAGGGTTATTAAACATTGGAATCGGCTGCCCAGGGAGGTGGTGGATTCACCATCCCTGGAGGTGTTTAAAAAAAGGGTAGATGGGGCACTTAGGGACATGGTTTAGAAGTGGCTTTTGTCAGGGTAGGTTAAAGGTTGGACTCGATGATCTTAAAGGTCCCTTCCAACCTCAGCAATTCTATGATTCTGTGATTCTACTCTGAGCAGGGATGTTGGTCTGGAGACCTCCACCAGTCCCTTCCAACCTCAGCAAATCTGTGATTCTGTTTTAGGTTCAAAGCTACACCAGCAAACCTGTAATCGGCTGATCTGATGAAGGTTAAAGACGAGACATTTTTGCAGCTGACGTAAATTGTTAAAAACATTGCTATAGCCGGGATGTTCTAAGTATATGGACACGTCAGAATCTCTAGGGAAAGCTAGGATTTGCTGTCTTGATCCCAAAGCAAATGGGGAAGACCAAAACTGTAGTTTCCTCCCTGATACTGAAAACCATGTATATTGAAAGCTTTGTAAACCTTTTGGTCTATTGACAGTATAAAAGTTTTCTTTAATATGTACAAACTCATTAATGTATTGTAACCTTCTGAAGAAACTCTTTTTTATTTCATTTATCCTTCCTGCACCCCAGCACCTTGAAAATTATCAAGAACTCTCAATCCACAGCACTGGAACTAACTTCTTTTCTATTAACATTTTTCTCCTTTAATCATATGCTATAAAGAGTTTTACTTTCCCTTGGCAACTTTTAAGCTGTATAGATGTAATCATTACAGTGAGTGATGACATCAAGCCGGGGTGACATGGTGCAATTGATTTTTACTAAATAATTATACGATGAGCTGGAAGAAGGAGTTTTATTAGTCTTAACTCAGCAAGGATTGATTGGGGGAAAGAAAATGACCAATCAGTATATCAGGTTTCTGCGGGTATAAGAAAATAAGTGACAGCTGCAGAGAAGTCTATAAATCACAGAAAAAAAAAAAGATAAAAATAAGAGCTACGAACTGCCCTTTAAAATTTCACTGGGTGGCACAGAAGAGTCTAACAGACCTTGGTCATTTATCTCCATTATGCTTGGGATCCTCTGAGAATAGCGAGGTTGACGAATGATGCCATTACATTTTTTTATTATTTTTAAATGGAGAGAAGATAAGGAGTGTTGTATAAGTATTACTTCCAAGTCATTAGAGGGTTGAGTCTTCAAAAGAAATCCCTGATTTAGCCAATGAAATAAATAAAATATATTTCGCTTTAGCCTTCTGTAGGCAATATATTCAAAAATCACCCTTTTGAAACAAAACTGCTTGTTTGCAATTAATTCTCCATTTCTAAAGCATGTGGATGTTCCTATTTCTTATTGACCTCAAGATACGCTGGAGTTAGGCAGGAAGGACAATGACCTACCTAAGGTGCATCTCAACAGAAACTCCAACTGTAGCACAACAGCAGTGTGACTGCTTGAAACGGGCAACTCTTTGCCCCAGCCAAGAAGACACTGTAGATTTGACAAGGTGGAGAAGCTCTGAAGGACAAAGCACTGACCAGCTGAACAGAAGCAGGGATGATTTCATATATTCTGATCATTCAAATCAAAGGAGAGCAAGTATTTACTACTTTGATGCCAAGTCATTCCTACCCAGGTGCATCAGAAGATACCAAAATGTTGGTAAGAGGACTTTTTAGAGCCATTTCTTTGACTGTTATCTACATTTTGACAAATAATATTTTTTTCCATTGGCAGTGTGTTGTTTTGCGTGGCAGTCTCAACCTGGGAATCGTTCCTTTTGCAGGATCTGAGAGACCATCGCAGTTCCCTGTCCTTTCCATCTACGGTCCTGTGGCCACAAATTTCTGCTTCATATAAGTCAGAGCAAGCGCTCAGCTCTTTAGGGCATTTTTTGATTAGTTGATGTTCTGCTCTCCGCTGGCACAGTGAGGAAATTTTATGTTCTTTAGAGTGGTCCAGCCTGAGAACCACTGAGGTGCTTTGGTCGGCCAAAGTGACATTCCTAAATATGATCCATGCCCAAGATCTAAACACATTTGGAGCTCCAAATGCCCTCGTCCTCACTGGTTCTCCAGAGACCAGAGCTTACAAGGACTGGCCAGCGCTCACATGGGCACTGTGCTTTGGGCTTATACTCTTTGGCACCATGCAGCCCTAGCTAAAACCACATATTTTTGTATCTTGCCAGAGCTGTGCAAATTCTATGCTTTTCTATCAGTTCAAAAATCACCCTCTCTATCTATACTTCTCTTTGATGAGAGATTTTAAGGCTGTTCTCAGCATGGCAGCCGATTTTCTTTGTCTCGGGTATCAACAGCAAGTGCCAGCCCTTTGACTCCAGGGTATATTTGTTCCTGTTCCTGTTGGATGTGTTTCTGCTCAGGGAGATAGATAGAAAAAAATTTTTTGCCAGTTTCTGTCTTGCACCATTGATAACAGTAAAGCACAACCAGATGAAATGGGGTGATTTTGCAAACCCTGAGCTGGCCCAGCGGGGTTCTGCTGTCAGAATCTTGGAGGACTTGGCATGGAGGTCAAGGACTTGCCTCTGCTCTGAACCTTCTTACATGAGACAAATCAGGTAAATTGCCTGGGCTTTTTTTTTAGGTCACCTCCACATCACGGCAGGGACATTGGGTAGTTTTGCCTGGTTATCTCTACTTACTGAGATTCTGATCAACACGGGGAACGAGTCCTCTGGACGTGCTTTGTGACGAAGTGGGCCAGGTCTAATGCTACATGTAAGGTGACGTTCTGCTTTTGGGCCTCTGGAAGCTTTTTCTTGAACTATCTGTTGAAGAGAAATGGGCCTGAGATCACTCAAAGCGTATCTACTTGTCATTGCAGCTGCAGAGAAGGCTTTTTCTGTGTTATTTCATTCTTTCCTTGCAAAGTTTCTGAAAGAGTTGGTGAAGGTCTTTCTTCCCGTCAGAGACCTCATTCCTCAGTGTTAATGTATTTTGTTAACATCTTTAAGAAGCAACCTGGTTATCATCTCAGCTTAGAATGAAAAGAAGCTTCATGCCCTACTTACAGATTTCACCATATCTTATAGCCTTGAGGAAAAAACCTATCTCCTGGATCTACCCTAAATTCTGTCCCTAAATTGGCAGGTTTTTGCACAGAGAGTGACTGTAAGACATCTTGCAGAAGAACAGTTGTAGGCAATCATCATTCCCCTGCCTAGAAGATCCAGCTTGTTCTGAAGATGTGCAGCTGGTGTTCCGTAGGAATTATTTCTTCTTCCAGTAGTGAAGATTTAGACAAACCTGATTCACTGGTTTGATTTGGAATTGAAGCAAAAATCATATGCAAGTCTTAAAAATGGAGTTTGGTACGGGTGAAAAAAATGTCTTATTCTTACAAAATTCTTTCTAGAGAATTTTTACGGGAAATTTGATCCTGAAATGCATCCATTAGTGGTAATAAATATTGCTTTAATCCATCCAATCCAGAATGCCAAGAGCTTTATTCATTTTTTTTTTTCTGTGAAAATGTAACAAAGATAGCGGTCATTCAAATCTCAGTGGTTTTATAATGTATTATGACAATTTATGGCAGATACTGATTTTGAAGGGTGCTTAACAAATGTGTTTAAGTCCTGTTGAATTACCTGGGACCTTGTAGGCAAGGTGAATGACATGAAGCCTGTGGAGATTATTTGTGATTTTAGTTGCATTATTACAAACTTGGAATGAATTTCTTGACTTCAGTGGAAGCATCCTGGTGCACCGAAGATCAGAGGTTGGCTCGTTGTCTCAGCAGAAATCTTTTTCGGAGTCTAATGTGCATCCAGTGTAGCTAAAATCAACGGCAGCAATGCTGACAGTCCCTTGTAAGACTGGCTTTTGATTTAGCAGTATGTAATATCTTCCAATATGTATAGCATCATTATTAAAATACTTATTTGTATTTTCTCATTCTTATCTGAAGCCGAACGTGTATAACTGTGGTGTTACGGTAACAAAGAGAGACGGAATGTCATGACAGACAAAATTAGGAAGACATTTCAGAAAATGAAGGAAAGTTAACCACATGTGACATTGTGGAACTTTTAGATGGCCAAGCAGAGATCATTTTTTATTTAGTAGACTTCCTTTCAGACAAAGACAAGATTGTTAAGCTCGATCATCATACCACAGTTGTTTATTAAATTAGATTTCTTGCCTTGTTTGCTACTCATTGAGTTAGTGAATCTCAGCAAGTGCGACTTGCCAGAGGGTTTTAAAAAATCAGTGACGGACCCTTGAGAAGTAAGTTTGCGCATGCGAAGTACATTACAAATAACAACAGCAACAGGAGCAATTGGTTATGTCTATACACACGGAATGTATTTTATTTTAGTATCTTGTAGTCTTTGTGGCTTAGTCAGACAACTAATTAGCTACAAATTGATTTAAGTTACAAGTAAAAATAAGTGCCATTTTATCTTAGATGATTGATCACATTAAAGCTCCACTTCAGCGTAGTATTTACAATATCTGTTCAGTCTTCATAGCTAGGGGATGGTTTATCAGTGCAAGCCAACCATGCAGTGCTTGGAGGGGCCGTTATTATCGCACAGTCTGACCGCCTCCTCAGCTATAAGTCTGTAAGTTCATCACCGACCTTGCACAGCTCTTTGGGCTTTGGTATATCTTTGGGGAAAATGTCTATCCTTGATGAGAAGCCCTTGGGAAAGGGATGTGGCTTTGGGTGCATTGTTCCAGGGAGAAATGCATTTCACTATTTGAATGTCGCCTTATTTCCCATCTGGATTTTGTATACTTTGGCTTTCAATTGCTCTGCCTAGTTAAGCAACTTTGGCAAGACTAAAGAGCCTTATTTCTTAGGTTTTTTCTCTAGATATGTATTTATAAATCAGAGTCAGTTCTCCTCTTAACCTTCTCTTCAATAAATTAATTAAGCTGACCATGTCCCTATTACTGTGTAATGGTGGCACATGCGTATATTAAATAATCTTGTTTACCTTCTCACTCAGAGCTCATGCTAAACTCATACTCTTGAAATACATGCTAGAAACTGGCATACTCTATAGTGATCCTCCATTTATAGAGATTTTTGTAATCTACTCCCTAGTCGGTTGTTAAGTAGTTTGTTAAGCAATAAATAGATTTGTAGAATGCTAATGCTTAAGCTCAAACATCAATCAGCATTAACATATCTTGGCAAAACTAATGCTTTCTGGCCTGGATTCATTTTATGCCGAACTATTCCGTAGCATTGGCTTTACAAGAGCTCCCTGCCACCCTAAAATAACTTGCAAATAAATGAGCAAAATATTCTCTGTCTTGCAGACCACACTATTAAGTATTGATGAAGAACATAATTGTTGTTCTTATGGGTAATATTATAATGCTTTAGCAGTTAAAAAGTAACCCAAATCATCAGGAAACTCCATGACATTATTTGGAATCACATTCACTCATGTGTACTGTTGGTCACCGAGTTGACTTTTTGTCCAAATGCATCTTTGAAACCATTTCTGCATTTTTGAGTTCATAAATATTTCAGCCAGATTTCATTTGTTTGTTGTACTACCCTTTAAGCCGTTTTTCTATTTCCTTGGAAAGTACAAGAGGGATAAAAGTCGTTCCGTTTTAATGAGAAGTAGTATGTTGATGGCGTCTTTTCCCCCCGTATCACAGGCTTTTTCTCTACCCTCTGCCCTTTGCTAGGGGGGTATCGGGACCTACAGTTTTGATTCGTTTCATCTCCAGAGTCCCGAGCATTGGTGGTAATCTTCAAAGGGGCTTCTGTAGCCTGGTGGCAGTCGAAAGACAAATCCTGATGATTTCCAATTTGTCTTGGGTTGCAGTTACTCCAGCTTTGTCACTCACCCAAGTTCACACAAAACACCAAACTCAAAATTCATGCATTTTATTACAGCAAGGCAAAAAGTTCTGTTCTAGAATCCAAAATTGGGAACAAGGTTATGAAAGAAACTGCAAAACTGCAACTGAAGTTGCAAAACTGCACCTCCAGATCATTCTTAATGATAAAGCTCCTCTCTAAGGCTGTTGTTTGACTTCATGGAATGATCCGCAGTGAAGCTGGCGTGCGGAATTGCTGCCTGAGGGAATGGGAAAGGGTAGCGAGGAGACACAGCGAGGCCTTTGGCTGGCGTGGCTGCCTAGGACTGCGTAATGCCAAACCATGTCTGGGCTAGTCACCTAAGGGGACAGTAAACTTCCCTCTGCTTTGGACCATTATTTTATAGTTTCCTAGGTAGGATCCATCTCATATTTTGGAAATTCGTACAGAAGCAACTTCATACAACTAGGCTTTTGAAGGGATTACGTGTGTGTGTGTGTGTATATATATATATATATAACAGCAGTAAAGGGGCTCATCCTAGTACCAAAATTACCTATTTATGATATAATTTCAAGTAGTTACTGAGTATGTATAGCTAGGGTTTTGTTTTCCTAATGTTAGATATAAACAATATTATATACTTTTGCTCTTCATAATATCTACTTGTAGGTTGCAAATAGAATTCAGTGGAGATTGCATATATACCTTTGTTTTCTTTTCCTTCCAAACTAAAAAAAAATAAATATTAAAGGGTTGCTGTTCCTAAGCATTACTCACTCTATAACAGTAAAAAAAAATAAATATTAAAGGGTTGCTGTTCCTGAGCATTACTCACTCTATAACAGTACTATTGCAGCCAGACTTTCTCCAAACCTTCTCCTGAGCGTATTTATCTATTGGAGTCCTCTTTGGAGCTCAGAATCAAGAGCTCCATGAGTGTCATTCCTTCTCTCCATAGCTAGTCGTGGTGACGGTAGGAATTGATAACTTCAGAGTTAATTCAGCAATACGTGCTTTTGGATCATTGCTTTGTGAGCAGAGGAGAATAGCCCGTTATCTCCAAGGGTATTTTTGAACCTTTCTCCTGTTAAGTTGTACTTCTCCAGCACAAGAAAGTTTTTAAGCACTTGGTAAAATCAACCTCTTTTTTTTTTTGTAGCCATTTGCATGGTTCAAAAATAAATATTTTAAGCGTACCTTGATTACAGTAACTGCAGCTTGATTCTTTAAGGTTTTACATCTGTATTTGACTACTGTGTGATTTACCAAAATGTAAAATGCTCACATTTCATTTGCATGGCATTTAAAAGGAGATAGCAGAGTTGAATCTCTTCGGGACTATTTAACCAAAGAAAAACTTGGACTTCCTAAAAATACCTACTGAGACCAGGTGTATGGAATAATAATCCAGAATGTATGGAATGTCCTCAGTTTCTGTCTGTTGAGTTTGTGCCTGCAGCCCAGTCGGGGCGGGAGGATGGTCCTCATGGTGTGCTGTGTCTTCTCTCTCCCCAGGAATGCGACAAGGCAATGATGTTGGCACACAGTATCGCTCGGCCATCTATACATTTTCTCAGGAACAGATGGAAGCTGCCTTGAGATCTAAGGAAGAATATCAAAAGGTAACATCGGGCAGGGTGTGGAATTACTTCACGTATGAGCGGAGGTCAAAGATGTCACCTATTAGCACAAAATCACTTCTTGTGCTGTGCTTTGTCTCCGCGTTGCTGCTGGAGCTCCTCATTCCAATACTGAACTTGCATCCTATTTGCTTTAAATTCCAACTTTTGTGAATTGGGTTTTTTTGTATGTCATTTTATGTCATTTTATAACTATGCAAAAAGGAAAATAGTTACCCATGCGGAGCTAGTTTTAATCTCTTCTAGAGATTTTTTTATGCGGGTGCACCAGAGCAAAAGTCTGTGATCTTAAGGCTATTCAAACGTGTCTGGACTCCATACTCTGATGGACGAAGCCAAAGTCTCAGACCCGAGAGTTCTTCAACTGGGGGAAGAACCGATCAAGCTGGGGGAAAGTCCTGATCAACGTTTGAGCTGGGTAACTCAGGGTCTCCCACCTGCTGCTTATAAGATGCTTCTATCAAGCCATTCCATAAACGTCTTTGATTAAATCTGACAGCCCATTACTTAGTAAGACTATTGGTTTTGACAGTAGGATTTTTGTGAGAGAAGATTGACCATTTCCCTTTCCATACACAGTCCTGTTTTTCAGTGGAGATGGATTCTGTCTCTTCCCTGCCGCATGAGCTATTATTTAACTAAAGGCAGGGGGATTAGTGTCCTATAGCGTTGCTATTGCTGTCTGATCTGTCAACACAAGATCCAGTTTCTACAGCAGACGTATATAAATTCTTATAACTTATATGAAATAAACTACTCACCCACAACATCAGGGCCATAGAAAGAGGAGCTATTAAGTAGCGCTAAAAGAATATCAGCTTTCATGCATTCACTTATGCTGTGGCTTCACTAAAGTGTTGTGTTGAAGAACCAGGGTTTTTGGTGAATATATAAATTTAAAGGTAAAGAACTGTGTTTTGAAGAGCATGTGTATGAAGAGGCATGTACCAAGGTCCGAAAAGGAGGTGCGCGTGCTGAAGTCTTGCGTGGTGGTTTGGTTTTCATAAATGAGTGTATGACATTGGTGGGCTGGTTTGTACAGGCAATCGGCGTTATGTTGCATGCAAAGAGATGCTCTGAACTGCAAGTAAGTAATTTGCGAGTCGTTCCTGGCTGTGTGATAACTGTGCAGGTAAATGAAGTGTTCAGTGACATATGTATTTTCTCATGAGTAGCTGAACACATGGGGATAAGTCAAGTCTTGCCGGTGTTTATCTTTGGTAACAGCGTAGTTTCTGAAGGTTCGGTATTCATACTTATCGTGCAGAACTTCTTTCTACTCATCGTTTACCTTCGTTTCATTGCTTTTCCAAATTGTTTTTGATCCTTTTTGTTAGCGTCTGCTGACCAATATCACATTGTAAATCTTACAGCTTTCAGTTTGCTTTCCCAGTCCTATTATTTTCTGCTGTTATTTGTCATTAAATTAATACTGACTTGAAAGCAAGATTACGATGTAGGAGATTGCAATATGATATTACAGAAATTTCCATCATCAAATAGATTTTCTTAATGGCACAATTTAAAATTTACCTACTTTGAAGTCTATCACCATTTGAAAAGTGTGTATAATTAGTGCATTTATATAATTAGGCACAACTCTGTAAGTGATCACATGTCGAGTTTGTTTTTGCACTGAAGTAGGGGGAAGGAAGGGACTGTGTTGCCAACTAAGGAAACACAGCAAATATGTACCGAAATTCCTAGAGGATATGTGGTTTCTGTGTAGTGTTAACAACAATATCTACAATATTATCTAGCGTGGTATTGCAGGAGCCGTAGAATGGTTGTATGGGAAACACACTGAGCAAACAGTATGTTCAGGAATCCCTTTTCGTATTACATGTTTTGCATTACATTATTTTAACGTCAATGTAATACAACCACTTTCCTTATTATTGCAGCAATTTAAAAGAAATACCAAGCTCTTCTAGCAGTGACACAAGCATATCCATGCACCTGATAATGACAGATAAATACGTGTGGGGATGGCGTAATGCTTGATTTTCGCATGGTAAGCAGCGGTGCGTACCGAAAACGGGGGGAGGACTAACAAATATTCAAAGTACAAGAACTGCAACCTGTATGAGTGACTCTACAGGTTTTTGGCGCAGCAAATGAATAAAAGCAACGGTGGTTTATTTGCTTGTTGACTGAATAATTGAGCATGTGCTCTAAGGCGTCTTTTTGAGCTGAGGACCTGCAAGAGAGTTAAGAATGTCCTCCAAACAGAAAATTACGTGTTGGATAGACGTTGGGGTTTTTTCATAAAGCCAGATACAATTATTGACTTAAAGGAAACGTGTGTGTTGGCTGACGATAGAAACCACCCAATCCCAAGGGTTGTATCGTGAATTCCTGCCCCCATGCCGGGCTGGCCTGAATCACCAGCTCCTCTCCGGCACTCAGAGAGCTGTGTTCAGCTCTGTCCACATCTAGGAAGCAGCATGGGCTGAGAGGAGCAGGTCTACAGGACAAACCAGTTTGTACCGAGGACCCAGAAATGTGCATTTCAAGAGAGTTTGCTCTTCCGTAGCTGTAGCTCGGTCCTCAGGACCACATGCCACCAGCAGATGGGAGTCAGTGGTGCATCTCTTGTTTAGCTCCATCAAAAGGGATTGGGTTCATCATCCTAGACCACTCTGGGATGTGAACCAAGGCACGATAAGTGACCACGATCAGGAGATTTATTACAAAGGCACACTTCTGCTCCAAACTGAAACACTAATGTAGCCGACACCTTTAGGGCAGAGCTCTGTTCGAGTGGAGAAATACTGTCGTTAGGGGCACTACGTCCCCAGCTCCTCCCAGCCTACGAGTGAGAATCACAACGCGCGTTGAGCCCAAGTATCCTGCAGGGTTACATCTATTTTAAGTTGTGAAACTTGTTGCTGATTCATGCAGCTGTTTTAACAGCTGAGAAATGGCGATAGAGCAATGAATATGCATTGAGCCACGCGTCTTTAGCTGTTGATGAAGCTGAATGCATACAGTCAGAGTCGGCTAGCGGTAATATATATTATAACACAATAGTGCTGCCAGTAAATTGTAACACAATGGAAGTGTAATCAGAAACACATAAAATGAGGGCCAGGGCTTGGTGAAAGTACTGTGAATGAGCTGTTCCATCAGTTTTGCCTGAAGCTGAAGTTTTTTAATACAGTTGAACCTGAGGTTACTCAATTTTCAAGACAGTTGCTAGGCTGGATTTGGTTTTCAAATGAATTATGTAGGCAATAACCCAAATAGTGAAATCTGGGTGGGAAGAAGTTTGTATTTATTTTTTTTTCTGAACCAGAGGCCTGCATTTGTTTTGTCAAACACTAACACTGGGTTTTCAGGCTCCACGAGTATACTGAGTCCCTCCCTCCTGTGTTTGGCTTATATTAAAGCAGCATCCCCCAAATGCCAGCGTCTCTGCACCCTCGTGTAGGACAGCACTGACAATGAACACTGCGCGCAGAGAGCAAAGTGCAGGTCTATTACTGTGTTACAAAAGCAAATATTTGGCAGGGGAAGATCCTTCCAAGAGGCAAGTAGAGGGCCTCTCGGTGAATAAGTATGAATTAATTGACTCTTGAGTTGATGGATGATGTGAGCGGGTAACAAGGTCCTGATTTGTTATAGCCAAAAGTTGTTGGGGAGAGTTGCTGTGATTTGGTCTTACAGTTGTAATCTGGAGACGGTATTAAGGGCTCAAAGAGACAGGAGTATAGAAATGCGGAGATTTTATGAAGACATTACAAATGTGGCCTTTACTAATGTCCAGAGAACTGGAATGGAGTGGTTTTTTACTGAACGTATAGGAAATGTAGATGGAACACAGGAGTAACTTTTCTTTTTGCTTAGAAATGGATGGAGCTTTGCTAGAAGTAATGTAATACTTTGTGTGTGTGTGTGATCTGGACTGTAAGGCTATAATCTTGGAAAGTTTCTCTGCAGGAGTAAACTGTGATGCTGACAGAAATCCTCTCTGAAATCTAAACCAGCTGGTCAACAGATTGAGAAAACAAATCAAAGAAAACAATAACTGCACCAAAGCCAGAATTACAAATTAAAAAAAAAAGAAAGAAGCAATGCTAATTGTGTGCTTTGAGGCCTGCAAATATGTTTCAGAAGTTCAAAAAGTATTGTAAGTGGAGGCAAAGAGATTAAATTTAAAAATTAAAATTTAGTATAAATATAAAAAATCCAGGCAATTGAAACTAATCCATTGCCCAATCTGTTAATCTGTTTCTTTGTGGAAATGTCGGGACATATAAAACCGCCGGTGGGTAACTTTCTGGAGAACTTGAAGGGTACGGTCTCTCTCAGAGGAGAGACTGGATCACCCTGTGTCGTAGCAAATACGTTTCTGTGAAGGTCTGAGGAAGATGCTCAGGTAAATGACTGAACTATCTTTGAATCGGTCAGATAGTCGTTCTTCTTTGCATTTTGTCAAACAGCATTTTCTGTTAATTTAACAAGAGACTTGGCCTGAAGAACATGAATTTGACCAAGCGTCTAAATTTTCTTTTTGAATCAGGCAACCAAAGGATTGCTGCGCTGGACTAAATTCTCTATTGGTGTAACTCTAATATATTTGTACAAAGTTTTACCCATGTGCTTTATTGCATATGTACTTGCATGCATCTGAGAAGGGAATTCTTGAACTGATAAGTTCAAATATACTGTTTGGTTTCACAGATGTGGGTATTGGAGCATCTGAACCTGAAGCACCATTGATTTTTCTCTGTTTGTTCTTCTGTTTGTTTTTTTTTTGTTGTTCTGATGGCTTTTCCAGTGATGCGTTTTCTTGGGGGAGCTTGGGGTGGGATTTTTGGTTAGTTTTGTTATTTTTTTTAACTTTTAAAGCCCCAAACGGCTTGTTACATGATAGATCATGGATGATCGTGGGAAGAATGGGGATGAATGTTAATTTACACAGTTGTAGATTTACAGTGCTATCGTTCATTTGCAGTGGCCAACTTTCAGTGTGGCTACAGTTACATGATAGCACTCCTCATCCTGAACTTGCTCACAGGAGGTTCTAGGAACACACTGAATTTTGAAATATCTGTGAATTAACACTGAGATTGGCTTTGGTAGTTTGCATGGATCTCCTCTGTGGTGGGATAGTCAGATACCATGTCATAGCCAAGAGCTGAAAACCAACTGCTGGCTAGTGGCTGAAGCTCCCTTATTTCCTTGTGAAGCAGAAGCGGTTCCATGAGCAGTGTTACACTCTACTGGAAGGACCCAACTGTCTGCTGACCCGGGAGTTCACATTGACCCAAAACGGAGTGTGTGCTCACCTATGAGACACATCCCTGGGGCCTGATTCAGTTGCTCACACCTACTGCTGTTGGGGAGGCTCTGGCATACCTCAGACGACCTCCACCAGCCACTCTGCAACACACAAAGATCCCTTAGGGATCGTATCGTATCTGCCAGGATTATCTGAAATTCCCTGGGCACCTCAAATACTGCGGAATGCCTATATTTAGGCAGCTGATTTTAGGCACACACTGATCTCTTGTGACTGTAATGGAAGTTCAGATCCCTAATTCACGCGTGTACCTCACCAGGTATAAACCAGGTCGTGATGGACGGATGCGTTCTGCAGGATAAGGGAAAGAGTGAATTAGGAGTGGCCAGCAGAAGATGCAGTATCTCTGCATCCCTTCTGCATCCTAACGGATGCTGGGAAGCTCTCATAAGCTTGCTGGGGGATGATGTGGGAACAAACCAGCAAACCCCTCAGCTGCAAAACCAAAATCTTTATATCTGGTATTGTAGAAAAGGGATTTAAAAGCTGGAGTTTCCTGGCCAGTGCAATGGGCTTTGGAGCAGCAGTCTGCAAGGAAATGAAGTGGTCGGGGTTGTGTTTGTCGAGGCTGGAGGAAAGGCTGTTTACAGACTTACAGGATTGACAGTCCTGAGTTTTTAATTGCATGAAGAAACGCCGCGTGGAATGAATTTACAACATTCAGCTGCGGTTTTATGTAACGTACTGTGTGAGTTTAGAATGTGCTTTGGCGGGGAGACAGTTTTTCACGTGTTTTTTTGGCTGCGAAAAGTTAAATAGCTCTTTTAAAAAGTAGGTTGTTGTTAATAAAGCAATACAATGGCGTTGATAAAAAAATAACACCTGCTTACTCCTCTTCAAATTATGTCTATTGCAGAGCTTTACGTATCAAATTATCTTTGCTTCACTCTGATGTGAATAGTAGCTACTTGATTCCTGATTGATGGTGGTAGCTCTTATGAAAATAAGCAAACCCAATCTGATAAGCTAAGCCATTATTTATTTTGTAATCACTCATCTGTGCTACAGAGATACCCTTTTATGTTCATCCCTCTCTGAGAAGGCTGCATTCAGCCACGGATGAGGAGATTTTGTGCGAATGGTTGCTAACTCATTTCATATTACCTTAAACTGTAGAAAATTTGACTTCTTTTTCACTCCGAGAAAATTTGGTCACCTTGCAGCAGAAGGGTAGCTCAAAACTAACACAGACTCTTGGCTGCATTTCTTGATGACAGTGGCAGCAAGATAAAAACTGTAATGGCATGAACTTAGGGTACTTTGGTATCTGAGTTTCTTAGAATAAATATGTCTGTGAGATGACCTGTCCTATTGTCAACACTGATTAACAACCCACTTGTGCTTTCTTTGTTGAATTTATGTTGAAATGCATCTATAAGATGCGTTTAGAAAGTTTTATGGTTCTCTGCTGTGTCTGTTTTTTCCACCTTTTTGATAGAGAACTCTGTTATAATAGACATGGCCACCACGCTACGGTTGTCTTTGCAGCCATAACATAGAACTTCAGAGTTCGCACGATATTATACTTATTGTTCATCTGACTTTTCTTTCGTAATAAATTTTCCTACGTTGCTGTGCTTTAGAATTGCATCTCATGCTGTGGGAAGAAAAAAGTTGTAACATCACCACCAAGAAGACTTTATACTAAAACGCTGGAATGTACAGGATGTATGTACCCATGTGAAAACAGAAACGAGCATCCCTGGAAAGCACGGGAGGACAGAGGACACCTTAGAACTGACTGGGGCAGAGGATAAGTGCCACCATCCTCTGCTGGGTGCAGCCTGGTACCCATGGCATGCTATTTCTGTTCCCTGGATGCAGCAACAGCACATGCTGCTTGCTTTTATCGATGCTGCACAAGGCAAGATGGTTTTTAGCTTTCGATTCTGCATATATGCTGTTCATTTGACCCAAGGCCGGGCGTTTCACTTAGCCCTCTGACTGTTGCAAATATAGCTAATCAGGCATTTGAAGTTAGAACTCTGAACAACATTACGAAACCATGCTTTCTATTTTACAATGATTTTTTCATCTGGGAGGTCATGGAGTTCAGCAAAGAAGCCATTTGCTTTATTGTACTGTGAATGTGAAGCCAATGCTTCAAGCTAAGGCTTATATTGGACATTTAAACTAATACTAGAAATTGCCCTAATGTAAATATGAAATAGACTTGACTCCAGGAATGGTTTGCAAATGAAACATTTCCTGCTTTCTGTTGCTCACTCTGTTCAGCTTGTCAGTAATGTAAAAACATCCTAAATTTGTATAGACATCAACTTTTCATATACTTTGGCAGATGAATTCTCAATCTTCAGGGCAGATCTCCACGCTGATCCAGAGGATGCAGATTTAAAGGGCTAGGATGACTTGCCTGCAAGAGTCTAGTGCCATTTGAGATGTCCTATCCTATCTCACCTGGCCTCCAGCAGCCACTGCAGCTGGGCACAGATCTCCTGTGGGTCCTAGGTCATACTGGTGGTAGGGCAACAGAGTGGAGTCTGTAGTGATGCCAACATGTGAAGCTAAGTACCTTCACATCAGCCTGTAAATGTGTTCCCACATGGTTCAGTGGCATCCAGGATCATTCTGAAGGGCTTCTGGTTCAGGCTTTTGAATTTCCTAATCTTGATTATGCATCTGTTCTAACACTCTAAAAGTTTCACAAGCATATTAAATGTCAGGAGCATAAATTTGATAATGATGTTAATAATGATGGTTTAAGAGTACACAGTCATTTGCAGGGAACAGGATATAGTTCCTTCTCTTAAGGAAGCTCTCAAGGAGCTTAGTTTAACTAGGAGATTAGTTATGGGGAGAACATGATAAAATAGTCTAGAAGAAGGTCAAGGCAAAAGAAGGATGATTATGGTTAGCTGTTGCTGTTTTGTGTCAGATCTTGTTGTCTTTGGGTTAAATGTAGCCCGTAAAACTGACTTAAGCAAAAAAATCCAGGAAACGGAAATGGAGAAAGCATCTCAAGATGCGTTGAGTCTTGAGATGTGTTGAGAATGTTGTGTCTCAATTCTGCTCTGGCCTTTGAGTCCGTCCATGTCCAGGTGAAAGATAACAAGGTGGAACAAGATGATCTTTAAGGTCTCTTCCAACCCAAACCATTCTATAAGGCTTGTAGTGGGACTCTCTGCATTGATCTGGAGAGGGGAAGAGGGATTGGCCTGGTTTATAGTTTCTATACAAATTAAAAAGTGAAACAAAAAGCCATTTTTTTTAAAAAACAAAAAGACACTTGCATTTTTCATGAGCCCGGAGACATCTGGGAGCATTACTTCTGCTGTCCAAACAGTTTGCTTGTCCTTAGTGCAAAGCTGTGGGATCCAACGAACACTATTCAAACCTCAAGTTTTCTCAGTGACAAAAGTGTGCCTGAGCCAGAATGAATTTAATTAAGAATTCAAGTAAGAACTCATAGAACATTTTTCCACTGGTTATCCAACTCTAAAACAGAAAGCCAAAAATTTATCTGAAACAGGGCTTTTCAAGTCAGATGGAAGAACATAATGGCACTTCAAAAAGTTCTGAGCTCCACAAAGCTCACACATGGAAACAACAGATACTCAACATTTACAAAATGTGCTGCTTGGGTATCTAAATATGGACATAGGAGCGTCCGCTGAAGCGCTGGGGTTCAAACAATTTGATAACCAGATGTAGTACGGCATGTAGCGACAATTGTCATACCCCGATGAGGTTGCTTTCTAACTGATGCTAACGTTTGCTTAAATACCTCCCAAGGTTTTTTTTCGCAGGACTAAATGCAGATGAGCTGCACAGCTGCAAATCCAGAATAACACCATCAGATTCAATGGAATTACTATGGATTTCCAGTAATGCGATTGAGATAGAAATCTGGCCCAGGAGTTTCTTTAATTTCAGCCTTTTTTCCCCCAATGAATTGTCGGAGAATTCTGTGTATTATTTTCTGTTTGAAGTATGCCACTCAGTCAAATATAGCTCTCAGCTTTTGGGAAAACAAGTCAATACTTCCTGGAAAGAAAAATCAGAGCATGCTTTAGCGAGCAACATTGTCATGTCTGTTTTGATCTTGTGATCTTTTTGCATCAAGAACTTCTCCTTTATTGACTCCCGCAGATGGCTTGTAGACTAATCCCTTTTTCTTTTAGATCCAGGATGTTTACTGATTTCAATAAGAGCTAGATTGTAGGAGGAGAGCAGAATGGGCTTTTTGGTTGATGGGCAATACCGTCAACTGTATTATCAGCCTGGTGCTAGAGCTTTGTAGCGTTCCCGACATTGAAACCGACCCAGCTAGGAAAAGTCAGGACATTTCTCTTTGTGTTAATACATTCCCAAGAAAGCGTGGAGTTACAACAGATAATAAAGTAAGTATTTTCTCATTGGTGTATCGATGGGCTTAAGCCTGTATATATTTGTACACAGGCGTATAGGAATATATAGAGATATTTTTTAAGAGCTGCTGTGAAACACAAAAGGAGGAAACACGCTGGGCAGACGCTGCTATCCCTAGGTATCTGAGTGTGTACGAGGACTTGGAGGGATGGGATTTGCCTGAGTTCAGTCCCATTTTACAAAATTTGAGTTCAGGAATCTCTGCTTTTATGACTTAGACTGATTTTATTCAGTGCTGCTGTAGCTAGTAGTTTTGTCATCTTATACTGCAGGGCTTATGAGCCGAACTGGTGAGGTACCAGTAGATGATGTCTGTGTTCACACCATCCAGTGCTGACAGGCAAGATCGAGCAAAGCCCACGTTACAGCTCCCCATTGAGCTGATGTAGAAAAATCAGTTCTTCTGCCTTTCTCACTTCATTTTCCCACTGCAAGTTTGTTTCAGCCTTTATTTGTCATTTCTTTCCTCTCCACATTGTTGGCTCTTTTGCTTTCTGGGATCTTCTATCATTTGACCGTGCGCCACATCCCTTTCTTCCTAGTTCCACATTTTCCCCAGTCTTCAAATTTTCCACTTTCTTCCTCAGGCCTACATTTTGGAAAAATCTTATCTTATTTTTATCCTTACAGACAAACCTCTATTTTTTTCTAGTTGACCTTTACTATATGGCATTTAGTCACAGGATTTAAAAGTAAATCTAAATACCCAGCATAACAAGATGGAAAAAGTATATTCTGTCTTCCTGCTGCCTAAAGCATCCTAAAGATACCTTCTGCTACAGGACCATGTAGGTGTGTGGTCTCCTGGGCCACTAGAGAAAGTGTCTTCAAAGAGTGAGAAATCATCTCCAGTGACGCAGTGCTCCTGGCCCCCAGGACGTTTTGCTCTGTGGTTCTTGGTTCTGACCTTTCCCCAGGCAACCAGCTTCCTATGGCTTACTGAGGGTCATCTATTTCCATTCTGGCTGTTCCTTTCCCTTTGCTTTGGTTATTTTTAGGTACTCAGTTAAACCATGTCTTTTTCAATTTTTAAAGGAACTGTATTTAAGGTGTTCACAGAAGAAAAACTTATTCACACATAAAGGCATTTTGAAGCGAGTAGGGAAAGGCATAATGAAGGCATTCATGAAGTTCAACCAGGCCAAGTGCAAGGTCCTGCACCTGGGTCGGGGCAATCCCCAAGCACAAATCCAGGCTGGGCGGAGAATGGCTGGAGAGCAGCCCTGAGGAGAAGGACTTGGGGATGTTGGTGGGTGAGAAGCTCCACAGGAGCCGGCACCGTGTGCTGGCAGCCCAGAACCCCCCCGCAGCCTGGGCTGCATCCCCAGCAGCGTGGGCAGCAGGGCGAGGGGGGGATTCTGCCCCTCTGCTGCGCTCGGGGGAGACCCCCCTGCAGTGCTGCCTCCAGCGCTGGGGCCTCGGCACAGGAGAGACACGGAGCTGTTGGAGCGGGGCCAGAGGAGGCCCCGGAGATGCTGGGAGGGCTGGAGCCCCTCTGCTGGGAGGACAGGCTGAGAGAGCTGGGGGGGTTCAGCCTGGAGAAGAGAAGGCTCCGCGGAGACCTTCCAGCCCCTGCCAGTCCCTCAAGGGGCTCCAGGAAAGCTGGGGAGGGACTCTGGAGCAGGGAGGGGAGCCGTGGGACGAGGGGGAAGGGTTTTACACTGGAAGAGGGGAGACTGAGATGGGATATTGGGAAGAAATTCTTTGGTGTGAGGGGGGTGAGCCCGTGGCCCAGGTTGCCCAGAGAAGCTGTGGCTGCCCCATCCCTGGAGGGGTTCAAGGCCAGGTTGGAGGGGGCTTGGAGCAACCTGGTCTGGTGGGAGGTGTCCCTGCCCAGGGCAGGGGTTGGAACTAGATGTTCTTTAAGGTCCCTTCCAACCCAAACCATTCTGTGATTCTATAATGAAGACCTATAGCCAGAAGCTTAAACTAGGTGAAGGTATATATTTGTAAGAGCTGGAGACTGACAGTGGAAGCCGTGGTTCCACAATCTATTCAGAAGAATAGATGGTATTATTCTATTATAATTATAATCAGAATTATAATTATTTTTCATCAGGCAATGTGTATAGTCCGTATCATAGCAAAATCATAGCTTTACACACCAATATTCTCATATCAGTGACTTTCACCGAAAAGATTGTTTAATTTAGTTTTGAACTTCCTTGAAGTTTCTTCTAAAATCAGCTTTCTTTTGTCTTTTAAAACATGGATACCAGAACTCAATAATAACTCAGAATGAACTTAATCAATGATGTAAATAAAGGTCAAATTACCTCTCAGGACAAGTTGCTGTTTATACGCTGTTTCTGTAGATGTGGCCTTCATTATTTGTTCCGAGAAGTAAAATTTTGGATTTGACTTTCCTAGAAATAGAATTTGGGATTTAACTGCGTTACAGTGATCTCAATTCTGCAGCGCAAGTGCCCCAGCAATTTCAGCATTTGCTGTAACTCTGACCTTCATGTGATCTTCCAGTTTTAACCAGCACTAATTTTATAATTATTTCTAAGGCTTAATCAATGCGCTTCATAACAATTCTGGTGAAAGTCCATCTTAATCCAATTATAATTTACTTTATTGATACCATGTAGCACTTTTTTTTTTTTAATTTGAAATAGTTATATGGTACTAAATCAACCATGAAATGTTAACTGTATTGTATCTACAAAGTTTCCTTTGTCAGCTAAACTTGTAATCTCATCAAAGACAGATGTTGGGTTTGTATGTGACCTGTTTTCTGCAAAAAGCATGTTGATTGGCACTAATTATATGCCTTATCATTTGAATGTCGCTTCATTTTTTTGTTTGTTTTGTTTTTAACCAAGTACAAATTGGCAGAGTGTTGCGCGTGTTGTCTTACTTGTCCCTTTTGAAGTGCTGCAGGAAACCGGTGCTCGTTCCCCCTTTTACACTATTCAATACTAACCGTCCACTCAGTGTGTGAAAACCACATTTTCCTAAAAAGTTGAGAAACTAGGCAACTTGGGGCTTATTAGCCAGTTCTTCAAGCTGAAGGACTCCCAACTGCAAACTTCAAGGATCAGTTTTTGCATTCCTTAAAGAACATGTCCCAGGTTTGGTGTTTGTTTGGTTTGTTTTTAATAGAGAAAATACGACATTTTCCCCAGTAATAACTCACAAATGTCTGAACAGTTTTCCTAGAAAATTTGGAAAATTAATTGCCTCCGTCAAACATAATTTGATGACAACTTTCAGCCCAAAATGTGGTGTTGTGAAGCTTAAAATACCCCTGGAAAAATTCTGGAAAAGGAAGAGTCAGAAAATCGCAGTGAAGGATTGCAGCAGCCTTCCTCCTTCTCCACATACGCACACGAGCGTGAGCTTTTAATGTCATCCCCCTTGTTTTCCGTTCTGTAATATTTTTTATTTTTATCTCAATCAGCTAATTATGTCTTGGGTGATTATTTTTCTTGCCATTATATATACGTGGTTGCTATTTTATGTGCCAACAATCGTAGGAAATAAATTTCCCCATTATCCCATGATACATTATTATAGGAGAAACCTTCAGCGCGAAATTAGGGGATGTAACGGGGCTGCAGGAGAACCTGATTTGTTTCGTTGCCCTCTAGTGGCCTCGCAGCACTTCTGCAATGGCATGAAATGCAGGAGCTTGTTTTCCTTTGTGTGCAACACAAACCACCAGGTTGCTTGTCATTTTAGCGTCCTTAAGTTGTTTGTCCACGTTTGTGTAAACCCCAGAACACTGTTATATGCAGCAGATAAAGCAGAATTATCCTATATCCTGGTGGTGTTTGTCAGTTATGACCACAGGGGATCCTGTGGTTTTTTTAGATTTTGCTACAAGAACGAGGAAGATGTGCGTTACCTGTATGAACATTACTTACCAAGTGAGTTTTGGGAGGGGAGCTTGTATATGATGGCCCATCATTTAAATAGATATGGTCTACAGAAGCAGACAACATTTTTTAGGCATCATTTTCTCCTGCTGTTGCTGTGTGTAATTGTGAATTCATCACATAGTCCAGGTGAAGGAGGGCTTGGCAAATATTCCATCTCGTTTATTTGAAAATTGTCATGGAATCATAGAGTGGTTTGAGTGGGAAGGGACCTTTAAAGGTCCCTGCAGGGGACCCCCTGCAGGGGGGTTGGACTAGATGACCTTTAAAGGCCCCTTCCAACCCAACAAATTCCAAGATTCCGTTCTATGAAAACGCATTTAGTCCAACCCCCTGCCATGAGCAGGGACATCTTCAACTAGACCAGGTTACTCAAAGCCCCGTCCAACCTGACCTGGAACATTTCCAGGGATGGGGGATCTACCACCTCTCTGGCTAACCTGGGCCAGGGTTTCACCACCCTCAGCGTAAACAATTTCTTCCATCTTGGAGTGGAAATCTTCATTGGTGTCCACAGGGGCTGATGTTGGGTGTGTGCAGGTCCACTTGCAGGTGCAGAGATGTTGAAGGCTCCGAGCGTTCATGGCTTTGCATCTTGAATTTGCTGAGCGTCTTCAATTGCATCGATACCGACGGAAATCATGAGCCCTCAGCACCTTCCAGAGTGAGCTCTTCACAGTCGTCACGCTCAGTGCTTGACACTGGACAGAGACCACAGGAATCGATGGGATCTAATTCTCATTTTGCAAATAGAAAGAATGTGACTTTTTCTTCCCCTAATTTCATTGCAAGATATTTCAACAAATATATCAGTAAGATACATTGGGCACGGTGCATTAGATATGTACAAGACATGCTGAGAGAAGAAAGAGGGGGAATAATGCTTGTGTTGGGAAAATAATATCAGGAATGGCCTTTTGCAAATTAAAAGTAGAAAAACCGACAGAACTTGAGGCAAAGATAATAATTTTGAATGGTAAGATCAGAGGAGATCACACACTGCTCCGGACTGGTTGTTACTATTTTTCGCTTTGAGTTAAAACGCAATGCGGGTCTGAATTATGGCTTTTTAGTCAAACGGAGTGACTTTTTGCCGTAAAATGCTTGTCTAATATATATTGACTTTATACAGTGTCATATTTCTGCACTCTTCTGGAAGGAGAGGAAGGGAAAAAGCTTTACTGGGCATTTTTGAAATGACAGCACAGTTCTGGCTCAGATCGTTGTTTTAGGTCAGGCATTAATTTAGCATCAGGAGAAAATCACAGCTTTCATTAGAGAGCGGAGCACGGGCGACTCGAGCACCTGTGCGAAAGAGATGAAAGCACATTTATTTGTACGTCCGTGTTTGCGGATGCGCATTGAGAGTGTAGGAAAAAAAATATTGCAGCTTTGCACATACTTCAAAAATGACTCACTCCCTCTGGTGGGAACATTTAATTCTGAACGTGTGATGCTGCTTTCCCTCCTCCTCCTCCTCTTGCATCCACCCCCCCTCACCGCATCGCATTCATCTTCCTTCGCGTGACATCTGCTCCGTGTGCTGCAGAGCAGCACTTTGGTTTCTATGGTAGCTGCTGTAGCCAGCGGACCCACGGACCGGGTGGGGAGAGGAGGAAGAAAAAGCCCAAAGTGGCCAGATTTGGGTGCACAATGGCCGCTTGCATCGGCCAGTGGGCTGGATGCATTCATAGAGCGTGCCCCAAGAGTAGGTCGCTCCCATGGACGGCAACTGCTGGGGCATCCAGGGCCAGGGGCATTTGGTGTCTCCTCCAGCGTGAAGTGGCTGAAGGACAATAGTCAAGTGGAGGGTATGAAGAACAGCAGATTGTGGGTTTGGTTGAACTTTACTCCGTGCTTCCTTTTGTCTTGTTTAGGTCTCCAATTTTGCAGCCAACGGTCCTCAGCTTCTGCCTCTCAGATGGTGAAAATGCAGATGCCAGACCTAAGATATTATAATCGAGTGTCTATTTATAACACAGTTTGTCATTAGAATTACCACGTCATTTTTTAAACAAGAGAGGATAATGCCAGTTCACAGTCTACACCTGTAGCTTGTTGTTGTTTGTTGTTTTTTTTTTTATTTTATTTTTTTATTTTAAGCACAGTTCTTTGATTTGTTCTGGCTCTGAATTCATTAAAAGGCCTGAATTAGCGTCCTGCCATATCATCTGTGGATTCTTCACTCCTCCATCCCCCCAGGTATAAACTCTGGGGTTCTGAGCTGGCTCAGTTCAGCTACAGTGAATTGAATAAAATACAGAGCCCACTTCTTCATTTTTAAAAAATTCTTTATGTATTGGAATCAGAATACGGTTTGTCTTTCTCAGCGGAAAACCCATGAGGGTTGTCCTTCCCATTGCAACGTCGTGGCCCGTGTGCCACTGCTTACCGTGGGACATTGCTGCTATGAAACATCCTGCGTTCAGAATCAACGTTATCACATTATACCATTAGAAAGATGTATTTATTTTAGAGCAGGTTGTACGTGATAGACTAAGCCTGCAGGAGCTCGGATTCTCTAGTATAATTAATATGAACTTGGCAAATGCGAGAGGAAAGGTTGTCAGAGACTGGTATCGCTCCTGTTTCCCGGATCTGGTCTAATGAAGGATGTGCGTCACGTGCCAGTGTGTGGGCTCTGAGTTCATGGATGATACTGGGCTTTGACATGTCTTCGGAGAGACAGCTCCTGGCTTGGTGAGGTGAATTTAGTGTTGGATGAACTTTAGAGAACTCTGAAAAGTCTTTTTTAAAGATTTCTCGTTTTTAAAGTAGATGAACAAATCCTTTGCACATCCATGCTTCTTTTCTTTGAAAAATCTTTTCTTTTTTTGGTTACATTTTGTTTAATGCTTGGAATTTCAGGAAGCTAAAGCCAAGTGTTTCCTCTTGCGTGAACAACATTTTGCATCTTCAGGCACGCCTGCTATACTTTGTATACAAAGTATATACAACACAACTGCTATGGTTGTATTATCCCGCTGTGTCTGTACCTTGCATCTTTTCCATTTTGTCACTTATTCCCATTTAATCCTATTTAATCTTTCCTTCAGTCTTTATCAGCGTTCCAGATCTCAGATCCCCTCAGTTGGTTTTCAGTAGCTGTCAATGGCATGATAATGTTCTCTAGAACTCAGTTGTAGTCTGTTGTGTGTGGTTCTCTGATGCTGTTCTAAAATAACATAAATTAGGTATTATTAGAAAAAAAAAATCACAGAAAATTACACCAAAAGAAGAGGAAGAGCTTTTACCAGGCTCCTTAGGATCTGTGGTTATCTCCCAATGTTAAAGTGCTGCTTGGTTGCCTCTTCTACCCTTAGTTTTGCTCCTGTTCCCATCTGTTGTGTGGAGCCTCTTCCAGTTGCACGGAAATCTCATCCTAGTCTCCCATCTTTAAGGACATTTCATTTCTATTTATTATTAATAGTTGTCCTTATAAACAATTTTTTTTCTTTTTTCTTTTTGTCTAAGAGTAGACAAGCTTCGTAGCCTTTAAACTGACTAAGCATCTGCCTTGAATCCCCTGAGCTGTCTAGAGGTCTCATTGGGTAGCTAAATCCTACACTGGCCCTCTAAAAGTACCTGGAAAAAACAGTGAGATCTCTCTAAACAGTGATAAAGTTATCTGGGTCCTGCCCCTCACTTACAGAGGGCACCGTAGAGCCCACCTGGTTTATGTACCCCATAAGGGTGCCATTCGTTGCCGTAACTTCAGTTGTAAATGATTTCTTTGGGAGCTAAGATCATCCCACATTTTCCGGTATTTGTCCCTGAATGGTCATAGAGCCCGTGATCCGCTTTGGAGAGGTGGAATGGGAGTTCTGCTCGTAGGAGAGGCCACATCAGGAGAGGGGCGATGGCCTGAGCAGTTACTTGGAGAAGGTTACGATCTTTTCCTAAAATGTTGCTGTAAGGAAGCTGAGTGCGATCAGTAAGAGCATAAGACAAAAGACAAAAATCCAAAGGCCGAGGGCTACTTGCAATTGTGCAGACGCCTGGTTTATCCAGGTTATAAGTTATATACTGTTGTAAGTTCCTCAGGCCCAGCATGACTTTCATTTAACATGCATGGCACCATGCGCATGTTCTCAACTTCCATTTGCTTTTTTGGCTACCCCTTCAATAAATATAGTTCATGCTACTGCTACTAGTATCATGCATACTAAAGGGTTCTTTCTTATCATTGTTAGAGTCCATGACATCTTGGTTGTAGATGGAACGTAGTTATATTTACATTTTTAAATGTCTTTTTTGAACCAGTTGTTGGGGTTTTTATTTCTTGAGATCAGTCAGTTTACGACTTACGTGTCTATGTATTGATCAGTGTTTGAAGATAATATTAAAAATGAGATTAGCACGTAGCAATGATATATTAAATAGTGTAATTCATCATTCTGCAGAAGCCACCATTAATTTAATTTGTTTAATTAAAATAGCCCATTAAAATGCTGGTGCTGGATTTAGTTACTGGCATAAAAACACTACTGGCTTCCTTTTTGTTAATGGGACATAATATTACACAAGGTCTCAACAACTTCAACATTTTGCTAATTGAGTCAGCAGTTCAATTTAGAAATTAGTGTTGCTGGGAAGGAAAAACAAATCAAATATAGAACCTAGTTAGCATTTAAAAGTTAAAACAGGGGGTTTCCTTATTTTCTTTTTAGTGAATGTGAGCAGGAGGTCAGGTTGTTATGCGAACATTAAAAAATGTCATCACCCGACCTGCTGTACGCTTGACAATGCGTCATGTTTATACTGACAGAAAGAAGCAAACAAAACAAAATGAAAAGGTAATGAGGTAGAGCACGGAGGGCCTGCGAAATCTTCCCCTCGGAAAGCTCTGCAATGTTTATTGGTGCTGCTGGTTCAATATAAAAATGCAACCTGCAATAAAATGCCGATGTATATTTTTCCATTTCAACTTGAACTTTTGGAATTTGCCTACGGTAGAAAAGACAAAAATGAAATAATTCCGTATCTGTGCGTAAAAGCACAAAATATATCCATGCTGGTAAGCAGGTTCCGTTTCTACCAAGGTTTTGAAACATTGTGCACGGAGTGGAGAAAGTCCAGTTTTACCCCTTTGGTGAAGTCTTTATTGTTAACGTCACAGCCCTAACCTTCCTGCAGGCTTTCCTTCTGCGTGGCTGGTTCTGCCTCCTCCTGTAATATTCCCTCTTTGGGCTGAGTTTGTGCCGCCTCAAAGCGAAACCCCCAAACCCTTTTTTTTCTGTACAAAAATACAGTAAGTGCCTGTGCTCGGGGCTGGCTGAGCCATTCTGGATGGCCTACATCAGTTCCTGAAACGTGAACGCAAGGGTTCAGTGGCCTGGTAATTCTGTAGTAGATGTTAGAGTAAAAATTTGGTGGCCTAACTTAGCACCTGGTACAATTTGAGATGCTTCAGGATATCTGAGACATTCGTATGGGGCTGTTAGATAGAATCATAGAATAGTTTGGGTTGGAAGGGACCTTTAAAGGCCATCTAGTCCAACCCCCCTGCAATGAGCAGGGACATCTTCAGCTAGACCAAGTTGCTCAGAGCCCCGTCCAACCTGACCCTGAAGGTTTCCAGGGATGGGGCAGCCACCACCTCTCTGGGCAACCTGGACCATGGTTTCACCACCCTCAGTGTAAAAATTTCTTCCTTGTGTCTAGTGTAAATCTTCCTTCTTTTAGTTTAAAGCCATTCCCTCTCGTCCTATGGCTCTCCTCCCTGATCCAGAGTCTCCCCCGAGATTTCTTGGAGCCCCTTTAGGGATTGGAAGGGGCTGGAAGGTCTCCCCGGAGCCTTCTCTTCTCCAGGCTGAATCCCCCCAGCTCTCTTCAGCCTGTCCTCCCAGCAGAGGGGCTCCAGCCCCCTGGTCATCTTCGTGGCCTGCTCTGGACCCGCTCCAACAGTTCCATGTCCTTCTTATGCTGAGGGCTCCAGAGTCTGACACAGTACTCCAGGTGAGGTCTCACGAGAGCAAAGGACCAAGGAGGATAGGTCAAAGGACCTGCAGGAGCCTTGCACACTTCTGGATCAGCAGCTGGAGATCAAAGCAAAGTATCTGTATTGAGGCGACTAAATCCAATTTTCTGGTTACTAGCAGACACCTCTGCTGTAGGTTTGTCCAGGGTCGTGGAGTGAACTACAGTTAAACAACCTGCTTGGGCTCTCTCCTTGGGTTCTTTTGTTCTCCATTACAGGTGCATGTGAAAGCTATGCTGATACTGGTGTGGGAAACATGGTTATGGCCTGCGTCCAAGCGCTGCCCTGCGACTGTGCACACTCCTCAGTTGTTAGCGTGGTCGCTGGCGTGGTTTTAGCCTTGTCTCACTAACAATCTCCAAAGCAAGGCCCATGAGAGATGTGAGGGTGACAAGGTGAAGGACAGTTCCCAAGAGGCAGTTTCAGTGTGACCAGACCGTTGGGAGTAGGAGAGTCTGGTTGCTTGGCCGTGAGCCCAGCTGCACCGCCTGGCCTGTGGACCGCACAATGAGTAATGAATGATTCAGCACTCTCCATTTTCCGGTATGAATGAAGCCCTTCCACATCACGAATTACTTCTGTGAATGAGAAGGACTTATACCGTTGCCTTTGATCGCGGTGAAATCAAGCAACGCTCTTCTCCACGGTTGTTTTAAATAATGCACTTCACTTAGACGGGTGTCATTTTGCCTGTCGAGAAAACTGATGGAAATATTTAGCAAAACCAGTGCCATAACCTTCTCTTTGGTGGTTGGAGATTTTCAGATGCTCCAAGCAGTGAGAAGGGGTAGGACCTGGGGACACTCCTGGGTGACGCTATGAGGCAGCAGGGAGGCTCGGGGTGGGGGTTAGATCTGGGATCCTTGCGCCACGTTCTTTTCTGCAGAAATGGGGAATTGGAGCTGAAATGATAACGTGGAAGACATTAGTTCAGTCCCCTCTGCGGTATTGTGTACAACTCCGGTCACTCATCCAGGACAGATGCAGAAAAGTCTTACTGGGATGGTCAGGGAACATGGAAGCATCAAACAAGAAAAGACCGGGGTTTGTTACCTAGCAAACAAGCTGAGCAAACCAAGAATTTTGTTTTTCTCTTACTAGAAATAGGAAAAGAGTAAATATCAGGGAGGGAGGAAAAAGCTGTTTAAGGTAAAGAACAATGTTAGCACAAATCCAGGTGGGTATAAATTGGCCACCTTTACATTTAGGTTTGGAAATCAGATGTTTTCTAATCATTAGAGCAGCTGGGTTCAGAAACAGCTGCCCAAACAGAATAGAGCGGGTAAGAAATCTGACGATTTACGGGACAGTGATTGCAAAGTTCACGAAAGGATGTATGTGAGTTTGAATGGCAGGAAATAGAATTCGATAACACAGGAGGAGGTCTTCCAGCCTGTGGCCCTGTCAGTGCAAAGTGCTACTATTTTATGAACTAATTTATCCTCAATTTGTCCCTATTTTAGAAGAGCTGCATTAAGCCATACTGCATCCTGTGCCTTGTCTTTATGAATTTATAGATTCGTTGGGGGAACCATTATTTAGTTCAGCAATATTCAATTTCCTGCACCCTATGGTATACCTGTTTTGTGTGTCCCAGTACTCACAGCAGTTTGTGTAATGTCACAAGTTGCAAAGGCCGATGTGCCAACAAGACGTGATATACGGAAAATAAGCAAGTTCTATGGCCAGCGAGTACTCTGGTGGTGGTAGAAAGCTAAGTTTCCTGGGGTCATACGCTGACAGCCAGTCAAATTGCAAATGCCTGGTTGTCACCATCATCATACAATACTTCAACTTTACCTAAAGTTACCTATAAAAAGGTAGGTGATCATCTGACCACAGGTGATCAGAGGGCTGGAGCCCCCCTGCTGTGAGGACAGGCTGAGAGAGCTGGGGGGGTTCAGCCTGGAGAAGAGAAGGCTCCGCGGAGACCTTCCAGCCCCTGCCAGTCCCTAAAGGGGGCCTACAGGAGGGATGGGGAGGGACTCTGGATCAGGGAGGGGAGCCATGGGAGGAGGGGGAAGGGTTTTACACTGAAAGAGGGGAGATTGAGATGAGATCTGAGCAAGAAATTCTTTGGTGTGAGGGTGGTGAGCCCCTGGCCCAGGTTGCCCAGAGAAGCTGTGGCTGCCCCATCCCTGGAGGGGTTCAAGGCCAGGTTGGCCGGGGCTTGGAGCAACCTGGTCTGGTGGGAGGTGTCCCTGCCCAGGGCAGGGGGGTGGAACGGGATGATCTTTAATGTCCCTTCCAACCCAAACCATTCTGTGATTCTATGAACAGAGAAAGCTCAACACATCTCTTTCGACGCAACAATCACGGTGTGAGATGACTTCTTCTCTTTGCTGATTATGACTTTGAATCTGTATTTTAGATTATTTATGTTTTATATATATATACACACACACATGTATATTTATTTCTTTTGTTTTTACCATTCCTGTCTGCCATTTAAGATCATAAAAGTGGAATCTGATAAAAGATGTGGTAGAGACACCCCTAAAATTTGGAGAGACATCTCATGCAGATAATTTCATTTAGGTCTTGATAACTAATACATGGTCTTGGGCAATAAATAAGAAGTTAATAAAAATGAGTGTGAAAAGATTCTTGCAAATTATATGTGGTAACCTAAACTGAAAGTCCTGATTTTAAAGTGCAGGTATTTTGGTTGTCAGGCAGAAGTGACACTGTGTCCTGATCAGCCAATCACCAATAAATGATAAATTTAGAGTTTGTTTCCACCAGTGAATTTAGAGTGAAGACAGATCACAAGCAGGTAAAATACTGAAATTAGCTTCTTCCCAGATGCTGAATGAATAGAATAAAAAGAGCTATATTCATGGCCTCACCTCGAGTGCTGTGTTCAGGTCTGGGCCCCGCTGTACAAGAGGGACATTGAGGTGCTGGAGCGTGTCCAGAGGAGAGCTACCAGGCTGGTGAGGGGTCTGGAGACCAGGGCATATGAGGAGAGGCTGAGGGAGCTGGGCATGTTTAGCCTGGAGAAGAGGAGGCTGAGGGGAGACCTCATTGCCCTCTACAACTCCCTGAAAGGAGGGTGGAGAGAGGTGGGGGTTGGCCTCTTCTCCCAGGGGAATAATGACAGGACCAGAGGAAATGGTCTGAAGCTGCGGCAGGGGAGGTTTAGGTTAGATATCAGGAGGAATTCCTTTACTGAAAGAGTGGTCAGGCACTGGAACAGCCTGCCCAGGGAGGGGGTTGAGTCACCATCCCTAGAGGTGTTTAAGAAACGTCTAGATGTGGCACTTCAGGGCATGCTCTAGTGACAGAGACTGTAGGTTGTTTGGTTGGACTCGATGATCTCAAAGGTCCTTTCCAACCATGAAGATTCTGTGATTCTAAACTGGCCAAATAGTGTGTGAATGGATGCAATAGGGGTTTAGGTCTTTTGAACAGATCCTCAGTGCCACTTTCAGGCTCCATTTTGCCAAAGACGTCAGCATTTCAAATAAGTACTAGATAGTGGTGATCTGCGGTGTCTTCTGCAGGACCAGAGGGTTCCTGTGAGTAACCATATTTAATTCAGGTGATCGGTGTGCCTGAAAACACTGCTGAATGTTGCAGCATCTCCCTGATGTCGAGAACTAGATTGCAAATGTGTCTCGATTTTTTTTTTTTTTTTTTTTCAAACTACTAGGTTAATTATTGCTTTGATTATAGAGCTGGAATTGCCATCTGTCACAAGCTCTGTGGGATGACCAAGCTTATTTTGGCTTAGTGTTTTCCTACATATAATGTTTATTATTCCCAAAATAATATAATGTGGGACAGTTACTATCATCCTGGGACAACTTGTCATGTGGTGGCTTTACTCATATCATCATACCGCACTGTAATGCAATTAGGTTTGCATGTGCCACTCGATTAGGCTGTGAGCTACGTGATATTATATTGTGCATAACTTAGAATTTTGACACAAATATGGAAAAACGGTGCATCTGACTGACACCTCTCGTCTGTTTAATTAATGTCATTTCCATGTAACGAGCGTCTAGCGGTTAGCCAGTAGCTTGCTTGAAAGTTGAGAGCACTTGGGCAAATAGGATGTTACCGTCAGATTAAAATATACTCATTTTGTTAAGGATCCTCCTCAGCTCCGTCACTAAACAACCCTCTTCTCCTTTGCACGGGGAAGCTGTAAGATCAGGTCTCCCGGTGCTGGCTGGTGTTGCTGTATTACCGGGAGAAAGGCATAAACACATCCAGTTTTCTTTGCGACTTTGCAGATAAAAGCGAATATTTAACTGTCCTCCTAAACTGAAAATAATTCCAGGTGAGAAAACACAAATCTGTGGAAATACCGGTAAATAAAGTTTATGTATTATCCCCTCGCTCGAGTCTTAATTGAGCTTGGGCTCTAATTCTGGGTGAACACATTACCGTCATCAGCCTTGCTATGATGAGGGCTGCAGCTGGGGGGAAAAGTTGGGTAAAGTTTGGGAAAAACTCACATTCCGGGCCAGAACTAAATGAAAGGAACATTTTACACCCTGGCAAGTTAATACAGTGACACCACCAAAGCCTCTTGCAGGTATTTTTCCCTAAAAAATAGGTAGAGGAAAAACTGTCACTCTTGCCTATTAGCGGCTAAAAAGATACCTGCGTGTCTCCGCCTGCCATTCCACCCTGTCACTTACTCCTTGCTTCTTCAGGCTTTTCCGTTGCATTTTTTGATCTAGAAGCAATAAGGGATATTTGAACCCAACATGTGCGCGCGGAACAACTTCCAAATTATCGGGTTTTTCATATTAAGCTAATTGACCATAAAGGAGAGGGCCAGGGTGTTACCTCCTTTTTCGGTTTATTGAAGTGATCCTGATGGAAATCCTTCTGACCGTTGCTAATCATATAAAAAGGAGGAAAGTAACAGAAGAAAAATTAATTGCCAGCAGCCTGGCTTTCATGATGAGCTGTACTGACAAAACGCGATGTCTGTCTATAGGCAATGAATAAAGTGCATGTGATTTCAAACTCCGGGAGATGAGAATGTAAAATCTGTAGCAGGTCCCGTCACCGCCTCTTCTGGCCGACCAGAAAAAAAAATCCTTTGGTTTTTTTGTTCTTTTTTGTTCTTTTTCCACAATTTTGAAGCTTGTGCAAACAAGCTTCAAAACCCGAGTTACCGAGCTTTTCAATTAAATTCCCATCAAAGCCACAAATAGAAAAATCAATATGGTTCATCTCGCATTTCTAACGCTGCTCAAATACTGCCTGAAAAAGGACACGCTGGCAGTGGTTCCCCCCCACCATTGTTTTGTTAATGATTTAAAAAAAATTGATATGTAGGGTCTCACCTCTGAAACTTGAAACAAACTTAGAAGCTTGTTTTCCTCCCCTTCACGCAGTAAAGACGACTTGTTAGGGACTGTTTGCTTATTACTCTGCCTGTATGTATTTTTGCCAGTACGATACCAGTAAAAGCGAATTCTTCCTCGTGTCGGGGTGCTGAGGACCCGGGATCTGCTCCCGAGCCCCTGGGTCGGTGCGTGCTCCCGAGGACACCCCCAGGGCAGCCCCTTCAAGCCCCAGCGCAGGGCAGAGCTCTTTTCCAGGGTGAAGTCCCAAGAGGATGCACCGGAGATGCTCAAGGAGATTTGCAATTTCAGGCGAGGCGACAAGATCTGGTCCCTCAAGCTCTTTTTTGGAGCCGTTTTTTTTGCTGACCATCTTTGCGAGCGGGTGCAAAAGCAGCGACGAATCGTGAACCTAGCTGCTGCGTCAGCATCATTTTAATTAAATATATATCGCTTTATTTAGCCATACGGATGGCATCAGTTGTATTCTTTCTTTAAATGAAGGGCTGGAATGCAAATGGAGTGCGTTTAAGTGTAGAGAGCAAAGGATGGTATTGCAGTAGGAGAAAACATCTAAATGAAACGCGGAGAAAAGAATTGAGTCTCAGTGATGTTACTGCTTATGGCAAACTTGGTGGCAACGTGCGTTCACCCATTATCTGAACTCCTCATGTGCACGCAAATCGCATTCCCAGCTCATTCGGAGCCCGCACACTGTTAGCACAGCCACCGGGGCGTTTGGGCAGCGTTATTAAAACGGCATTAGTATGCGGCAAGGTGCTCCTCACCCTGCTAAATCACTTGGTAAAGTGGCCCTACAAGCTCTCCCTCTCTTTGTTATGACAGCGTTACTCCTCCCGCTTCTGCTGCCAGACCAACACGACTTAAAAGTAGAGAGTTAAATGAAGTAGACGGGAAACGAAGGCAGGGGTTGAGGCTGAACTGGGCTGATGGAACGGAGCGGGCTGGTGGGAAGGAGAGTGAAGGTAGACGGGGAGAGGCCCCCGGGAGTCGGGGTACGTGAACAGGGCGCAAGAGGCCTGAGCAGGATGGGAATTGAAGCTTATTCTGAGTCTGGCGTGATAAAGATGGCCGAAGTGTCAGCATTAAAGAGAAAAAAAAATGTAAAACCCCCTAATATTTGCCAAATAAGATGATCCAGTGAAATGACGCGTGTGAAAAGGAGAAGAGTGAGGAATAAGGAAGACATAACACACAAAGGAAATAGAGAGATAAGTGGCTGGAAAATTAGAATATTTCTGTAAGAAGGAAAGAACATTCAAGTCATCTTTTTTTTTTTTTTCCTGCAGACTTTTAGTTCAAGAACGCTTCTAACCAAACAGAACGCCGTATCCCTGGTCGTAGATGGTAGTTTTTAACACTTGCCAAATGGTGTCTGCTAGCTTGTAACAGATGTAAAAGATTATTTCCCAAATCTGCAAGAATTGTCACTTTACACTTGCAAAGTGAAGACGTCTTGACTGGAAATACAGGAAGAATGAATTATGCATGGCAAGTGCTGCATGCCTATTTTTAATGGTGCATGGGCATAGTCTGAAATATTATTTGTTTCCTTGGCTTACGTTTAAAGAAGGGTGTGAGTAAGGAAAGAATGAGAAGGTGAATAAGCAAATCTGCCTTAAAAACGTGTGCTGTCATTTCCTGATTGCAGACGCCAGCACAGCACCGCAGAGCTGTGAGGAGCTAAAATGAGGACGTATGAAGTGTGAGTAACTTCATGGCACCTTTGGCACCGTCACTAATAAAATGGCATTACAGCTGCAGGGCAAGGCAGCGTTAACAGTAGGCTTCCCAAGTTCAGGCTAGTTAAGTGGTTTCTTTGTTAATTAGCCGCACAGAACCAAACCAGAAGCAATCCCGATCAGAGCAGCGTCTTCCCTTGCAGCGTGGAAGAGGAAGGCACGTTTCTTCCCGTTGTTTTGAAAGTCACAGTGTGGAACATCAGGTGGAAGAAGCGATGACTTTCCCACCGTGGTGGCTTGTCGCGGGTGATAGATGGCCCGTGCTCCCCCATCAAAGCCCGCGCGCATCCCTTGTTTATACCCAGCTGTAAAGGACGGGGAGAGCGAACAGCTTGCACATCAGAAAGTTTGTATTGGAGGGGAGATTAATGAGATGAAGACGTACTTGCTAGAGCCGTTTGGATCCTTGGAGGAGCCTGAACTAAAGATTTCCAAACGCAGGACGTGTTCAGGTTGTAGCTTCAAGCACATTGTAATACACAGAAGCAGGAATGATTAGAGAGGTAAAACCGCAATTGGTATTTCATTCTAAACCGCATTTTGACTCCCTCCAACATTTCTGTTATACTTTGTGGACGTGTAGGGCAGGTCAGAAAACAAATTCTGTTTCTCAGAACCCATCAAGATTGTCAAGGTTTGTGTGCGTGCTTTTGTTTCACATTAAAACAATTAAAAAATGATTTGATTTTCATGTGTGCGTGAATGGACAGAGATATCCTGAGAGAGGGAGGATTTGCGCATAGTGCCCGGTTTGGGATGGCTGTGAGATTGCTCCCCAGGGATGGGGATCATCCCTGCATTAATTCCTTGATGATGCTGGTGAGATGGGATCTCCTGCCGCATTGCACTGGCACTTCTGTATCACCTGGCAGGAGGTGATCCCTACCTTGAGAAGTTTTCATGGCAAACAGCAAATATTTCCTTTCTGATCTAATGAAGACAGCTGCTTTAGTGGAGAGCTGCAGGAGGGAAGGAAGTTGACGGAGACAGCACAAAGAGCAGGAAGCAAAGCTCGGTTAGGGATTTCTTCCCAGCATCCCGTGAGGAATGGGACCTAGATGGGTGTTTCCCTCACAGAATCCCAGACTGGCCGGGGTTGGAAGGGCCCTCTGGAGATCATCCCGTCCAACCCCCGGCCAGAGCAGGGTCACCCAGAGCAGGTGGCACAGGAACGCGTCCAGGCGGGGTTGGAATGTCTCCAGAGACGGAGACTCCCCCACCTCTCTGGGCAGCCTGTGCCAGGGCTCTGCCACCCTCACAGGAAAGAAGTTCCTCCTCATGTTGAGATGGAACTTCCCATGTTCCAGTTGGTGCCCGTTACCCCTTGTCCTGTCACTGGGCACCACTGAGAAGAGCCTGGCCCCATCCTCCTGACACCCACCCTTTAGATATTGATGAGCATTGATGAGATCCCCTCGGCTAATTCTTCCATGGTTTAGGAGACCACAGTGGCCTCCCAGCATCCTCTGGCTTTCCCCTCTCTTTTTTATCAGCTCAGCCAGTCAGAATATCTTCATTGGCACTGATTTGTGTATGAGGTGGTGTTGTATTGCTACTTTGCTATTCAGTAACCAATAACTTATCGCAACTTTATAATAGAGATGGGTGTAGCTGAGAAAATTTGTAGTTAGAGAGGTAAATATGCTGTCAAGCAGACAGTCCACATGCTCTGTGGGAATACTGCTGTGGAGCTGGCATTGCACACATGATGTGTTTGCCTTCTAATTCTGTAAGAAATAAGTCGTTAGATAGTCGTACTCCCTCCTGGCACTGCCTCTTCCTTTCGGAGGGGATGGGAAATGTGTTTGGGCTCTGGTAGGTTGGTTTGGCAGGTACCTCCTGCTGGCATGACCTCGGCAGCTGTGAGACCCAGATGCCCGGCTCTGACTGTTTATCCATGGCATCCGGGAGTCGGTTCTTATGTGACCTGGCTTGGCCTTGTATGACCAGGTCTTGCTTCTTGAAGAAAGTGGCACGAAGAGTTATGGTTAGTACATTACTTTCTTCTCAGTTTTTAAAATCTGGTTTATTACTTGCGCTCTTGAAACTATGGGTAGAGAATGCGTGGCTGTAGTGGAAGAGTAACAGCAAAGACTGTATGGAGTGAACAAAACACCCAACTGCATCCAGTATTTACATCAAGATGCAATGCCTCTAACAAGTTTTCAGATAACTGTAAGGTTTTGTTGAGAATTGCATCTTATGATCTTGTGGTGTGTATCATACTCAAGCACGTAAACTCACAGAGAGTAATAAGGACGTCACGTTCCAGGCTAAAATTACATTAAAATTTTGGCATGGCCAGCAGCTTTTTGAGTGAAAGGTGAAATCAAGATTCCTTTCAATTCAGGGAATGTGGCTCCTGCCATGTGTTTGCAATCATGACTTTGTGCCCGTTGACTCCAAGGGAAGCAATTAATCCATTTTTGGGTTGTAGACTGGGGGATCTGGTTTTCATCTTTCAACAAATGTCTCTTGGTTCCTTGGGGAAAAATCTTTCATATAGCGTGGCAGTGTAATGCTGGTTTTTGTATGTGTTTTATATTCTCATGCAGTTACATCTTGTGCGCTCCACGTGCTAAAAATCACAGTGACCCCATGCAGGCCGATCGTTAGCCAGGACGAATAATCACAGCCCTGGTGGCTTCCAAGCGTTCACTTTGTTTTACACTAGCCGAGAATATGACCCGTATCCTTTCAAACCTGCTGTGGTAACAAACGCGGAGCCCAGTCCTGCTTTCAGCAAACTCAGGAGACTTTTTTGCAAATGGCTTAATGGTGCCTTGAGAAGGCCCCAGCTCTTACAGCTTTCTTTATGTGCTGCTTGCAGTTTTAAGGTTTGGGAATACGTTAACTTAGCTCTGATGAGGAGGGGAAAAGGCGGCAGCGCCGTTCTTCATCTGGGGAAGTACATTTGTTGGGTAGGCTGTGTTCTTTTAATGCTTTCCTCAAATGCCATTTTGTAACAGTAAAATGCTCACTAAAAATACTAAAATATTTTTAGTTGTCGAGTACAAATCAGATTGAGCTGCGCATTTCCCTCGTGAGTAAAAGTGATGAGTTTGTGTTCATTAACTCGGGGCCATCTGGTGCAGACATGCTGCAGTATGTGAATCAAACATGCATCAAACTCCAGGGATCGGAATAACCGCCAGAGCCAGGGTTCGGGGGGCTTGGGGCCGGAGGCAGGAGGAAGAGGGGAGTCGACTATAGCTTTCGCGCTTTTTTAAAAATTAACTCCTCTCTGCAACAGATTTCAGAGCCTGACGTTATGCTGTCGAAAAACTGTGTTCCAGGCTCATCAGTGACCATTCGAGTAACCTTCAGGGTGCTCGCCGGCCGTTGGTACCTGCCATCCTGACTGTTTTGTGTAAAAAAATGACTAAATAGTACTGTGTTTCTCTGAATTCTTAAATAATGCATTTTGAGGGTGCAGCTACACAGGTGCATGTGAGAAAAAAATCCAAACAGCCTTTCTCGGTTTTTCTGGGTTTGCACCGATGCAAGTCAGTGGCATTTTCACTTACAGCAGCATAACCGGATGAGATTTTGTTGCGTTTCATAGAAAACTTCGAAAAAAGAAGAGGTTGTAATTAGAGGCCTTGATTCCATCTGAAATCCGCTCTGATTACCAACCTGGCAGCCTTTGTAAGTGTCTTGCCCAAATGTCTCCAGACTTTCTTCTTTCTGCCTCTCCTGTGCATGTTTTTTCTGGGCTCTACTTTCATCTCCTCTAAGCTCACGTCCGTCGGGGGTTGTGATGATGCTGAGTGGTCCCACAGGGTGGGGAAGAGCCAGTTTTAAATTTGCACGTATTTTAGGATGATTCAAAGTCACCAGGCTCCACCTGCAAACCTGTATAACCTTGTGAGTTCATCGTCACGTGTCTCCGGCTCCTCCCATCTGCGTTGCATCATGTTTTCATCATTTTTCATCTATTAACCCTCGTATAAGCTTGAGAATGGCACAGACTGGGGGCTGTGGGAAGCATGGCAATGCTTCCTTTAAATTCTGGGAACGCGGTTCCTGGCACGGAACATTATTTTCTTTTCTGAAGAAATATGTGTGTCTTGGTTTTGCTCCTTTCCACCAGGACCTGCAAAGTCTGGAGGGGTGGATTCCTTCCCCCCAAATGATGAGTAAGAGGTAGGCGCAGGCCAGGCAGGTGGGACTGGGCTGAACACCACCGGTGTGAATGGTGTTACTGGGGGAGGATGGTGACAGACCAGTGATCACACACGGGTGTTGCAACTGCAGTCCATGGGCACACAAACCCAGCAAAGCTGGGGCTTGAAACAGCAGCAGCAGAAGAGCTGGTATTAAATAGCCGTAAGAAGCCTCTTGCCTAGGAGAAGGGGAAGGGTTGAATTCAGGGTACTTTGTCTACATCTATAGTGGTTTAAAAAAAAGTATCATCAGGCCCATTTTCTGACCCTGGCGCCAAGCTGTCACACTCTTATAGTTGCTTAGATGAAAACACAGTAGGGTGGCTGTGTCCACGTTGTCTTCCGAGGTAAGTCCCACGCCCAGTGCGTCCCCTGGTACAGGCGGTGCTGGGGCAGACACCAGGGACTGAAGGATGCCATGGGCCACCCAGCTGCCCCAGTGCCTGTGACCATGTCCTCAGCCTGCTTAGTTTATTCCCATAAACGTAACCTTTGGTGCTAGGGGGTACTTTGCACAATCAAAATGGATGTGCATATAAACTTTGCTTTTTCTTTCCAGCCTCAATCCTTATAATAACATATTACACTATTTTTATACAAGGTTATCTCATTTTAAGGAGGCCATCTGTGTCACTGTAAACATCTGCTTAGTAGGCTTTTTTTTTTTCCTAACACCAGGAGGGCTAAAATCTCCAAGAGGAAGATGAAATTATTGTGAGCTTGCTGAAAGAACCTGAAACAGGTTGCCCAGAGAAGCTGTGTCTGCCCCATCCCTGGAGGGGTTCAAGGCCAGGTTGGACGGGGCTTGGAGCAACCTGGTCTGGTGGGGGTGGAACTAGATGATCTTGAAGGTCCCTTCCAACCCGAACCATTCTGTAATTCTGTGATTCTATGATACGTCTAGAGCCATAAAACAGACGCCATATCATTTGAGGTGCTTCAGTGATACCTCGCAGGGTGTTGCCCAGGACAGCAGTCACTCCCCTGAGTATCTTCGAGGTGCTTAATCCCTGTGTTTGGGCGACTGAATTGAACCCCTCAAAGTCTGAGCCTTCAGAGCAATTCTGGTGACCGAAGATAGATGTTTACTTTAGGAGGAGTTGAGTTGCTCTCTGGGCTCCACTAGGCTCAATGAAGTTGTCCACACATATATGCCGAGTGCTGTTAAAGATGATCTGGGATATCTGAGATGTCCCCATAAAGCTGGCAGACATGACTCAGAACCCTCAGGAGATCTGAGCCATGGGAATGGCAGTCAGGGCCTGGACAAGATTCCCTGTGGCATCTCAAATAATGCCTACGGATGTCTATGTCATGCAACCATATCCTGTGCTAAGTCTTTATTGTCTTTAAAAGGGAGCTTAGAAAACTTCCTGTAAACAACCAAGTAGAAGCTTCTGGAGGAGAATCCCGTTTCATCTCTTTTTTTAGATGTCCTGGGCTGTGAGTTGTATTCTCAGTATCCGTGATGTATCCGCTGGCTTGTAGTCTAAAAGTTGTGTCCATCCTTGCAAAAGACAGGGTATTGTGTCTCCTTACCAAACCAGGGCCATCCCTGCGTGGGGACTGGAGGCCAGTTTTTCCTGTGGGTTGTGGCAGTACCTGTGGGTCACGGCTGCAATCTGGCTGTAGAAGTGACACAGCTGAAAACCAGGATGAAATCCATACAGGAGGTAGCGGAAGATTCAGGCCCATAGAAAAAAAATATATCTGTTATTAATATATGAAGGGTATGAGGAGTAAGTGATCAGTTCTGAGCAAAGATCGTGTTTCCATGACGATACCCCTATCACCAGATAATCCGTATAACATAAGCTTGTCTGTCCTGCTGGGATGTATTTTGCCATATTTGGAAAGAAAACTTCTGAAACTCAAACAGAATTACCCCTTTGAAAAAGTTGGGTTTTTTTTTTAAAGATTCCCGCTCTTTCAATCATTCTTTTAAATGACTCGTTGTGTTAATGGGACCCAGTCAAAGGAGATGACGGTGCCGCACAGCCCCCTTGTTTCTTTTCTCTCTTCTCTTTGAATCTTCTCATCAAAATGACCGTCCCTGCTCTGTCTCTTAATTTCCTGCCTGGATTCAGTCACTCTGCTCTCCCGTTAAGGGCAGTTTTGTGAATGACATCTTTGAAAGCTCATCGGTGCTTTCATTTGCCTGCGAGGGAAATGACTGCTTACTCATCCCCTTTGGGAAATCAAGTTTACCTTCCAAGGAAGTCTCTTTTTTCAGTACTTTGTACTGGAGTCTCTGCACAATTCTCAGTAAGCTTGTTGGCTCTTCCTTTGTGCCACCTCTAGGAAGAGAAATACACGTCCATGCTCATTTACGGTGTGAGGGGGGAATTTCAGGCTCTTAATAGCTTGTTTTTCAAGTGAATTTTTCCCTAGGACAAGGTGATTCTTTGTCATCTTCCATTAAAGGATGTTTCAAAGTTGCACCAATTTCTTTCTCCGGAGGATTGCTTTTCCCCCCTTCAGTCTCACGGCGTTTCAGTTTGAATCTTTGGGTGTTGTATGCTAATAAAATTCTGGATCCCGATTCTTTTCTTATTACCTGCCTGTTACTTAAGATCCTTTTATGCTCACTTTATGGCTTCTTTGCGCAGTGAGTGCAGCAAGTTCACAGCAAGCTTTAGCAGAGATCAAAATCAGGGAACCCAGAGAACTCAGGGTTCATTATGGCACCTGCCTTTGCCTTGAGAAGACACCTAAAGCTTCCCAAGCCTTTGACGTGAGCAGCAGAGCACACCAAAACTTGATCTAGCACCGCTCCCACCGTCCAAGCCCATTGTGGTTCATCCACCAGAACCACTAGTTTTTGCGATTTGCTCTCCGCGCTTCCCGTTATTGCGATCCGCGAGGCACTTATTTGCCGTTTCATGGAGATTATGTGGTTAGATGCAATTCTCAGTCAGATAGAAGTACCTCAGCAAAACGATTTTCAATTTGCTTTTGGTTAGGCTTACCGAGAGGGGCTCACTTGTGCTTTCTGAGGGAGACTTTATAACTACTAATCTCCAGGAGCGGCGATCTCGGGGTGGGGGGGAGCGTGGGGGGCATAGCGGATAAACCAAGGTTACTTTCATAGATCTGCACTTGCCTTTTTTCTTTTCCCATTTCCTTTCAGAAATTGCATCTTGTGTCAGAGAATAAAACAAAGGAATTTTATTCAGTACTAGTGTCCTTATTATTACTCTTATTCAGTCTCCTTTTTTCTTGTCTTGGCACTCTTGTTTAGCTGCGCGCATACCTTTCGGAGTAGGAGGCAGCCTTTTCTACAGCCCTCCGTGATTTAATAGGCTCAGCCCCAACGAACTCCGCAAAGTTCGGGCTCCTCAGTCGCTTTGGGGCTTTCAAATATGCTCCTCTGAAAGCGAACAGGGGCAGCGACTGTCACATACTATGCCAACGTGCTGCCTCTAGAGCGATGCCAGCGTACTGTGTCATGAAGCCATGGCACAATATTAACTGACAGGGTAGAGCCAGCCCGTCGCCTTTTATAAATACGACTGCGGTACAGCTGTGCACTCGCACCAGCGTGTGTGGGAACAGTATTAATTTAAATGCTTTAAATCCATCTGGATCTTCTTGGCTCTGTTCTGTGACTCCAGAAGAGCTCTTTTTTGAGGCAGCGTATCTGAAGAATTCGGTTTAATACGGGTAAATAATCCATTGCTATGTGTTGGTCAGAAAAGAAGGATGAAGAAGTCCTAATTAATCAGATCTTTTCCTAATTGGCTATGGCAAAGAGGTTTCCAAGCGTGCCAAGTGCATAAAGTGCCTGAATAGCTGGCTTTGCCTAAGTAAGGTAGAGACTGTTTCTGGAACCGTTGTACTGAATTTGTTTGGATTTGCTTTGAGGAGACGGCAGCAGGATGTCAGGTAGATTAATCTTGGCTTTGGTACATCCTGTCCCGGAGTGGCATCCCTTTGCCTCCCATCCGCTTCGCCCAGGAGTCTCACTGCAGCATTTTTAGCCTTGGATTTTGAACAGTTCTGATGAGGCTCACAAGAACCAAATGCAATTTGACTGGCACCTCCGGAGCAAGCGATGTTTCAGTGAGTGAGTAGAACTAAATTGTTGATGATGTGTCATTAAAGAAGAGAGAGACGGATTTATAGTCTTAGCCATTAGTTTTCTTTGCTTTGGTTCACAAAGCCATTTAAACAGCCTGTTTGGTCCATTGAGAGAGTGCAGCTTTACAACATTGCCAAGTTGACCATTGCTATTGGCTCTTCTCCTGATCTTGGTACTTTTGGATCACCTCACTGGCCCAAATCTGCTCCCTTGGTGGGGAACAACCCAAACCAAACCTGCTAGGCAGGAGCCAGTGGTCAACTGGGTGTACGCGGATGGAGACACCTGGGTGCTATGTTGGTGTGTCACCTAGGAAAAGCTTTGGCCCTTTGGCCCTCTGAGCTTCTGCATTTTAAAAATCACCCCAGGAAACACTTTGAGTTACGCCCAGCCATTCGAGATGGTCGTTTGCTGTCCCGTTTGCTGGGTGTGAGCAACCATTTAGCAGAGCCACCAGCCCATTTCTGTCCAACGGGTCCCGGAGGGATGCTGGAGAAGAGGAGAGGGTCTGGCCGAGCCCAGCAGAAGCCGCTCCACGGAGCCTTTGGGCTTGCAGTGATACATCATTTTTCCCCAGTATCACAGATAAAAAGTAGAAGCTTTTCTCCTGCACCAGCAGCAGTACAAAAGGCAAGATGGGTAAAAGTAAAGAGAGCGAGATAGTGCTGGGGTAAGAATGGCTGCAATCAGGCTACAATGAGATTATATCAAACGTGTTGTGAAAGTTCTAATAATTAATTGTTTCTTAAACTGTGCAGCGTATTTGTTTGATCTTTCTTCTGCGTTTCTAAAGCAGCATATCAGTTATTTTTCTTCATTCGTTTCTCCTTGTGAGCCATATTTCTATACTTCATACTTGATTTAGTAACCATAGCAATGAAATAAACGCATTGTCTTCATTTACAATGGTGTCTAAATAGGTACTCATCTCTGTGTACGTCCTTTAACAGGGGATAGTTCCCTACCACCATAATGAGAAGGCTGTGGGCTGTCTTGTTGAAATCATTTTCACTTTGATTTTGTGACATCGAGTCCAGAAGTCTCTGAGAATGCATTTGTGCCTACTTTATTTCTCAAGAGCATACATAGTCATATATAACCTGAACTTGCCGGGGCTATATTTTGCGTAGAGAGAGAACATGGTTAGCATTATTTCTTTCCGGATACAAAGAGATCCATTAATACCTTTTATTTTCTTACATTATCAATAACCCAGAAGTTTCTATAGGGAAAAAAAAAAAAAAAAGAACACATACCGACTTTTTCTCTAAGAAAGAGTATGTACCCTTGTGCTTGAGCAGTCCTTCCAGGAGTAGATGTAAACTGTGTTCATTTCCTAAGCTTAACAATAAAAGCCACAAAAAAAAAAAAAAAAAGAAAAACCCTCTCCTGTTGGGTTCTTAACAGATTGTTTTTGCAACTCGGTGGCAGATATACGACTCCCTTCAGCTTATTCACCTTTTATGTATTAATTCTGTTTCGCTTAGTCTTACGCAGACGTAATTCAGTCATTTTGTAGAAAACAGACGTAGATTTCTATACATTGACGCTACGGTGACGCTGTCACCTCACGGCACCTGTAGGAGTCGAACATCGTGTTTGAGCCGCTGTCTGCAACTCCTGTATTTCGTTAGGATCATATGGCACAATCCGAGGATGCTGTGGGGGATTTGCACTGAAATTACGGCAGTTCCTCTCTGCATCCCGGTCTTTCCGTACCTCTGCCGCAACCAAGAAATGCTGAATTAATGTCAACACTGAATCCTACTCGGATAAATGCGAACTGCATGTTGCTACATGCGCCATGAGCGTCTCTTGGATGGAGCAGTGTTACAGCTACTGAGATTTAAATTTAAATCTTTCAGCTCCAGGCATATTCTTTAAAAGAAAAAGCTTATTATCCCTTTTACATATGGAGCCTAGATTTCCAGGAAAAAAAAAAAAGAAAAAAAAAAAGACTGGAAAGGATTTGAACCACCAGCAAATTAGAGACCTAAATTAGGCTTCCCTGAAAATTTTTTGCAGATGTATTTCTTGACCAAAAATGTGATTTTAACTGAGGGAAATTTTCTCATGAGGCTGAATTTTATATCTTTGGATACTGAAGCATCTAAAAAAATCCATTTTAGGCTCTTGATTGTGTATATATATGTTGACATATGTATGTGTGTGTGTGATATCTAAACAACGTTATCTGTATTTTTGCTTTTTCATAACAGTTAAAAAAAAATGAGCGGGGTAAGAACAGATGAAAATGCAATGCTTCTATTTTATCTGATTCGGTGTTTTTTGTGAAAGGAAAGAATTTTCCTACTAGCTCTACTTTTAACTAAAAGTCTTAGCTTCTGGCCATTGCCTGTGTGTTATAAACGCCCAATTGCAAAAGCCAGCTGCTGACTCTGGACTTCTAAACTCTGTATATCTCTAATAGGCTAAATCAAGAAAAAAACCTCTTGCAAGTGCATAGCATGGCTAGCAGCAGGATAGGTAATTTATACGCTCCCTGGGGTTCGCAGGGAGTCTGAAAATTGGAATTGAAGTTGAGCCCAATGTCCTAGTAATGTCACTTCTGCATCATCTGCCCGTATGTTACTCAAGACAGTTCTCACCTGTGTCACCGCTGGGGTTTGAGCCTTTTCTGCTTGAGCCAAAGCTGTGCCCTGGCTGGGGTCTGCGGCAGCATCTACCCTGCATTTTGGGCAGAGAACGGGGACTTACAACACACGGGGTTGCGCTTCAAAGGAGGTAGGTGTGTGCTCTGCTTTCTCTGACTCAGCAGGAAAGTCCTTTTATCTTAGGAAAACCTTCTGAAATGCTGCTTCTTTTTACTTCTTGCAGTACCCGGTTAGATGACAGCGCAGGTAGTTCCTGCTTTTGCAGGGTAATGAGTTTGGGGGGATGATTTTTGAGGGGGACGTGTTAAAGGCATGAAATGATAGAGTTTTCAATTCTTGGTGAAGCGAGGCGGGGAGCCAGCAGAACTGCCACCTTGGATTTCCGAAGGGCAGACCTTAACCTGTTTAGGAGCATGGTTGAGAGTGTCCCTTGGGAGGCAGTTTTGAAGAGCAAAGGTGCCCAGGAAGGCTGGTCATACTTCAAGCAGGTGCTCTTAGAAGCACAGGAGAAGGCCATCCCCATGTCCCGAAAGACGAGCCGACGGGGAAGAAGACCAGCCTGGCTAAATAGAGAGCTTTGGCTGGACCTCAGGAAAAAAAGGAAGGCTTACATTCTCTGGAAAAGGGGCTTAGCAACTTATGAGGATTATCAAGATATAACAAAGCTATGCAGGGGGAAGATTAGAAGGGCCAAAGCTCAATCAGAACTCAGCTTGGCCACTGCAGTTAAAGACAACAAGAAGAGATTTTTCCAGTATATCAACAGAAAAAGGAAGACTAGGGAAAATATAGGTCCACTGGTGAATGAGACAGGTGCCCTAGTGGTGGAAGACACAGAGAAGGCAGAGTTACTGAATGCCTTCTTTTCTTCGGTCTTCACTGATAAAGCCGTCCCTCACGAATCCCATACCCTGGAGGCAAGGGGGAAGGTCGGGAGAGAGGAAGACTTTCCCTTAGTTGAGGAGGACCGGGTCAGAGACCACTTGGCCAAGCTGGACATTCATAAATCCATGCGCCCTGACGGGATGCACCCGCGAGTGCTGAGAGAGCTGGCAGATGTTATTGCTAGACCACTCTCCATTGTCTTTGCAAGGTCATGGGGAACAGGAGAGGTGCCTGAGGACTGGAGGAAGGCTGACATCACTCCAATCTTCAAAAAAGGCAAGAGGAGGACCCAGGGAACTACAGGCCGGTTAGTCTCACCTCTGTCCCTGGGAAGGTAATGGAACGACTCATTCTGGATGTCGTCTCCAAACACATAGAGGAACAGGAAGTTATTGGAAGTGGTCAGCATGGATTTACCAAGGGCAAATCATGCCTGACCAATCTGATAGCTTTCTGTGATGTTATAACGGGTTGGCTGGATGAGGGGAGAGCTGTAGATGTCATCTACCTTGACCTTAGCAAGGCTTTTGACACTGTCTCCCATAACATCCTCATTAGGAAGCTGAGGAAGTATGGGCTAGACGAGGTGACAGTGAGGTGGATCGAGAGCTGGCTGAGTGACAGAACTCAGAGTGTTGTGATCAGCGGCACAGAGTCCAGTTGGAGGCCTGTAACCGGTGGTGTCCCTCAGGGGTCAATACTTGGACCAATTTTGTTCAATATATTCATTAATGACCTAGATGAGGGGACAGAGTGTATCCTCAGCAAGTTTGCTGATGATAGCAAGCTGGGAGGGGTGGCCGACACTCCAGAGGGCCGTGCTGCCATCCAGCATGACCTGGACAGGCTGGAGAGCTGGGCAGAGAAGAACCAAACGAGGTTCAACAAACCTCGTGTAGGGTCCTGCACCTGGGAAGGAAGAATGCCAAACACCAGTATAGGTTAGGGGCGGACATGCTGGGAAGCAGCTCTGAGGAGAAGGACCTGGGGGTCCTAGTAGACAGCAAATTATCCATGAGCCAGCAGCGTGCTCTTGTCGCCAAGAAGGCCAATGGCATCCTGGGCTGCATAGGAAAGACTGTGGCCAGTAGGTCGAGGGAGGTCATTCTCCCCCTCTACTCTGCACTGGTGAGGCCACAACTGGAATACTGTGTCCAGTTTTGGGCTCCCCAGTTCAAGAGGGACAGGGAACTACTGGAGCGAGTCCAGCGAGGGGCAACCAAGATGATTATGGGACTGGAGCACCTCCCTTATGAGGAAAGGCTGAAAGAGCTGGGACTCTTTAGCCTGGAGAAGAGAAGGTTGAGGGGGGACCTGATTAATGTTTACAAGTACCTAAAGGGTGGGTTTAAGGAGGACGGAGCCAGGCTCTTTTCAATGGTTCCCAGTGACAGGACAAGGGGCAATGGGCACAAACTAGAACATAGGAAGTTCCGTTCAAATACACGGAAAAACTTCTTTACAGTGAGGGTGACAGAGCACTGGAACAGGCTGCCCAGGGAGGGTGTGGAGTCCCCTTCTCTGGAGATTTTCAAGACTCGCCTGGATGCAGCCCTGAGGGATGTGCTTTAGGCAATCCTGCTCTAGCAGGGGAGTTGGACTAGATGATCTCTAGAGGTCCTTTCCAACTCTGAAGATTCCGTGATTCCATGAAACAGGCACCAGTTCGTTGGTGGACACTTCCTTCACATCTTCTCCTACCCAGCGTCTTTCAAAATCCTTGACCCGGATGGTTTTTTTATCTCAAAATTCCTTTTGTTTGTACTCCTGCTCAGACTGCCTCTGGTTTCCTTTAGGTGCAATGTCCTGGGTTTTGGGGGGGGTGGGGGTCCAGATTTATAAAATCTGATTGTGCATCAGATTTGAAATGTTTACCTTTGGAACTGGCATGCTGGGGAAGAACACCTATGGTGAGATGCAGCTTCTGCATTTAAGTGTCTGCAGGTAGGAGCTGCCTGTGCACTAGTCAGTAGAGCCCATGGAATCCAGAGAGCTATGCCGGTGACCAGACATCTACTCAGGGAGAGCAGAATTCCTCTCGTGTCCCATTAATTAGGTCCCCATTACCTGTACAGGGAGGTTAGACACCGAACACCTATGTACACCCATATATATGTAGACACCTACATGTAGGGGTGTCAGTCTGAAACTCAGTTCTTCCCTTAGGACCAAATGATCTGCCCTAGGTTAAATGATCTAGTGTCATTGGAGACGTTATGACACATCCAGCCTGGCGTGAAACAGCCTCTCCAGATAGGTGCAGGTCACCTGTAGGTTGCGTATCTCACCTCCCAGCCCTATGCAGATGGTTAGGATGCTCTAGGGCAGCACAAATGGCATTGGATGTCCGTGTGTGGTAACTGAATGCAGTCCATGTAGATACCTAAGTACAGGTGTCTGAGCCTGATGCTGGGTGCCACTCCTAGTTGTCTGGAAAGACATTCTCTGATAAGTCATGCAAGGGTGTAAGGGAATTCAGTCTGCGAAAGTGAAGCATATGTCAGTGCAGTAGAAGACAACATTCCTGACGCTCCCCGGTTTCCTTGGGACATTTCAGGTGTTCATTTCTGAAGCAGTTTCTTTTCGTGAACATAATTTGATCCTAATCATCTTTATACACGTAACATTAAGTTTTTCATTTGCCTCATTAACTGTTGCTTTAAAATTTAGGTGGTCAAATATTGATGAATTACCAAGCTCTGGGACAGACCATACCATCATTCACCAAATTCAACAGTACGGTTGGGATTTTTTAGTCTTACAAATTTTAATCAGTTTCCCTATATCCAAAGATCAATGGCTTTTCCTTTTGCCAGTGGAAAATTTCTAATAGCTGTCAACAAATGTCCCAAATTACCCCACACTGCTGCTCCAGAAGGGATGTCTCTTCTAGACACTGTGTCCTCTCTGTGTCCTGTGCTGATGTCTTGGATGTTGTAGGAGCATCTGAAATAGCATTAGATGACTGTCTTAGGCCACAGAATTGTACCTTGGACAAACTCTCTGCCTGCCAGTGGAAGTTTTCCCTTGGAGGCATCTGGGAACAAAATATTATTTAGTATCTATGTCAATGGTTGCAATCCTGGTCCATGGAGAAGTTACCATAACTCTTAAAAAGTTGAGACTTGTGCTCCTGGATGTGGTTGTTGTAGCTATTGAATTATAACAGAAGTTAAAAGGAAACCAAATGTTTCTTGAAAAGACTGTTTCTTAACATTTCTTTAAAATGTTTCTTAAAAAGAAACACAAATGTTAGGTGTCTTGACAGGACCACCTAATTGCTGTCTTTTCCATGAAGATATTGCATGTCTGAGGTCTAACGAAAGAATATGGTCAGCAGAGAAGCATGTGTTAAAAAAGTGGACTTTATAGTTAAAATGCTGGCAAACAGCTGCTCTCTGTTATCACAGAATCATCCCCAGCTTTCCTGGAGCCCCTTTAGGGACTGGCAGGGTCTGGAAGGTCTCCGCGGAGCCTTCTCTTCTCCAGGCTGAACCCCCCCAGCTCTCTCAGCCTGTCCTCACAGCAGAGGGGCTCCAGCCCTCCCAGCATCTCCGGGGCCTCCTCTGGCCCCGCTCCAACAGCTCCGTGTCTCTCCTGTGCCGAGGCCCCAGCGCTGGAGGCAGCACTGCAGGGGGGTCTCCCCCGAGCGCAGCAGAGGGGCAGAATCCCCCCCTCGCCCTGCTGCCCACGCTGCTGGGGATGCAGCCCAGGCTGCGGGGGGTTTCTGGGCTGCCAGCGCACGGTGCCGGCTCCTGTGGAGCTTCTCACCCAGCAACACCCCCAAGTCCTTCTCCTCAGGGCTGCTCTCCAGCCATTCTCCACCCAGCCTGGATTTGTGCTTGGGGATTGCCCCGACCCAGGTGCAGGACCTTGCACTTGGCCTGGTTGAACTTCATGAGGTTTGCAGGGCCCCAGCTCTCAAGCCTGGCCTTTAACTGAGCAAGTATATACGTTGGTTGATATATTTTATTGAGAACTCGTGTATCACAGCTGCTCGGGGCTGCAAGCATAAGGCATGTCTCAGTCATTTTGGGAATCCTTTTGTCACTGGCTTGAAAATGCTGCTGTCCTAGAGATTTAAAGATGTTGCTGACCTGTGACATATTTTCTTTCAAATACATTTTAGTTGCAGAATTGGTTCATTGCTAATGAAGAAAATGATATGAAAGGTTTGTGATTTCATTAGCTAAAATTATCTCAGAAGACATGTGATACTGCTAGATGGGCTTATAAAAGCTCAAAATGCTCAGTTATGGGTGAGATCTCTGTATGGGGAATATATTTTTTATTATTAAAGTCTCAAAAAAACCAATCAGTTGTGCACTCCTTGTGCAATTTCACTGGGGCTGAATGTATGAAGGGTTTAGTTTTTAATACCCGGTGCAAATGAAGATGAAGTTATGGGATAGAGCCAATCAAGTCCCTCATTCTAAGTCAGTAGTACTTTCTGCGATTAGGATAACGATGTTATCCTTCCTGCTCTGGCAGGGGGTTGGACTAGATGATCTCCAGAGTTCCCTTCCAACCCCTGCCAGTCTGTGATTCTGTGTGATTCTGTGATGTAGAAGAGTGGGTCCAGAGAAGGGCAACGGAGCTGGTGAGGGGTCTGGAGCACAAGTCTTGTGAGGAGCGGCTGAGGGAGCTGGGGGTGTTCAGCCTGGAGAAGAGGGGGAGACCTTCTCGCTCACTCTAACTCCCTGAAAGGAGGGGGTAGAGAGGTGGGGATTGGTCTCTTCTCCCAGGTAACAGGTGACAGGACAAGAGGAAACAGCCTCAAGTTGCGCCAGGGGAGGTTTAGACTGGATATTAGGAAAAAAAATTACACCAAAAGGGTTCTGAAGCATTGGAACAGGCTGCCCAGGGAAGTGGTTGAGTCACCGTCCCTGGAGGTATGTAAAGGACGGGTAGGCATAGTGCTTAGACATATGGTTTGGTGATGGTTTTTGTCAGAGTTGGGTTGATGGTTGGACTAGATGATCGGAAAGGTCCCTTCCAACCTGAGCAATTCTATGATTCTCTGTTCATTGCATTCTAAAATCCGTTGTGTAAGTTATACCTGTTGAAAGGTTTGTCTCGTGCACGGTCCCATTTGTATTGATTGGTTCAAAGTAATAAAAAACCACAAAGATTACAAAATCAAACCAGCTTTCATATTTCTGGACATGGGCGATGGCACAATCAGGCCACCAGTGCAGATGTTCTTTCAAAACTTCTTTCTTGCTCGTGATTATTGGTGTAACCCAGATGCTAAAAATCACTGATGAAGTTTAATCAAATGTTTTCAGATCTCATGAAACCCTAGTGTAATTATCTTCCTAAGTAACATACCACATCTTATGCATTCTTAAGAAATCCATAGTTTTATGTATGCCGAAATATTCATATCAATAAGAAGATCTTGAGGAAAATCCATGGGCCACTGCAGCTTTTGGACTACCACACAATGATTTTCACATAATCATAGAATCACAGAATGGTTTGGGTTGGAAGGGACCTTAAAGACCACCCAGTTCCCACCCCCTGCCCTGGTCAGGGACACCTCCCACCAGACCAGGTTGCTCCAAGCCCCGGCCAACCTGGCCTTGAACCCCTCCAGGGATGGGGCAGCCACAGCTTCTCTGGGCAACATGGGCCAGGGGCCCACCACCCTCACAGTGAAAAATTTCTTCCTGATATCTAAATTTCTTCCTGATATCTAATCTAGATCTCCCCTCTTCCAGTTTGGAGCCATTACTCCTCATCCTATCACTACATGCTCTTATAAAAAGTCCCTCTCCAGCTCTCTTGTAAGGTTTATTGTTTGTTGTTTCCTGGACATGCAGGATTTGAAGCCAGTCATCTGGAGAGCGGAGGCATGTTCCTGAAATTACTGCTGTAGATCCTTCTTACACCCTCCCCAATTTTTCAACATCCTTTAAAAATGTGGTTGGCAGGGGTGGATTTAATATTCCAGCATTAGTCTCGATGCAGCTGTAAATGAAAATCAAGTCACTCCCTACTTCTCCTCTGCTGTGCACGCGTCCATGGATTGCATTAGTGCTTTTCATCACGGCATCCTAATGGGAGCTGGTGCTAAGCTGTTTGGCTACTGTGACCCCTAAATTACTTTCAGATGCTATTTTCCATTATGTAATCCTTTGTTCTCTCTGTTCCTGCTTTCCTTCTTCCTAGCTGAACGCAGCGTCATATGTCAATATTAAAATATGGGTTTGCTGATTGAGCCTAATGTACTAAGGAATCCAGGCTGATTTTATGACTGCCTCGCTCCCCTTAATACTTATTATCGTGTCAAACTTTGTGTCATTCACAAATGTTATCAGCAATGATTTTATATTTGTTTCCAGATCCCTTTAAAATATATGTATTAGTCTTAGACCTATGAGAAGGCCATTAAAAGGTAATGCAACGCTTAGGAGATGGCTCAAATGTTGTACTTTATGGCCAGTGTGAGAAAAGACATGTTTAGGAGTAATTCTCCGATTCTCAGCGGTGCAGATGAATGGTGAGCAGCAGCGCTCGTGCTATTTATTAGCGGTCAATATGGTGCAATAAACCCCCGCTTTGCCTCCAGCTCCAAAAAAGGAAGCATTTTAAGGGTAAAAATGGGGCCAATATTGGTCGGTAACTCCTCCAGCTGGTCTGCCCCCGTTCCCCCTGTAGCCCGTGGAGGGAGATGGGCTCCTCTGCAAGGCTGGGACTTGGGCAGTTGGAATTGCCCCCGGTCTCTGCGGATGGTTGAAGGATGTCAGCTCTCGTCCACGCCTGAGGCTGGGGGATGCGAATTACTACTTTCCCCCAGCTGTTAAACAACCGTCTTCACTTTTTACGGTACTACAATTTGAGGTGCCGAGCACCTCTGAAATTCCCTCCATAAATAACGTGAAGAACTTGCATTAACGTCGTAACGTTCGGGAGCCATTTTAGGCGTTAGAGTAGTGGCAGCGCTAACATTTCACAGGCAGCCCTGACGCCTCCCCTGCCTGCGTTTGTTTTACAGGGATATTTAATTTCCTGATTGCACACTGGTTTCTGAATAATGCAATGTACTCTATACACATTTTCTACAATTCTTAGAAAATGTATATGCAAACCAATACAGAATTCCGATGTAATCTTCTGCTTCTGCGGTGTTGTAGAATAACGACGTACATCTGAGGAAATATCGAGCTCTCCTGCGTTTTTTCATATAAATTAACTATGTATCTAATTGCCTCATCTGCCAGTCTGCAATTTGCATGCATTCACAGGTATATTGCTTTTGTGTTTAACTGCTTCATTTCCATGAATTGTATGCATAAAGGGGCGGTAGAGCTCTGTGCAGCACGATGCTGCTTGCTAAAATATTGAAATGCATACCTTAGAGAGAAGAAAGATAATTTAAAGTTGATTAAGATCACGTTAAACGGCGTAAGTATGCCATGAAGGAGTGCTGCCTACCCTTATAAACAGACCGGTGTTGTGGGAAGGTCTGTGAAGGGAGAGAGAGCAGAAAAGAGCAGAAATGCCTTATAAACCAAACGCTCCTCCTACGGATAAGTTTGTTAAATTCAGGGACGTCGGAGCAGAATCAAATCTGTGCAGGATTGAAGGAAGGTCTCGTCGACGTGCACTGTCTCGGGGGGCAGAGGGAAGTGTGCAGGTGCACCTCTAGTTGTGGCATTTCCTGATTTTGTTGATTGCTTAATTGTAGCGTTCTCGATATACTTGTTTCGGAGTGGAATTTCTTAAATGAACACCACTCAGAGCTCATTAGCACCCAGAGATAGACAGCAGCCAGCATTATCATGGTTAAAAAACTACCTGGAGGAAGCGTCAAGGCTGGGTATGATCACGTATGAAACCTTGAACCTGGATCCAGACTTCTGGAGCATTTGATCAGCTAATTCATGTCGTACACCGCAGTGAATGAATTAATACAGTACAGCGCAATGAACTATTCTTCCATAATGCTGCTTCCGTACCGCAGGATGAGAAAAATTGAGGAGTGTGTTCAAAACCAGTTTGTGTTCTTTGCTCGTGGGAAGGTTGAGGTCAGGTCAAGACTGACGGTTGACAGCAGACTGACCCTGCAGGTATTTTCACAGGAGAGCTTAGCTCTGCGTTACAGCTTGATCGTCTGCCCTCTGCAGTGTGTGTAGCCTGGACCTACCCAACTGGTCTTGGGTCTTGCAATGAGATGAGCCAGGATCCTTCCTTGGAGGGCTCCAGTGCTTTTTGCTGCAAAGATAGAGTTTTGTAGGCATCCAGCTCTCAGGCTTGCTGACACGCTGCTATGGATATGCATTGGGAGTGTCTGGAGGGACTCACCGCTGTCCCTATTATTCAGGTATTCCTGGCACAGTTTTGGCCTTGATGAACTTTTCAGACACTTCCCAAGCACAGTTTGGGGGCTGGCACCTGCCAGAAACCATTCCCAAATGGCAGTTTGGATGCCGCTACCCAGCTCTGGAGGGTAGGAGAGCATGGGCACGGACAGACCGTGCCAGCTGCCATCCGTCACCGGATTAGCCGAGTTTTGGAGGTGTAACCTTTTGATCCAGAGTTTGAGCGAAGTTCTGTTTTGGAGCTCCCATCCTTTGGGGCGGTATCCAGCACAGCTACTTTTAGCCGTTGCAAAGTGAGACATAGAATCATAAAATTGCCCAGGTTGGAAAGGACCTTTCAGGTCATCCTGTCCAACCATCAACCTAACACTGAACAAAAACCATCACTAAACTATATCCCTCAGCACCACGTCTGCCTGTCTTTTAAATACCTCCAGGGATGACGACTCCACCACTTCCCTGGGCAGCCTGTTCCAATGCTTAATAACCCTTTCAGTGAAGAAATTTTTCCTGATAGCCAATCTAAACCTCCCCTGGCACAACTTGAGCCCGTTTCCTCTTGTCATATTGCCTGTTACTTGGGGGAACAGACTGCCCCCGACGTCTCTACAACCTCCTTTCAGGTAGTTGTAGAGAGCGATAAGGTCTCCCCTCAGCCTCCTTTTCTTGTCCGAGCTCCCGACCTGGACACCTGTGGGAGCGCAGAAAGCTGGGCTCCTCCAAAGGGCGGCTCATCCCACTTTGTTACCAATTTGGGAAAGACTGATGGTGGGTGATGAACACTCCCTGCTCACGGCGGAGCAGGTGTGGATGTCTGTGGGAGAGCAGAGACCTACTGCAGGAGGCTGATGAGAAAGGAGAGGGATGTGCCACCAGTAAACAACAAGGGTGCAAGCACCAGGCCAGCTTGGACGTGGATGAGTTCATCCCAGTTCATCCCTCTGTTGTTCATCCCTTGCGCTGTTACAGAGCAGTGCAAGTCTTGTATAAACTCACAGCCCTCATGTGGAACGCTAGGGGTGCATGGAACACAGGGTGCATTAAAAAGAGCGTGGCCAGCAGGTGGAGGGAGGTCATCCTCCCCCTCTGCTCTGCCTTGGGGAGGCCACAGCTGGAGTTCTGTGTCCAGTTCTGGGTTCCCCAGTTCAAGAAGGACAAGGAACTACTGGAGAAAGTCTGGGAGAGGGCTACAAAGATGATCAAGGGACTGGAGCATCTCTCTGCTGAGGAAAGGCTGAGGGACCTGGGGCTGTTGAGCCTGGAGAAGAGCAGACTGAGAGGGGATCTCATCAATGCTCATCAATATCTGAAGGGTGGGTGTCAGGAGGATGGGGCCAGGCTCTTCTCAGTGGTGCCCGGGGACAGGACAAGGGGTAACGGGCACACACTTGACCCTAGGAAGTTCCATCTCAACAAAAGGAGGAACTTCTTTGCTGTGAGGGTGGCAGAGCCCTGGCACAGGCTGCCCAGAGAGGTGGTGGAGTCTCCGTCTCTGGAGACATTCCAACCCCGCCTGGACGCGTTCCTGTGCCACCTGCTCTGGGTGACCCTGCTCTGGCCAGGGGTTGGACGGGATGATCTCCAGAGGTCCCTGCCAACCCTGGCCAGTCTGGGATTCTGTGAAAAGCTTTACAGCGTCTGGGTACGGCTCAGAAATGAGCCCTCACCGGCCGAGTGATGCGTTCACGTGAATCGCAATGGCTCGCTCTCATCTCTGATAACTTGCCTCCAAAAAGTGCTGACTGGGAGAAGAAAACTTTCAGCTAATTACTGTCATTTTTAATTTTTTTTTTCTTTTTTTTTCCCTTTCCCTGCGAGCTCTGACTACTGTTCTTAATTTCCTGACCAGCTTGCGCCCTTCCCCCGCGCCTCTCCGAGCATCTGTGGTCGTTTCAAATTGAGCTGTACTACCTGCTGCTCCGACTTTCTAACATACCATACCAGTTGGTTTGCCAAACAGTGAACTGCCAGCCATCTGCCATCCGAATCAGAATTTACATTGTTTCATCTTAAAATAACGCCTTCGGAATATCAAATAACTCTCTGCATCAGGTTTTGCGAACTGAAAATCGGCCAGGATTAAAAACAAATACCAAATGTGCCTCCGAAAAGAGCGGGGAGGGGAGATTGGGGGAGGGGGGGGAAGTTGGAGAGGTAAAGTTTTTAATTTGCTAGTTACCTGATCTGGAGTGAGACGATAAGGCTGATAATTTTACCCTTGCAAATGCAATCTCCTTAACGGGGAAGCAATTTCACAGTAGCTGGTGAGGTGGAGCGGGGGGAACGGGGACCGGTTTCTGTGCGTCGCCTGGTACTCTGTGACTTTTTCGCGAGTCAAATACTCCTTGAGCCTCAGTTTGCCTGTCTTCAAATACTTCAAACTAAGTATCGACAAGTTCTCGGAGTACTTCGGTCTTGGGTCTGCTCTTTGGGTGTACAGTTTTCATGACTACAGCAGCTAGCTGTAAATTAATGAGTCAATGGTAGCAGAGCATTAACTTAGTGGAGATCTCATTTGCCTGACTCCTTAATCCCGGTCGTTAAGAGGAAAAATAATAAATTTACTGAAATTGTGAAACACATTCCGCCGTTTGATATTAAACACTTTTAATCATGAGGTTTTAGGATATATTTTAGTGCCAATGTCAGGCAGCTGACAGTTCTTCTGAACTCAAGCAATACCCCCGTTCTATACCTGTAAGGAAGGTCTCCATAGGTGATGTTTGCTTGTGACACTTACAAAATAAATGAAAAACCCTATTGACTGATGACAGTCCCTCTCTTCCTGTGATCTAAACCATAATACTGGCCAGTGTATTTCTACTTAGAAAAGCCCATCATCGTATCCAACCGACAGAGGGGGGTTCAGATGTCACCAACAGAGTTTAACTTGGCTCTCTTTCCTCCTGCAAACCTTCCGCGTGGTTCTAAAATCTCTCGAGCCCTAAAAAATGCTGTAGTGCGATGGTTTCTTTTAGGCGATGTGTTGCAAATATCTCTGTTGCTGAAGAAGTCATGGATAGTGTGGATGCACTTACGGTGACAAGTCCAATTGGATCAGTTGCCTTTAGTAATGGAAGGTGCAGGACCATAGAAGACATAGAAATATGTTGAAATGTCAGCCCACAAGATGAATTTCCAATGTATTTAGTTCCTAGTTGAGCCGAAAATAAGTGCATATTGCAGCATATAGTGTAACAGCAGTCTCAGTCTTCTCCTCTTCCAGGACTGTGGGAAAGTTGTATTTGGAGCAACATCCAACCGTTAATAGGAAATTAATTCCTTCAAATGAAATCATCACAAAACCGACATGTCTGCATCTAGGCCCAAGGCACCGAGTAAGAGTCAGAGTGCTTATCTGTGGTGCCTAATACACGCTAAATACCCAGAAACACTTCTTTCCAGCAGCAGCATCTCCTCCAGGATCTGTAAACTCGGATGGAACATATGTTTTGGGCCAGAGAACAGAAGCATGTCAGTTTGATTACTTAAGCACTCAGAGGGCGATTACTCTTACCTTGCTTTAGCTGTTTAAAATTAATGGCCTTAACCTAAACCTGTCATGTAGGTTGCCTCCATTATCAATGGAAAGAGAGCGGCGTCTCCAGGGAACGATTCAACCCACGCTAGGGTAGGTCTGGAGTCAGGACACCTCAATGACAATCTTTCCCACCTTTCTCCTGAACCTTAAGACTTAACTAAAACTGCACGTCTACTTTTTAGATGAAACCTGCTAAAATAGATTCCACCTACTATTTTGGGTTCCTGGATGTTTTTTGTTTTACAGAAACTGCAGGGTAGGTCTTTCTTCTGCCAGAACCCAACAGCTGCTCTAGAAAACCTTTTTTTTAAATCGATTTTTGAAAGGCTGGTCTCTTCTCAGTTACACATTTGGCCTCAGGGGATCACTTCATGTTCTGGATCTGGGTTGGACATCGGTGGTGTGAACCCCTCATTCAGACGTTTAAGCTTCAAATCAAGTGGATTGACCCATCTTTGTGCCTGGAATTTCAAATGGGCTAACTATAGAAGTGCCTGGGGCTAAGTTAGTATTATTTTGTTGAAAAGGCAACATATCCATGGCACGGGCACTTGCATTGGAAAGACATTCTCCACGCTATTAAAATGGTGTAAGGGTTCCTGGTGCAGTTGGCCAGTTTGGGTCCAACAGAAACTCTCTTGGATAGCAACCAGGCATGGTTAGAAAGCTTGGACAGACAAGGCACTATTCCCACATGGCACTTTGGATGCAACCCGTGTGTTTGGGAAGTAAGAAAGTATAACTGTGCTGTGTTAGTTGGGCCTCGGGGGCAGAAAATGGGACCTGGCACGTTTTATTCGCCAGTATAGACGGTAGCTTGAGTCTCTGCATTATCTGCAGAGTGCTTAATTGAAGTACTCTGAATTAATGCCAGGCACCTGCATTTTAGGTGTTATAAAATCCAAGTAGGGACCCGAAGCAGCCCGAATCTCACCGCACGTGCTTTGGTTTGCTTAGAACTGGGCAAGGACCCAGATTCTGTTTTGGGAGCTTGCTTTCTGCATTATTTATAGACTCGTGTTTTAGTAGCCACTACCAGTCCAAAACCCACTTATGCAAAGTGTTATGCTGACATGTAACAGCAAGATTGTCCTGTCTCCAAAGCCACTTATGATTCATGTATAAGATGAGAGGTAAGAAGTAGTTTCAAGAAACAGCTGGTGGGAACACAGGATAACAAAGAGATCCATTAGTAGAGGTATTCCATGAATTTCCTTCATCGCCTCTTCTCCCAAAGGTCTCACAAAAGATAGTTTATGATAAAACTACTAATACAACTCAAGAAAATAGCTTCAGTTAGGGCTTGAGGGTGGTAAGGTTCAAGCTGGTAGATACGTCTTTACTGCAGCCCTGGAAAAACTAGTGGAGCGTATTGATACCCACATTACTTTCAGAATGGCTCTAAACAGGGAAAACGACCCACGTTGAGCTTCACGCCTGCACGTTTAGCCTGCTACTCACAGGCAAACTAGCTACTTTAAAGCTATCTGAGGTGCCTTAACACAAACGCTTAGTTTTTCTAGTTGCTAATGTTTCTCCTCTCTCCTCATTCACACAGAGAAGCTTGAGCCTTTGCTAATCCTTTCACCTGCCAGTGTTAGAATATTAGCAAAAAAACTGTTTCCCCTTGTCCAAGGTCACGGAGACGTTTCTTCAGAATCGAAATCCAACTCTTCGGTCCCTTAAACTCTGACAGAAACATTTGAAAACAGTTACCTTTTAGAAAATCAAGGATGAAGAATTAGATCACGCTCTGTGATTTGCATTTATCAGTACATGCGTTTACTGGCAAATCTTGTGGTTTCTTCTTTGTACCTCAGTTGAAGTTTAGCCACCTCAAAATGCGGTTCCCAGGATACCATGGGAACTGTCAGGCTTCATTCAGCCTTACAGAAAATGAAAAAGGAGCTACAAGAATTAGCACCTAGCAAAAATTACTCTTTTTTGGGGGGGGGGGGGGCTATCACTTGTTCTGGACTTTCTAGGTGGGCTCAGACTGTGGGAACCCAACTATTTCAGGTTTGTGGAAAAAATTATGAATCTATGTTTGACTTTTAATGTCTTTAATGTCTCTCTGAACCATTTATAGGGGAAAAAAGTTGTGAAAGTCAGTGTATTTTCACAGTATTTTTTGCCTTTAGGGATGGAAATGTCTACAGAAGATCAGACATGTTTGTTTTTTTACAGTTCTGTAAATAACTTCAAGCTTTTAAAGCCCCAAGAAATTTCTAAACAAAAATATTTGAGATATAAATATTAGTGTCCATAATCCCTGTACTGTTTATTTATAGGAAACCAAGGAAACACAGGAATGGTAGGTGGATGAATTGAAAAACACACTTTATTAAAGCAAAAGCCGTAATGAGCAACCCTGTACTGTGCGTGGTGGTGAGCCCAAGTTTATTCATGGAAGACTTGCAGACTGTGTTGTCATCAGAATTATGTCATTTTTGAAGGAAGTGCTGCAAAGGATGTAATTGTTAGGAAGATCATTCTATCCTGATATAAATGGATTCTTCCATTTGGTGAAAAAGAAAAAAAAAAAAGAAAAGCTCGTCAGAATTAATTCAAGGTCTTTAGATTGGCCATTTATAAGACTAAAATAGATAACACTTGGGCAAAGGAACAGTGAAGCTACTGCGATCAGATTTCATAGAATCATAGAATCATAGGGCTGGAAGGGCCCTCTGGAGATCGTCCTGTCCAACCCCCAGCCAGAGCAGGGTCACCCAGAGCAGGTGGCACAGGAACGTGTCCAGGCGGGGTTGGAATGTCTCCAGAGACGGAGACTCCCCCACCTCTCTGGGCAGCCTGTGCCAGGGCTCTGCCACCCTCACAGCAAAGAAGTTCCTCCTCATGTTGAGATGGAACTTCCTAGGGTCAAGTTTGTGCCCGTTACCCCTTGTCCTGTCCCTGGGCACCACTGAGAAGAGCCTGGCCCCATCCTCCTGACACCCACCCTTTCAGTATTTACAAGCGTTGATAAGATCCCCCCTCAGTCGTCTTTTTTCCAGATTGAAGAGACCCAAATCCCTCAGCCTTTCTTCATTAGAGAGATGTTCCAATCCCCTCATCATCTTGGTACCCCTTTGTTGTCCCCTCTCCAGCAGTTCCCTGTCCTTGAACCAGGGAGCCCAGAACTGGACACAGGACTCCAGGTGCGGCCTCCCCAGGGCAGAGTAGAGGGGGAGGATAACCTCCCTCCACCTGCTGGCCACACTCTTCTTGATGCACCCCAGGATGCCATTGGCCTTCTTGGTCATGAGGGCACATTGCTGGCTCATGGTCATCCTGTTGTCCACCAGGACTCCCAGGTCTCTTTCCACCGAGCTGCTCTCCAGCAGGTCACCCCCAACCTGTTCTGGTGTGGGGGGGTTATTCCTCCCCAGGTAAGACATGGGAGCAGTGATGTGACTGAGTTGGTAGAGATGTTCATAAAAATGACTGAAAAAGGATCATTGGAGGACTAAAGCTGAGGACAAACCTGCAATAGGCACAGAGGAGATGACCTGTGCTGTGACTTCCAGCCCTGACTTCCAGTAGACGCGTATGCATAAGTCTGAAGAACGAGGTGCACCCGTCTTTGGCGTGAGTCAGTAAACTGAGCGAACCTTTGCCCCTGGGCTGAAGCCATGCCTTGTCCTCAGAGCTGTAAGGATCCATCAGCTGGGGGTGCTGGAAGCTTCCCTGCTGCTAAGCAGCTCCTGGAGCAGGAGAGCGGTGCGTGTGATTAAGGAGAAGGTAGTTATGGCTCGGGAGTCCTGGGAGATCCTACGCTCTGTACACCTTCTGAGGACAGCAGGGAGCTGGGCAGAGAGGGGTCTGTGAAAAGGAGTGGTGGTAAAAATTGCTTTTTGAACTGTTCAGTGTGACTATTTTGATTCCTCACTATTTCCCAGGGAAGGCACCCTTTGCTAGGAGCTGGTGCTAGAACTTTTCCCATGTACATTTTCATGCCTGAATGCAAACTTGCTTACCTTTCTCATCCTGGACATCTCTGCTCTGTGGAGAAAGGAATATTTTGAAGACTGTGAAAAGCCATTAATTTGTCTCCTTCTGAGAGATGCATACTGCCAGAGACTGCATCCTGCATAAGATCCTGTCTGTGGGAAGGATGGAATTCAGAAAATGTTTGACTCTTGTACTGAAAACAAGGGCTGTGGACTGAATTCCCCCTGGGTTTGCAGCCATGCTGGTTCCAGGAGGTTCTGCGCTGTTTGTACCTGACAGAGCTTGACCTTCTCCATACCAATAGAGCTGATGTCACGTAAAGGTTCATGAAGAAGACAGGTTACGGAAAGGATCTCCTGGAAAAATGGTCAAAAGCTGACAGAAATGTTTAAGTATAGCCAGCTACTACATTATGTCTGACACAAAGGTAACAGGCATGGTTTGAGTAGGGTATTGAGTAGAATAAGATAAAGGAGCTTGTATTTACGTGTGATTTTAAGTCAGTTATTGATATCCTCTGTTCAGTTCTGGATCCATTTGGAAATGAAGTAATCTAGTGATCTAGTCCAGCTGCCTAGACAGATACAGGAAACAGCCAGCGGTTGTAAAACAAGGAGTTTGAAACTCAATGTTTCCATCTTACAGAAAAGGAAAGATCAGGGGAGAGATAATTTTACCATTAATCTTAAAAATTTAAGCATGGAAAAGATCTCACACATGGGTCATTTCAGTCCTTTTGACTAAGACGCGGTAAGAGACAATGATTGGAAGTTACCACTGTGCAAAATCAAAAAAGCGTGTCTCGGAAGTGAAAGTAGTTGGACATTAGGATTGTAGAAACTTGGAATAAAGTTTCATGTCCCTGTCTTTTACGGGACAGCCACAGCTTTTGACCCAGGGACTGGTTTGTCAAGGTAAGTTGTATGTCATGGCTAAGTCTTAGGCTTACAGTACAAAGAAGCTGTTGATGAGGCCGTACTACAAACCAGATCAGATGGCTCCTTTTTCTGTAAAGAAAGGGTTTTGACAGGTTTTTGCTGGGTTTCATTTTAATTTGAATCAATCCCCTGGTGTGGTCCAGGAAACGCTGTTTCAACCCTTGCTTCTTGGAGATGGCTCGCACCACGCTTTCCTTGAAAAACAGGGGCGCCTGCTACCTGCCGTACGTTCCTCAAGGCCACTAAATTCCTGAAGTGAAATAAATTCATCAACTTAACAACAGAAAGAGAACATTCATACCCAGAAACGTGGGGATGATCAGAAGTGATCAGAGATGGTCAGAAATGTTCAATGTGTGTATATATAAACACACACGTATCTGTATGTTCCGTAAATGCAGTATATTCTGCAATATAAAAGTTTTTGATCCGTGAGTCATAGTTGTGCTATTTGGGAGGAGGGAGATGGAAAAGATGGGGAAGATATGAAGATGTTGGTATTTTAAAGTTATGTTTTTACAGAAATGAAATGGAATTTCTAATCTTTCCATTGAAACCATTTCCAAAGAAATTACATTTCACTATGTCTTTACCTTGTTTTTCCCCCATTTTGTCCTGTAATACAATAAAAAAAGATGTAGCTCTTTGCTACTTTTCATTATTTCATTGCCATCTTTTATTCCCTTGATATTATTTTTGATGGTAAGGGAGAAAAAAAGTGGGGAAAAAGAGCTAGACAAAGGTGAACATTATTCTGGTGCGCACAGGAGACCAGAAGAACCCTAAAGTGGTGTTTAAAATTAGTGATTTCTTAGGAGAGCTCGAGTATGTCAATAAAATGCTGCTTTGCTGCTGAAGTTTTCATTTTCAGACAAAATTCATTTTTCCAAAGAAAATATAATGAATTCTAGCATTTATGTAGAGTGATGCTGTTGCTCTAAAAACCCTTTGTTGATGGTTGCTATAGAAAACCTTTTGATAAAGAGGTGTATATATATAGTAAGCTTTTAGACAAGTGTTTTCTTCACAATTTTTTCCGTTCCCATTCCCGCCGTCATCTTGACAAAACACATTTACAGATGGCCACATCCTAATCTCATTTTAATTAGGGTAAATCAGAAGTACTTGGTGAGCATCCTTGAGAGTGGACCCAAAGAAAAATGTAGCTCCCGTGGTGTAATTTTTTATGGTTTTATTTCACGTGGGGTTTGCAATTATTTGTTTGTATTTCACTCCAATATCTCCAACCTGAAGGTGACAAAAACCTTAGTTTTAAATGTTTTTCTATAGCAGTCCAGTCCAGCTCGTGCCCCAAGCGTCGTTTGGCTCGCTGAGCACCAGATCCTTTCACATCCCTCTAGCAAAATCTTCCATCAGAAAGTCGTGAGCCCTGAGACGACTTTGAGAGAATTTATTACATTATTAATAAACCGGCTGATTAAAGGACACAGTTCCCTCTGGCTTTTCCTAAACTGGTTTTGTTCATGGTATTTTAATTCAGGCACATTCCATAATTAAGACATTTTGATTCCATTTCTATTAACAGTGATAAGAAACCAAATCATTAAAAAAAAAAAATTAAAATAAAAGTGGAGAAAGGCCCGAGGACACAAGCCTCAGAGGGTGCCCAGTATCCTGCAGTCAAGTGCATGATATTTTCTATATGAAAGGTATCAGATCCTTTTAGTTGCACAACCTCTCCTTTACAGTTAATGAAAATAAGAATGGAGAAAGACATTCTCAGCCAGGGACTGCGCTTCACTCCTAACACGCTGCCTCGGCTCGACCACAGCAATCTCGCCCGGCATGGCTTGGAGGTGAATTCCTTACAACTATAAAGGTATAAGGGAAAGAAATCAAATTCACAATTATATTAGCCATTTGCAGATGCATTTCTCTGCATTATACCGAGATTTGACCGGATTCTGCCTTATTAGACAAAGACAAAGGGTTTAATTGAAGAAAGAAGCTTTAATTATGTTCAGCATATGCAGTGCGTGCTGGCAATCCACTTTCAATAAAACGGACGTGAAGACCCAAACGAGCTGAGCCGACCACCAGGAAGGATCGCCGATTTCCAGCTGCAATGAGCTGAGCCCGTTTGTGAGCCGAATTTCACAAACCCACGGCATTTTAATGTGCTTTAACTGTGACCTAATAAGCTACATCTGTATTAGTAAACTAAATACAGCCAGGGCATGGGCTCAGATGTTGGCCCAGGATTTCCAGTAAAGCCTCTGACATGGTTTTGGCCAGATTAGCCATGCCATTCCCCAGACATGGTCTGAGAGTCAGCACGTGCCAGGTACCAAACAGCAGTTTGGATGTGGCCGCTCGTTTTGGGGTATTTACCTGTCTGTACTCAAACAGGACCGTGACAGTTGATCATTAGGCCAAACACCAGCCCTTTATCCCTCACAGAAGCCTTCCAAAAGAGCTTAGCGACAGATATATAAAACGCAGGAGGGGAAAAAGAAAAATTAAAAAACCCCTAATATTCTATACTAACTCAACACTTCAATAAAAGTGGTTACTAAATATAGGGCAAAAAAATGTTTCCTGTCTACACTTCTGTGTTCCTAAGTACCTATTAGTACCCAGCCCCATCCACCGGTACAGGTTAGGGGTTGACCTGCTGGAAAGCAGGTCTGCAGAGAGGAACCTGCGAGTCCTGGTGGACAACAAGTTGACCAGGAGCCAGCAATGTGCCCTTGTGGCCAAGGCAGCTAATGGTCTCCTGGGGTGCATTAAAAAGAGCATGGCCAGCAGGTGGAGGGAGGTCATCCTGCCCCTCTGCTCTGCCCTGTGGAGGCCGCACCTGGAGTTCTGTGTCCAGTTCTGGGATCCCCAGTTCTAGAAGGACAGGGAACTGCTGGAGAGAGGCCAGCGGAGGCTACCAAGATGACCAAGGGACTGGAGCATCTCTCTGCTGAGGAAAGGCTGAGGGACCTGGGGACGTTTGGAGAAGAGCAGACTGAGAGGGGATCTCATCAATGCTGATCAATATCGAAAGGGTGGGTATCAAGAGGACAGGGCCAGAGTCTTCTCAGTGGTGCCCGGCGACAGGACAAGGGGCAACGGGCACAAGCTGGAACACAGGGAATTCCATCTCAACATGGGGAAAAACTTTCCTGTGAGGGTGGCAGAGCCCTGGCACAGGCTGCCCAGAGAGGCTGTGGAACTTCCTTCTCTGGAGATATTCAAAAGCCACCTGGACGTGTTCCTGTGCCACCTGCTCTGGGTGACCCTGCTTTGGCAGGAAGGTTGGACTAGATGATCTCTGAAGATCCCTTCCAAACCCTACTGTTCTGTGATTCTGTGGTTACAGAGTGTTAACATGTCTTTTTGTAGTGACTAGGATGCGAGGCATTCGCAGGATGGGTGTACCGCAGCTCTTTGCCTACTCATATCACAGAAAAGTGTTTCCTCTGCAGCAGAACTGCCTGAAGAACCGCTGACAAATCTGAGTGAGGAGGTGTTTGTGGCTTGGTACCTGCAGCAAGGGACAGAAAATAAACATTGTTGTTGTCCAATACATGCCTCAAGGTACAGAAATAGGTCAGCCAACCTGGAAACCTTCAGATTATCTCCAAAAAAGAATTGGCAGGTCAAAGATAATATGGGAATGTGGGTTTGGTCAAATGATACAGGAACGCGTTGCGGGAGAAAGCAAGATGTAAGCCTGAAAATGGGTGGGAGAGCTACTTAATGCTGAGCAATCAGGGCAGATATCAAAGACGTTGCTTCTGTTTTAATCGACGTCTGATCATGTCCTACTCATTTAGAAGTGTATATTCCACATACTTTCAGTAAGGAAGAACTGTCAAGTTTGTCCTCACTCATATTTGTCACCTGCACTCTGGGATATCAGGGCAGGCCAACCTTCACCTACAGGAGATGCTGCTGGTCATGGATTATATAGTTTGCTGCCCTCTTTCTTCATTTTGTGGAGCTGCGTTGGCTTCAATGAACCATGCCAACTTGAAATTGGTATCATGAAATGGAGGATGTGGCTTATGAAGCTGCCCCAAATTGGTCATACCCGTAGCTCTGTGATTATCTTGCTGTAGCACTACATGGACACCATTGCGGGTTGAAGCTGAATTCAGGTGGCATGTTGGCCCTGAGACAAGGATAACTTCATCTTCCAACATCGTGGCTTTCGGATAGGCTGTGTGTTTGTTTTCTTTCCTTCTGACTCACCACTGGCTCAAGAAAAGAGTTATTTTTCTCTCCCCACTGATCAGTGAAATAAGCACTAAAAGAAGACTGTGCATTGTAGGTCACCTACCCACTCTTCTACTTTACAGGTTTTAAAGTGCTTCTTCACATGTAGCTCTATAATTTTCCAGCCTTTCATAAAAGATAGACTCAAGCTATCTGTCACGGTCATAAAACGAAGATCATTGTGTTTTGTGTCTCATCTAACGGATAAAGCTGGAACTTGCTTTCACACTGGGGCCTGAAATAAACAAGCCAACCTATTGAGATGTAAGCTCAAATCCACCTTGCCCTCCCAGCTTCTGGGATTCTGAATACATTTGCAGAATTCTTGTATTTCTCTCTGATATTTTGAAGCTCTTCTAGATGGATGTGTAAAAGCTGAAAAGCATTTCAATCTTATATTTAAGACCCGGTTATTCAGTATTGTTATCTCTAAGTGTTGCTGCAAACTGATGTAACGAACATGTGCTGTCCCAAAGCATGCTGAGAGGAGAATAATATTCCAATGCAGAGACACTTTTGGAGAGAAAGCAAATACCTTCGTTCCTAGTCCCCGTCCCCAAGCCCCCTGAATACGTGCAGTCAGCTCTTTCTATATCACCAAGGGCTTTTTATTCCTTTGCAATATGGCGAGCTATTTCTTCCTTCTTAAATTTAGTTTAATCAGCAGTTATGGCACAGTGTGTGGCTTTTCATAATTCTACTGATGTTTCTGCAAATGATCACTTAGCGCAGCGCATTATTATTACTGTGGACGATCACTTACAAACATCTGTCGGGACTGACATAGGTAGAGCTGAGCCTGCCTTCAGGCGGAAGGAGGGGTTAGAGGTCCTTCCCAGGCCTATTTTTATTATACTCTGCTTATTCAGTTGCCTGGTTTTCTCTCTTTTTTTTTTTTTTTTTTGGATGTCTTCCGCACGGGATGTCATTATCTGCCCCAAATCATCTTTTTCTTGTTTTTTTTTCGTGATGCCCTAATAATGAGCTTTTGTCATGTACAATGACTACATCTTACTTTTTTCCCCTCCTTTTTATCATAATATCATCTGCTTGGGATGTTCTGAGAAAAATGCAACAAGCTATGATAAATCACCTTGTCAAGTTACACAGTAATTCAAGCTGTTGCTGAAGTTAGAGATAAAATCCAGCACGAGGCTTTGCGGGGAAGAAAGGTGGGGGAAGGAATTTGGTTCTTCAGAGCCTGCATCTCTCTTGTGTCTGTAATGAATCTATGGGTGGGATGAAATGTGGGGGATGTGTCAACCTTGCTGCTGTTCCTAATGAATCAAGAAGCTATTTTGAAGAGTTTCTCTGTCTCTCAGGAGCCGTTTCCACGTTGCAACGTTGGATATGTGTTTTGAAGGGCTCTGCTTTTTCAACCTGCACCTGCAGTGCAGTAAAATACATTCAGTTTGGTACCAGGTCGAAGAGTTGGGAGGGCCTGGCTGCAAACTTCATTGAGCCCTTTTATGAAGAGAGGCTGAGAGAGCTGGGAGGGTTCCGCCTGGAGAAGCCTCCGAGGAGACCTTCCAGCTCCTTCCAATCCCTAAAGGGGCTCCAGGAAAGCTGGGGAGGGACTCTGGAGCAGGGAGGGGAGCCATGGGACGAGGGGGAACGGTTTTGAACTGAAGGAGGGAAGATTGAGATGAGCTATTGGGAAGAAATTCTTTGCTGTGAGGGGGGTGAGCCCCTGGCCCAGGTTGCCCAGAGAAGCTGTGGCTGCCCCATCCCTGGAGGGGTTCAAGGCCAGGTTGGACGGGGCTTGGAGCAACCTGGGCTGGTGGGAGGTGTCCCTGCCCAGGGCAGGGGGGTGGAACGGGATGATCTTTAAGGTCCCTTCCAACCCAAACCATTCTGTGATTCTATGATTCTATGATTTTTCAGTCTGAGGTTTTACGGAGGCCACAGAAAGTAGAGGTAAACGCTGGCAGTTTTGCAGATGTTGGCTCCATGTTTGTTGACAGGGACCTCTGAGGGGAAAATTCAGGTGGCCTTTTCTTTTAAAGAAGGCGACTGGGTAGTTCCCAAGACTTTAAGACCAGTTAGTCTGTAAATAACAGAAGCCTTAGAATTTCCCTTTGTAGTCCCTTCACCAAAAACAGGAATTCTGGCTGAGCTGGAGCACGCTCCTTTCATTGCTGCTGCATCTGCTCACAAATAAAGAGCAACAGCATCCTTTGAGAATGAAGGACTTTGCTTTCAGACGAAAGGAAAAGGACACAGAAAGTCCAAATATAAGCATAGGACACCGTATGTGTTTCTTTTCTATGAGAGCAGCCATCTTAACCTGAAATTGTTCTCTGAATTGCAGCTCCTCATGGCAGATGGGTAGGAGAACTGCCTGGATGCTGAGAGACGTACAGAGGAATGAAAAGCAGAACAGATCCGTGATTACAGATAAAAGAAAAAGCTTAAGTTTTAAAATAGTCTTACTCCCAGTTTCCCCACTCCGACACCTCTGTGTAGCAATGTTGCAATAGTTTAACACATTAATGGAAAAAAATAGCACCCAGAAAAGGAATTTGTGATATCCAGAAACTGTCTGTTCTTGAGGAGTGTAAAATAAGCCTGGTGTAAATCAGTGCATAAAGCCCAGCCTGAACCCATCATTGCGTCTTAAATCGTGCTGTGCAACGTTTGCAGGCGCAGAAGCTCCTCTGCCCGCACTGGTCACTCGTTGGTGTCTCCTTGGCACACACGGGGCTCGTGCTGGCTGGCACTAGCCCGGGCAATTCCTGGCCACGAAGTCCAAGCTAACACTGGCCAGGAACCGTTCCCAGTATGGAATCTGCATGTGGAAAGCCATCTTCAGGGCCTAAGAGAGGTTAATAGGATGGATGTGAGCTCTGTTGTAACATTCAGCCTCTGGGCCACAGAGCAGTCTCAGGTGCATTTTATGAAATACAAAATCGGTGAGCACAAAGGCTACAATTTCCCCGACAAAAGAGGGTTTCCTGTAACCATCCTTTGCAGGAAAAAGAATTGTTAGATTACCTTTGTGCATGGTTTTAGCAAGAACGGCGTTTTGGTGGAAGTTAGGCTGGGTAATAGACACTCTTTGAGGAGGGAAATAGCAGGAGAAATGCTCGCTGTGGAACGCAATTACAAATCCCGGCTTTGCACAGATGCTCGTATGGGGCCTCCGTTGTGTAATGCCAGATGCGAAAATATCCCTTTGTTCAACAGTTCAACACAGTTTGTTCAACAGACGGTGACAATTTCGTATCGGATTCATTCAGCTGAGCTCATATATAAATTATTGAAATGGCCTGGGATTTCCCTGCCTGGGAGATAACCTCTTCTTGTCCGTGCTGCATACCTAGAGTGCAGGGCCGTGATGCTCCCCGTCTGTGTGTCCCTTGGAAGAAAGCTACAGGCAATGCACTCCCGGTGCCTTTGAAATCACCAACCAAACCTTGCTCTCAATGGGAATAAACAATCTCCGGGAAACCCTGCGAGACTCAGCTGCTTATATGGGGCTTGTGGGAGACAAATGTGCATTGATCAGCATTATTTAGAGGAAGGGATGGCTTTTTCCAGTTATTTTTCCTGGTGAAAGATAAGAAATCACACGCGCGTGCTGTGGTTTCATCTAGCTGAGTTTTTAAAGCGTTGCAGAAAATCCTCGCAGTTTGTTTTCCCCCCTCCTAACTGCCCCTTCTGCTCGGTGGTGCCTGGTTCGGCGTGTAAGTTCCTCGGGGCCGAGACCCATCAGTCCTCATTATCCTGACAGGGGCCACGCACACCCTTGCTGCTATATATATAAAATCATCTTGCATATAAAGCCGGGGTTGTCATGGTGATTTGAAGCTCCCTGAAAGCTTGCTGTAATGCAGTTAATCTTATGCACATATCTCCACTTATTTAAAATCAACCATATGACAAGTCACCTTATATGTAATGGCATCCAAGCCACCCCTTAGGGAGCAGAAAATCTGCATGGGCTCTGCAGCTGCCTTTTGGGGGGAGTAATATTTCGAGCATCTAACTGGTTTTTGACCTCACCTGGCTGCCAGATGCTGTCAGCTATTCCTACAACCGTGCAAACGGTCTTCCTCGTTTATAATTTACAAAATAGAAATCACAGCTTTTTTTTTTTTTTTTTTATCGGGGTTCGGGGCTCACCTGGAGGAAGAGCCTGTGTATAATTCTTAATGATGCCTCAAAGTTCAGCGTGAGGGTGGGAAGCTGCCGTTTTCTCCCTGTGGTATATGCCTTAAATATTCAATGAAGAGACAACCAGAGGAGGAGAAAAAAAACCCGAGGGATTAATTTTGCCATCCCTGTAGAGATACTCTGTAGGGAGCAGTTCACCTCCTGTGGAAGTCAGTGGGATGGGATCAGGCCTTGAGAAGTCCCTGTGACACAAAAAGGAGGTAGAAGTATTAATATTTAATTTTCAAAGACTGTTAAGTTGTGTGCCCTTCCTAAAGGGACCCCTTTCTGTACCCATCATTAAGTGCAAAATAGATGAGTCTTTCCACATCTGTACAGAAACTCGGTCTATAGGTAAGGACGAGATGTTCCTAAGTAATACTGCACAGTCCGAAGGAGTTTGTATCATCATAAAATGAAATCATTAGTTCATCCTAAAAACAACTTTACGGCAGTCCAGCTCTGGTTTTGGTGGCTGTTGTGCCCCAGGTGTGCTGAAAGCCCCCGACACGGTGGGTGAGTTAAGGTTGCTGGTCTGTAGTTGGTTCGTTCTAACGTAGTATTAATGGAGGGCTCTCTTTTTAAATGTCATTGCATTTAAACTGCTAGAACAACTGTGTGTTGTTAGCTACGCAATTAGCTACTCAAACGGTGATTGGGAGAGAGTGAATAATAGTTAATTTGGGGCGTTTGCTTCAGATGAAAACTGTAATGCACTCAAGTTTTGAGGAGTTTAGCGGCATCGTGAGGAATTACCTCTAACGTTCTGGCACTCCTATTTACCGAGTACCCACAGGGCTGCTGAGCCCATATTGCTTTTTCTGTTTCCAACCCCTAGATGGATAGGTCTTCTGCCACCCTCGTTAAAGACTGAGAAAACCTCGCTCCATCTCAAGCCTACGTGGGTTTCCTCGCCATGTTGATCGATCAGTGGGTATTTCAACCTGCAGCTGGTGGTCCTTAGTGTAGAACACATTTGATTACCAAAGGCACCAAACTCTCAGTGTCTTTCAGCAATGGGAAGGGCCAACTTCGGCATGTGATGTTCAAAAAAGGGGTTGTACGTTTTTAGTGTGTAGGAGGAAGCAAGGGGATGAAGGCTTTGGTGACCTTTATTTATGGCTCCTTCAAGCAACGTGGCTCTAGTTTCGGCTCCCGTGACTGTGCTCGGTGTGATGTTAGCATCAGGCAGGGTCGTGCTTCTCTCTCTGGTGGCCTGGAGCAGCACCGACAAATGAGGACTTGAAAGAGATTCTGTCCCTCTGTTAATAGCAAAGGAGAATTAGCAGCTCTTCTCTTCATTATCTCCTTCAGAAAAAGAGTTACACTGAAAGAAAAAGACAAAGTCTGCAGGATCAGGCCAATTTATGATAAGAAAAAAGAAAACATAATCCTTATATTCGGCAAAAGCCCTGTAATTCTCTTGGGAACAAGCATAAAGGTGTGCAGGAGAACTCAGGTGGGTGGGTACATTTGGTATCTGTTGTTTTTTTCTGCACGTGCCAGATGGCTCTTGGCCGTCACAAGGGGCCAAACACTGGGCTCTGGGCTGGTGTGTTGTGGTTTTCTTCTGTGAGGCCACTGAGGACAGGGGAGAGATTAAATAAATGAAAAAAAAAGAAAATCCAAGAAGGCTACTTTTTTATTCATTCCTCAGATTCTTTTCCCTTTTCTGATTTCGGGATGAATTTCCCCTTTCGAGGAGAAGGGGGATACACAGTGCTTATGCTACTGTCTCATCCTTTCCTGCTGGCAATGAAGAGAAGCTGCAGTCCATCTTTGGGCTTATTCCTGCCACTGGTTGCTGCAGTATTTGGCCACTTTTGCTCTTGAAGGTTTAGCCACGGGGAAAACTAAAAGGAAAGGACTCGCTCCGAGCTGCAACGAGGCCCACAGCATACCTTACCCTGCTGGATTCCGTGGCTCCATCTACCCCAGCAGCCCTGAGCTGGAGCAATGTCCTGACCTCTTCCATGCTGTGAAATTGTTATCGGGGCTCCTTGTCATGGTTTTGGCTGAAAGCAATGAGTGCTGTACCCAGAAAGGTCTGCGCATTTGGCTCTTTCAGCGGGACCAGCTGGCCTCCAGGATCATTTTGTTTACTGGTAGAAATCTGGGCCATTCATTTAAAGCAGTGTGATATAAGGACTGGACTGTGTTTTCCTCTATTCCTTCTCCATTCTTTTGATTATGCTTTAAATTTCTTACTTTTTGTTTGCTGGCATGTCTTCCTCTCCCTTCATCTTCCTCGCCTTTGTTCTTTGCTTGTTGCTTGCTGACATTTGTTACTATATATACAGTATTTCTGAACTGAAAAGCTTTCATGCAGTACCTTTATTTCTTGACTAGCTAAGTGCTTTCTCTGTTACTTCGTACTGCCTCTGACAGACACATGCCTCTGGCTTATTAATCTCATAGAGTGAGGTTCATTATGAGTATGTGCTATTAGCAAACAGGAAAGTGCTTACTTATAATTGCTGCTCTCTAAAGGTTGCCTTGTCTGTGGATTCAGATTCATCATCGTCTTTGTTCTAGAAAGTCAAAACCTGTTTCTGCTAATAGCGCTGGCCCGTATTAAACCAAGCAGCAGTCAGCGGTGTCTTTAGGGGAAGATCTACAATACTTTTTTCCAAAAGAGATTGCCAGTGGGATGGCAGGTCTGCATTCGTACTGAAGACCTGAAGACTGGATTCAGAGGTCCTCGGTCCCGTCCATGTTACACCACAGATAAAGCACATGTGCAAATGTGATCTGTCGACACAAACTCCTGCAGGGGAGCTTGGCAGCCCCATCCTGCCCTATTTGCATACCTGGGTTTTCTGTGCTAAGCGTAACCCTCAGATCCAGAGGGTTTCTCCTAATGAGGTAGGGTCATCTGCTATGACGACTCTGCGTCCACTCTGGCCTTGTTGCCTCTGCACGCTTTGCCAAGTGGCGGCGTGCGAGGAGTGAGAAAGTCAAAAAAGGCAGCAGGAATCTCAACAGAGATCAAAAGCAAGCAGACTTGCAGGAGGTAGTACTGTTACCCTCCTGAGATCCAACATCAAGGGTGTTACCAGCCTTGTTTCATGCGGCAAGTGATTCTTCTGGGCATACTTTGCTGAGAACATCATGTTTGGATATCGTATGTAGGATATGTAGGATGTATAGGATGACATGTAGGATGGTCTCCAGTGGCCTGTTTATTCTTGATGTCCTGCTTTGCTGGTGATACTTGGAGAATGGGAAAGCTCCTTCACTGGGTTTGCAGGGTCATCTTTGGAGCAGATCCACAGAGGAGGGGAGAAGTTGGTGAAGACCTAGTTACCAGACAATCTCTGGGAGTGGCTGACAGTCTGTTAGTGGATGTCACTACTAAGGAGAGTGAGACAGCTTATTGTCAGGTGATGGATCTAGCTGGGTTTGTGATCTCTTAGCTGTTGGAAGTCCCATCAGATCGGTGGCCTGCCAGCAGCAAGTAAAGGCCTCCCCAAGACTGAGCTACCCTGTCTGGTACTTTTGTCTTTTCTGGAGGTAGCTTTTAAAGGCTAGAGCGTCCTTGCTGTGCAAGCTGTCAGACCCATAATCTATGGACTCAATCATGAGCAGCCAGAGGTGATAGAGGACTTCTTGGGACTATCCATACCCAACTCAATTTACTACTCTAGGTATAGCCTGGATGTTTCAGGCAGGATCCAGGCAAGAATTTGGTGCTGGGGAATTCTCTGGGGCATGTCTTTAGGTGTGGGAGCCCTTGTCCCCAGGGTACCAGGTGAGAGAGCTCCTACTGCGCTCTTACAGGCACCCTAAAACTGTCTGGGTGGACATCTGGGGACTGTGATCTCACAGACATTACTGAGGATGTTTTTGCAGGGCAATTTAGATGCAGTCTGAATATGCCTGGAGGCACGTCTTCAGTCACATTAGTTTTCCTAAAAGAAAAAGGTCATCAAATGAAATGAGAAGTCGCTTTGCCTATCACTGGGAGCCATACAGCACAGCAGTAAAAAGGAGTTGCAGAGCAATCCCTAAAATACTGCAGAGAAGAGGGTTTAAAGGGTCCAGTAACTTAAAAGAACTCCATTTACTATGTTGTCCCCTGTGGAAGAAGGTCGTAACTACGGTTTAACATGTGTGTGATGCTGAGATAACTGATGACTACTTCTAATGTTTTGAGGGAAACCTGAAAATTACTTTTCTTTAAAAACTCCCATTTTCGGTAAAACTCTGAATTCAGTCAATTCCCTAAGATGCAGGGAGATTCAAGAACAAAGAGGGTCTGATGCTTTCACAGCTTTCTGGTCTACAAGAGCAGCTCTGTGAGTATTCAGAGGCGTTACCCAACATTACTGCCCGGTGGCCAAGCACATCCTTCTCCGGGTGTGAGCAGAGGGAGCACAGCTCTCCGAGACCCCACCACACCTCAGATTTTCAGATCGGATGGTAAGAGATTGCAGCACAGAGAGTGAAGCTTTGGGATGGGGCCAGGCTCTTCTCAGTGGTGCCCAGCAATAGGACAAGGGGTAACGGGCACAAACTTGAGCATGGGAAGTTCCACCTCAACATGAGGAGGAACTGCTTTGCTGTGAGGGTGGCAGAGCCCTGGCACAGGCTGCCCAGAGAGGTGGGGGAGTCTCCGTCTCTGGAGACATCCCAACCCCGCCTGGACGTGTTCCTGTGCCACCTGCTCTGGGTGACCCTGCTCTGGCTGGGGTTTGGACGGGATGATCTCCAGAGGTCCCTTCCAACCCCTGCCAGTCTGGGATTCTGTGATTCTGTGATGAACAACGGTGAAATGCAAGCGGTATTTTAACATTTGAAGTTGCTCATTCTAACTCTGGGAAGCCAAGGAAGTCAAAGACAGAATTGAAATGTGAATCCCTCACCCTGTCGTCTCGGCATTTTAAATATCTGTGGTCTGTAGCAGAGACATCCCGGGCTGTTCTGGAACATATAGATGTGCGAAAGGTTGCGGGAAAAGATTATTTTGAAACAGTATGCAATGATCTGATAAGAGATGACAACATAATTAATATCCTCAAGGAGGCAGAGTTAAAGCTCTATGAGCCTTGCATTTCTCATTTCCTGACTTTTGAGTGCTTAACTGTGCATATTTAATGTTATATTAAAATAAAGGAGAGGTGCATGCTGTAAGCAAATAGTCCCTTCCCTGCTACTTGAGGATATTGAATTATTTCACGGAAGATGCATTGTTTTGATGATATCTGCATGATGTGAATTGAAGTGACATCAGCTGTGATCCACATTTATAATTCCAATTTATAATATCGTGTTAGTAAATTGGGCCGTGCATTATTCTAGCCAGCATCGGAGCACGTGCTGCTTTTTTGGCAGACATGAGCTAAATGTGAAATCCAAAGAGCGTTGTGCTGATTGGAAACAAAAAGAGGCCAAGGCTGTTTTGCTGCTCTGCAACATGCTGTTACGTAGAGGGACTGGTTAGGACTGGGGAGGAAAACATGGTCTGGGGAAGCGACCGAGAATGTATTAATAACTTTGCTGCCGGAGCTCCATTAATGTAAAACTTATCTGAAATGAGGTAAAGCTGCTTAGAAACAGATTTCCAAACATAAGGGTAGGTAGTGACTTTTTAAGAAGCGGTGGGGAAGGGGCTCAGTGGGGATTATTCCCGGAGATGTTGCTGAGACACACTGCACATGTTTCCTCTTATAACTTCTTAAAAGAAAAAAGTGAATTCACAGCAGGCATCCTAGGTGGAGTGTCGCCGGCTTGCTCTTTAATCTGCCTTGCTGGCTGTGCTGCCGTCTTCCAGCTCCAGCACCTCAGGTGTAAAAGTCACAAGTCTGCAGAGCCTTGCAGATGGAAGACCCACATTAAATAATAAAATCCGACATCAATGCGCAGCACTCGGCAGAGGTGGCATACCGAGGTGTCGCTGCGGCTAATGGCAGGACTGAGGCTCTTGGCGTCCATCACCCTCTGCTTGCCAAAAACGTAAGAGTTCTGCTTGGCAAAACGTAAGTGAGATGATTTTGGGGGAACTTCGGGAGGTATAAGGCTACTACATATATTGAAATTTGCACAAAACCATGTACCCACAAAAACATATTTCCATCTGTCTCTCAAGACCGCTCCCCATAGTAAGTATTCCTATCAGATCAATAAAATGTCTGGATAGGTGTGGAGAGGAGACTGCAATGTGCACAAATTGGTGTAAATGGATATGTAAGTCATTTTCCTGGTCCCTGGCACTTCCTACCTATGCAAACATGGAGTAATTGTGTTTCTAGAGGTAGACCTAAAACAAGCAGGAATCAGATTAGAATCAGGTCTGTTCTGTGGGCAAGGACTTTATACTACCATGTGGCCAATTTTCATTTACCCAATCTGTTGTTCTGGAAGGCTGAAAGTTGTACAAATTGCATCAAAAGAGAGGATCGTATGTGTTGCGCTTGACCAAAGGTCCACCTGGCCCATTGCTCTGGTGGAATCCATCTAGGCTAGGTCCTCACTTAGTGTCCATCACTATTACACCTTGCTGACCATGGCTGGTTTACTGATATTTTGATAACTTATTGGAGGATGTGGACTTTGTTATAGTTTCTCTGAAGTTCTGGTTCATGTGGCAGGAGGAAAGGTCTGTCTTTCCCTGAGGCTAAACATAATGGAGTATGGGCAAAGCACGGGACAATCTCCTTTGGTGTGATCAGAGAAACCCAGGCAGTAGGCAGGTTTGGAGATGAGGTGACTGGAGCAGGAGATGAGATCTTTAGGTTCAGAAGGGAGCCTCATGCCCAGGCTGACAATCCTTCCTTTCCCAAAGGTATTAGGAGGAAAATGACGAGCTCCAGGTGCTGAAAACTTGTGATGTTTGGGTTATCATTATTCTTTCTTCATTGAGTTACATATGCTTCTCCTTCAGTAGCTGCATCACAAAATGTGGTCTTGCCACACCCTTGGAGAGGAAGTGCAGCTCTGAGAAATGTATCACCTGCTCTCTGGCAGAGAAGAGTTCTTCTCTTGGAGATTTGGAGCAGACTTAAAAAGGAGTGAGGGTCCTTTCTCCATGGATCCCATTGACCCTAGCACTTTTCAGGCACAGTGGACCACGCTTTGAGGACCCGTCTGTTTGACCAGGTTGAGATGGAGAGCTCTTGCTCAGGCCAGGTTCTCATAAGCCCTCTGCTCAAGTGCCCACTAGCAAATCCCAGCCATTGAGGGCCTTGCTCTGGTGTCTTACTGCATGTGTGGGACATGCACAGTCCAGGATTTCTGCTACAGATCAGGAACCTCCATAATCTGAGGACCTGGAGCCTGGTGCCACTTCTCAGCAGGATTGACAAGACCTCATGGTGGCTGATGACATAGGATAAAGAGAGGTATAGATGCCATAGGAAAGCCTGGCCAGACTGGAGGAGCAACGTTTGCCCTGAACCCTGCTTGGATGTGGCTATGGCCAGTAGAGGAGAAAGGATGGCTTCAGGTTTACTTTGCTACCGCAGTCCTTGGTTTGTGGTTGACAGTCTACACCATTATGTGAAAAAAACCCTCCAGTGCGAACAAAGTAAAACACCCCACTGTCGGTGACATCCTTCCATTAAAATACAATCAGAACAAAGTAGTAATTTCCTTTCTAAAGCCATAGTTATTTTCTGGTCACGGGTAGTATCCTGGATATTGTCTTCTGCTATATTTGTACTCCTTACAAAGAGGGGAGCTGCAGCAGCTGCAAAGACTGATTGCCAGGTATCGAAATAATAAGGCCAAAAAGGCCGTCATGTGATGTAAACGTTGGAGAAGAAATTTCTCTGAATGCGAAATGTCGAGGCTCTGAGTCAGGACTCTTCAGTACTAGGATGCCTCTGCCAGCAGACTGCTATGTAGGACACCGCGGCTTGTTTTCCCTTCACACCTAGTTTGCACCAAAATAACTCCGCTGACATCAAAGGCCCTACGTGTGAGCCGCAGCGAAGAGAGGAGGAAGAGGAGGAGGAGAAGGAGGAGGAGGAGAAGGAACAGACACTTCAGGTGCAGTCGCACGTCGCAGTCAAGCAATTCGCGCAAGTCTGCTGTTGGAAGAGGTGGTCCTGACTTCTCCTCTCTTCTGCTGTCCCTGTCCACCCCTTCTTTTTCACCAACGCGCATGTGAGACTGTGCTGAGCCACTTCAGAGAGCCAAAGTGGCAGAATATTTTCTACTCTTTTGTGGGTTAGTTTTCCACTGATACAGTTCCCTGGGCGAGTTGACCAGAAGGCAAGAGGAGCACCAGGACCGACCTGAGGAAATTGCAGTGCGTGAACAAGAGAGATGGGGAGAGGTCTGAGCAGGGTTGTCCTTTGCAGCAGCGTCTGCTCCTTTGTTCAGCTGATGTTTGCACCTCAGCTGGTTTTACGGGCATTTTTCTTTTTTCAATAACATGATGTTTTGTATCGTGCTTCACTAATCTCCAAGGATATTGAAGCTGAGTTCGTTTTTATAAGTTGTAAGTTTAAAAAGTGCTTTTGCTAAGATACCGTGGTGACGAGAAACAGTCTTTCTTTGGGTACATTCAAAGGAACAGTTTATCTAACGGGAACAGTTTATCCGTGTTATCCGCACTGACTGACAGGGTGCAGAGTCAATTCAAATGACCTGATGATATTTGCTATTGATTAAGAGCCCAAATGTGAATAGTCAAAACCCATCTGAATGTAACCCATTTAGCTTCAGTGCAACTGGATGAATGAGGAAAAGACACAAGTATAGGTTTTGAAAATTTGACCCAATTAATAGGGCCAGATATGGAAGTCGTCACTCAGATCTTGACAAGCTTCTATTGTAGCAAAATGGTTGCGGGGCCAAACCTTATGGGTCTTATTTCCTAACTGAATCCAGTGGAAGTTTGCCTGAAAACTATTAAGCTCATTATTTGGCACACTGATTTCAGTGACAGCTTTGAATGGGTGAGATCTAAGTCTGAATTCAAGGTTTAGCCCTTAATTCATTGTTTGTAAGAATACACACTATCCAGCACTGTAAACATCACTCCTTTCTTATAAATGTAAAAAGCCTTTTTTTTTTTCTTTTTTTTTAAACACAGAAATTCAGAAATGCCTTACGCATTCACAATTCACAATTGGTACTATGACGCTCCATGGAGTTTATGCTCAAGGAATCATTAGTATGTTGAGGAGCTGGTGCATGTATCTGATGTATGAACTTGCTAGTGGCTCAATAAGAAAGCCCGGGGCTGCCTCATTAAATTCGCTGGTGTCACAAGGAACAGAGCAGAGCATCCTTGAAGTAATTACAGGTGAGTGGACCAACGTACTCGTACAAATGTAGTTCCATTAAGACATTTTCCGTCACATTCTCTCTTCTAAATCTGGATGTTTTATTGATGCAGAGCTAAATCAAGTATCTGCCATCGCTACATTCTCTTCTTCCACCCCCAGCTGGCATTTCATGCAGCACATATTGCAGTTTTCTTTTTGAACAGAAGCCTTTTCATCTACTGGAAAGCAGAAAAATGCCATAGGTGACATAGTTTAGCAGCATTTAACACATTAAATAGCTCTCTGAACTGCTGCAGATGGGAAAAAAAGAGTCCTGTATGCATGTCAAAGCTACAGGAAAACACATTTTCCTTTCAGAAATGAGCACTGCATGTTCCGTGCAGAGTTTAAAGAGAACAGGAACTTGGGTCTGAAAAGGATTCCCTAGGCCATCTAATCTGGTTCCTTGTTATTCTGGGCAACCATCTCATCGAATCCTTCCCATAAGTGAGTTGAGTCTCATTTAACATCTAGTGAGGGTTTTTTTCTCAGCTATTCCCATTGGGAGGCTATTTCCTAACTTCATTTATCTGACAGTTAAAGATTTTATTTTATTATTTTTTTTAATTTACAAACTATATTTCTTCACAGCCGGTTGAGCCACATCTGTGGTTGAGATTCTCTCACAAACCCTCTCCACATTTGCTGGTTGCTCACTGGCCTTGGATAGAGTAGAAAAACGCTTTAAAGGACTAGGGTAACATGGTGTGTCCATTCTTCTTCACCAGATGGTACATTTTTTTAGAAGAAAGCTGTCAGTCACTGCCCGTTGGGTTAATTCTTTATGCCAGGCGCTAGAGAATCATGGCAGAACCATAGATGATGTAGGAGGTTGAAACCATGGAGGGCTAGAGATGTACTTACACTGGGAGCTTGAGTGAGCTCTTCATCTGTGTTGCCACTTTGGCTAACATGTCCTCATGTCCAAATACGTGGTAGGGCGCTGTATGCCATGTTGATAGCCGGGGCAACAGGAATGCTGCAGAATCCTTGATACAGCACAAATATTTGAACGGAGCAATGAACAGGCAACAAGACGGGACAAATTGGTTTAGAGTGAAGTATAATGTTCTGCTGCGAAAGAGCAGGGAGAGAGGGTCGGTGTCAGAAGACTATGGATGCGAGGTCCTTGGATAGGTCCAACTAGCTTGCCAAAAAAGCTTCTTCTGATAGCCAGTTTTATCCCCAAGTCTTGGCAAGTCAGCAGCACCCATTAACAGCAGAGATCACCTCATAAGACTTATAGATACCAGGGAGGTAGAAATCACATAATTCCGAAGGACTTAGCTGCAAATATCATTTAATGGCAGAAGATGGATGTAAATACCAGAGCCAAAGTGTCATCAAAATGAAAAACGACTTAAGCCTGCTTACCCAAGCTCAAGTCATCAGCACAGATAAATTAATGGAATAATGTTTTAAGCTGCTTAGTAATGTACAAGTGGAAAAAAAACACAACAGTGCTAATATGGAACAGATTAAGAGGTGCCCCAAAATAGCCTCTAAAATTATGCTGTGTAAAAGTCCTGTAATGTGAGTAAACCATGTAGGAAAAGCTCTTGACAGTCGCACGAGCAGGCTGCTGTGGTATACCTTGTCACGGGTGGAAATTATTAACCTGCCTCTCACTCTCCTAGAGATTTCTTGACCGATTGCATCCCTGGATTGCGCTTGTCTTATTAATAGGTGTGCCATGTCAGCGGGGCAAAGTTTGGAGGGCAGAGTCTGTCTTCATTCATAGTATTAAAGTCCTATGTTTTTGGAAACAGGGTGGCCACTTGCAAACTGCCTTTGGGAATGATCCCCGGCTTGGAAAGCATGGGAAAGAGTGTTAGTTGGCCTGGGATAAAAGCATGCTATGGGCTGCTATATGAGCTTAGCAGTCCTGATGATTGAGCTCCTCTGCCCATGCCCTCGCACGGTTTAATTTACTAGTATGGCTGTAGCCCTATTATGTTTTATTAGCTCTGTGGATATAATCGAATAAAACAATCTTTCAGGAGCTAATGGGGTTCTCTGGGTAGGCACAGTATGCTTCAAGGCAAGTATAGGTTGAGAACAATAGTGTAACTTGTTAATTAATTAGAAAATTTGAAAGGAAGAATGCTTCGTTCCCTTAGAGCAGATGTGGCTGGTGGCAAAGGAAGCAGTGATAACTTGATGGTCATCGTATCAAATGGTACCAAAAAAAAAAAAAGAGGGGGGTTCTCGCCTTCTTAGCTCTTTTTTTTTTTTTTTTTTTTTTAATAGCTGAAGATCTTGCTTTTCTTGTCTGGATTTGAAGTCTTCCATTTTAATCCATTTCTAAGTGCTCCACTCTTCAAGATCCATTGGTTGTTTTTTTATGATTTTCCGATTGCCCTTGTGTTGATCTCAGAGCTGTTAGCGGTTACAAGTGGCTGGATCTTGCAGGAGACAGGTGAGGTACTGGGGGACTGGAAAAAGGCAAATTTGGTGCCTGTCTTAATACAAAACGGGAAAGGAGGACCTGACAGTGTAGAGATCAGCCACTCTAAGTTAATTCCCAGAAATATAAATTCCTAGAAATATCCTGCCACAAAATAATCAAAGCCTTTGCAAGCACGCAGGAGATAACAAGGAGCTAAGTAACAGTGAGCATGGACCTGTCAAGAACAAATGACATCAAACTAATCTAATTTCCTTCCGTGACAGGATAAAAAGCCTTGTGGACAGAAGAGAAGTAGTAGGTGTCATCTGTCTTTGTGCAAGAAAGCTTTTGACGCTGCCCCTCATGACATTCTTGTAAGCAAGCTAAGGCAACAAGGTCTACATGAAACTACTATAAAGTCTGTGTGATATTTGCTGGAAAGCTGTAGCCAGAGAAGTTAACAATAGTTTTGACATTTATTCTGTGTCAAAGTAGAAAGATGCATTGAATGGAGTTGAGTGGGGCTCTGCTTTAGGCGAGCATAGTTAAATGTGTGTGTTTGGCGTGGTGAACAGCGAGGCTAGGAGGCTGTTTTATAGGGATAGATTTGGGATGAGTATGGTGAATGGGACCCAACAGTGCTGTGTTCTTGGAAGAACATACAAATACATCTTGGGATGTATATTTATGAAGCTGCCCTACAAGCCATATGCAGTAAACCTGCTTTATTCAGCTCTTGCAAAGCCGGAGATGTTTTGCCATGTTCTGAGTGATGTCCTTCAACAGAAACATAGATCAGCTGGTGGGGATGTAGAGTAGAGCAATGAGAATGGTCAGAGATGAGAAAAGATTGGGCAAGTATCCATCAAGGAAGTTGGAAATATAGCTGCTTCTGTTGTGGGACAGGAGGGCGACCTGCAAAAGTCCATGCAAACCCTGTGATACCATGGTGGCTTTTTGAGTGAGTATATTTTGTCAACTCATTTCTGCTGTTCTGTGTTGAAATAGTGAATAAACATATGAGGCAAGATTAGTCCTAAGGATGTTCCTTGAGGAACTCTAGTTTTAATCTTCCTCCGGTCTAATCTTGCTCTAATTTAGGGTGCTTTTCTGTCATCTTTCTTTTAGCCAGAGTCCTTGTACTAATTAGCATCTTTTCTTTTATCACAAATAGTTTCCCGTCTGGCACTAAATCAAGTACTTAAGTATTTCTAGTATTAGAAGTCATAACAGAGCTGTTCAGTCAAAATTTTCCAGAAAATTAAGAAGGACTATTAACTGTCTATTCTTGGAGATTCCCATGGATGCTAATATTGCTTAAAGTGATGTATCTTAGTGATCTGTCAGATATGTTACATCTGCTTATGTATGCTGGATATCTGGGGACTCAAGGTCTGCCTCTTCTATGTTTCATTGTCTGAATTGAGCTTAAACGTTACGGTAGCCAAGGCCATCACATTAGTCACCCAAAACAAGGTGAGGGGGTTGTATTTATTGTAGCCTTTCCTCTGTAGCTGCACCGTACTGAGTGCAGGACACAGTTTACACACGTAGTATAAAAATTCCTTTGGAAAGATATAGCGAAATGAGCGTTAATTCCAACGCTTTTAAGTAAAATTTAAAGTAAAATTACTTCTTTCCAAACAGTAAGGGGGCTCAACATACATAGTCCGTCTATTCTATGTTTTATGAAGTTTCTTTAACAGAATCAGGATCCTTTATGGAAACTCGATTGTTGCTAGAAGTCGGTCCCAGATTCAAAGAAAACTCCTTTACGATTCCTGTTTTCCCCTGTTTTACTGCCCTGGAAGTGCAGAAGCAGTTAAACCTCTCCCTTTCCATCTTGCGCACACAGACACAGGCTCACACACCACTTTATATGACGTGTCTGCTTGGCAACTTGTGAGAGTTTTGCTGGCGCGTGGGGGAGACCTGCAGGAGTGAAGTGCAGCATTAATGTAGGTTCCCAGTGGCTTAGAGGGAAGCTCATTACTGACCTGGCTTGTGCGTCTTGTTCATTTACAGTAACACTTTAAATATTTAATCGATCTCTTATTCTTTCCTGTCATGGACCATTTTCCCTCAATTGATTCCTTTTTGGGGGGGCAGGGATGGTTGGAATGCATTTATGTTAGTGGAATTCTATAAATTATACTCATTAAGAGGCCAGATGCAGTAGGCCAATGTGGAATTAGCCTAAGCTTCATATTGTATTTTTTGCCCCAGGTTCTCAAAGCACTTCAGAAGCACTGACTAGATAAAGGTGAAGAGAAAAGCTCTGCTGAAAGTTAGAATACCTGCTTAAGTTCCCAGGAGCTGCCGCTTGGGAGTTGTGGCTGCAGAGGTAACAGGATTATCCTTTCTGTAACGCTCAGCTCGCTCGGCTTCAGCCTTTCTGGGTTGTCTGTCATGATGAGGGATGAGATGCATCCTGTACTGTGTCCAGCTCTGGAAACCTCAGCACAAGAGGGACATGGACCTGTTGGAGCGGGTCCAGAGGAAGGCCATGGAGATGATCCAAGGGCTGGAGCACCTCTCCTATGAAGACAGGCTGAGAGAGTTGGGGTTGTTCAGCCTGGAGAAGAGAAGGCTCCAGGGAGACCTTAGAGCCCCTTCCAGTACCTGAAGGGGGCCTACAGGAAAGCTGGGGAGGGGCTGTTTGCAAGGGTATGTAGCGATAGGACGAGGGGCAATGGTTTTAAACTAGAGCAGGGCAGGTTTAGATTAGACATTAGGAAGAAGTTCTTCACAATGAGGGTGGTGAAACACTGGAACAGGTTGCCCAGAGAGGTGGTGGAGGCCCCATCCCTGGAGACATCCAAGGCCAGGTTGGATGAGGCTCTGAGCAACCTGATCTGGTTGAAGATGTCCCTGCGCACTGCAGGGGTTTGGACTGGATGACCTTTAAAGGTCCCTTCCAACCCAACACATTCTGTGATTCTATGATTCTAACCAGAGGGAAGGAAAGTGGAAGGTTGGCATGAGAATCATCACTTTTTCCAGCACAAAGGTGTATGGTCTTCACGGTTGCATCTCCTGAGACTCCTCACCAGGTCAGGTGATGCTGAGGTCAAGCAGTGTCCTCTTATTACACAATTTAGCTGTGAAACATCTCTTTTGTAGGCAGAGATGTAACATCTGTTTTACAAGTGGGTCAATGGAGGCGCGGGCAGGGACGGGGCCTGCCCCAACCCCTCATTTACAAACTCACGAATCTCGTGTTGACTTTGGGGGATCACACATTAATTTCTTACCGCGAAGGTTTTGACGGCAACTTTTTTTGGCGCTATTTTTGATAAGGTCTATAATCCCCACTTTGTAAGCCTATGAAATAGGCATGAGGCAGCATGTGCTTGTAAAGACAGCCCTGGCAGGAACATTTTCTTTCCATGGGTCCTGAGTGCACTTGGGGGAACGGTGAAAAAAATACCACACCTTTGGGGTTGTACAGAGGTCTTGGCGTACAGTTTGGCCTTGTTCTTGATGAACACGATATCACTTTATAAACCCTATAAAGTAAAAACTGTGGGGTATTGGCCTCTCACCAAGCCAGGCTCAGAGAAGATAAGAAGAAACCTTCAGGAGCTGAAGGCAAACGCTTTCAGTAGGCAGGCAGAGGGGTTTTCAGCAAATGTGCTTTAAGATGCGATAACGAAACAGATATTCAGAGCTGCTTCTGGGCCCGGCAAGTTCTTTGCCACTCCTGGAGAACGTGGAAATCACCTTGAAAATGGGGCGTTTTCAAATCAAATTAAATCCCTCGCACACTTCCTCAGTTGCCATTGATTTTTATTTTATTGATCAGCCGAGAAATGCTCGGGTATTCCAGATATGCATTTAAAGTATTCCCGTGTTATCTGGTTTTGCGCTGTCGATCTTAAATCTGAATGTGCTCAGTTAGCTGAAATAACAAATGAAAAGAAGCAACCCCAAACCTGTCCTGTTCCCTAGTAACTTAGCGTGAAGTGCCATCCCACAAACGTCGCAAGTGGTTTTTCCTTCCAATCGCCGTGCTACAGCGCAGAAGAAAGAGAAAGCCGGGTTCACACTCCGTGGGAAACAGGGTGTTTTCGTGCGTAGGAATATTTGCTTTTCAACACAATACTTTGTAATACTATCCATTATTACACGGCTAAAATGCTCAGCCTTTGAACTCAGAAGCTAGTATCGCCTAACTGCAAGGACCAGTGTCTGCCTGACTCCATTTGTGCAGTTACTGTTTAAGCAAGCATTTGAGTAGCGGGCTCTGAATACAGTTAAATTGCAAAGACAAATGCTGCTGTTGTTGTTATTGATGGTGTACGTCCTTGATACAAGTGCTGTATCTCAAGGAGAGAAGTATTCACGCAATCGTCCGCTGCTGACTTTCTTGGCACCCTTCATTTCGGTTTTGTTTGGTAAGTGGCAGAGTCTTTGAATGAAGATGCGACATTTCAATTACTCCTCTCTTTTCTTTCCTGGAAACCGTCGAGGGATAAGAGCTGTGATTGTAATTGAAAATATCCCTACAAAGCCTCAAAATTATTATAACTGAAATTAAAATCTTATTCTTTAACTACTATTAGGTTTCACCTTGAAAAATCATGCCTGACTTTCAAAGAAGAGAGTTTCATGGCTAATAATAATAACCTTTGAGAATTTAGAAGATTTGCACCACTCATTTTCCTATATGGTCACGAGAAAAATACCCAGGGGAGTCTCAGTCTTCTAATTGCAAACTTGCTTTGCTTTGACCCGGACTCACCATCACAAATTCTGGTACCTGAGGCACCCAACACAGGAATAAAGAAATTATGGGGTCTTCTGTAGCCAGTGGAGCAGTGGAGGCACCTCTGGGTGGCAAGGCAAATTTTAAGAGGACCGAACTCCTCCGTGGAGGTGGCTATCTGTTGCTGTTGATGGTGGAGTGGACCATTCTCCTAAGTTCAGGGTATGTGGGAGGTCCTGAGCATGAAGTTGCTGCTACGTCCTCTGTAGAGGAGTTAGATGGTGTCATCCCCCTCCCAGTCACCTTTTACTGGTTCCATTAAAAAAATGTACTGCTACATTAAAAAAAATACATCTATTTCTGCCTTACCAGGAGTTGACTGCTAAACTAGTGAATGGGTGAAAGAGAAGAAGTTACTTTCAACCTCAGTCTTGCAGGTGGAGCTGGATGCCAGGGACGTCTGACGGTTCCTCTCAGAAGTCTTTTCCTCGCTTGATTGATACTTTAGCAAACATTAATTTCGGGGGGGATGTGAAATTTTCCATGCCAGTTTTCTGCCTCCTCAGACTGATATTTTTAAAGACCCAGCCAAAATTCTTCAGAGAAGGAAGCTGGAGAAAAACATGTTGTTTTCAATACTAAAATATTTCTCCCAGCCTGGCTACGAGGAGCCCTGGTACCTCCCTGCTGCAGAGCAGGGATCTGAAATTTGGGAAGGGGGCGTCTTTTGCGCATATTCTGCTTTTATTTTTTGATCTCCCCTGTGGAAATTTCCCTAGCCTTTCTTAGTTTATAGGCTTTTTTTTTTTTTGCCTTGTTTTTTTTTTTTTTTTTTTTTTTTTTAAATCCCACACGTTTGGGAGAGATGTCACAGCATTTAACAGCTGAAGCCTTCAAAAGACGCTGCGGGGTAAGTGTCGTGCTGCTCTGACTGCGCGTGCCCTGTTGTCACGGCTTGCTTTCCACCGCTGCCCAAGGGATGGGATGCTCCTTACCCTCATGGATGATTGTTGCTCTTCGCAAATTTGGGAGCCGGGTTCTCCTGGGGTTTTAAAGCCATGGCGCCCAGCGCAATGAGGAGGGCCGAGCTGCGTGGCTGGAAGGAGAAAATGAAAGAAATCGTATTTTAAGAGAGGGAAAAGATGGAGTGAGTTGGGATGGAAAGAGGGGAGCAAGAGAGCTCATGGGGTTAGAAATTGCTTAGGGCTGGTCGGACACGCGGGAGATGGGAGGTGGGACCAAGAGCCCGGTGGGAGGAAGCCCCCGGTCCCTGGGTCTGCAGCCTGCGGAGCTTGGAGCGGGGCTGGCAGAGGCTGGGTGAGGAAACAGGGATGAGGAAGGGTTCTGAGGGAAATCAAAACCACCTGATGATGCGAGGGAGAGGCTTCACCAAGCATTGCTTACCCCGAGCGCTATTTGTAACACCACAAGCCAGCAGAGAGCCTGTTTAACGGCTGGCCCATGGGCTACCATATATACACCTACGCCCTTCCTCCTTTTCCCTGTATCGCATTTTTAAGGTCCTATACACAATCCCGCACCTCCTTATTCCCCAGTGAACACACAGCTTTAAATACGACAGCCGTGTTAAACTCGCCAGAACAAAGTGCTTGTTGCCAGATTTTAATCCAGCAAGCCCAGGGAACGTCCACTTTTTTTTTTTTGCAGCGTTAGGTGTTAAGACGGAACAAGACACGCACGCTTGGAGAGAAGAAAAAGAAAGGAAATCAAGCTGCTTTCATGTGTTCTTTGTAATTATTTTCCCCCTGTTGTTCAGAATTCAAGTTTAAAAAAAAAAAAAAAGGAACAAAAAAAAAAAAAAGAGGACTCTAACATTTACTGGCAGTAATCATTTCACCATCTGCTCAGGCGTGCTGCTTCCAGAACACACGTTCTCAGCTGCTGAGCAGTCAGCTCTCCGCTCCCCTTCCTTTCGGAGACAGAGATGCCAGCAGTTCCTAAACTGTAACAGCATGAACAAGGCCTTTTTTTTCTCTCTCTCTTTTTTTTTTTTTTCTTTTTTTCCTTTCAGTCGCTGGAATTTTTTTTTTGAAAAGGCAGGAGAGTTAGGACTTTTCAGCAGATTGTTTCCGAGATTGAGCTGGTCCCTGACTTGACGGTTCTTCCTCTGAGTGCGTAAAAATGTGCAGAATATTAATATTTTATTAATATTTTGATATTTCGGGGCGCATCAGGTGTTTGCTTTGTAGTAGAGCTTCACTGGGCTGCTCTCAAGGATGGATTTAGCCTGTGTTTCGTTAGCCATACCTAGGGGAAAGCTTTCCCGGCGGGGTACTCTCATGCCTGGGCATAGACACCATTGATTTCTGCTCTCATGAACCCCAACGTTGAGCTCAGCACCCCTTTTTCTAATGGCTTCTTCCCCTTCTCCTCTACATGCTAAGCCAGCGCTGAGCTGCTCAGCACCCCGGCCTCCCCCCCGACAGCCCGAACCCAGCGGTGAATCACTGCGTATAAAACAGAAGGGGACGGACCTCGCGACCAAATGGGCTTTGTTGGCTAAAAGGAGCTCGGGCAGGCAGAGTTCCCCTCTCCTGCATCACTGCCCTTCGGCGAGCGGTGAGCAGAAGCACTTAAGTAAATACATGACTAATTTAGAGGGCAGAGGGTAACATTAATTAGCTCATCCTGTCCTTGAATGTTTCTGTGTCACTGACTCCCTAATCTACGGCTCTTGCGTGTTTTGTTGCTTCTCGTGGCAATAATAACCCGCCATCTCGGTTTGTCCATGTAAATTCAAAATGAAAAAACATCCATCAGTGAAAGACCCTATTCAATTTTCCCACTGTATAGTCGATGCTTTACAAAGAAATGAGCCAGAGTGAATTCAGAGCCCATTAGGCATGTCCCAGGAGGCAGGAATCTATATGCTTACAGATGTGCTTACAGATATAAATCTGCATTAAGAAAAAAAAAAAATAATCCTGCTTGACCGAAGGTATTTGTTCTAAAACACACAATTTAAAGTGCAGCTTTGTACAGGGAAGTGACTCTGTGGGGTGGCTTTGTGTGATTTTATGTGCGGTTCATTGCATCAAGATCAAATTTACTCCTTTACAGGCAGAAGAAGTGTTGTTTCTCTGTCAGCCTCACATACTTGCTCTCGTGTCCCTAGCCCAAGCTGGATGGGTGTTTTCCCATCCAGGAATCAGGGGTGGTTTTTTTTTTTTTGATCAGCGTTTGATCCAGCTGAGCTGCAATGCAGACCGCGGAGGCTGGAGCCTCAAAAACGCGTTGGGAATATCTCCTGTTTCTCAGGGCGGTGTGTGTGCTTGTGCGTTAGCCTCTGTGTTTTCACCTTCGACCACGCTGCGACACCCACACCGGTTCTTTGCTGCCGTTTAGGAAAATGTCAGTCTCTCAGATTGAATGAGTTGGACGTGCTATTTATAAAAAGGTGATGTGAGCCAAATATTTATCATCCCCATAGCACAGGAGGGCGACGCGGGGCAGATCAGAAGGTGGGCAGGTGGGAAAAAGGAGTTGGGAATGGAAGAAATGGAGGGTAAAGAACATGAGGAAGCGGGGAAAAGAGGAAAAGAGAACAAGGGAAGATGTTTGGGCCTGAAGGAGCTCTGAAATATCAGTGCCCTGTGCAAGGGAAACCCATCCGTTGTCCTCCTGTTGCTGTCACCCAGATGTGGAGCTGTTTATAGGGCTACAATACCTGCCCCAGGGATTATCAGATGCAGGGCTGCGTGGTCAAGAGAAGCAGGAAAGTCCCCTGCAAGCTTGCTGGTTTTGAAGACCAAAAGCCCTTTCGCAGCCTGGGATGGGGAGGTGCTGGCCACTTTCAGAAGGCGAGTGGCCGTGTCAAGCTTGGCTGTGGGGCAGAAGGGCTGTATTCACCATCTGAAGAAAATGAGACAGGAACAGTCTGTGCTTGGGAGAGAACCAACTGAATGACCTTATTCCTTCAGTGGAAACACAGATACCATAAGGATGGATTGAGGGCAGCAGATTTGAGACCATCCGTGGTGTCAGGCATGGTGGGAGAGGCCACACTGACTTGTGATCTTGGATATATCGCTTGGAAGAGTATGGGAAACCCTTTAATGTGTCTCTCCTGCCCATTCTGAGTTGCCTAGATGGTGGGACCCCCATTGCTTCCCCTGGAGAAATGACAGCCTGGCAGGGTTGGCATCTGTTGGTGCCTATAGCTTTGATCACAGCGAGCCCTTGGACCGAGCCCCTTCATTTCCTTCTCGTGAAACCCTCGGAGGACCCACACGGAGCTGGACGTAAAGAGGCAGCAAAAGGGAAGCAGTTGTTCTCCGAAGGAAGGAGCGGAGGGGTGTTGCTAATGCTGTGATTCCTCGGAGCAACATGTCCTGCTGCAGCCGGCCGTGCCAAGAGAGGCACCGAGCCACGCGCGACATCTCCAAATGCTCTGTTAGCTCCTGCTCCAAAAAAAGAAGAAGGCAAGGGAGAGGGCAGAGACCTCGACGGAGGCTGGGGAGAGGTTTCGGGGGGCGGCGGGGGGAGCCCCATCCTTTCTCTCACCTTGCCGTTATAACCTAAATGAACAGTTCTGAGATTTCGTACCGCTAGCCGCTTCCTAATTAGGACCAGCTTAAAAAGGACCACTTGGCATCCTTGGTGGTGAGAGCCATGTGCTACCTGCAGCAGGCCAACTCCAAAATGAAACTGATATTTCTCTTACCTACATTCTGCATTCAAGCAGCTGCTCCTAACAGGTGCTTGCTCTCTTCCTAGCAGATGGCGACAAAAAAATGGGTTTGTTGGCAGGTTTTGCCACAAAGCAGCCTTCTTATCACACATATTGATGTGTATACAAACATCCGCGCGCGCGCGCTATCAGGCTTTCAGTTTAAAAAGTAATTCTCCTTCTGATATAAGGTCAGGCACGCGGGGTCCTAGCGAGAACGGTGTGTGCTTCTCTCTTTTTGCGTCCTGGGTCTAGAGGCATTTGTGACTTAGCTGCCGCATCAGAACCCTGGCAAGCATTTGCCCATTAGTTCAAACTCTTGGGCTGTATCTCAAGGACCGTGTGGTAGGAGGAATATGTAATGTTAGAACTGCGTACCTCCGTATTTATCGGCGCGTCTTTAATAGCTTGCACTAGCTGAAATAACAATGGACTAGAAAGCCGGCGGGTTTTAGACGGGGACTGCCCTGATGCTTTGCTCCTGTTGAGGGTAATGTAGTAGAAATGGAGAAAACAAGCGATCACTCTCTCTCCTTAAATAAAACAACCAACCAAGTACAGTGGAGGAGAGAAGGCAGCAATGCGTTTGTACACAGAGATATAACTGCAGCGTTTTATCACCGGGAAATGCACCCAGGACTCTGAGTACCGAAATGTGTTCAAAGCTGCCTTGGGGAAGTACGCGGGGAGATCATTTGTTCTGTATTCATCACCCGAAGAGAGACAGCTGTCAAACAAATCCTTATATCCCGTTTTGTTCTTGGCCAGTTGACTCGGATTCCACCTCCCAGATTTTCCCTGGCGAGGGCTGTAAATTCGACAAAATGCCGCAAAGCAATGCCAGATTCAGAGGACTGCGGCATCGCCCAAAAGACCTTCCCGACTTCTATTTCTTGTGGTGCAAAGTAGCACCAGGAAGACCCCATACTCGCTCTGTTTTGCTGTTCATTTCAAACAAACAGCCTGAGCCAAGGCAACCAGATGAGGATGACATCTGGCTATCGAACCTCTGCCAAGTCACTGCTGTTCCGTAGCTGGCAGGGAGACGATGTGCTGCGAATGCCAGGTTCTCGCTGAAAATGTAAAGTGCATTCCCTGCATTTTCTTTGCTTCCTCTCCAGCCACAATCAGTCCGGTATTTGGTTTTACTAATGGCCAAATTCAAATCTGCTTTCCAGCCGCATAAATCCATTTCGTGGATGTTCGGAGCCTTATACGATGGGTGGAATTTGACCCCGAATCCAAGATGGTCTCGTATCTTCTAAGCTTACTGACAAATTAACTTGTTGACTGTGAATGTCAGTCAAACACCCGAGCCCTTCCTGGGGGGTATGTTTGTGGTGGGGACTGCTGCTCACATATGAGAGCAGTTTGTATCTAACCTCTTCCAGGAAGGAGCAGGTAGAGCTTGGGGCAGGTGGATAAGCTAAAGAAGCTCTGGAGGTTTTCACTACGATTTTTTCATTATCTTTTTTTTGGACCTTTCAGTACCTAAGGGGGGGCCTATAGGAGAGATGGGGAGGGACTCTGGATCAGGGAGGGGAGCCATGGGACGAGGGGGAATGGTTTTGAACTGAAGGAGGGGAGATTGAGATGAGCTATTGGGAAGAAATTCTTTGCTGTGAGGGTGGTGAGCCCCTGGCCCAGGCTGCCCAGAGAAGCTGTGGCTGCCCCATCCGTGGAGGGGTTCAAGGCCAGGTTGGCCGGGGCTTGGAGCAACCTGGTCTGGTGGGAGGTGTCCCTGCCCAGGGCAGGGGGGTTGTGATAAGATGATCTTTAAGGTCCCTTCTAAGTCTAAGGTGCACCTCTTTAATAAGATCGTGAAAAAAAAAAAACTTGCTTGTGAAAAAAAAACACACTGTAGCTTGTGAAAGAAAGCTCTTGCTAATCAAAGGTATGTGGAGTTAAAAGATAGCTCACTAGGTCCCCTGTAATCACAGGATCACAGAATCCCAGAATGGCAGGTGTTGGCAGGGCCCTCTGGAGATCATCCTGTCCAACCCCCGGCCAGAGCAGGGTCACCCAGAGCAGGTGGCACAGGAACGCGTCCAGGCGGGGTTGGAATGTCTCCAGAGACGGAGACTCCCCCACCTCTCTGGGCAGCCTGTGCCAGGGCTCTGCCACCCTCACAGCAAGGAAATTCCTCCTCGTGTTGAGATGGAACTTCCCATGGTCAAGTTTGTGCCCGTTACCCCTTGTCCTGTCCCTGGGCACCACTGAGAAGAGCCTGGCCCCATCCTCCTGACACCCACCCTTTCAGTATTTACAAGCGTTGATAAGATCCCCCCTCAGTCGTCTGTTTTCCAGACTGAAAAGACCCAAATCCCTCAGCCTTTCTTCATCAGAGAGATGTTCCAGTCCCCTAATAATCTTGGTGGCCCTTTACTGTCCCCTCTCCAGGTATGCATCGCCCCCTGTTGTGCTCAGGAGCAGTTTGATCCCGAAGCTCAGTCATGGATGATGCCTGACGGAGCTGAAGCTGTAGGATTTGCCCTATTTCCTTATGAAGGGATTTTGTATTCACCCCTTCCTGTACTCTCAGCATTTTTGGCAGCTGCCAGAGGGCATGAAAGAAAGAACTATGCTGGTTTTGCAGCTGATGTTCTGGCCAAATGCATTTTTTCCCCTCTTCTGGTAAAACAGTTTTGCTGCAGGCACAAGAAACCAGTTCTCAGAACTGTAGAAGGAAAGTGATTGTATTAAATAAATATGCACAGAGCTCGGGCTGCTGGAGTGAACTTGCTTTGCAAAGAGCGCAGGTCATATTTCTGCTTTTCTAGGTAGCATCCAAAGTTTGACTTCTTTGCCACATATTTGCAGATTTCAGTAGTATCATTGTGCTTTCAGTCTGGGGGCTTGTAAGCAGAAGCCGACAGCTGTCGGGGGCACTCACACAAGAAGCGGATACTAACGCTTGAAGAATAACTCAAACCTTTCTCGGTTGTCTTTGCTGAACCAGCTTGCTATGAAAACGAAGCCTGATTTCCACAGTCCGTATCAAACCCTTCACCAAAGAGTCGGTAGATGGGGAAGGCTTAGAGAAATTGGATTAATCGTGTCTCATTTTGCCATGTGCAACTGTGCTAGTAACTTGACAGCAGTTTAATCATCCTAGATAGATTTTGTGGAGTTGATTTCAGAGGAGTGGATGGTTAGATATGATCCTAGCAGGGTGATGCGGTGAGCGACGCTGGATTTAGTAGATCACCAGCTTCTGTTTGACCCCAGCTGTGCCCATTTCCCTTTATGCTTGATCAGTTTTGCCTCTTTTGGGGTGTAGGCTGACTCCTTGGAGTTTAATTCACTTGCCTGACGCACAAGTGCCACAGTGACCTTCGTGGTGTCCTGGAGGGGCGTCTTCTGGCCTTTCGATGCCACTCCAGTGGGATGGGGGTTCCCATCAGTCTTTTATCGGACCTGCCTGAGCCTGTCTCTGGTACCCAGAGCTGCCTCGCATACACAGAGTTCACTGTAACGTAACGAAGTGTATAGCTGAGACCATTACCCTGCCTTGCGCTCGGAGATCAGTCGGTTTCGGCATCAAATAAGCGAAACCGAACCGATCTGTGTGGAAATTCTGAGGAATGTACATGCTTATTGAAAAGGTGATTTCATCTGCTGGCTCCAGTCTAGATCTCACAGACAGCAAATTCAAACCATAACAATTTTTTTCATCAAAAATCTTTTTCATCGAAAATCTACCCTCTATCTGTGCCGTGGGAACAGGTTAGAACATTTTGAATTAAAATCAAATTCGATCAAAGATATGTCAAAGATCTTTGCATTGAAAGGTAGGTACAGATACCGTAACTAACTTGTATCCCATTCGATGCTACGTAACTGCTCAACGTGAAATATCCTTCTGAATATCTGACTGAATCTAGGTACCTTTAGATTCTGTCCGTATCAATGATCATAATGCATCCTCCTGTAAAATAATCAGCTCCCTCGTGGGACTGTCGTGGCAGTATGGTTTATTCCTGTGTGCACAAAAAAGAAATTGTTTGATATTATCCCAGTACTTGAGAGCAAAACTTTTTTTTTTTTTTTTTCCCGGAAAAGATAACAAATAGCTAATTCAGGTTTCCTAGTACTATTATCGTTAGTAAGAAGCTTAACCAACCCGAAAGCAAATGCTAAACGATCCAGATCTTCATCTTATTAAGCTTGTGTGTTTTCTACCACTTATAAGCCTATCAAAAACCTAAAGATCTGGGTAAACGAGATTTTCTGGAAGGCAAGCTTTAAAGTTTACTTCCTTCTCTTCTTAAACAAGAAGGCGATGCCTCTATTTACATGCCGTTTCTGGAACTCAAGCGGAGCGAGTACATCGCTGCTGCAGTGTTTCGTGGAACATCCTTTGTTTATTCACACTGTGCCACTTTTAAACTTCAGACGTAAACAACAAAGGCTTCTTTGTATTTCACACTATCTCATACTCACTACCTTCTGAAGTCCAAAGCCAAAACACTGTGGAATTTTACCCTCCTCACACTTCCTTCTGCTTGTCGGATGTGTTCTTCCAGCCTTTTCTATTTATAGTAGTTGGAAAACTACTTATCTTCTGATTAAAACATGCTCTGTTCATTTTCTCTTGACTTTTCAGTCCTTGGTACAGGCTAAAATTGTATTCCCTGGTAACCATTTCAAATGTAATTTTAGTAGTAATTATGCGTATATTCCATAACAGAAACAGTTTGTCATCCTGAAGGATCCAGATTGGTTTAAAGTGGTCGCCCTGTCTGTGATCTGTTACACAGATGAAAAATCCAGAAAATATTCCACCAAACTCAGCTGGTCAGACAGAAAGGTCAGAAAGATCCAGGCTGGAAACGCAGCAGCTGTCGGACAACACATGTTCTAGCGGAGAAGAATACAGTTTCCATTTCAAACCAGAGTGGGAATTTTATTGGAAACTTCCTTTAACTTTAGCTGTACTGGTCCTTCCGATCTGCCCCTGAGAAGTCCTCCCTGCCTTTTTCACATGGGGAAGGACCTCATTTTATGTTTAATTTGACATGCAGTAGGTCAGGCTGTGCATGGTGTCCACAACAATGTTGTGCTGGACTCATCTCCTCTCTGTTTGCCTGTGCCTGGGGGAGGTAGCCAAGGCTCTTTGCTCCTCTTCTCCTATCACAGAATCATAGAATCTTCATGGTTGGAAAGGACCCTTAAGATCATCGAGTCCAACCAAACAACCTACAATCTCTGTCACTAGAGCATGCCCTGAAGTGCCACATCTAGACGTTTCTTAAACACCTCTAGGGATGGTGACTCAACCCCCTCCCTGGGCAGGCTGTTCCAGTGCCTGACCACTCCTTCAGTAAAGTAATTCTTCCTAATATCTAACCTAAACCTCCCCTGCCGCAGCTTCAGACCATTTCCTCTGGTCCTGTCGTTATTCCCTTGGGAGAAGAGGCCAACCCCCACCTCTCTCCACCCTCCGTTCAGGGAGTTGTAGAGGGCAATGAGGTCTCCCCTCAGCCTCCTCTTCTCCAAGCTCAACATGCCCAGCTCCCTCAGCCTCTCCTCATATGCCCTGGTCTCCAGACCCCTCACCAGCCTGGTAGCTCTCCTCTGGACACGCTCCAGCACTTCAATGTCCCTCTTGTACAGAGGGGCCCAGAACTGTGCTGATCCAGGGGGAAGGCAAGGACAGGCTACCCGGGCAGTTTTAGACACTCTGCTGTGCTGTGTTGCATACAGTCCTGTCCTATAGGTGTAGTATAAACGAAATATTAATTTTCAAGAAAACCAGAGTGACACGGTGTTGACTTTTTCCTTTCCCAGGGACAAGTAGCATCCTTTATCACTGCATTCCCTTAAGCTGCATTTGAGCACAAGACATATCTGATGGGCCCATCCATCTCATACTGTGTTCAGTTTTGGGCCCCTCACTACAAGAGAGACACTGAGGGGATGGAGCGTGTCCAGAGAAGGGCAACGGAGCTGGTGAGGGGTCTGGAGCACAAGTCTGGTGAGGAGCGGCTGAGGGAGCTGGGGGTGTTCAGCCTGGAGAAAAGGAGGCTGAGGGGAGACCTTCTCGCTCTCTACAGCTCCCTGAAAGGAGGTTGAAGCAAGTCAGGGGTTGGTCTTTTCTCACAGCTAACAAGTGATAGGACATGAGGAAACAGCCTCAAGTTGCGCCAGGAGAGGTTTAAACTGGATATTAGGACAAATTTCTTCATGGATAATTAATGGAATTATTAGTTCTATTTAATACAGGCTGCCCAGGGCAGTGGTTGAATCACCATCCCTGGAGGTATTTACAAGATGTGTAGACCTGGTGCTGAGGGACATGGTTTAGTGGTAACTTGGCAGTGTTGGGTTAGCGGTTGAACTTGGTGATCCTAAAGGTCTCTTCCAACCAAAATGATTCTATGAGTCTATGATTCTGTTTGTGTGGAACATTTATTGTAGACCATAACAAATAGTTTTGCTGTAATTTGCTAGGAGTGTTACATCCATGTTAGATCCCTCTGAGATCTTTCCTTATATAAGAAAGCAGCAATATAGTCTGAAAATACTTATTGGTGACTGCAGCTAGTTTAATAGATGAGTCTAATGGTAGGCGTTCAAGGTGAGTCGTTCTCTACTCTAGAATACCCTCCTGTGGCTACGTGAAAGTTTGCTTGAACAAAGAGGATTGACAAAACCCCTTTGACCTCAGCACGGCCAGAGTTTCCCTTGTGGTCTCAGCTGACCTAGCAGCTGTGAGGTGGAGCGTATGACAACTTTCTTCATCTTTGTGTTAACTGTGGCAACCAGCCTGCAGCTTTGGTCAGGCTCCTCGTTGTGCCAAGTGGTGCACATATGGCCATTGTGAGAATCAGTGCGTGCCCTGCAGAGCTGGAATAAAAAAAGGATGAGTAGCATTAATGCCATTTGAAAGAATGAGAAACGGAAGCAGAAAGAGAGATTGGGAGTGCTTGTTTTGCCGAAAGTCCCCAGGACAGTCGGAGGCGAGCCAGGCGATAGTCCTGCTGCTCTAGAAAGCAGGCTCAGGGATTTCACCACAAACAACTCTACCTTCTAAAGAGGGTGGACAACACAATGCAAATCATCTCCCGGCTTTTGGGGGATGGGGTGGTTTAGCATTACACACTAATGGTCGTAAGTGGCTGAATAGAAAAACAGAGCTTGTTATTAGAGGCAAAATAAGTGTCAGAGATGACAGGTTGCCCAACAAGTTCCATTATAAGGATCTTCTTTCAGATATTCCAGTTTACCAATATGAATTCAGTAGTAAATATTCGTGCTTGATCACTGTCTGGAAGTTTTTCCCTCCAATCACAACAGAAGTAATTTCTGTACTTTTAGGAAAAGATAAGTCGTTTATTCCTCTTAAAAATTCATATGTTTTCCTGAGGAACTATCGTGCTGGTATATAGTGGAAGAAATATTTTAATGTAAATCCAGTGTGGACTCCAGTGAGAAAGATAAAATGATGGCAATGTAACAGTAGAGCTGAACTGAGCCCTCTACGTTAAATATGTGAAATTAACATTTTTAATTCTACATTGCCGCTCCCCTGAATGAAAAATAATCGGATTGAATTCCATTTATTGCAAGGGATACGTGCACAAGGGAGCACCTTGCGTCGCACAGGCTGGTCTGCGCTTTGCAGCGAGGCACGGCTCAGAGGTAACTGAGCTAATGGAAGTGGTGAAGTCTTGTCAACACGGTATTTATATGTGGAGCGTTTTCTTCTGCTCGCAGGCAGCATGGATTTGCCTGATCTTACCATTATGCTGCTTTTTGGACCCGAGTTACCTTCTCAGGGTTGTTCAGGACTGCACCGTGCAGAGATACTGTTTCTGGTCTGCAACAGCTTGGAAGATTCTGCACTAAGCTTCCCTGCTCCGTATGTGGGTTGTTCTCGGTGGCCCCATCTCAGTTTGGACCCGGCCATTTTTCATTTCAGGAATATGAGAGTAATGGATGAGTGATGAGTGAAGAACAGTCTGCTGTCTCAAACCGCGGAATAGATTTTAGCTTTAGATCACTGAAAGTCAGAACAGGGCATATCTTTTCTTAGCCATCATAAATTATCCATGCAGGATGTACAGTAAAAGGCTGTTTGGCTGCGTTAAAATTGGCTAGACAAACAGAATTTCCATCTCTCTCAATGGCTCCTTCAACACCTAATTAGTTCCCAGATGCTAGTTGAGCAACATGTCTTTTATCTTTGCTAATGTTATCTTCCTATACCTCCTAAATGCCCCCTGGTGCCGTTCTTCACTTTCATCTTTCTTCCCTCAAGAGAAGGCAGGATGGGTGTTCAGGAAGCTCTGTTCTGAAGGTCAAGCTTGTAAAGACTGTGGGTCAAGTTGATCCTGTTACACCAGTCAGTATCTGGAGCGAAAGCTTTGAATCCGGAATTAGATTGATACGATGGAAAGCAGGATACAGCTTCCATTCTATGCATGTTCATAGGATCGGTATCCAACAGGAAAAAATAGAATTGCAGATTTTATTTCGCTGTCAGTTCCATTTAATACAATTCAGGACAAATTCAATGTTCATCTTTTCCCATTGCTAGAAGGTACAAAGAAGTCTGCCTGTATAAATCTGCCGTTTCAGCTGGCATAGCTGATTGTTGTGGGCAGGAAGTACACTCAGATGTAAAATAGTAGGAAATATCAGACTAACTGCACTCCTGATCCTTCCTAGACCCTCTGAGCATAACCACTTGGGGCCTCAGATATGTTAATAGCCAGGCTATCGGCCAACTGTGATTTACCTTGGCAGGTCTGATTTACATCCAAGCCCAGCAATTCTTTCCCCTCTGGCAGGAATGAGTGGCCAAACAGCCTCCTTCAAGCTAAGTATTTAAGAGAAAAGCATTTCAGAGAAAGCAGATCTTCAAACCAACGGAACAGACTATATATACACACACAGCTTTCCCCTAAGGCTCATGAAGCCGTGTCTCTACCTGGGTTCAGTTTACTCGATTCAGATGAGGTGCCCTGCTGTTTGGGGGGATTTCGTCAACAGGCAAAAGCTCTGACAAAGTCAGTTTTGCAGTTTTATAGATGAGAATGGAGATTCTTCAGCTCAGCGCTTTGCACCACCATCTTTTGAGTTTCTATTGTATTTCCCTCTTATCTGCATTTTCCCTGTGCCGCACTGGAAATTGTTGTTCACTGTATGAACAATTCCAGCAGGCCCAAGTAACAGCATTTCTCCTCTTTGACCAGGTTATGTCTCGTCCCTATAGGATGTTTATGTCTTCAGATTTATAATGTAGTCACATAGCAGTCTGTTTTCTATCACAGCAAAGACCAAAGCAAGCGGTAAAGTCAATGGGTTTCCCCATTTCTGCTCTCAGATCCATATGCCCACACTATGAAGGATGCAGAATTTATACCAAGGTAATTCAATCATTCCTGGTTTCAATCTTGCCCGGTTTGCGAGAGTCAAAGTGAGTTCTGAGACTAGATAGCTTCCCTGCAAGGATATTAATAATACTTAGAAATTATATGGCACTCCAAAACCCCATGCAAGCATTAGCTAATTATGTGGTACTCCAAAGCCCTGTGCAAAACATTAGCTAATCAATTCTTGCAGCACCTATCAAATATATCAATATCTTTTAGTCCATTGTGCAGAGGGGTAAATGGAAAGAGGAAAATGTGGGTATCTGGCCCCAGTCCATGCCGCTGCCCGCAGTGGTAGCTGGGGTTAAACTCCAGCACTTGCCAGCCACTGCTCCCACATCTTCCTTGGCAAGATCCTTCTTCCCGTCTGGCTCACAGAAGCACAGAATTGCAGAATGATAGGGGTTGGAGATCATCCCGTCCAAACCCCGGCCAGAGCAGGGTCACCCAGAGCAGGTGGCACAGGAACACGTCCAGGCGGGGTTGGAATGTCTCCAGAGACGGAGACTCCCCCACCTCTCTGGGCAGCCTGTGCCAGGGCTCTGCCACCCTCACAGCAAAGAAGTTCCTCCTCATGTTTAGGTGGAACTTCCCATGGTCAAGTTTGTGCCCGTTGCCCCTTGTCCTGTTGCCGGGCACCACTGAGAAGAGCCTGGCCCCATCCTCCTGACACCCCCCCTTTCAGTATTTACAAGCGTTGATAAGATCCCCCCTCAGTCGTCTTTTTTCCAGACTGAAGAGACCCAAATCCCTCAGCCTTTCTTCATCAGAGAGATGTTCCAGTCCCCTCATCATCTTGGTAGCCCTTTGCTGTCCCCTCTCCAGCAGTTCCCTGTCCTTCTTGAACCGGGGAGCCCGGAACTGGCTCGCTGTGGATAAGCACATGATGTCCAAAAGAAGGTCACCTACATAGATCCGAATGCAGATTTTATCAGCTAGACATGACTTCAGCCCATTCCAGGGCTCGGTAGAGGTCATTGGCATCAATTAGATTGGAAAAGCCAGCATCAAGAAGACTGGACCCAGCACAGCAAACAGAAGTTTAATATTCTCTAGAATAACAGTTGAGTGTTTACCTGTCAGCTGCTCCAGCCAACTGATGGCGGCACAAAGGAAACAATTAAAAATAATATATCATTGAGATGTTATAGTGCAGAGCAGGATGTCTTCCAGAAAACGAGAGGTATATCTACATGACACTTAGCAAATGAAGGAGAAAATAAAACATTCTTTCTTAGTTGCACATTATTGAGGCCTCCCGCTACTCGTTATGTTGGTTCCCCTGGACCAAAGTAGGGGATAGCTGGTCCTCAATACAAGTGAGCATGTATTGCTGAATTTCTGCTCCTGGGCCTGCCAACAACTAATCCACACACTTGGCAAAGTCAGTTAATTTGTTTTCCAGTTAAAAATATTGCGGTAATCATGTATCTCGGATGTTCATATACTCCTATCCTACAGAGGGTCGAGTCCGTGCAACTAATTTCTGCAAGCCTTCTCCTGAGATAGTGCAGCTCCTTTAACTCTTGGTGCTTTTGGAAATAGAGCCGGTTTTCAGTATCACTGCTGCTGATGTGAAATTTTGAGTAGCCAATATAATAAAGGGGTAGCCCTGGAGATTTTAAACAGGCACCCGCTGCTGGAGCGCTCGGCGTCGTGAGATTGCTTGCCTTACAGTTGCACATCACGGATAAATGACGATACAGAAGCACAAGATGTCGTGGGCGTCAAGTATTTTCGACATTGGTGATTTTAGAGGCACCGTTAGAAATACAGCAGCTTGGTGTAACTTGCTGGGACACGAGACAAACCGGATAATGCAGCGGCCTGTGCGCAGGCTGTAAGCTTGCTTTAAAAGTGCGCATTGAATCAAGCACGGGATGATGCTATATTTATTAAAAGCCACAAAATGCTTGAAACCAATTAATACTCCGCTGCTTTACTAATGCCTCTGCTCAGAAAATTGAAAGGTTTCCTTTAACAAAACCAATTTTAAAGCTTTTTTGGTCAAATTTATATGTGGGTTCAACCCCTTCTCTAAGCTTCCATGAATTTTCAGCGCGACATATCAAAGCATCAGTGGCTTCCAGCCTGTTCCTTCAAGTATTTGGAGGTACAAGGGAATCCTGCTTTTCTGGCACAGTTCATTCCGAATTCTTAAGGCACTTTACAAGTATTAGCTACTTCCATCTGAATATAAACAAGGAGCCAAACACCTTGAATGTGTTGTTGCCATGCTGCAATGTCAGAGGATTAAATATTTTGACATCCTTTGGCTCAATATAATCAGCTGGCTACAAAAAGCTGAAGCCGCAATTCCTGTGGGTGCAGAGGGCAGTAGCAAATCAAAGCGCGGGAGTATGGCGTGCTAAACACGCTTGCTTGGGAGTAAGTGAAGAGCAACCTTCTGTGGTTACACCAGTTTGGTTTCTTCCTTGGCAGTCTACCATATCACCTCCCCTGTTGAGGACAGGGGAGATATCACCTCGCGTAACTGGACTGAATTGCTGCCAGCGGGACAAACCAATTTGGCTAACGTGCCAACTCTGCTGTGTCCCAGCGACCCAGCGCACGGCCTTCAGGTTAAGAAGCAAAGAAGAAGCAAAAACATCTGTAAGATGATCCCATCTCTCTACGTGATTAGGAGACCCCTTACAGTCTTTCTAGCTGTGCCTACATGCCATGGGATCCCCTCACTACTGGGGAGGTAGGACTGGTAGCACTGGGTTAGGTTGGATAACCAAAAGGTTCAAAAGGAAAAAAAATAGGGTTTGGTTTGCAGCAATCCGTTGTGGTTCCAAACCTGCGTGTCCAAAATCACATCTTTACTGACAGCGATGTTTGTGCCGCTTGCTGGTCCTATGCAGGCAGTGTTCACTGGCTGTTTAATGGCCCGGTATCTGCTGCGCAAGTGCTCCAGACAGTGTCTTGTTGCACACCTCCACTCTTGGTGCCACCAGGAGGAACATTGCTTCTTGCCAGGATGTGCTGCACAAGTCCAAATAGAGATGCAGATCTGCATCCAAACTAATTGCTCCAGTTCACTAATTCACTAAGATATTTTCCTTAGGATAGCTGAGCATTTTAGGAATCAGTTCTGGAGACAACGCATCTGCAAGGCTTGAACTGTCCATGAAGGACTCGACACAGGTAATGCCATAGCAGAAAGCTACATAATGCCTCGTCTCTGTGTTCACAGCCGAGGAATTTGGGGGTTTCCCACACCAAGTCATGATTACAATTTTTAGGAACTGTCTCAAGTTCAAGCTACAGCCAAAGAGGTTCAGAGGAAACCTTTGATAGGAACAGTGGCAGGTCAGTGCAGCCAGGTGGTGGTCGGCTTCAGGTACGAAAAGAACGTAAACTGGAAATGGCTTCCACACCAGCATCACGGGTAAGCCGTGATTTAAATTGGCCCTGCTACGGAAGGAACGAAAAGTGGGCTGTTTCTGTGCTTGAGGTATCTCCAAGATGATCCAGCAGAATTATAGTCAAGTTAGGCCTGATGTTTTATGCTGCAGATTGCGTGCGTTATCAGGAGTCGTTAGATGCACATAGAATAGTGTTTCAGAGAAGAATTGATGTGACTTCAGCAGAGGAAACTCGTGTCTTGCACACGTAAAAGGGTGCATAAAAGGGAGCCGGGCGCTGTGGATTAAGAGGCAAGTTTCTCTTCTGAATGAATAACTGGCTATAGATAGGAAATAAAAGATAGGAATAACCAGGCAGTTTTCGCAGTGAAGGGAGATTACCAATTACCTGTCTTGAGAACCTGTGCCGTCCAATATGCTCATAAAAGAGCTGGAAAAGGGAGACAGACGATAGCGACTGCCAAAATCTGCTGATGGTATAGAGTTATTCCAGGTAAGCAAAAGTAGACATGACTACAAAAAGTTGCAGAAGAATCTGACAATATCAAACGTCTGGGCAATAAAATAGCTGCTGAAATTCCATGTCGATAAAAGTCAAGTGCAGACACAATGATAGGGTTTAAATTAGCCCGCGAAAGAGGTCCTGGCGTCATGGCAGAGGGTTCTTTGAAAACGTCTGCTCAGTGCTCAGCAGAGGTCAGAAAGGCAAGTGGAATGCTAAGAATTGCTGGGAAGGAGATGGAGAATAAAAGAGAAAATGTAAGTAGACCACTGAATAAATCCGCGGTGATCTTGAATAGAGTGCAATTCCAGTCACCCCATCTCAATGCAGCAGGAAAACAGAACTAGAGAAGATGCAGAGAAGGGCGAGAAAGCTGACCTGAGTTATGAAGTGGGGAGTCTGAGCCTGTGAAGCTTGCTGAAGAAATGAATGAGCAGGATTAAGGCAGAGGGGTAAAATCAAGATCGCTATGGAGAGAGAGAATAAGGAATTATTTTTTGCATCATTGGTTGTAATGACATGGTCAGGCAAGAAGTTTAAAAGAAACAACAGAATAAAAACTTGCACAGGTTGTAATAAATTAGGAAACTCATTGAACAAAATATTTTACATGCTGGAAATACAGGTTGTTTAAAAAATTAGTAGTGCTGACATTCCTGGCGCTGGCTCCAACATGTTCCTCCAGCACTTATCCCGATGTACCGAGTTGGCCGTGTCCTTTACAGCTGGGTGAGATTTGGGTTCTGGCTTGATTTGGCCTCTGGCCAGCGGAACCTGCCAGGTTTTTTGGGGCTGGATTGTAATCAGTTAAAGGATCACTGTCATCTTCTAGTGTGACCTTGCCTATGGCAAAAGCCAAGAATTCCCTTGAAAAAATTAAGATGATCAGAGGGCTGGAGCCCCCTGCTATGAGGACAGGCTGAGAGAGTTGAGGTTGTTCAGCCTGGAGAAGAGAAGGCTCCGGGGAGATCTTACAGCAGCCTTCCAGTACCTAAAGGGGGCCTATAGGAGAGACGGGGAAGGACTCTTGATCAGGGAGTGTAATGATAGGACGACGGGGAACCGTTTCAAACTGAAAGAGGGGAGATTTAGATTGGATATCAGGAAGAAAATCTTTACTGTAAAGGTGGTGAGGCACTGGAACAGGTTGCCCAGAGAAGCTGTGGCTGCCCCATCCCTGGAGGGGTTCAAGGCCAGGTTGGCCGGGGCTTGGAGCAACCTGGTCTGGTGGGAGGTGTCCCTGCCCAGGGCAGGGGGTTGCAACTAGATGATCTTTAAGTTCCCTTCCAACCTGAACCATTCTGTGATTATGTGAGTTAATTCTCTTTGAATTACAGCAGCGTATTTGGGGAAAAAAAGATCCAATAGTACCTTAAAACTTTCACAGAATCCCAGACTGGCCGGGGTTGGAAGGGCCCTCTGGAGATCATCCCGTCCAACCCCCTGCCAGAGCAGGGTCACCCAGAGCAGGTGGCACAGGAACGCGTCCAGGCGGGGTTGGAATGTCTCCAGAGACGGAGACTCCCCCACCTCTCTGGGCAGCCTGTGCCAGGGCTCTGCCACCCTCACAGGAAAGAAGTTTTTCCCCATGTTCAGATGGAATTTCCCGTGTTCCAGTTTGTGCCCGTTACCCCTTGTCCTGTTGCTGGGCACCACTGAAAAGATCCTGGCCCCATCCTCCTGACACCCACCCTTTCGATATTGATGAGCATTGATGAGATCCCCTCTCAGTCTTCTCCTCCCCAGCTGAACAGCCCCAGGGCTCTCAGCCTTTCCTCAGCAGAGAGATGCTCCAGTCCCTTGATCATCTTTGTAGCCTCCGCTGGGCTCTCTCCAGTAGTCCCCTGTCCTTCTTGAACTTGGAAGCCCAGATTTTTCTTGAACTGGGGAGCCCAGAACTGGACGTAGTAAAAGATTTGCACTGAGTAAAAGGTCCCAAGGGTTAATTACACTTCCCCTAATTTGATCCTTCCCATTTCTGCATGCAAAGGCTGCAGTAGCCCTTTTGGCTGCAGCATGGTAATGGGGGTCACGTCGGATGGCTCAGGAATTTTGAGACAGCGAGAACTAAAAATTCTGCTAGAACAGGATTATCATCAAATTATATCTGCCTCGGCGGCAGGAAATCAATCAAGAGTGGGCTGATTTACACCTGCAGGAACCAGCACATCGTGAACTTCATCATCTTTCCCAGTGATGTTTTTATCTCTGCATCGACGCAGTCAGTGCGAGGAAAATATTTTCCTGTTTAAAACCAAAACATTCAAGGTAGCGTTTGGCAGAGCGTCGGAGCCTGGGGTCCCCGCTGCTTCTGACAACAGTGCGGGTATCTTTTGCTAATGACCAAAGTGCAATATAATGAGTTGTCTTGGGCTTCGGCTTTGTTCAGCGTGCAGTGTTTTAATAAACTGTTAGTAATCCTGAAAGGGACAAATGATGTTTATGCCCTCTTGTGGTATGTTATTGAACAGAATGGATTTTCTAGCTGACAAAATTAGGCCAATGATGGAAAACTCCCAGGTAAAAATCTCTAACGAAAACTGTTTTGCACAGTAGAAAATTACCCATCCCTCCAGCAGCATCCTCATGACTCAGTTAAGGGCGGGGGAAGCCCATTTTACATGCATTTGCAGCGGCAAGTAAATGACTAATGCCCATGATGACAGAGCTTGTGCCATCTTTCTGGAGTGAAGATAATTTAAAAAGTGCTTTTCTTTGCTGGGAAGGTTAGAAAGTAAGTGAAATACTGCTTTCTAAAAGCAGTTGTGTTGACACCTCTTTGTGTTAGTTGTTGCCGACGTGTTGTGATACATACCTTCACATCTGTTATCTTCTTCACTCACACATCTGACGGGTAAATAATCTGATTCCCTTGGGACAAAGCCTGTCCCAAAGATGACAAACACTGGTGATTTTACATGGGGAAATAAGGCCAGATTCCTGTGAAATCCCCCAAAGCAAATTGTATCCTGAGCGGCATCAGGAGAAGCGTGGCCAGCAGGTCGAGGGAGGTGATTCTCCCCCTCTACTCCACTCTCGTGAGACCCCACCTGGAGCACTGCGTCCAGTTCTGGAGCCCCTACTACAAGAGAGATACGGACGTGCTGGAACGTGTCCAGAGAAGGACCACGAGGATGATGAGAGGGCTGGAGCACCTCTCCTATGGGGACAGACTGAGAGAGTTGGGGTTGTTCAGTCTGGAGAAAAGAAGGCTCCGAGGAGACCTTCTAGTGGCCTACCAGTATCTTAAGGGGGCCTCCAAGAAAGGTGGGGAGGGACTTTTTAGGATGTCGGGTAATGGTAGGACTAGAGGGAATGGATTAAAACTAGAGATGGGTCGATTCAGGCTGGACGTTAGGAAGAAGTTCCAGTGAGACACTGGCACAGGTTGCTCAGAGCCCCAAATAATCGGTCCCAAATAATCACCTGTTATTTAAGCGTCAGCTAATGCTGTGAGGAAGCGTTATTTCCGTTACGTGTCATCTTTCTCTCTGCTCAGCCACCAAGTATGCAGAAGACTGTTGTAAAGAGGAAGGGAATGATGTCCTTTCCACATCCATGATGAGCACAACCACAGCAGTGGGGTTAAATGGAAGTAGTGGGCTTAACTGGGCGAGGCTTTAGGAGAAACTCTCTAACAGGATGGCCAATACTGAAATGGCCTTCTCGAGGAAACTGGAGGATCTCCAGCCCCAAAGATCTTTCAGAAACAGTTAAAGAAATGTGTGCTGGGAGTAAAGCGGCTATCATTCCTTGTATCATGATGAAAGAAGTTGGACTTGATGACTTATAACGGGTCTGCCAGCTTGGGTTTTGTGATTCTGTGTGATGGTTTCCTTTTATTGGTTTCATTTGTTAGTATGATGAGAGAGCACATACTTACCCAGTAATCTTAAATGCTGACGCTTCGATCTTACAGTTGATCTTACCATCAAGTCTGGCTGACAGCAATGCAATTTATCTACCTCCAGCGATTTACAAACATACTTTGCAACAGTAGTCTGACACCAATTAAAGTGCTTATGAGGTTATCATGGACTTCAATGACCACAAGTTATGTCCCCGCTGAGACAAGAATTCACCCCAAAATGTTGCTGCTTACCACTTTCCTTAGAAAAGGAAAATGCAGTAGGAAAAAATGTCACGGCAATCCACGTTAAAAAGAAATTTCCTCTGTCAGAAATCTTTCAGGAGTTTCAAATGCAGTTAGGGGACATCAGAAAGAAATTAAAGTCTAATTTAAAATCCTCACCCACATTCCTTCTTTTCCTGCAAAGTGATTATTGCTCCCGGTCCACGTATTGGCAAATCTTTCAGAAATGAGCTGCAATTTGCCTTAAAAATACCTTTCTGGTCATGATGGAACTGTTATTTTTGAAGAATGGGCTTGTGGTGACTCTGAAAAGAGCCCAAATGCACGTATTTCTCAATGACATCGGCGGGGCTAAAATTTCACCCAGAAATTCTCCTTGCCGTAAGGGCGCTTGGGGTGGTTAGCGCATTTCAAAGCTGAGGCACCTGCCAGGTGAAGTTCTCAGTCATAGAATCACAGAATGGTTTGGGTTGGAACGGACCTTCAAGAACATCCAGTTCCAACCCCTGCCCTGGGCGGGGACACCTCCCACCAGCCCAGGTTGCTCCAAGCCCCGTCCAACCTGGCCTTGAACGCTTCCTTGGACACTGCGAGGCAGCTGGACGGGCTTGGTCAAAGGGTGCTCTGCTGCCTTTCACATTTGTTTTCCACTTGGTTGATGGTACCACATCCCTGCCTGGAGTGATTAATAAAGAGGAGAGAACGACTGTGTGGCCATAGCAAATTAAACAAATGAGCCATTAAAACAGGAAGGTGCACTACCTCTTCTCACCAATGCCCGCTTTGGTGCTCGCAGTGTCTCCTAGCAAAATAACGTGAGGGGAAGGATAAAGGGCTTTCAGGGATGTGCTGCAGCCTACAGCTGCTGTAGCCTACTGCTCCTACATAACGAATGCCTACAGACATTTATTTAGTCCAAGCGCTGAGAGACGTCTGTGGCTCCTGCTGGGAGAAAACCCAACGTCGTTCATCAGCAGAGAAGCCAGCAAACCACTAATGGCTTTCCATCGTGTTTCTTGACAGGTATTGACAGAGGGAGGCTTTGGTACCATCACAACAGAAATCCGGGAGGCTCCGGAGTTCTATTACGCCGAAGATTACCATCAGCAGTACCTCAGTAAGAACCCCGGTGGATACTGCGGCCTCGGGGGAACGGGGCTTTCCTGCCCTATTGGGATCAAGAAATAGCCTGTGCTTACTCCTCCGCCTCCACTTTGGTTTAGGGAGTGGTTTGAAAACAACCCCTGATAGGTGTTACCGTATGCCTGTAGCATCAGATTTGGGAATCTTGGGGTGGCTTTCCGTTATCCGCGCAGTTTCCCACTCACCGACAGTAACAGCCAAAGCAGAGGCAGAAATCGCGCCTGTTGGCAAATGCTTCTTGCTTTGTGCGGCTCACGGGGATTTTCTTGCAATCTTGTAATCTGGAGAGAAAACAACTTATAAAATTTGGGCTTGACGTGGCGTTAAAGGGCTGAATTGCGGGGTGGTGGCACCTGCTAACTGCTTTGCATAACTAATGCCTACAGACATTTATTTTCCAGGGTTAATGAAGTTGCGCATGTTAGGAGCACTTTGACTTCTGTAGACATGGTTGGGCTCATCGTAACTATCACAATGCTGTAATATGTTGTCTTTGAGAATGATAAATGTATGAGATCAGTAATTCTCTCACAATTCCACTTTCACAGCAACATGTAGTATCACCTAGAGTGCCTATTTTCTGAAATAATTTTAGTGAGAAAAAGTAAAATTGTAATGGGATACTTCTTTCTGACAGTTCCAAAAAGTGTTTAAACACAAAAAGAAATCAGTTTTGTTTCCTGAACTACAATAAAATTGCAAAACAAAGAAAAACGTTGTCTGCGATGCATTCCATGGCTCTAAGTATATATCTGGGTAGATCTAAAACCAGTATCAAGTATTATAAAAGTCTGTAGCCTGCTAATTAAACACCAGGGCTTTTAAATCTGTATTATTGTGCATGACAGTACGGAGGAGTAGAATTCATATTGTCTGCACTGTAACGTAATTATTCCTATGATTAATTAACTGTACTTCAATAGCTTGTGGAGTCCCCTCCAAGACCAGAGCTCATTATGGTGGGTGCTTGTGCAGACATAACGTTGGTCAGTCTCTGCTCCACTGAGTGTACAGTCAAAATAACAGGACAGCCAGGACCTCATGAAGTTCAACCACACCAAGTGCAAGGTCCTGCACGTGGGTCGGGGCAATCCCAAGCACGAACACAGGCTGGGGGGAGAATGGCTGGAGAGCAGCCCTGAGGAGAAGGACTTGGGGGTGTTGGTGGGTGAGAAGCTCCACAGGAGCCGGCACCGTGCGCTGGCAGCCCAGAAACCCCCCGCAGCCTGGGCTGCATCCCCAGCAGCGTGGGCAGCAGGGCGAGGGGGGGATTCTGCCCCTCTGCTGCGCTCGGGGGAGACCCCCCTGCAGTGCTGCCTCCAGCGCTGGGGCCTCGGCACAGGAGAGACACGGAGCTGTTGGAGCGGGGCCAGAGGAGGCCCCGGAGATGCTGGGAGGGCTGGAGCCCCTCTGCTGGGAGGACAGGCTGAGAGAGCTGGGGGGGTTCAGCCTGGAGAAGAGAAGGCTCCGCGGAGACCTTCCAGCCCCTGCCAGTCCCTCAAGGGGCTCCAGAAAAGCTGGGGAGGGACTCTGGAGCAGGGAGGGGAGCCATGGGACGAGGGGGAATGGTCTTAAACTGAAAGAGGGGAGATTGAGATGAGATATTGGGAAAAATTCTTTGGTGTGAGGGTGGTGAGCCCCTGTCCCAGGTTGCCCAGAGAAGCTGTGGCTGCCCCATCCCTGGAGGGGTTCAAGGCCAGGTTGGCCGGGGCTTGGAGCAACCTGGGCTGGTGGGAGGTGTCCCTGCCCAGGGCAGGGGGTGGAACTGGGCAATCTTTAATGTCCCTTCCAACCTAAACCATTCTCTCATTCTATGAAGATAAATTTTCATTTTATTGATGGGGTTCTCAGAGTGGAGAGTAAAGGCTACAGCCAAAGAATGTGGGGGATGCAGGGGCTATCCTATAAGGATAAGGGATACTATGGGTTTTATGTATGCTATGGGGTATGGCACTATGACAAACAGCTTCAGTAGGAGAGATGGGGATGGGTTTGTCCCACCTATCTAACTTGCTGCTTGCAATACTTCCCAGGGCAGTGGGAGGTGTGGGCTTGAACCTCTCGCCTGTTTCCTATTTTGGAGGCTGTCTTAATCACTAGGTTTGAAGAACACGTGTCATTGCTGTGTCCTCTTGCAGATGTATAACGGAGCACCTTAGCTCTTCTTCAAGGAAAGCTTGTAGGAGCCTGCCTTGATGTGGCGATTCTGTGCAGCAGAGCTCATAAAGCCATTTTGAGGGTGAGATGGTGGGCACCCAGAGACACATGTCCGTGGCATTTCCATGGCACTCTCCATGGCTTGGTTTGATATTTCCTGCTCACCAACTCAGGTTTTAGGCTCAGAAAGGTCCAAAACATCTCCCCAAATGTCTCTTCTAACTACCCAGCAGACCAGATCCTGTTCCAAGACCGGAGCAACTGAAAATGTGCATCAGATAGTCAGTCTTTGGGCTTGTAAATCCACTGCTGAAGTCCTGCCTGCTTTAACCAAAGACAGGCAATAATTTCATGTCAGAGAAATTGGCTCCCCATCTTCCCTTGCTCCTCAGCTGATGCTTAGTTCATTCCAGTCTCGAAAGCCAGAAGAAACCTGTCCTTTCAGCAGATTTATTTCTGGGACAAGCTACCTCTGGCAGGATGGCCATGTGTAGGCTCTGGAGATTTAGGCATTCTGGAGATGCCCCAAAATGTGCCCACATCCCACTCCGGATTTCCAGTTGCTGTGGTAACTGATCGCCTGCCCTCAACGCGTTGTGCCACTGCATCGTTCTAGTGCTCACTGTCAAGGAAACCAGCACTTTCGCCTAATTTCCTAGGCATGAGGTGACATAAGAGCAAAGAAGAGAGGAAAATAAAGTCTGACTTTCATCCTATGTGTTTTTAACCTCTGTGTAAATCAGACTTCAGTGGGATAACTCCTGATCTGCTCCAGTGTGCAAGGCAGAACATTTCATGTGCTGAATCATTCGGGTGTTCATAAAATGTTGCTCGTTTCCCTTCTGTCCTTTCCCCTCCCTCCCCTCCTACTCCATGCTATAGTTATCATTTTGAAACAAGCTGGAAAATGTTTGGAGAAAGCACCATTCTCTCTTTAATATAGCCGGGCTCAAGCCTGAACCTGGCTGAGTTTTTTTTAACTCCTGTCCCAATGGAAATAATGTGTTGGTTTAGAAATCAGCGTAGATGGGCCCATTGATGCTAAAATTGGTCCACACCAAAATATTATGCCACCACAGAATTAATTGTGGAGTTACTGTAGGGTGGAATTTTGGCCTTGACCCGTTGCGGATGCTGCTGAAGGCACAAAGATACATAGGGGATATAATCAGTAAAGGTGAAATGCTAATGATTCAGCCTCATGGATTAAATTTTTTTTAAGATGGATTTGGTCTGGTAAGCCACCTCTGCCCACAGGGAAGAAGGGAGTGGCTGCCTTAGCATCTTTGATGCTCTACTTTTGATTTGGCACTGCTTGAAATTTACCCTCCCACAGAGCTGCCTCTTTCTTCTGAGAACAGACACGGTCTAAACGAAGAAGAGAAAATTAATTCAGAGTTTGGTTGGCTTCAGCGCTTCTCAGAGTTGAAGACAAAACCTACTGCAGGACCAGCAGCTATGGTCTTCTATGGTTCAAGATCCAAAAAGGCCTACAGCACCCAACGCATGAAGTCCACCGTTGCTCTGCCCTGTGAAAGTCAGTCCAGGATACAGACAGGGATTTCACTCCTGCCCTACTCTTATCGTAGCTAAAGGAAATTCCATGCCCCTTGGAAATCACCGAGCTTTCCCTCATGGCCTTAGGATGGTCAGCATCCAACTGTGACATCAGCAGAAACAAATGGATCGTGTGATGTCACATCGCGGTTGCCCCTGGCAGAGAGATGTGTTACCTTTGGTGAGGACGTGGAATGGGGAAGATGTCCTGAGGTGTCTGCAGAAACGTCACTGCTCTGAATGTTGTCCAGGAGAGTCGGTCCAAGACTGGGATGGAAATGCTGCTGCTTCCCCTCTTTTCTTTAACTTCTCTCATCAGCAGCGTCGATGCAGGCTTTTTTTCTCAACTTTTTTCATTCAGAAATCACCAGCAGAGCAGAACTGCTGGTAGCCCTACAGGATATACACGTATCGGTAAATGAAATAGGCCTGGGCTTATTCCTTGTCCCTGACGGCATATACGTACGGCTCGTACTGCAGCCTGGCGCTGAACTCTTCCACTCGTACACCCTAAACAAGGACTTTATCCAACCTGCCCATGCAATATGGTCTATGGCCCTGCTAGCCCCCAAATGGCCTGGGCGTTGCTCGGCAGAATGCAGGTTTGGGGAGGCTACAGTGATGCCAGGGGCTTTGGTAGACACAGAGTAGCATGGACAATTATAGACCAGTGCTTTAGCTGATGTACTGCCCCTCTGGGTTAGTAGCACAGGCAGCGGCACCGCTGTACGTGAGCAACGTGTCCCATTTTCTACCCAGAGTGTGGCCTCCGACCATCTTACGAGTCCTTTCTGGAGACTGGCAAGAGGACCATGGCGGGGAGATATGCCAAGGCTGGGGAGTTCCCGTGGCACGTGAGCATCCAGAGCAACGGGAAACATATCTGTGGAGGCACCATCATCAGCGCGTTGTGGGTTTTAACTGCGGCCCATTGCTTTGCAGAAGAGGTGTGAGTACTCGGGGGAAGCAGGGACAGCCCGGGCCCAACGGGTTCATAACGTCGCTCCTTGTGGGTGTGGGGTGGACATGATGTGTATGTCCTTGGGGTCAAGCGCAGCATACATGTGACTGAGCCAGAAAGAGAGCCCTGAACACAGGAATTGTTTCCTGTGGGGAAAACAGGCCCATTTTTGATCAGAGATACTGTTACAACAGAAATGTGTGGAAATCTGCGTAACCAGGAGATGCAGAAGGAGAATATTTTGCAGGATGGTTTGAGTAGCCTCGTATAAATGCCTGTGATGCTCTTCTGAGGGCCCTGAACATTTCCTGTGCATCTAAAAAGAGGTATATTCCGTTCCAGCTTATTCTAACACCAAAATTACCTTGGCTTTCATACAGCAAACAACTTTACCTCACGGAGAGTCTGATTTTAAAACAGCAGTTTCTGGGTAGATCAGCCCCAGGCAATGCCCAGGGGCAGAGTCCAGCCCTCTGCCAACCCCTTCCAAGATGCGGCAGGTTGGAGAGACGGAGCTGCTCAGGTGACAAATGACCTGTGGCATCACAACCTGCAGCAGCTGCCTGGGGGCAGTGGGGTCTGGATCCGCCAGCCCAGGGCACAGCGATCTCGAAGATCCAGCCCACTCCATCTGTTCGTTAGCGACTGGGCTATTTATAACTTGGTTGCGTTCGTATTCTACCTCTGCAACTCTCTCCCTTGAAAATTAGCTTCGCCTAGAAGTGAGGGTACATTTCTACGATATTTATAGCCAACCTGCCTCTGCAATTTGCTGAGCACCACCCTGCCCTGCTCAGGGGGAGGAGGCACCAACCGTTACAACACAAAGCCTTCGCGTTTGCTTATGTCTACGCTGCTTCTGTTTTGCATATAAGGCCACCAGACCTCACCGTTGTAGTGGGGGGAACCGACCTCAGCCTCCCGCTGGAAGAACATAAACCCGACAGCTTGATCCTCCACGAAAACTTCGATGGAATGAGCATGGAAAATGATATCGCTCTGATCCTGCTCGGCTCTCCCATTGAGTTCAGCAATGAGAAAACCCCCATCTGCTTGCCCTTCATACGTGACATCGATACGTGGCAACAGTGCTGGGTTGCTGGGTGGGGATCCACAAGTGGAGGTGAGATGCTGTCAGGAGATGTATTTGCTAATGGAGGCTGGTTTTTATCCATTTCAAGTAGATGTTTGCTCCCAGGAGGGGTTACCCACACAGACTTCCACTCCCTCCGTCCCTGGTGAACACATCCAGACCTTTTCAGCCTCTGAACACCCATCAGCTCTCTTTTCAGTGCAAGAACCAGTCGCCTACTGTCCCCCAGAGCAAAGTCCTTGGTGCTCTGGGCACGTGTGTTTGAGCTGAAACCTTAGAGCCGCCTTTGCTCTGCAGGAGCTCAACCTTCCCGTGGATGCATTTTTCGGCATCCAGAGTAAGACAAGCTCCACCCTGGTGGGCAAGTTAGGCTGGGTCGAAAGTGGTCTGCAATAAGGGAAATTAAGGTCTAGGGTTGTCTTTGGCTTAATGCCCCCATGAACCAGTTTGGTTCAATGGTACTGGTTACCTTTCCTCTTCACTCATTTAGAACAGCAGATTGCTATTGCTAATTGCTCTCATTTAAGCCCTAATGAAAGTAGCTCCAGCTCTGATTGTGACCTAAAATGTCTTTCCTGAACAAATGTCACTAAATGGCTAATGAGCCATTTCATTATTGGAAAGAGGTTATCGGGACGGAGTGGGCAGGGTGGTGCCTTGGGGCTTTAGTAGTCCCTCCTACAATGTAGTAAGTGAATGTCCTATTTAAACCTTGCTATTCTGCTCCAAAGGGCTACCGTTTTCTCTCTGAACCTCTGCATTATCCTTCTTAGGTTTTATTTGCCTCATGTAACAGTGATACACAACCCAACGCTGTGTTGTAGTTGTGAAACTCTCCCATTTCACCAAGGTAACGTGCTCCTAGGAACAGAAAAGCAGGGGCTGCTGCAGAGTCACTCTGCAGCTTGGAAGGATTTCTCTTTAGCTAGTCGCTTTGCAAAATGCATGGCGTGGCTCCGGAGATCGACCTCATGCCACTGTATGGGCTCAGTTGACATCGCTTCTTCCCTCCGCTTTACACCCTGCGTGAAGTCAGTGTGCTCAGCCCTGGCATAGACCCCTTCTGTCTGGGAGATCACAGAACCACAGAATTGCCCAGGTTGGGAGGGACCTTTCAGATCATCGAGTCCAACCATCAACCCAACTCTGACAAAAACCATCACTAAACCATGTCCCTTAGCACCATGTCTGCCCAGCTTTTCAATCCCTCCAGGGATGGCGACTCCACCACTGCCCTGGGCAGCCTCTTCCAATGCTTAAAAACCCTTTCAGTGAAGAAATTGATCCTAATATCCATCCTAAACCTCCCCTGGCGCAACTTGAGGCCGTTTCCTCTTGTGCCATGGCCTGTTCCTTGGGAGAAGAGACCGACCCCCCCTGGCTACCCCCTCTTTTCAGGGAGCTGTAGAGAGCGAGAAGGTCTCCCCTCAGCCTCCTCTTCTCCAGGCTGAACACCCCCAGCTCCCTCAGCCGCTCCTCACAAGGCTTGTGCTCCAGACCCCTCACCAGCTCCGTTGCCCTTCTCTGGACACACTCCAGCCCCTCAAGGTCTTTCTTGGCGTGAGGGGCCCAAAAGTGGACACAGACCTCGAGGTGGGGCCTCACCAGTGCCCAGTACAGGAGGATGATATTTCAGAAGAAAACCAGAGATGTTTCAGAAGAAAATCAGCAGAAGCTGAGTTTGATGAGAGGGATGTGCAATGGTGTGATACGGGCCATACCATATGTATGAGGCCTTGCTCCTCAGCGGGGGAAAAATGAGTCATTTCTCATCTCTAACAGCCTTTTGTAGGTGGACATCTCTCAACTGGCACCTCAGGAGGCACTAGCCTGACTCCTCTTCAACTGCAGTCAATTAGACCTCAACAAGCGGAGTTGCCTCCTTGGAGATGCCTACATCGAAGTGTTTTAATCTGTGGGCAATTCCATGGAGCAGCCCCGTCTTAGCTGGGAAAGGGACCTGGCAGCTTTCTATCTTTTAGATATACCTTTGAGTCCCACCTTCTCAAAGGTGCTGGGAGGATTTAGCTCTGTGAAATATGGAAGAGGGAATGAGTTTCTGAAAATCTGTAGGTCTCCTCCCCAGCAGCAACATCCTCCAAAGCCAGTTTTATTCTTCAGATTCAGGTTCACTTTAAAGAGAGACATGGGTGAAATGGGTGGGTTTTCCAAGTAGCCCCGCATATTTTCAGTCTTTTTGTCACTTGCTGGTGCCCACTGTAATTTCTGCTTTCCCATCTCAAGGGAAGAATAAAGCAGTTATTTCCACTGCGTACTGAGAACCACATTGTGAAAGATAAAGCTGGTCCCCTGGGTGAGGCATGGCCTCACAGCCCCCCAGGAAACCATGGGCATAACAAGACCATCTGTTCTGGGGAAAGCTCAGTGGATGTCCCTCCACGGGGCTTGCACAGGACCCCGTGAAGAGTCCCTCAAACTGGGTCCCCCAGAAACGTGAGCGAGAACCCCAAGGTGTGCAAAGCAGCTCATCTCAGGTCACCACCAAGACCAGCAGCATAAGCCATCCCTTTGAGGGTCTTCTGGCTGTACCACATCCCACAGTTCATCTAGAAATTAAGGGATTTTTAAAATCCTGTTTAGCAAGCCTCCACTCCCTAGAGTCTCAGCTTTGCCCATTAACACCTTCCCCCTCTCTACCTACCTACCCACCCACCGCCTAGTCTGGAATGAAGTCAAGAGCACAAACTCATCTTTGCTACCATTTGGACAGCCCCTGTAAGCCCCCGTGGCCCCGAGACCATATGGTTGTGCCCCAAAACCCTCTTGCCTTGAGAGGCCTTACAAATACAGCTGAGAGCAGTCCCGTGGGCTAGCCCCTGGCTGTGGTTTCACCCTTAGAAGCCTGCCCTGCTTTGCAGGGTTTGTTAATCATTCTCTTCTCACTTGCTGGTTAGCAGTCACGGTGCCGGCATCCCACGTGCTGCAGAAAGCGCGGATGAAGCTCATCAGCAGGGAGCAGTGCTTGGAGAGGATCCCCGAGCTGGTGGAGAACGTGCTGTGTGCTGAGCTGGAGGAAGGAGAAAGAAGCACCTGCCAGGTAAAGTAAACAGGCTCCTGGGCGCTCACGCTGCCTGCAGGGTCACAGAGACGACGGAGGAGAAGAGCCTTCGCTTCAGGAACGAACATTGATCTTTCCCATGGCTTCCTGGGGTTGCTAAAGCTTCTCTGCAGGAGGCCAGGGCAGGATGCCCAGGGGCCAGGGAACTGCCTGCAAAGGCATATTGACCTGGGCAGCAGGGGTGCAGGACTCTTGGGGACGGAAAGCAGCGGTGGTGCTGGAAACGAAACACCTCGTTGAGCAGATGAGCCTCTCCTCACGCTCTCCCCACTGCCCTGACTCCCTCCCTGCAGTGAGAGAGGCAGGAGCTCTGCAAGGGAAACCATGAGCTGAAAGGAGGGTGAGGGAAAAGGGTGGTTTCCAACAAGTCCCCTTGGACAAGACACAGTTTTGGATGGCTCTGGGCATAGGAATTTGGGCTGTTATCTCACAGCAACTTGAAAAAGGTGGCCAAGCTGTGGGAGCGACGGGAGGAGAGGTCTCACGTCCCTGCAGAGAGGGGTCAGCACAGCACGGGCTGTGTCCTCCTGCCTGGTGTCCCCCCAGCCATGGGCTGGGCAGTGCTCTATTGCCAGCTTAAATTCTGAAAGGAGACAGCAAAGTTTGTCCAGGAGGATCAAAGCAAAAGAAATGGGTGGGAAACTGAGTCCAGGAGTTTTTAATTTGAATATTATAAACCTTTCTCAGGTGAGGTTTAGAGGGGGCAGGCAGGCAGGGGAGGTTTAGGTTAGATATCAGGAGGAATTACTTTACTGAAAGAGTGGTCAGGCACTGGAACAGCCTGCCCAGGGAGGGGGTTGAGTCACCATCCCTAGAGGTGTTTAAGAAATGTCTAGATGTGGCACTTCAGGGCATGGTCTAGTGACAGAGACTGTAGGGGGTTTGTTTGTGGGGTGTTGGTTTTTTTGTTTTTTGGTTTTTTGGGGGGATTTTGGGCGTGTATGGTTGGACTCGATGATCTCAAAGGTCCTTTCCAACCATGAAGATTCTATGATTCTATGAGGTCTTGGCTCCGATACAGATGTCCTTTTATAATGTCCCAGGTTGTGAGTGCCAGAACTGGTTACCTCTTACTGCACCGAGTTTGTGATATGGGAAGACGACTTTTGAAGCTAAATAGTAGAGTTCAAGCAGTATTTGATACCAGGGATTCCTAAGGGAAAACAGATGACACACACAAACATCCACATGTGGGAAAACCTCACAGAGAATGCGTGCCCTCAGAACATACCCCACCTGCAGGACCACTGTCCTGATATCAAACAAAGTCCGAAAGTCAAGAACCACCTTTGCTTTCATAGCATCCAACCTCCAACCCCTCCTCTGAGCGCCTGGTAAGGACCGAGCTCTCCCTGCAGCCCCTGCGTCAGGACTAAGGTCTCCATCCTCCACGGGGAAAGGGTTTTCTCAGACGTGTGTGTGGTGTTTGCAGGGGGACAGATGGGCAGACACAGGTCTGCACGGCTTCATCCTGCAGGAATCATTCATCGAGGGCACTAAACCCACACCCAGGACAGAGAGATCCTCTGCCCTTTAGGCAACGACAATGGGGACAGGGACCGTGGGCTGCAAAGCCATTGCTGTCTGGGCCCGTGGCCGGGCAGCAGAGGGGGAGCTTTGCTTTGCAAAATCATTTTTTGATTAGCCAGGGAGCATCTGTCTCTGAAACCATTCGGCTAGTGACTTTCACCTCCATTAAATTCAATCAAAAAATTTAAAAAGAGAACTGCCACAGGGTAACATTAACATGATTAAAGAACGCACTTCCCAGCCCAGCCTTAAGTTCTGCGGATGAATTATGCTGGTGAAACAGCAAGAGCACTTGTACCCAGCAAAATGAATCTCCTGTGTTCAGAAAGCTGATGAGGGTGCTATTTTGACCTACAATAACGTTGCAGTTGTCTGAGAAATGAATTAGAAATGTGAGCTTTCCAAGCAGTGGACGTACACAACGATTGCATGTGTGATAACGCTCATAACCCAGCAACTGCCCACTTCTAGTGGAATTTTGACCAGGCAGAAACATCTTACAGACTGAAATAATGAGAGCAAGACAAAACCCTACCCTAGGCTAGTGGAGCTCATCAGGAGTGAAACAGGTGGCGCGACATTTCATCAGAGTTTGCTAATTTGCTGGAGGGGAAGCATTTTGCTGATGGACAGTTTTCTGGGAAGCACTGATTGAAGTTGGGTAGGGCATATTTTGGCCTCACTAGGCTGGTTCAGAAATCTGGTGGCTTGCCTGGGAATGAACTGGAAGACCAGGTCTGAACCTGACGTTCTGCAGCAAGGACCACTGGCCACCCAATTCATCTGCCTTGGGCAGATAGTGAGACACGCTGTAGACAGTGCCATCTATCGAGCTATGCTTGTCCGTAGAGATTATGGGGTTTGTGTCAAATGAGAGTGAGGCCAGATTTCAAAATACCTAAATCCTTTAAAAAGTCAGTGCTCTCAAGGAGGTAGAGCAGCCCTGGGCACAGTTTTTGTCTATGCCAACCAGCTGCCTCCTGGATGATTTCCAGACACAGCTCAAACTTTTCCGTGGGTCAGGAGCTACCCACAACAGAATCATAGAATCTAGAATCATAAAATCATAGAATCATAGAGCCATAGAGTCATAGAATCATAGTACAGTTTGGGTGGGAAGGGACCTTCAAAGGTCATCCAGTCCAACCCCCTGCCATGAGCAGGGACATCTTCAACTAGAGCAGGTTGCTCAGAGCCCCATCCCACCTGACCTTGAATGTTTCCAGGGATGAGGCAGGATCACCTTGGATCCTGGCATCCCAGTTTAGAGTCCAGGAAAAAGCAGCAGCACAGGTAAGGCAGAGACGCCTGGTCAGGGAACAAGCCCATGAGATGCTGAGCTTGCCGGTGTAGGTGTGGTCACAGTAAACCTGGAAGCCATGCACTGCACAGATGCATGATCTGTCTGGACATGAAGTAGATAAAAGCCTTATATTAACCTTTTCTGATCTTTGCTGAGAATCGGGATACATGTGTTCATGTCCAAAGCCAGGCTAAGTTGGGCAAGTGGCATCCAGACCCAAGGTCATAAATCCACACGATCCTGGTCTGGATCCAAAGGATTTCCATCCTAGCTCCTTGCACTGTGTGCCATTTGTGTGCTAGGTTTTACCCATTGCAGCAAGCTGTTTTATATACAGCAAGTCTTCACCAAGGCATCACGTAGAAATTTTATTGTACTGACCACTGCCTTACTACTCCCATGTGGCAACAGGACATGAGTAGAAAGGCTTAGACGTTTCACTGGCTGCCATTGTACTAGTACCAGAGAAGACTAATTTGTAGATTACTGACCATATTCCTATAATAACTCAAGGAGATGAAATAGCAGAGCTCGCGAGTATTTGTACTTTAAAAAAAATCCATTCACTTAAAAGAAAAATCTATCGTGTACCAATTCCCCCGCGGTTCTGCAGACAAATGTATAGATTGACTGTGAATTAACGCTAACAGGATCTGTAATTGACTTATAGTTCTATTTAGTCATAAACATTAGCATTAATGGATGTTCATGGGGTGCAAGTGCTAAAGAACAGACACTAGAGATGGCCTATGTGTTATTTTTTTGTGTGCTACATTTCTTCCATGACCCCATGAACCACAATTGATGTCTAATTCCTTGCTTTTTTAAGCATCTTTTGTTAGGCTCTGATGCAACGGTAACTTGAACAATAATTAGAGTATGAAGGACTCACAAAGCAAATGCCTCTTCAGTGTCTTGCGTATCCAGACAAAATTCAGTAAATGGCCCAATTATGTTTCAGAGAGTTTCTGCAAAGGAGGTCTGTGGGGGTAGCTCGGCGCTGTGGTGATTAGGGCAGAGCGTGTTCAGCTGGAAGTCACAGTTCATGTACAGTTCAGGTCAGCAGGAGACGAAGGGAGGCCAGTCCCTGGCCTGACTTTCAGGGGAAGGAATCACTGTGTGGCCACAAACAAGCAGTGGGATGGTTCCAGATGAGTGTCACCGTGCCCTACACTGTCCTCTGGTGCAGGGCTCATCTGAGCCATGGGCTGAAGGTATCTACCCACTTCCACTGACTGTAGCACGAGGTGGTCTTGGCCATCCCTGATAAATATCTGAAAAGATGCCAGGATGCTTCTAGGGATCTGTGTTTTACACAGAATCCCAGACTGGCAGGGGTTGGAAGGGAAGGGACCTCTGGAGATCATCCCGTCCAACGCCCGGCCAGAGCAGGGTCACCCAGAGCAGGTGGCACAGGAAGGCGTCCAGGCGGGTTTGGGATGTCTCCAGAGATGGAGACTCCCCCACCTCTCTGGGCAGCCTGTGCCAGGGCTCTGACACCCTCACAGGAAAGAAGTTCCTCCTCGTGTTGAGATGGAACTTCCCATGGTCAAGTTTGTGCCCATTACCTTTTAATTTAGGTCTGTGGAAAAGGCAGAGCAGGATCCCTTCAACTGTAATATGGTTCAAGTTATGTCAGGGGAGGTTTAGATTGGATATTAGGAAACACTTTTTCACTGAAAGGGTTATTAAACATTGGAATAGGCTGCCCAGGGAGGTGGTGGATTCACCATCCCTGGAGGTGTTTAAAAAAAAGGGTAGATGGGGCACTTAGGGACATGGTTTAGAAGTGGCTTTTGTCAGGGTAGGTTAAAGGTTGGACTTGATGATCTTAAAGGTCCCTTCCAACCTCAGCAATTCTGTGATTCTATGATTCTATGTCCTGCCCACGTATACTGTCAGCAGTTTTGAAAGGGCAAATGCCTTTATAGCATCTGGGATGCTCAGGGCTCTCACCCTACACAACGATAGCAATAGCAGTAATTGTTGTACAACCCTGGATGGGATTTGTCTGGCCAGATACAAATGCCTTTCCTACAGCCATCTCCATCTACCAAATCATCTTTCCGTCAATCATGAGGAAAAAAACCACTTCTGACATGTGAGTCATCGAGACTGTTTTAACCATCTATTTTAAAATAATTCCCCATACGGGTGCTTATTGCTTCCCATTAACTAAAAGCAAGTCCAAGGTGCCTAGCTCACAGCGAGACAGTTGCCTACATGAAAGTCTCCGGTGTCATTTTAGATATCCCAGGATACCTTGCTGACATCCCACTTCCCCCTCTCTCAAACCACGTCCCAGTGCCAGGAATGTGACTGCAACGGGAGCTTGACACCTGCACTGGAAACACCAAGGGGAGGTGATCAGTGGAACCCACCCCTTGCACCCGCGCTTCGTCTGTGCATAAGAGTGCTAAACCCGTGCAGAAGTGATAAAAGCTCTTGCATCCTTTTACGAACTCTTGCATCCTTTTACTGGTGCTACTGTGGCTCCAAAACTGCAAAGGAAGCCTTGTGAAACAGAATTTTTTAAAGAAAAAGTCTGGAAATAAAAACGGGGTCCGTACGGGTAAATTATCACAGACGCAAAGGAAAAAGTCACAAACCAGGGAAGCCTGGTCAGTCCCTCCGGCTCTTCAAAATATCTGAATGGAGGTGGATAGATGGTGATGTGACTGCGGTCCCTAGGGATGGAGAGTACCCCTATGAGGTTGGAGGTTTAGGCCCTTCTGCCTCTCAGACAAAGGTCTCCTGGGGGCCAGGAGTCAAAGCTAGCCACGTTTCAGTTCAAAGTTCTTACTAACTATGCAAAATTACTTTACTATTGTACCTTACCTTAACACTGAAGAGAGTGATCCACTCTCCATCCTTGTGGTGGATTCTCCATCACTGCACTGCCGCTAACATGATGGAGTGGGTGTTTTTCCCTAAGGCAGGGATTGCTTTAAGTAGGAAGGTATCCTGGGAAGCTCCAGAACAAAGCAGTTTAAAGGTGTTTCTGCATTTGCCATCGCTTAAATTTGCTTCTGAAAGGTGCTTTGGTGCTCACAAGAATTAGAACACTTTTCCCGTGTCCCATGGTTTTATAGGCCTTTCATCATTTGATCATTTTATGCTATGGGCAGATGAGTGAACACGTTCAGGCTGTGGTGGCTTAATTCTTCCATCTGTCAAAAACATTCCTTCCTATTGCAAGGACCTGGGATGTTGATGATGTCTCCTGTCTCTTCCTCTGGGTTGCAGCTTTTGGTCCCTCAAACTGGACCTGTTTGGTTTGCAGCGAGGGGGGTCCGGCATTACTGTGTGTGCCTGGTGGGTGAAGCTGTGGGGAGCAGAACATCTCTGGATCCAGCTGAACGCAAAACCCTACTTTGTGCTTGCCCTGGGAGTGGGGGAACGGGTGTGATGACTCAGAGGAGACGCTTCTCATTCAATTCCAGTGAGTCAACGCAGCTTTAAGGGAACGGCATGACTCACAGACAGATTTAAATTCTTTGAAGGACTCGACAAGCAAGTGGCAGAGGGTGATCCAGCTGATAGAACATGCTGAGATTTCCAAAACTCTTTTAATGAGATTTCTCACCAAAGGCTCATGGAGAAACTGAACTGTCATGAAGTAGAAGGGCTTCAGTTTGACAGGGAGGCGAGGATTTGATGGGAGAAAGGGCTCACAGGGGGAGTCGTGTTGGCATCCGTGCGAGGAATTGTGATGTTCAAGGAGGGTGAATGCTGGGACAGCCAAGTTGGCCAATGCCACAGCATTATTCAGAGTGGTTCAAAATTAAAACTGACCGTGCAGAGGTGCAGCAGGATCTCATTAGTCTGTGTGACTGGAGGTTAAAACAGCAGATGCAGTTCACTGTTGATAAAGGCAAAGTAATGGATATAGGGGGAAGCAACTCCAGCTGTACGCATGCAATAATAGGCTCTAAATTAGCTATTACCATGTAAGAAGACCTTGGAGTAACTGTGGATAGTCCTTCAAAAACATGAGCACAAGGGCCTGCGGAGGTCAAAAAGGCAACGAGAGCATTAAGAATTATTAGGGAAGGAACAGATAGCAAAGCAAATGCGTGTTATGGCAGGGCACTAATCTTGGGAGCCTACATCTTGTGTGCTGTGTGCGATTCCCGTCCAACCCATCTGAGAAGGGAGCAGTAGTTTTAGAAAAGGAGAAGAGCAGAGCAGGAAGGACGAATAGGGACACGGAATGGCTTCTGGTGGAAAGGGGAATAACAGAGCAGCGCTCTGAGGCTTGAAAAAGAGATGGCTGATGGGGATATGATAAGATTTCTGAAGTCAGGAGCCGCAAGGAGAGGACAGTCAAGAGCTGTCCTCTTGTTACTACTGCTCAAAACACATGAGGGAGGGAGAGTCAGCTGGCCATATCAGGCAGCACATCTAAAACAAAGAGAAGGAAGTGGTTTTCCTTCCAACAGATAATTAAACCGTGGATGTCACTGACCAGGATATTGTGGGTATTCATCCTAAGGGATAAATGGATTCAAAAAGCAATTAGATAACTTCCTGGATGAAGATCTCTCTAAGGCTATTAACGACTGTGATGTAAATACAACTCTGTAAATACTTGCCCTGTTTCTCATTCTCCTTCCCTGCGCACTTGCTACAGATGACTGTCAGAGACAGGAGTCTGGGCCACGTGGGTCTTTGGTCAGATGCATTATAACTGCCTTGAAGTCCGTGCCACCATAGTCACTAATGGATCCTGCTGACATCTGTGTGGATGGAGTTGGGCGGTCTTCTTCTCCCCTTTTCCAGCAAGGGGATGGAGAGATAGAGCGGCTGAAGGCTCTCTGCTGAGATCTCAAAGGGATCCCATGAAAGAAGCCCAGGTGCCCTATCTTACCCGGTTCATTTTCGATACCTGCATGCTATAAATGGCCATAGCCTCCTTCCTTCCACCTTTCTCTAAAGACAGCTTGTTCATGGTGAAATAACTGAAGGAATCCTCTGTTTGGAAAGGCCTTTGCTTCCTGCAGCCAGGGCAGCGCTGATGGCCGGTCTTGTTACTCACGCGCCGATCCTCTCCAATTTACACAGAGCTTACCAACATGAAAACGAACGCAGCAATGACTTGCAAGGACTGTGTATCCACCTCATGAGTATCAGATGGGTTGTTCTCCCTCCCCCAGAGCTTCTCCCACCTGAGAAGATTTGTGTGGCTGAACGTGATCGATTACCATGTTGCAGACAAGAAAGGAAGAAGATTACGCTCTTGATCCAAAGCCCACTAAAGTCAGCAGAAAGGCTCCCGATGTTCACAAAAAGGCTTTGACCGTGGTGAAAAGGGCAAAACTTTTGATCAGCTTCAGTGAAAAAGGCGCCTTGTTAGCAGGTGACAGATTTTGTACAATCCAGAAGTATTTATCAGCAAATATATAATTGCTCTCACCTCTCCTAATGGGAGGATTAACATGCAGTTGTGGAAGGCATGAGCTCGGCACCAGCTCTGGTTTGATATTGTTGTTTTTCACTCATCTTCTAGTTGAGAAGAAACACACAACAGAAGCAAAGATGCTATTTTTAGGGCTTTTTTTGCTGTCCAGAAACTTGGCAGTCAGACGGAAGAACAGAAGCAGGTATCTGATGGGCGTTGCTGACCAGGAGTATTTCACCACCAGGATACAGGAGGCTGAAAGCTGAAAGCAGCATTTAATAAGTTCTTCGATCTTCAGAGTCGTTAACCTGAGCATTCATTAAATTAGTGCTACTGGAAACATCACAGAGCTGAGATAATTGTACCAGGGCTCAAAACTCGCTCCTCCCACACCCTCTCCTACACAAGGATGGAAAACCTTGGGCCAACGTCTTTGAGAGCTTAAGGTGGATACAGGGATATTCAGAAGTGCCCAAGAACCGAGGTTATTTTCTCTGCCTTTAGCCCTGTAAAAACCAGGTTACTGATTCATCTGGGCTACTGCTATAATTACGTGAGGGAGATTATCACACGCAGAGGATGATTTAGCCCACTTTGTGATAAAACGGTCGAGTTAAATAGCTGAAGTCAAGAGAAATGGCGTGTTAGATGTTGCACCCATGAAGCAGACCAGCTCAGCCCATGTGGAAAGGGATGTGAAGCAGGATTTGGGTCTCGGGGCTGGTGGATTAGAGAGACGGATTTGCAGCTGCTGCTTGGGTTTTCACAGCATCGCCGAACTCGCTTTCTGCCCAGGTTTGAAATCGCTTTCCGCAGCTGACAGTCCCCCGAGCCCCGCAGACAGCTCTCCCTTTCCTCGCCGACCGGGCAGAGAACAAAATGAACATGGTTAAAGGGGCAAACAGGGAAAAGCAGGTCTGATTTGAAAGGGAAACAGTGTGATGCATGGTTTAAATAGGGATTCCTGGCTCTGCCGTTGCCTCGTGCAAATCGCATCCCTTTTCTGCCGTGGTTTTCTCGGCTGTGAAATACGATAAGACTTTTCCCCCCTCTCCAAGGGTAGTCACAAGGTATCAGGAATTAACTGGTATTTAAGCGCCCTGGGAGAAAGGTCCTTTGCAAGTGTGAACAGCCTCCAAATCGGACATTCGATGGTGCTCAGGGGCTCTGCCAGTGCTAAAAATCTCCTGTACTGGGAAAAGCCGGCATGATGCATCCCGACGTGTCACCGGCAAGGGATCGTCAGCCGTTGCTGCGTCACTGCTTTGCTCCCACTCTCTTGACTTCATTTATTATCTTTGTGTAGGAGGCTCGAAGCATCCTCCTTTTGCTACCAGGATAATACGTTTGGCCTGTTCCTGCCCTGAGGGAATTAGCAGTAAAGTTCCCAGTAATTTAATTGCGCCTAGGAGATGTTCATTTAATACAGCCTAGGAGATGTTCATTCATTCAAACAGGATGCCAGCACCAAGGACGCTGATAGCGCATGGATCCAAGGTCACTGCAAGGTCAGTAGTGCAATTCACGCAAATTCTTGGCTGAAACAGGGTCGGGAAACGTCTTTAGATCCTGAGCCTGAAGGGGGTCCAGCAGCAGCGGCTGAGATGCAGACATGAAGCGACTGTAGCACCGTCTCAGTGCAAACAGTATTGAGTTTACGGTTGGACTCCACGATCTCAAAGATCGTAATCCCAACCGAAATGATTCTGTGATTCTATGATTCTACGAATGCTGAAGCAACATTAGTTCTGCATTTATCTTAATTCCACCTCCTGCCCCTTCTGCATGTTGAACCAAAAAGAAAAATAGAATAAAAATTAAACACATTAATGACCTGGGTCCTCCATCTAGTGAAGTGAGTGGGAATTCAGCCATAAAATTTAGTGGGTGCCAATGAGTTGCACAGGGGACTACAACCACTTCCTTACTCATTAATTAGAATCATAGAACCTTCATGGTTGGAAAGGACCTTTGAGATCATCGAGTCCAACCATACACACACACAAAAGAACCCCACAAACAAACAACCTACAGTCTCTGTCACTAGAGCATGCCCTGAAGTGCCACATCTAGACGTTTCTTAAATACCTCTAGGGATGGTGACTCAACCCCCTCCCTGGGCAGGCTGTTCCAGTGCCTGACCACTCTTTCAGTAAAGGAATTCCTCCTGATATCTAACCTAAACCTCCCCTGCCGCAGCTTCAGACCATTTCCTCTGGTCCTGTCATTATTCCCCTGGGAGAAGAGGCCAACCCCCACCTCTCTCCACCCTCCTTTCAGGGAGTTGTAGAGGGCAATGAGGTCTCCCCTCAGCCTCCTCTTCTCCAAGCTAAACATGCCCAGCTCCCTCAGCCTCTCCTCATATGCCCTGGTCTCCAGACCCCTCACCAGCCTGGTAGCTCTCCTCTGGACACGCTCCAGCACCTCAATGTCCCTCTTGTACAGAGGGGCCCAGACCTGAACACAGCACTCGAGGTGAGGCCTCACCAGTGCCGAGTACAGAGGCACCATCACTTCCCTGCTCCTGCTGGCCACGCTATTCCTGATACAAGCCAGCATGCTGTTGGCCTTCTTGGCCACCTGGGCACACTGCTGGCTCATGTGAAGCTGGCCGTCCACCAGCACCCCCAGGTCCTTTTTGGCTGGGCAGCTTTCCAGCCACTCTGCCCCAAGCCTGTAGCGCTGCTTGGGGTGGTTGTGACCGAAATGCAGGACCCGGCACTTGGCCTTATTAAACCTCATACAGTTGGCCTTGGCCCATCGATCCAGCCTGTCCAGGTCCCTCTGTAGAGCCTTCCTACCCTCAAGCAGATCGACTCTCCCACCCAGTTTGGTGACATCTCCAAACTTACTGAGGGTGCACTCCATCCCCTCATCCAGATTGTTGATAAAGATGTGTCTTAGCTCAGGGTATCTGCTGGGAGAAGAGGGTTCATACATTAACGTCAAAGACATTTCTCAAAGTAGTGTGCAAAGAGGGAAGGACAACAATTCTGCAGGAAAGCTGGCTGTCTCAGGAAATGGGTTTGTGTGGAATTTATTTGCCACATGTACTGGAGACAGGGTAGAAAAAAGATTCAAACCCACCGTGGAAAGAAACTTATTTAGAGCATGGGCTGCCCAGCACTTATGTGTCAGAAAAGCCACCTCTTGGCAGAGTGGCTGCAACGTGGACGTGAAGGCTTGCACGCACTGGGTGAGTGAAGGTTGCCCTTGCAGTAGAGCAGGCAAGTTCTCAGTGAAATTGATGTGGTTGCAAGAAGGATTTGTCAGGATTAGTGTTCATCTCTTGTCCGATTTCTGGATGCTAGCCCCCAAAATTAACAGTGGCAGGTACCCAGCACCTACATGCACCAGTTTCGCAGAGAAGTCAAGGACTGAATGAGCAGTCTCAGCAAATGTCCCTTTTCACTGCTGGATGTTGTCTCTTGGTGACAGGATTCAGGTATCCTTCTGGGGTCAGGGGAGCACGTGGAAAAGGCTGAGGAGGACAGGGCATTGCACTGAGCCAGAGCTTGGGGCTGATCTCCTCCTCTTACCTTCTGTGCCTGTTTATTCTCCAGGGATCTCATGGCGGAGCTGTGGAATTTTGAGTCCATAGAGTTTGATTTTCACCATGAGCCTGTGGGATGCAGCTGCTATGAGAGACCTGAGGTTTGATCCTGCGATAACATCCTCCTTATGCCGTAGGTGGACAGCGGGGGACCTCTGGTTTGCAGTTACTGGAACACCATGAAGTGGTTTCAGGTCGGCATCGTCAGCTGGGGAGAAGATTGCGCAGAAAAGCCAAACCATGAGATCTTAGTGTCTGTTTACAGCTACCATGGCTGGATCGAGACAGAGACAGCCATAAGGGGGAAACCTTTCTTCATTGAAGGCATGGATATCAGTGCAAATGCCAGTGTGGTTCCTTCCAGGCTGGTTCCTTCTAGGGCTCAGACTCAGCTGGTGTTTCTTGAGTATTCTCTCTTTTTATTTATTTTTTTAATAGTATTTAGATTAGTCTAGAGAAGATTTTTCAAAACATAATAAAAGTCAGAGCTACCATCTCAGTCTTCTTTTGCTGCTGACCCGTATAGTCATGTCTCAGGTCAACCTGCTCCGTCTCACTGATGTGGACGCAGACGCCAAAATGAGACACGGCGGTGAGACAGAGGAGCGATGGGGAGGCTGGAAAGGTGCAATGAGAGAGCCAGGACACAGACAAAAGAAGCCATTGTCCTCTGAGAAACACAGATTTTCCACACCGGTGGGTCACATCAGGCCCCGTTATTTGCTGAGCTCACATGCAAAGTCAAGATGTGGAACGTGAAGGAGCTGCTCCCCTTGGAAAGCTGAAACCCTAAGAGAGGTCTTAGCTTTTTCAATAGCTTAGCTGTTAGTAGGGTAGCTCTGGGTTGATGTAACTTACAGCTAATTACTAGCTGAACTAATATATCTTCTGTCTTGTGGCTGGCCCAAGCTAAGAGTATCTTCAGAGACCACAGCAGCTGCTCAGGTGATATTTCAAGCTCCTGGGACGTGACTACACATCAAATTCAGTGTCTCCTTAAGCTAGAAAAAGGACAAGAAATCTTTCGGGCAGTGTTGGAAAGTGTAGCATCATATAACTAATCAGTCGTATTTACCTGGGTTGCAAATGCTGGGTTTTGGTTGTTAAAGGCAACAGAGAAAAATCTGGCTGGCTGAAGTGGACTGCTCCTGAGCTATCCATAAATCGCTGTCTACAGAAACCCCATGGCTTTGTAATTAGCCAAAATTAATCCCATGCAAGTAAATGGTAAATCAAACTGAAATAACATTCTTTTTTTTGCTCTGTTAGAGGCCTTTTACAGGTGCTGCCGAGAGGTCCACACCCCAGCCTGAGCTGGGGCTGAGTGGGTCCTTCATGCAGCGCATGGTCCTTCATTGCTTCTCCAGCAACACGGTGCACTGCAAAAATGCGTTCTGGTCCTCACGAGGAGGTTGCTTTTCGTGGAAGTGATGGGGAAGGAGGCAAGCAGCAAGGTCTCCTTCATGTCCCACCTTTGCGACAGCATAAAAGCACCTGTAATTTGCAGCAATGATAAAACTCAGTGAATGTGCAATGGGACAGAACCTCACAAATTGGTTTTAATTACCTTGATATTTTCTGGCTAGCCGGTGGAGAAGCCTTGTGAATGAGGATTAATTAATCTACCTTAAGCTAATGCAAACCCATCTTGGCATAAAAGTCAGGCTTTATTTTCTGTGTTATCTGAGCAGAAAATAATGCTTAATTATTATTAGTTCTGAGTAATGCTTATGAAAATCGCTCCACATTAATTTCGCATGGCTGACTGGCTAATGGATGCATAAGGGTCTTGTAACCCTTTGCAAAAAGACTAATAAAAGCTAAAAACAAGGGGAATATATTACTTTAGCAGCTATTAGTAGTAGACAGTGTCTGCTGGCATTAATACCTATATTTATTTTCCTTTCTATTAATAATATATCAACAGATTCTAGAAGCTGTGGCAGGGGCTGGACATCAGGAAATATTTCCTAATGCTGCCATCTATTCAGCTGCAGAATTGTTTCCCCCAGAGGAAATGAGAGATGTCCTCCTACTTGAATTATTTTAATGCAGGGATTGTATGAAGCACTTTTGTCTACGGCACACGGCATGGAAAAAGCCAGCGCTTACAGGGAACTGCAAAAGGACCCAGCAGGTCTTTTCCATCGGTAGCATTTGCAAACTGATAGCGGCCGGTGTTAAATGTGGGCGATGCTACTTAGTGGTTACAGCAGGACACTGCTGCTGTGGGGTTTGATCCATCCTGCCGTGCAGTTTCTCGGTGGCTTTGGGGAAAGTTTCTGCTTCGTGCCTCAGTTTCCCTACTTGTAAATTGAGGTACTTGTAAGTTGAGATAATCATTCTGTGATTCTGTGATTTTGTAATAAGGAAAGTGGTTCATTTTGCTACATGGAGGCATCAGTTCTGCAAATTAAGACCAGCTATGTAGCTGCAAAGGAAATAAACAGGAAAGAGACTTTTCCTCCTTATTTAAAACATCATAAAATTCATTGAAGTGAATTCATCTTTGCTACCACATACACTATTCAGTAATCAGGGCGAGAAAGGAAATGTTTGTTCAATATTTCTGTGCTGTGAGTAGGTCTGATGAAAGAACGTTGGTGCTGTATTTTGTTTCAAAGGTATTTGTGTTTTGAGAGAGCACATCGCTTTTGATTATGGATTTGATGGGAATGTGTTGGAGTCACACAAAATCAAAACGCAACGCATTGGCTTTGTCATTAGCATTTCAGTGTGACCCATTACTTTTTTAAGCTTTATAACATTGGTGTACTATATTGTATTCTGTATTTGTGGGTTTAGACCATCTAAGTGAAAAGTTTCCAAACTGAACTACCTCAACTTTTATACTTCAGGCAGTAGTTTGGGATGTTCAGTTTTTGTCTTAATTTGCAGCTCATTTCTTATTGCCCCTTCCCTCTTTCCAGTTACCTCTTCCTTGTGCCCAGTCAGCCCAAAGGAGACCATCAAGCAGTCTGGACAAAAGAAATGGATCTCTTTCAATACCCTTTGCTCAATGAGCAAAGTTGGCCAACGTAAATCAAGAGGCTGCTGCATGGAGCATGGTGACGCAAAGCAGGGCACCAAAATACAGATTTTGTTCTCAACACTACACCTGCTAAAGCAGCAAACACCAGAAGGAGAAGCAGGCTATGGAAATGCTTAGAGACCCAAGGAAAGATCCATAAGAGGATTCAAGGGACAAAAATATGGGGGTATGGGTACTAAAGGAGACAGAGAAGAGGTAGTCAGGCCTTGCTTGCACTTTTTGCTAGGGAGATAAGAACAAAAGCACCTCCCATGTGCACTGAAGGCAGCAATTTAAAAGCCTATGTACCAAAATAATTTTGTCTTGCTTCTGCAGAAATTAAGGTTTCTGTATATACACGTATGTTTTCCTGCCTGCCCCATCCCAACTGGCTGTTTTCATGCAAGTTTGAGCACAGAGATAGAAGATGTGAAGATGATGGCTTTTGTGCGACTTTGGCAGCAATAGCTTTTTGCAGAGGAGTGGGGAGGGCTCCAAGTAAGCAGGACAGTTTTGTGGCACTACTTCAGAGGAGGAAGGTTGGAAGAGCATCAATCCGTGGTCACAGATCATAGAATTACAGAATAGTTTTGGTTGGAAGGGACCTTAAAGATCACCTAGTTCCAACACCCTGCCATGAGGGGGTAGGAACCCCACTAGACACCCTTCCACTAGACCAGGTTGCTCAGAGCCCCGTCCAACCTGGCCTTGAACCCTTCCAGGGATGGGGCACCTGCCACATCTCTGGGCAACCTGTTCCAGGGTCTCACCACCTTCATAGGAAAGAATTTCTTCCTAATATCTAATCTAAATCTCCCCTCTTTGAGTTTAAAACTGTTCCCCCTCATCCTATGGCTCCCCTCCCTGCTCCAGAGTCCCTCCCCAGCTTTTCTGGAGCCCCTGTAGGGACTGGAAGGGCTGGAAGGTCTCGGCAGAGCCTTCTCTTCTCCAGGCTGAACCCCCCCAGCTCTCTCAGCCTGTCCTCCCAGCAGAGGGGCTCCAGCCCTCCCAGCATCTCCGGGGCCTCCTCTGGCCCCGCTCCAATAGGTCCATGTCCTTCTGTCCAACAGGGCCCCAGCGCTGGAGGCAGCACTGCAGGGGGGTCTCCCCCGAGCGCAGCAGAGGGAGGGAGTAGCTCTATAGCTATGGCTATAGATAACTACCGCTGTGGAAATCCAACCTTTATTCAGGGTGATGATCACAGACCTCTCCCCCAGCTCATCCTTGGTAGATGTGACATGGGTGATCTGAAGAACAGCGTGATCCTTTTAGAGGAACTGAGATTTCCCATTTTCTCCTTTTCCAGCCTGTACTTCCTCACAGGGGTAAGATACAATGAAAAGCATAGGCTTGTCTTCTGCTCCCTTCAGCATCCTGAGCACCTCTCTGTCCCTCTGAGGAGAAGGCAGAGGGCACACATGGCTGTGACCATGACCGTTGGCATGCATTTGTCATTCCATATGCAGTGCATGGAGTGTTCCGACTTTGTGTATGTGTCTTTAGCTGTCTAACTTCAACGTATGCAAAATGTCAGAAGGTTTATTTTTCTCTCACGTTTTTGTGTGTCTACCAGGCGACGAATGATAAAACACATGTGGATATGGTAAAAATCATTGGTCAGCTCTTTACTTCTGTCTTTTGTTGATAGCAGATTAGAGCTGGAGAGTGGAGGCTGCAGAGGATCAGCACCCATTCCCACACTTCCCTGTGACTTCCCAAGTGGCTTTCTGGACAAGCCATTTTTCGGGCTAAGGACTCAGTTTATCTTTCTGTAAGCATGGGAATAATTAAAAGCTGAGGATGTCTCTTGGGATGCACCAAGTGCAATACTGATTAATCACTGTTGTTAACTAAAGGGAGGATAGCCCTGGGACAGCAAACACTCCTGACAGTATTGAACTACTTGATTTGTTCGACAGCTGCTGAACGCTTCTGGTGCTAGGATGAAGAGCTGCTTTAAGTAGGTGGATTATGGTCTGGAGGAGAGCCTGGCTTTGGGATGAATGCAGGATGGAGGCTGGCAGCCCTTGACATGCTTAACTAAGCCGTTGACACCTCTAAATACACCCCAGAAATACAACCATGCTTTTCCCTGCAAAGTGGGAACGCTCAAGCGCGATGGATCTGTGCTGAGCAGTGCCCATCCTTTGCTTAACGGTTTTGTCTGCTGACCTTGAAGGAACATCTATTCTGCTTGAAGGATTTTGCTCAGTTGCCCTTTTTACTCTGCCAGGGAAAACCCTCTGGTTTTGGCTTCGCTGACAGTCCCATGGCAGCCCACACTGGTGATCATGGATGGCTTCTCTAAGCCATGCTTGAACTGCCCACGTACTTCAAGACCACCAGTTTGGCCACCTCTGGGCAGATCACACTTCTTTCCTGGTCTGACATTGGTGTGCACCATCCTGGTGGTTATTAGGGCTTGCAAAATGAACTAGACGGCAGCAACTGAACTTATGACATCCTGCAGCATCACAAAACACCTTCTTACGGGGTATTTCCAAGTGCCTGTCTTTGAAGTATCTGCCTACCATCTCCTTTTCTGAGAGGTGCCTTGTGCTTGCTAACATTTCTTGTATTCACAGTTGGTTGCTTTCTCTATGTCTCATCATGACGCACTGCTTCAAGGGCTCTTTAACGTGCAATTCCCTTTATTCCCACGGCCCAGATCACTAAATGATTTAGCAAGTGGCTGCAGAGGAGAGCACTGCATTTGGCTCTTCTGCTGGGAAGGGTGGGCTTCAATACACTTCTGGAAAGTAAAAGTTTCTCTTCCTCAAGGCTTTTGAATCTATATCATAGAATCATAGAATCATAGAATTGTTCAGGTTGGAAGGGACCTTTAAGATCATCGAGTCCAACCTTTAGCCTACCCTGACAAGAGCCACTTCTAAACCATGTCCCTCAGTGCCCCATCTACCCTTTTTTTAAACACCTCCAGGGATGGTGAATCCACCACCTCCCTGGGCAGCCTATTCCAATGTTTAATAACCCTTTCAGTGAAAAAATGTCTCCTAATATCCAATCTAAACCTCCCCTGACGTAACTTGAACCCGTTTCCCCTCGTCCTATCACTTGTCACCAGGGAGAAGAGGTCAGCCCCCATCTCTCTACAACCTCCTTTCAGGTAGTTGTAGAGGGTGATAAGGTCTCCCCTCAGCCTCCTCTTCTCCAGGCTAAACAACCCCAGCTCCCTCAGTCGTTCCTCATAAGGTTTGTCCTCCAGGCCCCTCACCAGCTTTGTAGCCCTTCTCTGGACACGCTCCAACACCTCAATGTCCCTCCTGTAGCGAGGGGCCCAAAACTGAACGCAGTACTCGAGGTGGGGCCTCACCAGTGCCGAGTACAGGGGGATGATCACTTCCCTAGTCCGGCTCACCACACTATTCCTGATACAGGCTAGGATGCTGTTGGCCTTCTTGGCCACCTGGGCACACTGCTGGCTCATATTCAGCCATAAGCCATATTCAGTTAAGACATATTATATGTCTTAACGCTTACTCTGCAGTCATCAATCAGAACATAAGCAACTCCAGAGCTAACCCACGTGCCTCCAAATTAGGGAAATGAGGAGGAAAGGGTTAAGCACGGAATGCTGACACAAGGGCATAAACTCAGCTCTTCAGCAACCCTGTGAGATCCTAGAGGAGCTCTGTGGGATTACGGATGAAGAGGAGTAACTCTTGAAAATTGAGACAATCAATTGTGAGCCATCTGAAATGATTTTGGGCAGCTATTGGGAGAAGAAAGCTCTGTTCTTTGTCCTCTCTCCTTTGATCATATTGGGAGGGAATCTGAATGGACTTGTGCCTCGGACATAGGTGGGAAGGAATTTTCTCACCACCAATGTGAAAAGCATTGCTTCAGTCTGGGAAGCATAAGAATCTGTGTAAAAGATAGGAAAGAGGGGGTTTTCCCTGAAGATGGTCATCTCAAGCCAAAATTTTGGGACCAAACTTGGTCTGAACAGGATCATGGGAAAGGACCAAGGGAAAAATAGGAAAAGATCTGTCAACTGTGAAGACGAGTTTACGAACAACATTTGAAACACAGTGTGCTGGGCCAGTGGTCTATATATTCCTTTATTTCAAGCTGCACTAATAATTTGCCCTGCTTTGCAATTTTTTTGGCCAGAGACTCAAGCTAAAAGTGATGCTAGACAGAGCAGAGGGTTTTGTTAGGGTGGGAGGGGACCCAGGAGTGATGCAGCAACTCGGGGGCACTGGGGAGGTGCTGAGAAACCTCCAACTGTCCGCGTGTCGCTGCCCCAGCCATGCTCACAGCAAATGCCGAGCAGGCGGAATGGGAAGCTGGAGCTGGATGTGGTGTAGAGGAGCGTGAGGAGTCACAAAGTGTTTATTCAAGGCGGGCCCAATTGCTGGGTGCCTTGTGACAAGAGATTTATTTTGCGGATGAGCGAGCGGCTGTCGCTCCGTTTGCACGACTGAATATATCAGAAGGAAGCCATTCGTGCAGAAGGGACCCTCCCGGCAAATGCGTGTTATCACATCCAAGTGCCTGGGGTGTGGGTTCAGGGTATGCTGCCGCTTGCAAATTCCTCCGATGCCCTGCGTTTGAACCTGTTTCCCGGAGGAACCTGGCACACCGTGTCCTTCAGGGGAATTTAATTCTCTCCAAAATCCCCCGCACGCTGCCAGATCTCAGGGTATGCTCTTTCACTGTTCTTTGTTGGCTGTTCATCCAGCATCAGGAGGAGATCCTGGGCAGGACCTTCAGACACCGTGTACTGGCTGGGATGGAGTTAGCTGTCTTTGTACCAGCCCATATGGTGCTATGTCTTAGATTTCTGACCAAATCAGCGTTGGTGACACACTGGTGTTTTAGCTATCACTGAGCGGTGCTTGCGGAGCATCAAGGCTTTCTGTTTCTCATCCTGCCCCACCAGCGAGTCATCTGGGGGCGCACAAGAAGTTGGGAAGGGACACAAGGCAGGACAGCTGATCCCAACTGACCACAGGGATATTCCGTGCCACATAATGTCATGCTCAGCCATAAAATCTTGGGGAAAGAAGGAGGAAGGGGGAATATTTGGGGTTATGGAACTAGCCTTCCCAGGTATCGTTAAGCATGAAGCCCTGCTTTCCTGGGCATGGCTGAACACCCGCCTGCTGATGGGAAGTAGTGAACGCATTCCTTATTGTGCTTTGCTCGGACACGCAGCTTTGCTTCACTTAAACTGTTTTTATCTCGACCTGCGAGTTTTTTGCCTTTACACTGTATCTTTCGCTTGCATTTTGCTGCTTTGCTAAAGCATCCAAAACTCATGCACCACCAAGGATGCGTTTAAACCTGCTCTTGCAGTTTGGTTCTTGCATAAGCTCCAGGTCCCTCTGCTGTATTTTCCCTGCAACCAGCATACAGATGTTGTGGTTTCATATCTCCGATAACCTAAATGGCACCAAAGGCTTTTCTCCAGTCCCAAAACCAACTGGCAGGTTCCTGCCTGATCCATACGGTTGAACTCTCAGCCTCCAAGTCACAGTGGCTGATCCAAACAACCTCCTGGCAATGGTCCCAGGTCCCTGCTAAGCTGGAAAGTGTTTGGGTTGGTGCTTGTGGGTTTGGGCTAAAGCAGGGCTGAGGCTATTGATGAACCATGTAGGGGAGCACGTTCCTGTACCCACTCAACCCTGTTTGATTTACCGGCACAGAGCTACAGCTCGCACATCGCTCCCTCCTCTTCTGCCAACGATTCCTGCTCTACAGCCACCCCAAACATCCTCCTACCAGCCTGGCAGGCTCACTTGAGTCACGAAGCCATTATTCAAATCCTCAAATGGGCTTAAAAAGTACGGTTTGGTGTTCTGTTTTTCCCACTGTGTTTAGAGGCACACTGAGTCACTGTTGAAAAGGGCTTTGACCGACCCGCTGCCTGCCGTTACGGGAAGGGGTTGCATCACAAACTTTTCAATGCCACCTACGTTCCGGCTCGGCTGCCAGGATTTCAAAGCAATCACCGCACAATTACAGGCTAACTATACAATAAAGAAAAGGGAATGGTACCATCCCACTGTGATCTCGCGGAGAACCACAGAACTGTTCTTTGATAAAGGTAAATCGGTTTCTGCTTTGCTGCATAATGAGCCTCTGATGATTTCAGCAGGAGAAATCCCAATTAGAAATGGGTGGAAAAGGGGCGTCCTGTCTTGGGAGCATGTTGGAAAGCCTGAGAATTTTTCCTATTGCGCTTTGTGGTTAAACTAAAGCTTTTACATTTAAAAAAAATACCTTGAATTAGCCAGGCACAATGCGACAAAGCAGGATTCAAGCCTTCCTACCCCTTTGTTTCACCTACTATGGTCTGGTGAGAGGAACATCACCTTCCACCCCAGTTATGATCCAGAGCACTAGTGTATGGGCTGTTTGGTGGTGGGATTCTCTGTGGCAGCTGTTCTGCTTCATATAAATGACTATTTTCAAGCATAACAGGGTAAGAGATTGACATATTTCTAATACATTTTTTAAAAAAATTTAAATAATCCCAAGGTAGCTGCAGTAGTGAAGGAGAAGCAAAGGCTTCAACCTGAACCAGACCCCAGAGAGGCTTGTAGGAACCACGGACTTGCATTGGAGCACTCGTAGGTGCATTCATCACTAAATAATGATGGTGTTAACCAGGAGGCAACCTCACAAGGCCACAATGGCCTCTTTTGGCTATCTCCCTATATATGGGGCGCGCTGTCTGCCCAATATGGGTGCCCTCAACCCAACTGCCTCTTGGAAAATGACTACCCCCTGGAGCACAGGATGCAGGTGACCAACTGAATGTCTTCAAAGATGTGACCTTATGTATTACAAAGAGGAACCTTATGAAATTCAACAAGGGCAAGTGTAGGGTGCTGTACCTGGGGAGGAATAACCCCCCGCACCAGGACAGCTTGGGGGCTGACCTGCTGGAGAGCAGCTCGGTGGAAAGAGACCTGAGAGTCCTGGTGGACAACAAGTTGAGCCAGCCGGGAGCCAGCAATGTGCCCTTGTGGCCAAGAAGGCCAATGGCATCCTGGGGTGCATCAAGAAGAGTGTGGCCAGCAGGTGGAGGGAGGTCATCCTTCCCTTCTGTTCTGCCCTGGGGAGGCCGCATCTGGAGTCCTGTGTCCAGTTCTGGGCTCCCCGGTTCCAGAAGACCAGGGAACTGCTGGAGAGGGGACAGCAAAGGGCTCCCAAGATGATGAGGGGACTGGAACATCTCTCTGATGAAGACAGGCTGAAGGACTTGGTCTCTTCAGTCTGGAAAAAAGATGACTGAGGGGGGATCTTATCGATGCTTATAAATACTTAAAGGCTGGGTGCCAGGCTCATCTCAGTGGTGCTCAGCAATAGGACAAGGGGTAACAGGCACAAACTTGAACATGGGAAGTTCCATCTCAACATGAGGAGGAACTTCTTTCCTGTGATGGTGGCAGAGCCCTGGCACAGGCTGCCCAGAGAGGTGGGGGAGTCTCCATCTCTGGAGACATTCAAGCCTGCCTGGACGTGTTCCTGTGCCACCTGCCCTAGGTGAACCTGCTTTGGCCAGGGCGATTGGACTAGATGATCTCCAGAGGTCCCTTCCAACTCCTACCATTCTGTGATTCTGTGGTTCTGTGACCTCCTGCACAGGAGTGGGCACTTTCTTCCCCACATGGGAGGTGGTTTTCATAGGGCATTGCACAGGGATGTGGTGGAGCCTGCAGAGCAACAGGAAAAAAATCCCCACCCTTCAATGTAAAAGGCAAAGGGCCACACCTGGAGCAATGTCTGTCCTTACTTCCTCTACCAGGAGCAAGCTCTGTCAAGTTGAGTTTATATATCTGATTTCAATCTGAATTTGCATACCTAGTTACAGTTTGTGTGTTCAAATTGCGTGTATTTCTGCCCAAACTTTTGTATGGGAATGCTTGGAGGTTGGGCACCGTCTTCTTCTGGAAGTTTTACTCGGCAACCCAAGCAGGCACAGCAGTACCGTGGGTCAGTTGAGTGTGGGTAGAAAGGAAGGTGCACAAGAAAACTGGCCTTGCCTTCTCTCTTCTCTTCTCTTCTCTTCTCTTCTCTTCTCTTCTCTTCTCTTCTCTTCTCTTCTCTTCTCTTCTCTTCTCTTCTCTTCTCTTCTCTTCTCTTCTCTTCTCTTCTCTTCTCTTCTCTTCTCCTCTCCTCTCCTCTCCTCTCCTCTCCTCTCCTCTCCTCTCCTCTCCTCTCCTCTCCTCTCCTCTCCTCTCCTCTCCTCTCCTCTCCTCTCCTCTCCTCCATTTCCTAAGTACCCGATACCATAAGGGATGGTGGAACCTTGGATCCCAACCAGAGGATCCCTGCCTGAGTCCAGATGGATCTTCCATGAGACAGGGTTCAAATCTTCATTTTTCTGGCAGCTGGGGCAGTGCCTCCTCTGTGACTGGCCATGGAAAGCCTGCAGCCACCCTCCCGCATGGTCCCTCAGGCAAGAGGCGATCTGAGACTGAATTCCCTCAGGCATGTTAAACCTAGAAAGGTTTCCTGTAAAGCCTCTAAAAACAGGTTTCTTGTTGTTTTTGGCATACATATTCTGGCACGGGGAGCTTTCCTTTTTCTCTTCCTAGAGGGCAGCCGTAGCCAGGCACGTATATCATGACAGTCTTTGTAATTTGCTACCCGTTCTGCAGTGATTGAGTTTTTGTGCCGTAGTCTATGGGCGCCAAGCACTTGAAAAATCTGATGCTAAATCTCTTCTACTTTCTGGCCTGTGGAACAGAGGGATGGCATAAGTGGAAATTGCTATTTATTTTTTAAGAGCTATTTCATCCCTTAAGAAAACGTTCCTTCGAATGGCAGAATGAGAAAATCTTCCTGATGAGTGTAACTACTGAGTGGGGAATGGTTGCTCAAAGGAAAGAGTTGATATCCCATCACTTGTGAGTTTGAAAATTACAGTGAATAAGACTACCCTGCAAGACAGAAACTAGGGAGACTGTGTCCATGTCGTAATCTGGGCATGTTGCTTCTTCTTCTATAATACCATGTTCAAGGGATCACTTTTGCACTCCTGAATGTAGTGGGTACGAACGTGGAATAGAATTTCATAGGTGACTTTAAAATGGCACCCACTACCCCTAAAATGGGGATTTTCAAAGAATTTCAACAATCGCTGCCAGATTCTGACCTTTGAAAGAGTTCTGATCAAATTTTAATGGATTTTAAGGTAAGAATAAACTCTTCTTATCATGTAATTTCACAGTCTGTGTCGCACAGTGCAACAAAACCATAAAGAAATAAAAATATTGTGTTGTTATTACTTTATTAACGTTTTAAAAACTGCATGATAATGCACAAACAATGAAGAGTGTGGCGCACTTGAAACATCAAGCCACTGCTTTGCTATTTGAACAGTACTTGAATTCTTTTAAAGGCTGAATTTAGCTGTGGGTGTTAAGCATAAAAAGTATGATACTACTGGCTATATTAAGCAAATTGAGGGTTTTTTTTTTAAAAAAAAAATCTCCTGCTTTTTCCCCCTATTTTGTCACTTTGTATAAAAGCTTCTTCTTCCCTGTCAGGAAAAGAAAAATAAGCTTTGGTTTTTCAAGTGCTTCATCCAGCGCCTTTAACACGAACGGTGCTGAGATATTGCAACAAGAACGAAATAGGAATTAAATGCAATTTCCTACAGCAAATCCATAGAGAAAAGGGAGTTGCTTAATTCTTTTCCTGTAAAAGCTTATTTTTGGAAAAAGTGTGTATAAATGTATATTTACATGCATATGTTTAAGAGAGGTCAAATTACAGTTTACCTTGTTCAGTCTTGATTGTAATTGAAAAATGCGACCTCTAGATGGCAGAAACTCCCTCTTTTGGGCTTTTTTTTTCTTCTTTTAATCACTGCACAGGATGCCACAAACCCAAGTTTTAGTATAACAGACGGATTTACAAATATTCAGCTTTATCCAAGCCTGGAGATCTCAGGGCACGGTGTGGCATCATCCAGCTCTAAACCACACTGAATTTGCTTTATGCTTATCATACTGCAAACCTTATGCCAAACTGCAACTATCTGTGCTCCCGGACAGGCAGGTCCAAATGCTTTTTGGTGGCCAGTCATTTAGTCTAAGTCTGAGTGAGATCAGGATGAGCTAAGTGCCTAAATATTAGAGGATCTGGATTATTTGGAGGCATGGTGCAGCATGAGACGGAGAGGTGACGGGGGCATTACGGAATTGTTCACACAGTCTAGCTGACATATCCATCAGGAAAGGGACTGGTTTTGGGGGTAAAAATTGGTTCCTTAGCTAAAAGTTTAGTATCTAAGTTAAGGGTGTCACTTAATTGTTTTCTGTTATCCATGGAGCAAGACGGGTGATTTGTTCCTCCTACTTGGGGCACCTTCTTCATCGAAGGACCACTGCTGCTGCCTCACCCTTATATCCTCACACTTTCTTGTGCTGAAATTTATGGCTTTCCATCTGAAAGGCTGGGACCTCACAGGCTGGGAACCAATGGCCTGGTCTGCAAACAAGGTGTTTGCATGTTACTGCAAGCAGAGGATGACAGAGTGGGCCACTTAGAGTGAAACGGGCTTTTATGTATCTGCCTTCTCATGGTATCATGACCAAAATATACCTTATCCTTCCTCTCTTCTTGCTCTGGGTAATAGGCAGGTCTTTTCTTCACTCGTTTCTCCTTCTTTATCTTTTTAATTCTCTTTTCCCACCTCTGTTCTCAGCCAAGGGTCTCTGGACCTTGTCCAAGATTGTGCTCTTCTAACATTGATGTAAATCTTCAAGGTTTGTGGCCACGTCATACCCTCCAGGAGCGCCTACTACCCTCACAGCTGGTTATCAAACCCACCTGCCTGCAGCCATGGGAGAGACGCGTAAAGCTGAGGGTTATGAGGCAAAAAGTTTATTCTGCCAGCAAACTGAAGCACATGAATGTAGGAAGCCAAGGACCAAAACCTTAACTATAGCCCAGCATTGACCAAAGAACCTGGGATAATCCCTGGTATTAATTAGTGAGACATATATGTTAAAGGAAGGATTGGGTAGGAGAATAAATAACAGGGAAAAGGCCTGCAAGGCAGAATATAATGCAAGAATATAAGAATGTCTGAACGGCTTCAGATGATGAGTCCATCCAGTCTCTGCTAGAGCCAAGCAGGTGAGCATGGTCAGGGCTACCAAATGCCTTTTTGAAGGCTAGCTTATTTGTTCCTCCTGAACCTTGTAATAACAATAAATCCATTGTTTTGATGGCCAGAAAGGACCATTATAATCATGTTATCTGAGCTCTTCTGTAGGTCCAGCTCTTGAGTTTCATGCAAAGCTCTCTACTTCTCCATAAGCTGGCATGGCGAAACACGTACATCGTGAGGAAGAGGCTCACTTCAGCTAAGCCCAGCACAGGGGCAGGATCTCGCTAGGTCTTGTCCTGGGAAAGGTGCATTTCCCAAGGTGGATGCCGTGTTGGTACCCTGGGGTGTTACAGCCCTCAGGGTCTGAGTGCTTTGGGCTCTCATGAATTCACATGGCCCATGCCCACGTTGAGTGGTGGGTCACTGTGTGCTGCAAGAAGGTGTCCTCTGCTCACTGGGGGAGACAGGAAAGGGCTACAGCCCAGCAACAGTTGCGCTGCTGCTGAGTACAGCTCATCTCACCTCCCTTTAGATGCCTACGGCACACGCTTTTGTATCTGATCAGGTCTTTAGGCTCCTACTATTGCCTATAAAGCCCTAGCAAATGATCCCAGCCAATGACTCATCTCACCCTGAATCTGAAACCTACACTTGCTCCGATGACTCACTTCATTGACTGTTGTCTGTGCTGGCTGGGTTTCTATTGACATTAACGGGAGGCTAAACACCTACCTCGGGTGTAGACATCTATGCCATAGACATAGCTGCCCACACACAGGCACTTAGTGCCATTTGACATGTCCTGCAGCATCTGAGACATCTGCATCCCCTGGCAGGTATGACGTGGGAGATCTTTGTCTTCTGGGTAGCACCTGGAGGTCAGATGGGACAAGTCTGGGCATCTCACGTGGTATGAGATGTCCGTAGTTGGAGACCTGAATTGAAAAATCAATTTCCAATAATAAGTGCCCAGCAGATTGGTTGAACAAACTATCTAGGATGCTTGCGTGGGAGATGCAGGTTTAATTCCCTGTTGTGACATTGTCTGCAAACCCCAGAATCACAAAAGAGGAATGAGCTGGGACATACTCAGCCCATTCTGCTGATGTTATTTCTCTCTCATCTCTCACTTAGCTATTCAATGGAGCAGGGAGGACTTGGATGATGAGTGATATGGCCGCCAGACATTCTGTCTCCTCTGTCTCCAGCCACTCCTGTCTTGTTCCAGCTAAAACAGAGAACAAATTAAAATCAAAGACAGGAAAAAAGTGGCAATATAAGAAGATGAAAGAGAAAGCCAGATACATTTTGCAATTCAGCAGGGCAGTGAGCCAGATTGACACTTCCACTGCAACTGTTTCTATTGTGGGAAAGAGAGATTTGGGCAAAACCAAATCACATCCATCGATGGCTGCTGGATCAAAGCTGCTTGCACTGAAGGATGTGAACACGTTCCTTGTGGCACTGATGTCTCTGGGTAAGGAAAACTCCACCAACATGTGCAAGTTTCATGGCAGAGAGGAGAAGAAACCTGGATGAGATTTCAACTTGTCCCAAATAAGAATCTCTGACATTGTGCTACTAAAATTCAAAACCTGTTAAGAAATGAAATTATGATCCTGAAGGAATCAAAATGCCTTGAGCTGAAGAGAAAGAAGAGTGAGAAAGAGAAAGAAGAAAGAGAAAGAGAAGTGAGGCGAAAGGATAGAGGGCATCACCCATGGACGCAGCCAGTGCCATTGGAAGAGTTGGCTTCCACATGGAGCCAAGGGACAGGGAGGGGTGCCCCTGGAGTGTCTGTAAAGCCTGGGAAACGTTGCACTCTTTTCCTCCATCCTAGAATATGTAAAGGGCTTTGTAAAAAGTGACAAGGAAGGACAACTGTCATTTCAAAACTAACGTAATCCTCTCTAAGTGTTGTTGCAGCTTGGTGATGCAAAAGGACCGTTTCATGCTCTCAACAATCCCATGACACCTCAAACAGATGTCCTCATAGCCCAGTAAAGTATAATACTCTGAAAACTTCTTAATTCTTGGCTGGGAAGTTATCAAGCAGCAATGGGAATCACCAGGGGCCAATTAAAAGGCATAACAAACCATTATCAGGACATGCACCAAACTACCTCGATGCAGGCGGCATCATCAAGAGCATGCACTTAGCTGAAAAAACAGGTCTTTTGAAGAGGGCTTCAATTTATCCCCGAAAAACTGCAGGCACGTAAGCCATCTTTCCCTGGATGTTGTTATTTCCTGAGAATAATGGTCCTGTGTGTGAGCTTGTGCTGCTGCACGGGCCAACCCTTGATCTGGGGGCAAAGAGGGGTCCATCCAACCATGGTGTCCTTGCATCTTCTCAGGGGAGGGACCATCTGAGCCCCAGAATGGGAGGCTCAGCTCCCTCACCCTTCCGTGGAAAATGAGTTTGGCAACGTGTGGGGTCAGCAGGAGCATGATCAGGCCCTGCATCTCGTACATGGCTCTGTGGTTTGGCAATTTCATCTCAACAGCCGCCTGTCTGGGGATTTGGAGAATACTGCGGAGATGGAGAAAGGAAGGAATAGAGTTTCACCTTTTATTCTTTTATCTTGGCAACAATGTGTGGTGGGAAAAAAAAAAAAAAAAAAAAAAAAGAAGAAGAAGAAGAAGAAGTTGTGAATGGCAGAATTAACAATAATATAAGCCCCCCCTCGCCACCCCTCCTCCCTCTCCCTCTGCCGTCCATTCAGGAGACCGACAATAAACAAGGTCATTTGATTCATTCAGCTTGGGGTGTAAACAAAGTCTTACAATAAAATCCCCCCCCACCCGGGCCCCACTTTTTCTCTAAGAATAGATGTCCCCGTCCCCCCCTCCTCCAAGCCGGGGCCCCCCCCTCTTCGCTTCTCCTCTCCCATCATCCCCGGATCGGGGCCGCGGGCGTCCAGCCCTACTGCCACTTCCGCAGTCCCCGTCCCGGCTCCGTGAGGCCCCGCTTCCTACTTGGTGTGGGAATTTCGGCTTCCCCGGGCAACATCTGGACGGACGGCCCCGCTTTCTCATGCCGGCAGCGGCACTGCCTCATGGCGGGCTCCTGATCCAGAGAGAGAGAGAGAGAGAGAAAAGAGAAAAAAATAATAATAACAAAACAAACCTGACCCAAGAATAAAGGGATTCGCATCCCCCTCCCCGGCCCGCAGGGAGCAGATCCCAAAAGCGTGTGGTCAGCTTCCTTTTTTCACAGGCTTCGCTGCTGTCTGTGCAGCTGATGGGGAAATTGCTCTGTGTGTGTATGTGTGTGCATGCACAGCAGGAAGGCTATGGGTTGTGCGAGGAGCCGTGTAGTACGATCAAGCCTAGGATGGGGTACAGGGCATGCATGAGCCTCTGCCTGCACTGGGGGAGGTGATGAGGGTTCATAAAATGATAGAATCACAGAATGGTTTGGGTGGGAAGGGACCTTTAAAAGCCATCTAGTCCAACCCCCTGCCATGAGCAGGGACAACTTCAACTAGACCGGGTTGCTCAGAGCCCCGTCCAACCTGGCCTTGAACACTTCCAGGGATGGGGCAACACTTCCAGAATTCCTTCCTAATATCTAATCTAAATCCACGCTCTTTTAGTTTAAAACAATTCCCCCTCGTCCCATGGCTCCCCTCCCTGCTCCAGAGTCCCTCCCCAGCTTTCCTGGAGCCCCTTGAGGGACTGGCAGGGGCTGGAAGGTCTCCGCGGAGCCTTCTCTTCTCCAGGCTGAACCCCCCCAGCTCTCTCAGCCTGTCCTCCCAGCAGAGGGGCTCCAGCCCTCCCAGCATCTCCGGGGCCTCCTCTGGCCCCGCTCCAACAGCTCCGTGTCTCTCCTGTGCCGAGGCCCCAGCACTGGAGGCAGCACTGCAGGGGGGTCTCCCCCGAGCGCAGCAGAGGGGCAGAATCCCCCCCTCGCCCTGCTGCCCACGCTGCTGGGGATGCAGCCCAGGATACGGTTGTGTGGCTTATAGGGTATTTCTAGGGGCGATGTGAGTTGGATAGCTGTGCTTGTGGGTGGTTGGGTTGTAGCATGGTGCGGGATGGGGCATGTAAAGTAAGAATTCTTTTGGTGGGTCTGAGCCCTGTGAAGGCCGATGGCTTAAACACTTCCTTTTGGTTAGGGTCAGTTCAGGCTGGGTTCATGCCAGAATGCAGGTTTGGGAAGCTCTGAGATCTTCTGCACCTCATCCCTTGCTTAAAATTGTTCCTACAGACCATTGAGTGGGTGCTGGGTGAACCACCCACATACCTGGGGATGTATTCCCCTCTGGCATGTCCACCCTATTTGTCACCCCTGCCACTTACCCATGCTGGGATGGCACTTATGGGTTCTGCCTGCAGGTTTCTGCCCCAAATGTGGGGATAACTTGCATCATAGGTGTTCAACAGAAGCTCCCCTTACCCTTGGGATTCCCTCCAGTGCCTGGCAATGGCCCCAGGCTCCGCAGGGCATGGTGGGATGCAGGAAGAGGGGATGACAGCGTACACATGGCTCACAGAAGACTGAGTCTCACACTGTGGTCAAGATGGACAGAAATTAGCAGCAACTCTCCTAAAACACGCAGTTTTGTTCTCCGTGTCTCAGCGACATGGATACTCTGCTGGATTTTAGCACTGAGAAAACTGGCTCAGCTTTTGGTCTCTTGAGTCCACCGTAAACTTTATGTGACCTCCAACAGCCCAAGTCCTCAGGAGCACCTCAGTTTCCTACACAAAAGCACCGAAATAACACCGTGCCAGTGCACCTTCACTCCCTGTGCCTCAGTTTCCTACTTGTTTTTTCTCCGTCTTCAACTATTTGCTCTATTTAAATTGTAAATTTGCAACATCAGGGGTTGTCTCATGATATTTCCGCATCACTTAGTACAATGGAAAACAGCTCATCTTTTACAATTTTTCTAACACCATAAGGCTTTCACAATGGTGTCTTGAGCTCTGTAATAATAATAAAAATAAGAAAAAGGAATGAGTTGTTCTTTCTCAGGGGAGGAAGGCTATTTTCAGAGGTGCTCAAGCGAGGGGTTATAACAAATAATTCTAATACAAAACCTGTTTTTTGCAATTCAGTATTTGCAACACCACAAATCTGGCTGAGTTTTTACTTTCTGTTTGTCCGCCGGATCCCTTCCACAATTTCTTGACGGGAGAAGCAGTTTCTTTTCCTGTATTTCCTGGGAGAGAAAATTCTCCAAAATACAAACTACGAGACACTGAACTGCGAGCGGCAGGAAAACTGCGGGCCAAACCATGGGGTAATTGTACTGCAAGAAACCCCAGCCAACAGCAACAAACTCTTCTGCTTCAGTTATCAGCTGCATGACATAAACGTGTCTTTTAGGCAAGGAAAATGCCTCTTTTTCCTCCCTTTCTCACACACCTGCTTGCACACACTACAAAAATTTCTCATTTCACCCGGTAAAATGCTGGCAGGTGCATTGTGGTCCTTGCTGACAAGTCGCCTCTTTGCAAAGACATCCAACTTGGGTCACCAAGCAGCCTGCAGCAGCTTTGTCTGTTCTTTCCAGGAGCAGATCCGTGACTGTCTGTTCATCGCTGCTCTGATGACATGGGGAAAGACCTTTCTGGCAGGGACCAAGAGACTGACATTTTGCTGAAATTCCTGGTGATGGCCCAGAAGAGTGGAAAAGGGAGAGGTCTGAGGCCTCTGCGTAAGATCTGTGCAGCGCGTGGGCAGAAAAAGAAGAGGGAAGTTTAGCAGGGCATCATTTCTGAGTTCACGCTACACAACAGCATATTTTAGCTTCAGACAGCACCACCCTCTCGAAGTTCAACATGGCAAAGTTGCGTCCTACCAAACGGCAGAAGACTAAGCAGAAGTCTTTCTGTACAGGCTTAGCAAAGCATCTGGGGTGCACATACAGAATAGTCAGGCAATGGGACAATCCTGGCGTGTGTCACCGGCATGTTCCTGGTCTCACGCTGGTTATATCGGTAACAAAAAAAATACCCCTGAGCTGGGAAATAATGAAAAGGACAAAACATATTAAATTTTTTCTCTAGTGGGCTACTTTGAATGTAATACGATCACTCTAGGTCTGATTTTTTAAGATTTGCAGCACAGACTTTCCTTGGCGCCTGCCCTTGAGGACCGACGTGGCCCCTCAACAGGGCGATGGGAAGGCAGGGAAGTTCCCGGTTTGAAGCTGTTTGAGGGGATGCATTGCAAGGGCGAAGGAAAACTTCGGCTCCGTCCCTGGGAATTCTCCTACAGCCAAGAAATCCGCATTGTTGGAACGCATCTCCCAGAGGAAGCGATTGAAATATCATCGTGTGAATCATATCTATAACAAGGTTGGGCTGTAGGAAACAAACCTTTGCTGAACCCTGGGAATAGATGACCTACAAAGACTTTTTTTTTTGCATGCAGGAATGGCCTTTAGCGGCCCATGTTAAGTGAAGGGTGCTGGTTTTGGAAGTCCAGCAGGGCTGGGTTGTCCCACGATGTTACCTGTCACCAACTGTGCTGCGTGAGGTGCTTGAGTACCACTGTAGGATGGCTTTTCTGCTATTTAGAGAGGGTTGATCCACCTCAGATGATGACCCTTGCAGTGATAAAAACTGCATGTGGCATAGTCTCATGGAGTGTCTGATGCCTGGTGTTTGCTCAGAGCAGCTGTAATCAGAGACCTGGCACTGTTTGGGCAGTGATGGGGCCACAGGGAGAAGAGAAACAGGGGAAGGCAGCAGGTAGGTTTGAGGTCCTGCTCTGGGATCGTTGGTGGCTGGTACAGGGATGGGAAAGGATGTTTGGAGGGAGGGATGTGGTCCAGGGAGGTGAGTGTTGTGCTGGGGTGAGGAGGTTGGACTGGGCCATAACACAACATCTCTGGGAGGAAAAGTATCCGTGAACTCATTTAGGATCTGGACCACAAGTCTTGCTTAAGACAGGGGCAGAGATTAATTCCATACCTACTTTACATGACGCGCCTTGCTTTCTACTATTAATTCTACCTTAACTTCCCTGTCGCCCCTCTGGAGACTGTTAAGTCAAGGACTATGTATAAAGGCAGCACAAAGGCAGTCTGCTCCAACGAGCTTAAAATCTTCGTGCACCTTGCATGAAATTACTGAAACTGCTGACACATATATGAGATATCAACTATGCCACAAAGCTTATTATCCACCTTAATGGGTGGAAGGAAGAACGCAAAACCTACCTAAACTGCTGTTTACTGGATAGATTGAACACGTATCTGTTTTTTCAGTAGTTACTTCGACCTGACAGATATTCTTACCGCGTGCTTCATCTCAGTCCTACTGAAGCAAACATTAACAGCTCACCCAATTGCCTATATTTAACACTCCGATTTTGGCACAGATTTATACCAGCTCTGGTAACAATGGCACTGAACACCTGTCAGTGACTGCATTTGCCCAGGGATTCGCTTCGTTCCATGCTGTGTGTTTAGTAATTCCTGTGAACAATGGGACAAATAAACATATTTTTTGCTTAGCTTTTACTCAAGCCAACGCCACTGTCCAAATTGTACATGAGAGGCCTGCAGAGGCTGGTGGTTGTTTCCTAGACTTGTCGCCTCTTTCCCCTCAAAAACGACGTTGTCAGCAGCTCCGTGAGCAGAGAGGGCATTTACCACTTGTATGTAAGGAAGGAAGAAGGAAGAATGAGCAGGAAAGGGGCAGCGTCGTACAGGGCTCTGAAGGCAAGGATGATAAATTTGAACTTGAAGCACTGGATGACAGAGAAAGTCGTCTCAGAAAGACGGATGCGGTCTGAGCAAAAATGATGGGAGATGTGTATGGTGCCTGGCTGAGGTTGGAATAATGAAGGGTTACAGGAGCCAGCACTGGAGGTGGGAGCTCTTGATGGTTGGCCAGAAGGAATCACAGAATGGTGGGTGTTGGAAGAGACCTCTGGAGATCATCCCGTCCAACCCCCGGCCAGAGCAGGGTCACCCAGAGCAGGTGGCACAGGAACGCGTCCAGGCGGGGTTGGAATGTCTCCAGAGACGGAGACTCCCCCACCTCTCTGGGCAGCCTGTGCCAGGGCTCTGCCACCCTCAAAGGAAAGAAGTTCCTTCTCATGTTTAGGTGGAACTTCCCATGTTCAAGTTTGTGCCCGTTACCCCTTGTCCTGTTGCTGGGCACCACTGAAAAGATCCTGGCCCCATCCTCCTGACACCCACCCTTTCAGTATTTATAAGCATATATGTTGCATACAACATGTTGCAGTGGTGTCTTGGAATAAAATGTAGGAATGGGGATGGGGAGGATTGGTGGAGGTTGGCAGTGCAGTTTTTGGATGGGAATGGGCTTGGGAGGGAAGGCAGGTTGTGTCTGGTGGGGAGAAGTTGGCTTCTCCTGGTGTCATCCAGAGAGCTGTTGAGAACTGAAGGGTCTCTGACCCTCTGGACAGCGTAGGCCTTTGCATATTGTGAGTAAGGAACAAACAGCAATTTAATCTTCTGGCTAATTGTTTTCCAGACATCAATCAGTGCTTAATATTGCCTGCTCTTTCCACAGAAATGAGCCCTGCCTTGTGGGGTTGAGAAGCTGCATTCCCCTGGTCATGGATAGTGTCTTCTAGAAATTTGTGGATGGGTGTCTCAGCAGTGGTTCACCAGGAAGAATGAAAATTTTAGGTCTTGAGGAAACTTAGTGACCCGAGTGATGTGGTAGCACCTTTCTACCTGTCAGATCTGGAAGGGGATCCACGACAAAAGCTTGGGGAAGCTTTGCTGTTGACCTAGAGGGACCGTGAGCTTGACAATGGTCAAGGAGACAAATTCACCTTCGCTCAGATCAACTGAACTCTGGGTTTACAGAAAAAAAAAAAAAAAAAAAAAAAGAGAAAAAAGTTTTTGGCAGGCTGTGTCTCTCCAAAGTCTGAATGAATAGAAACTCCAAAGGAAGCACCTGCTGCTAAAGGAAATCCAGGACAAGTTTTATTATCCTTTTTCACAGGTCTATTCAGGACTACATTAGGGGTTTCCTCTTTCCTTTTCTGGTACTTCACACTCATTCACAACAAAAAACATATTGTGCTTATGAATTATATTCCAGAGAATATAGGTGCAGCTTATAAAGGCCCTGGCCAAAGAACTTTATTTTTAACCTTACTCCCTTGAGGATTAATTTCTCAAATGAAAGCTTTGCAATTGTTTGGGGTTATTTTTCTCTCTTTTTCTTGGACGGGGCACAAGGGCAAATCCTGCCTGCGCTGCGTTAACAAAAAGTGCCTCTCAAGGAACGAGGAGCAAAGGAGGTAAGTGAGGCTCTCGATGGAGCTCAGCTACAGGGAACAAATGAAAAATATTAATGCAATTCCTCCTAAACCAGCAAAGTGTTAGTAGGCCTCCTATTAATGAGGCATTGACCACTCCGGTGCATGCAGAAGCCAACGGCGTTTTTTTCCATTTCTGACGTGCTGTAGCTGCACAGCACAAGGAGAGGGAAAACCCCTTTGGGCTGCTGCAGGCTGTGTAAAGAGCAACTTTGGGGTTTGATCCTGTGGCCGTTTGAGCCGCTGATGAGGTACGCAGGAGGCACTGAGGAGTTTGCTTATCAAACACAGCTGCTCAGCGTAACATCTTCCGGGTACAGAGCACATAAAAGCTGAAGGGCTTGCAAACAACCCGAGTGTAACGCATGAGCCACTTGTGATCCCACATGTTTGATTTAGTCAGGTCATTTTGCACCTGTGCGAAAGGGATGTGACCTGGTCCCCGAGTAGCCTGGGAAGGTTTTGCACCTTCTGCGGTGGGGTGGGTGCCTCAGAGGCAGCTCTGGGCCCTCTGTGTAGCAAATATACTGTACCCTGTGAGCTCCCAGGCCTTGTTGTGCGTGCACACAAAGCCTTTTCTCGTTTTAGTTCTGATCTGTCCTTAAAAGCCTCCTTCTCGGTTTTAAACGCCCTTGTCCACCCCCTTGCTTCCACACCGCCTGAAGGTCACAGCCCTGAATGTAGCTTGTCGTTGCTGGCACCTTCCCCTGCCCCGCCGGGTGCTGGTTCTCCTTCTCACAGGTTATGTTTTGACTGAGGGCCCTTTTTAAGAGAGGACACGGCCCGCTCTTCTTTCGAGCAGTAACCAGCTCAAGAATTTCATCTTCAGCCTGAGGCCCCTTGTTGCTACCGCAGCGGAAATAGTAAATTATAGCAATTAACAGTGGCATAAATCAGAAACCGTGACCAGACGAGGTCACCGAGGACTCGAGGGCTGCATCATACCCGTAAATTACCCCAGACAGGAATTCCTTCATCCGCACTGCTAAATTGTTTGAAAGTTTCTTGATGTGATTTTGGCCCAGGCCAGCGACATTGACCCCAGGAATGTCTCAGGCATTAGCGAGGGCCAGCGATCAGCTGGGCATCTAGTGTGGGACCCTTGTCTGAAGGGTTAGAGGCCAGCCATCGCAGGGACGTGGCCAGGCAGCAAGTTCTGGCACTGGTTAGTAGAGATGCAGACCATTTTTAAAGAGCATGGGCTCATTTTTAATGAGCTTGTTAACATGGGGATGGCATTTCTATACAGGGAGAAGACGCTCTGGTTCCCAGCTTACCGTAGCGGTTTTCACTGCCCTTGATGCTCTTCACATTTCTTTCCTCGCAAGATGTTAGCTAAGGGTGTTTTAAAGTGTTGCCCCAGTGTCAAGCTGTTGGTCCCTGTGATTTCCAAGCGGTGTCAGAGGCTGTGTCACTGAGCTGAGGTACGGCACGGCTCCTGCCCTCGCAGGCAGCAGTCTCGCCTGGCTGGAAGGTGCAACACACAAAGCCCTGAAAGTCCTTGCTGCAGGACGTTAGCACAACAGGGGCTTCTCTGTCCGGATTGGATTGATTTTTCTCTTTCTCTCTTTGGCTTTTAGGATGGTTTTCTGAGTGTTCTTGCTTGATCTTATTAGACATCAAGGATAATTCCAGATGTCCCCTAATACTTTGCAATATAGGAACCGAACACAGTTGAATATATAGCTTATTTTCTACATTAACAAGCTGTATTATTCCTACCGTAAGGCAGCTACGCTCTTTTACAAAGTAATACGAAATGTAAGAAATAAAGCCAATGTCTAACTTGCACCTTGGATGGCCAGGCTGGAGAAGAGGTTGAAATCTGGGTTATGTCTGACCTGATACCTTGGATTAGTATTTCCATTTGGGGGCAGCCTGGACTTGGGCAGCCAATGAATCCCACATCTCCTTGCAGCAGAGTGGGTCAGCATCCTTCGTGTCTGGCTCCCTAACTGTCTTGTCTCCTTGCCACACAACACCGCCAAAGAGGACCTCCGTTCTTTAGCTCTTTAGGTTTTTCTTCATCTCTGAACAGGTTGCCCAGGACCATCAGTGATGATGAAGCATGTTGCTAGAGCCAGTAGATGTGATGCTGCACCTGTGTTTGACCACCACCTCTCCTTGTTTCATGGATGGGATGATGCAGACAGGAATTAGGGCCACGTATGCAGGGGGAAGAGCTAGTACCTACCCTAGAAACTGAGCTAGTAGTCAGATATGTCAGGGTGGGAGAAGTGTAACCTAGGAGAGCTGTGGCTCCAAGAGGAAAGATACTCCAATAAATATTTTTTCAGTCAGGTTGACTCCATTGGCTGCCCTGGATGAAGCCCTCCTCCAACCGGGTTTTGTTGTCAGTCCTTGCAAAGCAGCATGGTACGAGCGTCAGGGAAAGGTGCCCTGATACCAGACCACAGCTCCTCAGACTGTGGCTTCGAGGTGAAGTGCCAAAGATGCTTCAATGTCCTCACAGCACACAAGTCGCCTGCTGAACAAGTACCTCTTCCAGCTGTGCTTTCAAAGAAAACAACGGTCCTTGCTTCCCTTGGGAGACAGGGCACAGGCACCAGACCTCGTGGGAGTTGTAGGCTGTGCATCCCCATCACCCAGGTACTCCTCAGCTGTCTGGGGACACTGGGACAAGCTCTTGCCTTGACATTGCTGCTGGCCTTGCTCCAGGCTTCTGGCCTTGCATACCCCATCCGCCATATCCTGAGATTTGTTGTTCTACCCAAGCATGGCAGAAAGTATTCAAATACCTTCAAAAGCAATAAATGTTATATTACATAATAAATGCTACCCCTGGTCTAATAAATTCTACCTCTGGTCAGGTGTTGCATGTAGGGTCAATCTTCCTGTGCCCAGTTTGCTTGGGACGATGTCCACCCTCCTCCACATCTCCTCCTAGGGCAGGGTTGGAGCCGCGATGCTGGGACGGGGATGCTGGTTTCAAAGGAAGCTTCAAAGGAAGCTTCTTTGTGCGTGAGCAGCGCAGGCAAAAGCTAAAGGGACTGAGCTGTGACTCCAAGGAGTGTTTAAAAATTTTCCATGCTACAGACCACATCCTCCTCTCCACAAAGACTTCTGCCAGCCAGGGAGAGCTTGTCATTCCTTTGAGAGCTAAAAGATGAAGATAAGGCTGTCTCCCACCTGTCCCTGCTGCCTGCGAAATACCCAAAAGGCTGTTAGGACACAGCAGTTGAGTCTTTATTACTTTTCTATAGGATGCAGAAAAGGAAGCGCAGCCCATGGTTCAAATCTGGGAGATGTTCCACTGGAGCTCACTGGGGTTTGTGGAGAGGCTGGGAAAATGGCTGAAGCCCTTGTGAAATAGAGGAGACGAGTAGCAATGAAGGAGATCCTCCCTCTTTTACTTTGCAGTCACTTCTCAGATGAGAGACAAGTCTGCCCCCTGCACTCATTTAGTGGGAGAGTGACGATGGGGAATAATTAATATTATCTGAGTAATTATTATTATCTGGTTTTTCTCCTGCAGCCCCAGCAGAGGGGCTCAGAGCCCCACTGTGGTGGGTGCTGTATGGAGCCATGTGGAAAAAGAGGCAGCTCCAGCATCCATTACCAAGGTCAAGGAAGGGGGAAGAGGTTCCCACTATTTTCTGTTTTGCTTCTGGAATTTAATTCAGATGAAGGAGGTGAATTTGGGGACAAAGCTAGATGAGTTCAGCAGCTGTGGCATTGAAATGCAGGGATCATAAATGGCAAGAGGAAGGGAAACCCAGTAAACAGGTTTCAGATCTCAACCGAGCGTTGCCTCTGAACTACAAAGACCTGCGAGAAAGTGGTATCAAACACCCAGCTCCTACTTTGACCCCTGCCTGAGGGGAAGTGAATCAATGTTGGGAAAATATGGAAAGCAGGATGAGATTATCTACTGTATAAAAGAAGCTGGAAGAGATGGCTTGGGATATTTGTGTATTGAGGCTCTTTCCACGTCCTATTCCTTTATGGGGGGGGTGCTATTGTACCTATTGTGGCAGATCTTTATCGGTCCTGTTTATCACGTTGGGTGCGGGGAATGTCAGATTGCTGAATGTCAGGTTGTTGACTGTTTTCATAACAGGAAACTGCCTGCTGTCTTGCCGTGTTAAGGAACTCCCCTATGCACAATATTTTCCAAAACAACCCCCCTCCCCCCCCCAAAAAAAAATCTAAACACTCTTCTGTGGTTGGGTGACTGCACGGATTCAAGTTTCTATTGTTCCTTGTAAGGCAAAATCCTGTATAGATAAATAAACTTGATACACATATGCCTGTTATTTCTTTTGTGTAAAGATACAGGAAATATGGCCGTTGTTTTGTCAGGATGAAATATTTCCCAGCGCTCAAGCTAAGTCTCCACACTTTCATCAGGGCTTGGGAGCCTGGAGCACTGCCATGTTCAGGTGCAGGTGGGACGTGGGAGAGAGCAGCACAAGAGTGGGTCATTCATTGCAACTCCGAGCATCGCGGAACACAGCTTTTAAGTGCCTTCATCCCTGTGAGCTGAAGTTAGGCATCCGGCTTCCCCTGAAGCCGGGATGGGGCTTCAGAGGCTGCAGAGAGGGGGTGGTTAATTCAGATTTCTTCCTAGAAAACTGTGTCTGCCTCTCCTCACTTGGAAAACAAGTGACCCAAATACCTCCTGGCTTCCCTGAACATCAAAATCACAATGAGTCCGGGAGCTGTAAGTAACCCATGTCAGCTGCCTGAGAAGGCAATCCAGGGGACAGCCTGGGTGGGTGCATCCAGGGTGGACACATCTCCCTTGGTCAGTTTGGGCACAAGATATTGCAGTTTGGGTGAGAGGGGGTCCTGAGCACCTTTGTTCAGAGTTCTGCACTGCCTGCTAGTTGTAGACACTGTTCATTGGAGCAACGCACTATTGAATCATAGAATCACAGAATCACAGAATGGTTCAGGTTGGAAGGGACCTTAAAGACCATCCAGTTCCACCCGCTGCCCTGGGCAGGGACACCTCCCACCAGCCCAGGTTGCTCCAAGCCCCGGCCAACCTGGCCTTGAACCCCTCCAGGGATGGGGCACCCCCAGCTTCTCTGGGCAACCTGGGCCAGGGGCCCACCGCCCTCACACCAAAGAATTTCTTCCTGATATCCAGTCTAAATCTCCCCTCTTTCAGTTTGAAACCATTACCCCTTGCCTTATCATTACATTCCCTGATCCAGAGTCTCTCCCCGTCCTTCCTGTAAGACCCCTTTAGGGACTGGCAGGGGCTGGAAGGTCTCGGCAGAGCCTTCTCTTCTCCAGGCTGAACCCCCCCAGCTCTCTCAGCCTGTCCTCACAGCAGAGGTGCCCCAGCCCTCAGGTCTTCTTTGTGGCCTCCTCTGGACCTGTTCCAACAGGCCCATGTCCTTCTTGTGCTGAGCACTCCAGAGCTGAACGCAGTACTTCAGGTGAAGCTCCTACACAGGTGGTCTCCATGTAACAGTCACTCTGAATGGTCCAAAAAGAGTACCAGCACTGTCTGTGAAGTAAAGTACCTTTAATCACAGCCTGGCTCACTCCAAGGAGCGCTATACCTCAATGGAATTAAGAGATGTTGGTCTGAATCACCCCTAGGATGAGGAATTTGAACCTGAGTCTTCCCTAATTCCTTTGGCTGCTTTAGTTGATGGACTGTGGCAAGGATAAAGTTTTTCTACAAGGCTGAAATAGTGGAGAGGAAGGCAGAAGTGGTAGGTAAACTTTGGACATGGGGTCTGCATTTCCCAAGGGTTTTCTTTTCAGACACCAGATAGCAGGGCATTGAAACAGGGTTGGTGTGCTTTCGAAAATTGGTCAGAGCACTGCCCGGCTGCTGTTTCTGACTCCAGGTCTCCAGAATTCGGTCCACAAGATGTGTGTCTTCCCATGAGACCCCATCAGGCTGTCTCTCACGGACATGTGCTCTCAGATTGCTGCATGAGCTGTAGGATCATGGCATAGGCAGAGAGCGAGAGATATTGAATTAGCAAAGGGATTTCTTAAAAGTCCCCACAAATTAAAGAATCTTGGTACCAATAGAAAATGCAGCGTGCTTTCTGTATCTGCATATATCCCTTGGGATCAGCATACTCATAGAATCATAGAATCATTTAGGTTGGAAAAGACCCTTGGGATCATCGAGTCCAACCATCAACCCCACTCTACACCATAGCCCCTAACACCACATCTAAACGAGTCTTAAACACATTCAGGGATGGTGACTCCACCACATCCCTGAGCAGCCTATTCCAGTGTATTCCAGTGTCTGACCACTATTGCAGTGTCTGAACAGCCTGGATAAAATCCCCTCTGCTCTGTAGTATAACCAGATTTATTAATTCAGGTAATTCTGAGCCTTTGCGCAAAGCACAATAGACCTTTTGAAGAGCGTCTACCTCCTTTCCAGTGACCAAGCAACCTCTTGAGGCTGCCAGCCCAGTGCAGGAGATGCTGGCAGCAAAGATGGGCAAGTCACCATGACTGATTTCTAATTCAAAAGTCTGTGAGCAACCAGCTGGTCACTCCCCAACAGGGCATCAGCCCGGGATGCTGGTTCCTTCTTACTGCTCTTCTGGGGGAAAAAAGATACATTCTGCCTCAGAATAAAAAGCGATAATTCTTGAAGGAGGAAATTTCCAAATCTGAACTTGGAAAGAATAGATTTGTTGGGATTTAGAGAACTTTTGGAAGAGGATTCAGACTGAGAGGTCAGCTTTGCTTACTGAACTTCAGCTGTGCCATCCAGGGATGGGAAAACTAGTGCTCCTGGGGAGCCAAAGCTGAGTCAGACTCTTCAGAGTTCAGAAACTCTGTGAGACATCGGGTCAATGGTGGTAGGGACCTCACACCTTCCACTTTTCTCCTCCTGAGGAGCTCAGAGCTGGCAGCTGCATATATACTGCCAGGATGAAAGGATCGACTAGCCATGCTGTTCAACTGGTAGACGAATGGCATGTGCCAGAATGGAGCAGAGAAAAAAAAAATCTTTCAAAAGAAGCTTAAAGAGGAAGGTGGACTCAATTATGGCAACCAGAATTCAAGCAAAATTGATTTTTTGTTTTGGGGTAGGGTATGGCCTAGAAGCCCCTTCCATTCCATGTAAGAACAGAGCCGTTAAGACCCAGCAACATTGGGTCTGGCTTTGAATAGTAGCATTAAAGAGAAATATGATATACTCATATTTATCATATAGTCAGCAGAGGGCGTCCAATGCACGCGCGTCTCCTAACCCCAGTACAGACTTGGAACAGCAAATCCGCTAATGGCCAAGTATTCCTCTGAGCGCGGCTGATGCTTCCCCGTCAATTGTGTGGTTGCCCCAGGTTTCCTTCCCCGCTCGCCGTGTGCGGTGCCATACCGTAGATGCAGACCTAATTGTTCGCCCCGCGGCCCCTGCAGACAGGATACAAGTCCAGTGCCAGGTGTTTGAATTATTTTCCTGCGTGGTGGTATAGTGCATGGGAATTGTCGATAACACTAACAATACAGCAAAGGAAAAGTGGGAGAGGAGGAGGACAATTAAGCAGCCTTTGAAAGCCCTGGGGACATGTAAAATACCCTCCCTCTATTCATGTGTCACCAAGTCCAAGTTCTTAAGTATAGAAACCCGGGTGGCGTTACTAGGCGAATCTCCCTTACAGCCTGAAATCTTTCAGTGAGACCTTGGCTGTCTTGTGGTAACGTTCACCCCACTGGCTTAGCGGAGTCCGATCTCATTTATTACAGGAGGCTGTCAAGATGGGTCGTCTTCCCAGGGAATAGCTACATATGCCTGCTCTGTTTTGGTAGCGCTGGGCGCTGAGTTAGGGTTGGGGTCCTGCTGGCCCAAAGGGCTCTGAGTGAAAGGTAGGGGGGCAAGGTGACTGCACCAAAGAAGTGGGGAGTCTAGAGAAGGAGTTTTGTGGGAAAAGGAGACCTAGGGTGTAGGAGAAGCGGGGTCAGGCCCTGCCTCCAGACTCACTTTATGATATTGAGAAAGTCCTTAGTCCCCCTTTACTCCCAAACAACTTTAGAAATAGTCAGATTTTTAGGGTTGAAACCATGGTAGGTTGAAAAAGTGGGGTTTTAGGGTTGAAACAGTCATATAGCACCATACAGCGCCATATAGTGCCCAGTCATGCATGCAAAGAACTTGTCACCATCCTAGATGTTGTTACATGGCAGCATCCCATAGGTCTTTCCACAGAGTATTAAGGGATGCTTTACAAGGAGAATAAGGGCTCCTGGGCTCTCCATCGCTCAATGTGAGCTTTGAGCCATGTCTCCAGGCCTACACACAGCTCTTGCCAAGTAGTCTGTGCCACTAACCCTTCTCACAACACTGAGCTCCCGCACTGTCCGAGAGGCCACTGCGTCCCAGCAAGCTGAGGCCCCTCGAGCTCGTCGCCACGATGATGCTTTCCTGTTGTCCAGCATGCAGACCCCAGCGCACATCACTGGCACTTCTGATTAGGAACTGTTTTGTCAGCATCTGGCACCGTCCCAGCAAAAGCGACACCAATTATTCATGTCAGCTCCCCTCTGAAAGCAGGAGATATATGAAATCTCACCCCGAGACAATCCATCACGGTTTGCAATGGGATTTGGGACCTGTCACCCTGATGGGGTATTGACTGAGCGTGGCTTCTTCCAGGACAGAGAGGTTATGGAGAGCATTATATCATCCCAAGCAAGGCATCACGCATTGAAACTGAAAAATGAGCCTCAGAGTCTCTCGACTTGGGTAAATGGTCAAATGAAAGCAACTGAAGTGAATTCAGGCTGCTCCTGGTTTGTGTTTATCTGAGGAGTTTAAATAACCGATATGTGATTAAACGGCAAATGTTTGTTTTAGAGGAAGCTGGGACCAGGCCTTATTTGTCTGTTTGTTTTAACATCACCTTAGGTTGATGTTAAAGTCTTTCCACCAGGGTACATGGTGAGCTCTTGCTTTGCTCAAGGGCCACTGGATTTCCCAAATAGTCTTTTCTTTTAATTTTTTTTTCTCCTGACTGGTAGCAGCTGGGGATTTTTGCTGATATCAGGCTTTGCTTGCAGATGGGATGAGAAAAGGTGGGCGCCCAACTTGGAATACAGGAATTGGTTTCTGACAATCTCTGGGGTTGTTTTGGGAAAGTCACGTTGTACCCACAATGCCTAGAGCCTCCTTGCAGGCTAACGAAAAGAATATTAAACATCTTGAGTTGCTGCTGCCTTATAGCAGCTAGGGGTTAAACACAAAGTTACAGCAAAGGTGCAGCAAGACCATGAGCTCTGGCTTGGTTGCAGCTGAGTTCACTGGTGAGTGTCCTGTACGCGGCTCGCTTCTTATACGCTCTTCCTGAAAACGGCTAAACATTGCAGAGACACGGTAAGGGCTCAAAGGACCGCTGGTCAGACCCTGTAATAAATGGTCCCTCATACAGTTGTCATTACTATCTGGTAAAATATGCCCATTCCTGTTTTGCAGTGGTTGTTGCTTTATAATTTTCCCCAAGATGAAGTTTGCTGTGTGCATCATTAGTATGTAATATCGTGTGGCTTTTCATAGAATCACAGAATGGTTTAGGTTGGAAGGGACCTTAAAGATCATCTAGTTCCAACCCCCTGCCCTGTGCAGGGACACCTCCCACCAGACCAGGTCGCTCCAAGGCCCATCCAACATGGCCTTGAACCCCTCCAGGGATGGGGCAGCCACAGCTTCTCTCTTTCCCTTTTATATGTCACTGTCTCCCTACGGCTCTGCTCATCCCAGCTCATAGAAGCTTTGTCCTGGGCCTTATTCCTCCCATTTTGGTGTCTGTAGCTCCACTTTTCTGCTACAGGATCACCTTGGATGAGTGGAGGACACCTGCTATGGGCCGTACCTTTTCCTCTTTCTTCATAGCCTCATGCTGGGATAGTCTAGGGTGGGGATTTGTAGGTCTCATCCACAGGTGCAGGAATGATCAGCACAACCCCTGTCCTGAGAAGTAAATCTAGAAACTCAGATGAGAGAACAACGATCTCCTGCCTCTTTTAGAAACTTACCATCATCACCATGAAGCAAACCCCATGTAACTCATCTTCTAACCTCACCAGCACCCATCACCCATCCCACCCAAACACAAAGCAACTACAGTTAAGGAGCCCGGGTGCTAATAGGCGGAAACATGCCCCTTGAAACTGCACTAGGTATTGAATCACCCACATCCACACTCACGCGTTAAAACTATTGATAAACAAAAGCACACAGCAAAGCATTGAAGAAGGAAAGAATCAGACCAGGAGGTGTGCTTACAGAGCAGGTTAAAAGTGCATTTTCCCACTATTCAGAATATTTATTCTGATTGTTTTATTATTGTCCTTCTCCAAAACACCAGGAATAGATGCTCTGCTCATGGAGGAGAACAGGAACATAATAATACAGCCTCCGAGGTCTCCATTTCCTCAGCCACATGGCTACATTCAACCAGCAGATTTTGAGCCCCCTCCTGCCCAAAGGACAAGTTCATCCTGGTGCAGTGCTTATGGGATTTCTCCATGTGTGCAGAGAACCATGGGGTGTTTCCTGCGTCCCAGCTTGCAAGGGAGACAGAAAATCTGTTTTTCTCAACCAGGTAACTTCAGAAATCACCCCAAATCCCAGGGCGAGTCAGGGCTGGAGTCATCCAGACACACTCCATCCCAAAGCTTTGGGAGAAGCACTTCACACTCACCTTCGCTGCATTGACCTTCATCAAGAGCAGCTCTCCCTTGAGTGTGCCAGAGCTGAGTTGTTCCTCTCTGACAATTCACTCACTTCATTTGTTGCCACCCATCAGCTTTCCTCTGTCTCCTTGTATGGCTTTTTTGGGCCGAGTCACTCCCAGGTTATGCCAAGGCCAGTACAATCCCTTTGGCTTTCTCAAGAGAATCATAGAATGGTTTAGGTTGGAAAAGACCTTTAAGATCATTGAGTCCAACTGTTCAAGAAGACGCGTGTGGTCTCTGGTATGAGCACAGAGTCTTTCTATCGGAGGACAGGAGTCCAGGGGTCAAGAGGGATTTAGGCATCTCAAATGCCGTTGTCCATCTTGGGACTAACTCTTGGAATGGAATGGAATTTATTTTCAATGGAAAATAAATCCTTTGACCTATGAAAATGCTGCAGCGACTATCAGCAGAACTGTTCATTCATGGTAGAAAGGCATACTGGATATTTTAAGTAAGAGGGGAGAGATTTCTTCTTTGCCTTTTGCTTTAAGTATATCACATACTCTTTCTCTATTTTGGGAGTGCAGAATTATATCCTAATTAAAGGCTGTAAAAGAGCGGTGAATCTGAGAGGCCAGTAACAGATACATATTATTGCCCCTTTCATAGATCATATGAGCACTGTGGTGACATAAAAAATAATCCACCCAAAGTTTTTAAAGGTAAAAACCAGCAAATCATTAATAATGTCTCTGGCACCATATATCAAACTGAAACCTTCCCCTTACAGCTGATCCCCAGCTATTCCCAGCTGCCTTTTTGCATTGCTGTGTACATTTCTACCTCCCTTTGCATTGCTCTTTCTTCCTGCCTTCCCTGCTACCATATTTCTGTGCTTTGTCTGTCTGCATTTGGTTCTTGCAGTTCGCTGAATGTGGCTACGAATAACCCAAGAGAACACACATGGCACTGTTTAAACTGATTTGCTCGGGAGGTTTAAAACTTGCCCAGACAAGAAAAGACTGGCAGAAAATGTTTTTCAGGGTAGGGAGCGGAATTGGATGATCATATGGTCGTCTCATTTGTTTCTGGCACACACGATTTATTTACGCTGCTGTCTGTAATGGTGGATCATTTCACTCTGTGCAATTTTTGTTGTCTTGTCACCCTCCTTTTTTTGCATTTTGTTTAATCCACTTAACCGGTTTCACTATCTCGGTCTGGCTCTCAGTGAGTCCATTTCTGAAGGGTTGGGATACAATCTGTCGTTGGTCTTTACTTGTTCATGCTTAGTGTAGGTGAATTCTTCCACATTGCTGGGCTTATCATAATTAGTATGTCTGCATATCCCTATTATTAAGTATCACGAATTTGATAACAGAGATTCCTTCAGCGATGCCTCAGTCTAGCTGCCCGATTGCTCTTCTGCCCTGTGATGTGGGATTTTATCTCACCTCTTTGTAGGCATTGCGGGAAGACTGGTCACGTAGGTCTCGCAGTGGAGGAAGGAGTTACAAACACGGAGGCAGGATGGTCTGGTGCTGGATTCCCCCATCTGGAAGATGCACCATGAGGTGCCAGATCAAAATGAATCATCTTTTTCCTAGCGGAGGCAAGAACGGCAGGGAACTCAGCCCAGTTGCCAAACTTCATTTTCTATGCTTGGATATTTATTATTATTTTTTTTCAATGGATCTGGGAGTTACCACAGTTGTTACGCCATTCCTGGTACAATACAATTCTCTGTCAGTGCTCTGGGATGCACTAGCACAGTAAAGGTAAAATTTCTCACTGTAATGTTTAGGGCAGGTTTCACCTCACCTCACTTTACAGATATCTTCATCTTGGGCACCTGAAGTTAGGACACCTGCTGGTGTCCCCACACGAACTGGCTGTCTAAACAGCTGTTACAGACAGCAAGAAGTGGTGGCTCAATCAGTTGCCCATAAGCAGCTGTCTAGTGCCACTTGAGATGCTCTTTGGTATCTGAGCTACCCACATGCAGCTGGCAAAAGTGATCCAGTCAATGGAGTTTAGATAAATATTCAGAAGAGGAATTGTCAATGTTTGCTTTAGGTTGAGCTCAGCAGTTTTCCAGGCTCTGCTGTCTGCACTGACTAAATGTCCTTTGACTATAGTGTCATCTCATTCCCACAAAGCCACCTGCATTTAGATACGCACAATCTGGAACTGATCCCCATTCACCTGCTCACATGCCCACAAGCATCATGAAGTGCCATCTGAAATGTCCCAATTAACCCTCTCCGGCTCCCACCTCCTGCTCCAGAGGAGAATGTCTTGCAGAGGTCCTAAATCGTATCTGCCAGTCCTGCGTGGGTATCTCAGAGACCAAGAGGTGATTGATGGCACTGAAATCAAACCTTTTCTGTGTCATGAGAAGGTCTGCTTTGCATCATGTCCATAGTGAGACACCAAGTTAAGTCAAACTCACTTGTATCTGATACATGCCATTGCAGCTTTGGGGCTGAGCAGGAGCCCAGGCTGGCAATGAAAGGTAGCCCTCAATCAAACCTCAATCAGCCCTCAATGGCTGGAGGGTTGCTTGGGTACAAAGCAATGAAGAAATGTTGCTGCAGCTCTCAAAGGAGCTAAACTGCAGGGATTTTCTACGGTATGAGGTGACACACGTCCTTACAGCTGGTAAGGAAGAGGATTGTTTCGCTCTTTCCTTGCTGGGTGCATGTGTGGGTGGGCGATCCCAGCACGGTGACAGCATGGGTCTCCAAGAAGGCATGGTCAAGTTTCAGTTCATCACCAATCAACCTTGCACATAGCATTCCCTGAACTGGGAGGCAATTTCTTAGCCTTCGTATAAGACTTCAGTCACCTTTGTAGTGGACCTTATGTCTATGCCTTCACTGTTTCGTTGCTGCAGGAAAGTCTGATCCACTGAATACCACAGGACTCTTGAGAACTTGCCATAGTCATTTCTGTGGCCATCTGAGAATGTTGTGAAAAAATTTGGATGAGGTATTTGTATTCAGAAAGATATGTAGGGTCCTAATCCTACTGACTTCTGTGGGACTTAGGCTCCTACCTGTGTTTCTGAGTATAGCTCTAGAGCTATCTGTCCAGGGAAAGGCTTGTTACTTCACATACACCCTTCATTTTCAGTGAAAAGCCACCGCTGATGCCTCAGTAAGATACTTGGCTCAAAGAACATCATAAGCTTATAAATACAGTTTCCACTAGGCTAACACCTAGCATATTCTACTTGATGTCTATTCATGGTAACCAGAAAAAGGTGCAGGAAGCAAAGCTAGCCCTTCTGCCACAAAAATTTGAGTCCTGCCTAGTCCTGCTAAGCAAGTTGCTTCTGTGTCAGGGATGAAGTGAATTAATGGGTCTAACTCATAAAAAAAACCCCCAGCATTCTGGATTCCCTCAGTTTAGGAAGGACTCTGTCTATTCATCTCTCTCAGGATTTCGCAGCGCTGCAAACCTTTAGAGTAGTTAACTTCCAAAAGCAAGACCTATGTTCTAGGAAGACTTTGTAATGAAGGTCTACGGGTGTCAAGAATAGTCGCACTGAAATGTTTCACTATGTTTCTGGATGCCTTGCCTTATTATTGTGGAGAAACTTGCTTCTGTGTTTGAATGCCCATCTGACTTGCTGTCCCCACTTAGAAATGCTGTATTTACCCGTGCTCACAACTAGCTTGGAAACCATCAACAGGCACATCTCCTTCTTTGGGTGGCAACTGCCTGAACATCCCGTTTTCTGTTGTGGTGAGCAGCCTGCCTTTGTAGTGCAGTCTGCAGAGGAAAACTCACCATGTCTTCATCGAGTTGGGAAATCCCGGCAAAAAGTCCTGCCACACATAAACGTGACACCGGTGCCAGCACGATACTGGCTATAATTCAAATTGAAATTGTACCTTCCTTTCTGCGAGCACAGAAACGACCCCAGATCAAACTAATTTCTATAATACTCTTGTCTCCTAATGTCCGTCAGCAAAAATTTTTGTGTTTCTTTAATGTTTTCTAGAGAGGAAAACTTACCTCCTGGGGTGCTTTTTCAGGTGTTACTTCTTTCATAGTCAGGCCGATTGTTTTGGTTTTTTTTTTCTGTGTCCAGAAAGAGGATTTAAAGATATCAAAAAGCTTCAAGCAGAGATCACATCAATCGTCTGCTCCTAACAGCAGGTCAGTGGGAGGTGAATTCTAATGTCCAAAAGAAAGCGACCTCTCTGGAAACTCTTTTACAACCTCACCAATTTCCTTAGCACAACTTTCACTCCAGTATTCAAGCTACGTTGCAGGTGCAGCCTCAGCCCACCCACTTCTGAACTCACGGTGGAGTAAGTCAAAGGACAGAGTAGCATTCAGCAGGGACAAAGAGGGACAAAGATTTGGGTGCCTCAATCAATATTTCTCATACTGAGTCTTCAGAAGAAGTCTAGAAACCTTTTGGCCTCACACTGGACAGAAGCGACATAAATGGCTGAAAACCATTGCTTATGTCAAAATTTAGACCTGCATAGTCAATACCCAAGTGTTATTCTATTTATTTATTTATTTATATGTATTTACTTGTTTTGGTATGCTGTCATTTATGAGTCCACCTTCTGCCCTTGAACTTTCTTTCTATGCATTTCATTTCTAATCCTCCAAACACTGACTTTGCTGTCACCTATCCCTGGAGGCACCAGATGCTCTCTATTCCCATCAGTCCAGTCCTCACAGCATTTAAATTTCTCTGTTTCTGGACATGTTCGGAGCTGCCTAAGTCTCGACAGTGATGATCAGCAAGGAATTTACTCACATCTAAACCCTGCTGGGATTCACCAGCTGAGCATGTCCTTACCTGCTTAGCTTTGGGGACTGATCCAGTGGGTGTATTCAGAAGATGCCAACCTGTTCCTTGCATAAATTGCAGCAGCAGGCAGAAGTAACCTCTTGCCTGTTGAGCGGTTAGACCCTCTGTCCTAACTTTCAGGAGGCCCTTGTTCAAATACCTCCATATGGAGCTTGAACCCACATTTCCCATGTTATAGGAAAGGGCACTAATCCATAGGTGCACTGATAACCCTCAGTGTTTCCCTCCCATTAAATTACCCAACAGTGTATAGCAATGATTGCGTAGTTGAGCAGTAAGTGCATTGCCCTGAAAGATCTTGTTCTCCCCATTGATACGTTCACAGAATCCCAGAATCACAGAATGGCAGGGGTTGGAATGGCCTTCTGGAGATCATCTCGTCCAACCCCCTGCCAGAGCAGGGTCACCCAGAGCAGGCGGCACAGGAACGCGTCCAGGCGGAGTTGGAATGTCTCCAGAGATGGAGACTCCACCACCTCTCTGGGCAGCCTGTGCCAGGGCTCTGTCACCCCCAAAGGAAAGAAGTTCCTCCTCATGTTTAGGTGGAACTTCCTATGTTCAAGTTTGTGCCCGTTACCCCTTGTCCTGCCGCTGGGCACCACTGAAAAGAGCCTGGCCCCATCCTCTACACAAAACAAAACAGCTTTCAGGTGGGAGATCTGAGTGAAAGACACTGGTTGGACTTGAGAAAGCATCTCTGTTTCTATTTTTGCTGACCATGTGTGTAGTCTGTTCTGAGAACACTGATCAGATCAAGGCCAATGAGCACGATGAGTGGAGAAATACCAGCTTGTAGACACTGCATTTCTCAGTGTGATCAGGGCTTGGGTGACTGTACATGATCAATAGCAGAAGGACAGGTACCTGCAGTTAGCTAGAGAGCAGTAATTGCTAAGGGAAGAGCTGTGATTTAAGCACCAACCCTAAACATCTTTGGCTGGGAAGACAGTGTGGCTATTTCAAAGTTCTATGGGTCTGTACAACCCATGCTAGAGGGAAGTGGGTCTACCTCTCACTATGGATGATCCACACAAAACATTAAGAAGCTGTTATGAAACCCAGGTCATGGCGTTTTCTCTTAAGGTCCTGAGGGTCAAGACACTAAAATGTCTTCCCATCTTAGCATCATCTGCAGATGTAATTAGTATAGGCCTGAATTATAATTCTTGTTTATTAATGACACTAATCTGAATCCATCCTTTTCATTTTCCACAGGTCAGTCTGTTCCAACACGGCAAAAACCAAAAGCCGGGTTCTCTGAACCACTCCCAATTTGGAAGAGGGACTCTAAGACACCTGCACTTGCTCATGTATCCAGAACCTTGTTGGGGATGGATGCTCTGTTCCTCCTCTTTTCCCCAGTGCCCATGGGACATAGGATCTCCTAGCTCTTCTTGGTGCCCTCCCTGCTACCCTGGCAGGGAATAGCCCTAAGCCCAAGAAGGATGTTGGGTTCCTGTCATCCTGCTGGGAAAGGGACAGTCCCTTCCAGGATCACCAGACAGGAAGAGATAGGGAGGAGCAACAGGAAAGTGAGCGAAAGGAGGGCAGGGGGGCTCAGCTTTTTCCCATCTTCTCTCCTTCCTCTCTCCAGCAGCAGCACTCCCACACGTGATGTGAATCTAGGGTGCGGCCAGAGATGCACAATCCTCTTTCCTTGCTCAAGGGATGTCACAGGAAGGTGAAACTTGATGAGATTAGATGAGGTACCTTGCTGCGACTGGCTGGCAGATCCAAAAGACATCTGATGTAACTAAATCCTTGCAGGTCAGCATAGGTAACAGCCGTGGGAGATAATAAAGATCTCACAGTGTGGGTGCATTTTCCTTCCCACGTTCTCCATCCCTCCTGGCACAAGTTGTTGTCGTGGACTGATTTTGCCGGGAATTGCTGTCCTCGCTAACTTGGTCTCATCCCTTTAGTTCCCATATTTATTAAGTGCATCACCAAGGCTGTGACTCAGAAAATTAAGCTGCTCCATGAGTAACTTCCAAGATGTTACTCCTTTGCTGTGGACTTGTCTTCTTGGGATGGGATTCTCTGGTGTGCAATATGGTGTCAAGTCTGAATGAAGCTTTCCTCACCTCTGGGGCAAGAATTATGGCATCACCCCAGTGAAAACCTTAGTCTCCTGCTTTTACTCTCCGGGTTTCTTAGGAAGCCGAGCAAAATACAGCATGTTAGAACTGATGGGTTTTCAGATCAGGTTTGGGGCAAGGTGGGAGACTGGGGAAAAGATCAAGGCTTCTGCTGTTAAATATAATCTGGGCTTTTCAGAAACACCGGGGTGCTTTTATTGACAGGAAAATCCTATTTTAGTACAGAATCCCTGTTCTCTTGTCTGCTTCATCATCTGACTGGCTTTGAGGTTTAGCAGCTCCAACGAGCCTCGCATGTCTAATGCCACTATAAAGAAGAGGGGAAGCCTTAACATTCCCCAGTCCACACCTTGGTTGGAGCATGGAGTCAACAAGCACCGTGGACACCGTGGACATTGCGGACAAGGTGAGACAGCGGCCAGGGTGTGTGCCATTCCCTGGGACGCCTTGGTGCATGGAGCCCTGCAGGGGTTGCAGCACGGGGCTGTGGCCGCCCTCCGTGGTGCCTGACGTAGATGTTTGGTGAATCACGAGTCTGACACATGGAGGCACGGCAAGGGAGAGACTGCAGCATGGGACAGACAGATAAACAAGAGCCAGATTTGGCTGCATCCCTTGCCTGCTCCTGAAAGCAGACTCTTTAATAAGGGCGAGTCCTCCTGCCCAGTGACGCTCTCAAGATCAGGGCTTGGTCCCTTTTATCTCAGTAAATTTCTTGCTCTGGCTGACCTTGGGAAAGATTTATGCTCGAGAGAGAAATAAAGAAATTTGGATGTTTAGCAACCAGCAAATTATTCTTCGAACGTTTTAGTGTACAGCAAAGAGATTTTTGCATATTCCAGAGGTTTACCCATGTCAGTCATGAAGCTTAACGTGGAATTAGCCTTGAGTGCTTGAGGTTGCTGTCATGGGGCACTGCTTCAAGATAGCACTGTGGTGGGAAGTGAGGAGATGATTTTTATTGAGTCTGGGTCCTAGACCTGTAAGTCTTCTCTGTACCTTGGCACAAAAGAGCAGGAATGCCAGAACAGGAGCCAAACTAGCCATCGTCCTAAGGCAATCCTGCCACCTGGGACTATGGAGAACTCCCAGGTCGGGGACCGGTGAAGTGGGAGGATTTCTGTGCTGTAACAGACTAATTAGGCACCATGGTGAAGCGTTTCCATCCGCTTAGGAAGCACTGTCCTGACCTTGCTCCTACGCCCACTCCCTCTCTGTCACAGGACCGAAAGAGCCTGGCTCAGCTCTTTTAAAACTGGAAAAGGAGCCCAAGCACCATCCTTTATGCAAGAGCTGAAAGGTTAATACATGTCACTTTTGTTGGCTGGGACTTTGCAATAGCCTGAGGAGGAGCCAGCCCTTTTTACTGAGGAAAAAGAAACATGAGCCTGCCACAGCCTGCCCTTTCAACCCTCACGGTTCAACCCCACTTTCACACCGCGGGGCTTAGAATAAATATATCTTTCTCTGAGCAGGGCTGCCTCCTCTCACTTGCAGCAAATGCAAAATGCAATTCCTTGCCATGCAGTGCAAACTGTGCAGGTTGCTCTTAGGTACGGGGTTTTCCCGCGGATTGCAGGGATAAGCAAGCATCAAGCTCCTAAAATTAGAAAGGTCAGGAGGGGTGCTTCCTGTCGGAGCTGCACAAACCCCGATGCTGGGCTCAGAGGCCATGGAGTTAAAATTAGAAGCGGCTGCAGGGTTACAGAGATTGCTCCTTCAGCCTGATGCGGTGATGGGGTCTGTGGCTTAGGGGACAGGAGAAAATAAACATCTCCAGCCTGAATGTGTTCTAGAGGATCACAGGAAATATCACTCCTTCTGTCTCGGACACAAGGTTTGGGATGTCAGGAATCTCTCCCTAAATAAACCTCCTTTTTCCCTGGCATATAGAGGACACGTCTACAGCTAGCTATCCACACCGAAATAATAGGGACTGAAATAATCAGGGAGTCTCCAGTCAAGCTGCTTCACAGCAAGGCTATGTTGGGTGGACACAGCTCAGAAGATGTCATGGTGTCTGGCACCTTTCTGCAATAGAAAAGACTGAATAATTCACCATTCAGAAGCTCAGAAACTGAGCCTCCTTCTCTGCCGAGTACATCCTACATCTCTTCCTGACTTTGGGGATATTTATTCACTAAAAATGAGACAGCTCCAGCAGAAGAGAGAGAAGCCACAGCCCCAGATAGCCTGTGTTTGTTGCAGACCTTAGATACCCTTCCCCAGTTGTTTATCTTCCACGTACTCAAGGTACTCCTCTAACTTGGAGGAAGACCAGTTGCAGGGAATGACTACTGCCAAGGATGTGGTGTGTGGTCATATGAAACACCCACTGTAACAGTTGAAACTGTTGTTGTGTAGTCCTTATCCCATGTCCTAACCACAGCCCAGTCCTCCTGCATCCAAGAGGACGTACCTCTCTGGTGGAGTAATGGGACCGATGGACTTACTTACCCCCAAGGTCTGCCTTGCTGCAGGAAAGTAGTGCTGCACTTTTGGAGTGAAATACTGCACCCCCTGAATGATTTTGAGGATTGATGTGTGCATGGATTTGAGTTTCCCCACCCCATTCCTAACCCCGTGTTAGGAGGAGCACTTATTCCTGCCACTTGCCAAGGAGCCACCAAGCCCTGCAGTGCAAGTTCTCCGTCTTCCAATTAAAGAAAACAGGGAGATTGCAGGGCGTATACACAGCCAGCCTGGAAACTCTCCCTGCCCTCCCAGAACAAAGCCTACTGGAAATAACAACAAACGACCCCTTCCTGTAAGGCAGCTGGGGTTTCAAGCGGCCGGAGCTAAATACGGTGCTAGGTCAGCAAGGACCCACTAGGAAAGGGGGATCGTTGCTCTCCGTTAGTGAGAGGCGTGTCTGCTTGCACACATCTGCAAAGACCTCAGCTTTAGAAAGCACATTTCTTTTATTTCAGTGGTTCACACTTTCATTTTCACCATGCTCTTCATCATCTTTCACTGAATATTTCCTATTTAAAAAACAAACAAACAAACAAACAAAACCAACATACATCAAGAAGTAGTTTGTCTGGCTGGTAGGGAAAAAAAAAAAAAAAAGGACAATCCCACACCCAAAAGACAAACAGAGGTGCACAGCAAAACTTGCCATAGAGCTATGCCCAGCCAAAGATGCCGTACAGCTGTGCAAGTCCCGCATTGCCTCTCCTGCCTCCTCCTCAGCTCTGCTGAAAGACAGCGGCTGTAATCCCCTCCAGGTGGTGACAAGCATTATCTCTCCAGCCGGTATAAACGTGACAGCCCTGGAGCTGGCTGGTAACATGTGTTCCCGGGCTGTAAGAGGGAGAGAGAAGCTGCAAGACGGAACACGCGTGTGAGTCATACCAGCCAAGGGGAAATGTAAACTTTGGAAGCAGTGCAAGTGCGAGGGACGTAATTGCGAGGGATCCTTTTCAGCTGCGTGCTTCGTTCACGGATGCTCCAGGCAATCCTGGGAGAGATTGATGGAGGAAAGAATCATAGAATTGTCTAGGTTGAAAGGGACCTTTAAGATCAAGTCCGACTATTAACCTAACATTGCCAAGTCCACCACTAAACCATGTCCCTCAGCACCACGTCTCTACCCATCTTGTAAATACCTCCAGGGATGGCGACTTCACCACTGCCCTGGGCAACCTATTCCAATGCTTGATAACCCTTTCAGTGAAGACATTTTTCCTAATATCCATCCTAAACCTTCCCTGGTGTAACTTGAGACCATTTCCTCTTGTCCTATCACTTGTCACTTGGGAGAAGAGCCCGACCCCCCCTGGCTACCCCCTCCTTTCAGGGAGCTGTAGAGAGCGAGAAGGTCTCCCCTCAGCCTCCTCTTCTCCAGGCTGAACACCCCCAGCTCCCTCAGCCGCTCCTCACCAGACTTGTGCTCCAGACCCCTCACCAGCTCCGTTGCCCTTCTCTGGATGCACTCCAGAGTCTCAATGCCTTTCTTGTAGTGAGGACATACCAACTTCGTCAATGGTCCCCTGGACCGACACTGCAACTGCTCCTCAGCTCCTTTGAATGGGGCTTTTTGGGAGCAGGCTGTATGGGTGCAGAGCCCGCGCTGCCCCGAGGAGGACAGGCACACATGTGAGTCACTGCCCAAACACAGAAGGTGACAAACACGGACACACGTGGGACAGGTCTTATGAGAGGGAACACAAGTGATTTTAGTTTTCATGGTTTGATGATTACGTTTTTGTGTTTTATTTGATTTCTTTCTCCTTGCTGGTGCTGCAAGTGGGGAACTTACTGACTCAACACGGTGTTGATGTTGACTATGCACAAGTGGCTTTGAAATGAGTGAAGTCAACAGCTGGAGGAGACGTCCTGGGGAACGTTTGCCCTTCCACTAACCCATTAAGTTCCAGCAGTGGCTTTTAGCAATTGCAGAGAAGGTTGTCTTGGAGCCAACAAACTTTTTTAAAACTTCCATGGGATGACTGGCTTGAGCTGTTGCCTGGCAGTCTGCAAGTCACCACGGTAAACATTGTACGATGCTTTCGGGTAGCTACGCTGGGATCAACTCTTCCCACATGAGACATCTCCATCTGAGCAACTTGTCTAGACTCCCCGTGCACTCATCAGAGAGAAACAGGCCTGCTGAGTGTGTAATTCATCTCATCCTAACGCAGTTGTCTACAGCAGATGAATCACGCTCTTCTTTTTGCCCCCGTCTCCCCACTGGTTACAACAGGAGTCTGGATGGCGGGCTCAGAGGGAGACATCTTCGTCAGAAATGCTTAAAGTTAAGTCAATGCGTACCACTTCCAGTGTATGTCTCATGCCAAGATCAGAGCTGTGACGACCCGGCTCCGTGCCTTTCTGAATCCTGCAAGAATCAATGCATTAGAAAGCAGACATTTCACTTTGCTCCCAATGAAACAAAAACGCTTCTACACGTGACTCTGTACCTGCCAGTCGCTGCTGATGTGGAGAGATGCACGCTGCAGGGCCGCTGAGCAGCCATGCTGGGCCAGCCATTCTCCTGCAGGGACTGACGAGCTCTGGATAACAGGCTTCTTTTGGTGGCAAACGCATTTTCCCTGGCACCTGGAATAGCTCACTAGCAGGCATCAGTGAACAAAGGTGCCGCAGCCTTCACCCGATGTCCCTAAGGCTCGATTTTGAACCAAGCAGCCTGGTGGTACCTGGCCAGCTTCCAAATTGCAGAGGTAGTTTACAGCTTGAATTCAAACATTTGCTCAAAGTGCCTGGGTTAGGGTGCTACAGTCCATGGGTTTCACCCCTCCAGACGGCAGTCCTGTGTCACACAGAATAATTGTTAGGAGACATTGTCTCTTCACATTGCCTGGAGACCCCAGGACAAAACATCCGACGCACATGCCTAGAGTTAGTGGTGTGAATCCAGTCCAGCAGTAACTTTATCTTCAGTGCCTTTCCCTTAATTGTAAATCCATGGATGCAACTGTATTTTTGACATTTCTCACTCTGGACACCTTATGAAGTGTTTCTGAACGGGCTTGTGGAAACCTTGGAAAGGTTTAATACAGAGGTAAAATATTGATGTCACGGGACATCAGAAAAGGAAAATTGCCCTGCAGCAGCAGCAGCACTGTTTCTTTCTGACCCAGACAGTAAATGCCAGAGGGATCGCTGGTGCTGTGTGGGTGCTGTCTTTAACCACAAGCATAGGTCTGGACAAGGAGGATTCAGTAGGGCTATCAAGTCTGTTGTGAACGGTGGGTGCATGAAGGCATTTGCAATCAAATCCGGCTCATACAAACAATGTTCACTTATGTGCAAAGGCCAGCACTGAGTTCGTGCATAACAGCCTCTGCTTGAACCTTCAAACAGCACCTTAAAGGGATCTTTAACAGCAAAGAAGCTGCTACAGGACTGGCCCTTGGAGCGGGTATTGGGTTCATCATGTACTTTAGATGAGGGAATCAGTTAGTGCAATACTGAGATACTAGAAAATACATAAGTCTTGCTGTGTCAGAGGAGAATAAGTTTTCTCTTTCCTGTACTTCAAAGCCAATTGAGTTTTAACATTGAGTTTTAACCTCGTACTTCAGTTTCTTGAGGTAGGATATGTTTACACAATTTTAGGGGTGGATTCTATGATTCAGTTTTTTTACATCCATGACTAACGCAGTTGAAGATGCCCTGGAGCAGCCCTGACATTTACAAGGAGCTTGTGATATGCCTTTGGACCAACAGGAGATCTTCACCCCATCAGACCAACACTGGGGCGTGGTAGTGGATTTCCTAGGCCCTCTCAACTGGCACTAAACTTCTATGTTGAAACAAATACGTAGACCCCAAGCTGTTTGAAAGCTAGTAATCTTAGGTTTGGAAATGTCTACAGAGAAAACATGGAACTGAGGCTACCAGATGACACAAGATATCAAAGTTTGAGACAGGTTCAGGGTTCAACCGAGTTGCATCAAGAGAGAGAAGTAGTCCCACCTGAGGTGTCCTAGGAAACCCAAGACTTCCACATGAGCCTAACAGAGAGGGTTGTGCTCCCTTTTAGGAAGGCCCAGATCTTTCTTAACTTCTATGTTTTGAGAACGGTGCGGTTGTCTTGGAATCCTTGGAGGATCTCAGATGGCGTTGAGGGCACCTCAGCTGAGATCCAGTTCTCCACTGACCACTCCACCAAGACCCCTATTTCTCAGACACCTAAAATTAAATATGCACATTTGGAACTGAAACCAATTCTTAATTTGAGTGAAATGAATCTTATCTCTGGAAATCAATTGGTTGTCTATGAGTTTATGAAATTAAATCTTAAAATGATAGCAATATTAAAGATTTGATTTTGAGTATTGATTATTTCAACATGTCTGCATGCACCTTCACAAACCTGGCACAATACTACACCCATACTTTTTCACCACACAATTTAAGGCATTTTGTTTTTACCCTCTCTTAGTTTTTTGCTGTTTTATTCTCCCTGCAAATAATTGATAAAATAGACTGTTTCCCAAAGAGGTATACACATGTATGCAGGTGAGGCATGGTCAAACTTCTCCTGCCATTAGCTGGGCATTTATTCAGAAATTTATATATTGCCCCAAGGGAAAAAATATATATATATAATCTGCTAGAAAATAGTTGGTAATGAAGTTTGCAGTTCTATTGTGATTTGTAAAGTCCAACCTCTCCAGTAAATGCTTGAGCATCTTCCAGTTGTTTGCTGCAGCACAAATGCCCAAACCTTTTCCATGTCAGAGGTAAAATTAGTTTAAATATTACTGGTTGTCTGCAAGGGCGAGGCACTGAGCAACTGCAAATCCTATTAGCTTCGGAACAGGGCCTCGTACCAAATTGCCTGAGGGATCCCAGATGATTGTAAAGTGCTTAGATACCATCATTGGCATAGCAAAGGTAATCATAAGGAAGTGGACTTTACTCATCTCTAGTTTGGTCAATATTGCACTCAACCACTTCTCAGATACCTGACAGGTGAATTAACTCTTCTTTGTTATCTACTGCTGCATTGCTACTTCCTACAGTGATGGGCAAAGTACAAACAGATTGGTGGGCTGGAAGAGGAGAGATCTACTGGAATGACCTTTCTGGGTGTTGAGGATTTCCCGTGAAGTGAGGAATGATCTCAACCTCTACTAAAGAAAAATAGAGGAAGTGGGGAAAGACTTTGATATCTCAGGCTCCTTTTCTGGGTACAGAGAAGGTAGGGCAGAGTTAGGGTAGGGTTAGGGTAGGGTTAGGGTAGGGTAGGGGGAAAATGAATGTACATCACTGTGGGCTCTGACCAGACTTTGGCAATGAATCCAGATTTTTTCACGTTTCTGTGCATTGGCAATCTTTCCAGGAAAATGGCATGCAACAGAGGAAAGGCATCCTGAAGTCACTCAGAGATGATGCCCAGCAGAGCCACAGATTACTCAAGCAGCAAACAGAACAGCATGGCTTAAAGAGTGGGAACAAGAAGGTATCACAAACAAAACAGCCTTCCCTTTCCCAAAACCACTTTTCTATTGAAACTACTAAATCTTAATGAGTTTACTAGCCCTCTAGAAATGAGGGCAGGTAATTGCAACATTACTCACAGGATTCAAGACCAAGTTTACCACACTTAACTCAGAAGAAAAGCCAATTATGATGGCTCAACTCACTGGAGATACTGTAATATGTAATGAAAATATACTTTAAAAAAAGAAAGAAAGGAAGAAAGAAAAAAGTAGTTTTTGATAAGCAGTTCTAGAAGTCCAAGTCATCCTGGTCAATCTCATCAGAGTCTTCTTTCTTTTTAGAAGCCTGAACTTCCTCAGTATGTTCACTCTCCTTTGGATCTGCACCTTCAGCATCTGCCTGGTCCCCATCTCCCTGAGGATCAGTGCATGAAGATGCTTTGTCCTCTTCTTCTTCCTCGCTGTCAGGATACATCTGTGAGGGTTTGCTGCTGTCACCACTTTGAACCTCCCCATTGGAGTGGTCGTTCATAGGGTTGTCGTCATCCTTGCATTCCTCTTCACCTTCGTCTTCAGACCCCTTCTGGGATTGCTGTGAGAAGTTTCCCATGGAAGAATAACAAGAAGAGGCGGCTACTTTGTTCAGAGTCTCTAGCCATTTACTGTTTTTTTGGCCTTTGGCCTTTGAAGCTTTCTCAGAAACCTTATTGTTGCCTTTGTCTTGAAGGTTTTCATGTGCCTTGTCAGGGTCATCACTGGTAGGTTCCTCATCATTCTCATCATATTTGTCACCTCCCTCACTGTTGTTTTCCTCCTCAGCTGAACATGCCTCATCTTCTGACGCTGGATTTGCATCTTCCACTGCCACAGCTTCATCCTGCTCAACTTCTTCACTTCCTTCTGCAGCATCTTCTTCAGGATTGTTGTCAGTTCCAGCATCTCCTCTGCATTCAGATGTCTCTTCCTCATCATCAGCCCCAATGTCCTCATCCTCTTGCTCCTCTGCTTCTTCAGCTTCATTGTCAGCTTCATCTTCAGCTTTGGACTTCTCATCAGCTTCCTGCTCTTCATTTTGAGTTTCTTCTTCTTGTTCTTCCTCTTCTTTCTTCGCTTCCTCCTCCTCTTCCTTTGTTTCTTCCTCATCATTTACTCTCTCTTTTTCCTCTTTTGCTTCTTCCTCCTCCTCTTCTGGGTTTTCTTCCTTTTCTTCCACTTCCTCCTCCTCTTGTTTTGTTTCTTCTTCATCTTCTTTTGTTTCTTCATCTTCTTTTGCTTCCTCATCTTCTTTTGTTAATTCTCCCTCTTCTTGCACTTCTTCCTCCTCCTCTTTTGTTTCTTCCTCCTCCTTCATGTCTTCCTCCTCATCTTTTGTTCCTTCTTCCTCCTCCTTTGTGTCTTCCTCCTCATCTTTTGTTCCTTCTTCCTCCTCCTTCATGTCCTCCTCCTCATCTTTTGTTCCTTCTTCCTCCTCCTTCGTGTCTTCCTCTTCTTCTTTGGTTTCTTCCTCCTCTTCCTTCACTTCCTCCTCCTCCTTCACTTCCTCCTCCTCTTCCTCCTCCTCTTTTGCATCGTCCTCCTCCACTTTCTCTTCCTCTTCCTCCTCTTTTGTGTCTTCCTTCTCCATATCTTCCTCCTCTTTTGTTTCCTCCTCTTTCTCACCCACTTCTTCCTCTTCCTCCTTTGTTTCTCCCTCCTCCTCCTCCTTTGTTTCTCCCTCCTCCTCCTGTTTTGTCTCTTCCTCCTCCTTCACTTTCTCTTCCTCCTCCTCCTTCTCTTCCTCCTCTTTTATTTCCTCTTCCTCTTTTGTTTCTTCTGATTCCTCTTTTACTTCTTCATCTTCTTTCTCTTTTGTTTCTCCATCTGCATCCTCTTTTATTTCCTGCTCTTCTTCTGCCTTCATAATTCCTTCTTCCTCTTTCTCTTCTTCCTCCTCTTTTTCTTCCTCTTCTTCTTCTTCTTTCTCTTTCATTTCTTCCCCTACTTCTTCTGTTTCTTCCTTTTCTTCTTCTTTGGTTTCTTCATCTTTAACCTCATCCTCCATCTCACAGATTTGACTCTCTGATATTTCAGGTTCTTCTCCATCTCCGTCTAACATTGACCTGCCCACTTCATTTAATTCTGGATCCTTTTCTTCATTGCCCTCTGCTTCCGCTTCCCTTGGCTCATCGTTCTCCTCATTTGGATTGATATTTTCTGATGCTTCCTCCACAGAACTTCTGGGAATTGTTTTGATGTCCTGGGCTGCTTCTGAGACATGGACTTCCTCATCATTTTTCTTCAACCTCAGGATTTGCTGTAAATCAAATGCTTTCATGACTGGGGCACTGGTGGCCACTACTGGGTTTCTTGTAGGTTTGGAAGCCATTTTTTTCCTCACACAAGAGTCACATGGGCAATATTCCTCCTCACTCTGTTTACTAATACCAGCCTCAATAGCTGCACTAAATGCTGTGTCTTCATCTACATCAAATGATAAGTCTGATGTGTCCTCTAGCCTACTCTGGCTTCCATTCTTGTCACTGAAGAGTGACTTTTTATGCATAGTCTGCAATCGCCGTCTCCTCTGTTCAGTTTGGAGTGTTGACTCACGCTGGAGTGGTTCATCTGGAGGTCTCGGTGTCTTTTTCCCTGCCCTGGTTTTGATCTTCCTCAGCTCCTTATCTATGCTTTTTTGTATCCTTTTGCTCACTTCCTCCTTCAGTTCCAGTATCATGTCATCCATCTGCTGGTTGTTCTCCAGGTTCCACCTAACTTTGAACTCATTCATGGCACTGACATAGTGAGCCATGAACTCCTTCTCTATTTTCTTTAGCAGCCTCAGGACCCAGACTGGATCTGGATCCACTGACTTTTGCTGAACAAGGGATGTGCCCACACTTGTGGCCATATTGACACTGGGCTTTGGGTCATTTGGAGCCACTTTTTCAAGTTGCTCTTCCAATGCAGCTTTCAGTTCTGCCCCACAATCAGCATCATGGACATTTGTATCATTGACGGTGGCTACCTGATCAGCTTCCTCTTCAAGATTTTCATTTGGGAGTTCATCATTTACAGCTTCAGCTTCTTCTTGTTCTCCATTCTCAGCTAATTTGCTGTTTTTTTCATTTCCATTTTCTCCGTTTTCTTGTTCTCCATTTTCATTTTCTCCCCCTTCCTCCTGAGCATTTTCACAGTTACTGCACTGATCCTCCTTATTCTCTTCTGCCTCCTGAATTAGAGATTCCTCTCTAGTAAGCTGTTCTTCTTCCTCAGCTTTTGATTTTGAGCAGGCTGTCGAAGGTCGGGTTGACTGCACTTCCTCTTTACTTTGTTCCTCAACTTCAGTCAGTTCAGTGCCAGCCTCTACATTTTCCACTTGTCCAGCTGATTTGAATTCAGCCATTTTCTGCGCCATTGAAGTGCAGTCCTTGGGACCAGCTGTAGTCTCTTCTCCTGAGCCACCAGAACCACTGCCAACATCAACCCCAGAGGAGGACATGGGAGTGAAGTCATAACCTACTTCCCTAGATTTTGGGATTTTAAACCCGGAGGATGTCTTTGCCTGCTCACTTGTCTCTTGACCTGAACTTGGACCACTTTTTTCAGCTGTGCATCCAAACCACAGGGCTTGAAAAATATTTAGCAGCTCCATATACCTTGGCTTATTCAAATGTTTTGATTTATCTGATGGATCTTCTGATTCTTCGTCAAGGAGCTGGAGACTGGCAAGACAAGTAATCAAAATGTTGGCAGAGTTACTCAGTTTTCTCCCCATAGTGGGGGACACTTCAGGCAAACTGTTTGATCGGTCAAATTTTGTGTCATGTTTTGAACTGAGCAAGGCCTTCATGATTTGGACAGAAGTCTGGACAGAAGTTGGCAGGTCTCTTCTGTTGTTATTATGGCTGGATGTAACTGACTGGCTGCATTCTGCCTGGTCGGCCTCGGCAGCTTCAAACACAACCTCAGAGATTTGTTCCTGATTCATGCATTCTTCAGCCTCTTCTTTAATAGCAGTGCCTTCTTCTGTCTCTTTTCCCACTTCATCCTTTGCCTCATTTTCAGCCTCCTCCACATTCTTTTTCTCAGCTTTTTCATCCTCTGAGATTTCCTCGGCATTTGTACAGTACGATACCTCAGTGGTTGCCTCTATACATTCCTTTTCTGCACCATCCTCCATTTCGTATTTCATAAGCAATGTTTCCGAAGGGATTTTACGTAGCCATTCTTGCACAACTTCTTCTGGAGATGTATTTGGTAGAGTAGATGGCATTAAATCACTCCCTTCCTCATGCATGTCCGTACATTCTTCATCCACTTTTCTGTTGCAAGAGTCATCAATCTCTTTGTTCTTCTGATCATTTACTTCGGTTGCAGCTGATTTAGATCCATAGGAAGTTGCTTTGGAGGAATCTATAATTTCTTTCTGCTCTTTTCCTGTGTCCATCACTGATTCAGTACCTATGCTGCTAATGGAGGAATTCTTCAGCATGGTTGACCGTATTTTTTTGCTGTTTGGCCTCCCTTTTGGTGGGGCGGGGCAATGCAAACTACATACTGACAGAGTCTCAGACAATGATGCTCGGCTGGAGTTCGACATCTTCACACGAAGATGTCCAGATTTTACCTGCCTTGATTTTGAAGATTGAGATATGTTTGATTGTGAACACCTATCATCGCTTTCCTGGGATATCTGTGTCAACAAGCATTTATCTTTTTCTTCTGACTTTGAAGTGACTCTTGAAGACACACTTGCAGCATTTCCATTCCTAATCCCAGTCTCAGTTGAGACGTCACGGTTTGAACATACACTCTCACTCATACTTCCTTGTCTTGAAGAAGCAGCCTCTGAATTCATCTTGGGTTGTCCCTCTCCAGGTCTTCCATTAGGGCTTGAAACACTTGAGCAGAGGGACGATGGCTTGCTATTTTCTTCTCTATGGCTTCTCTTCTTTGATCCCCTTGAGGATTCACTGCAGCCAGTGGTACTTTTCAAGCTTTTCTCCTCAGGAAAACCTGCGACTGGCTCTGCTTCACTCATAGATGAAACATTTGAGTGAAAAGATCCTGAGTTATGAGACATGGGCTCTCTGATAGATTTTTTCTTGATTTCACATGAGCTTTTGGAGTAATTAGATGCCCTGCTGCATGATCTCAGATCATCTGCATGTAGGGAAATCTTTTTATTCAGAGTAGACCCAAGTGAAGACACAGACATTTCAGACTGTGCATCCAAATGAATATGGCTGTGTTTGCTCCTTTGGGATCCTCTGGAAGAGCAAGAGGCATTGCATGGAACGATCTCATCACTGTCACTTCTCTTGCTGTTCCTGTCACTAGCTCTGGAATGGGGGGTTCCTTGTGTAGAACATCGTTCACCTTCACTGCTCTCATCTCTTATTGGTTGGCTGGACTTTGTTTTTGCTGACACTGAGCTGACCTCACTGATTTCATTTTCTTCTTGTTCTGCTTCAACCTCTTCAGTCTCTTTCTTAGGGCAGGACTCACTGGAGAAGGAAGAGACCACTGCATTGTCGTCAGAGTGGTCATCCTGTTCACTCTTTGCTCTTGGTGTAGTACGGTTACTAGACTTGCTGTGGACACTGTTGGCAGGAGTGGAGCACTTAGTGTCATCTTCTTGATTGGCCTTCTGAAGGCTGGATGAGGACATGCTCCTACCCACGCTACTTGTTTCCTCACATACATTCTTCTTGCTCTGTCTGGACTGCAGAGATGATCTTGACATGACACTCCCAACTCTGCTGCTTTCAACCTCTTCCACGTCATCCTTTAAGCACTTCATAGACGAAACTTCACAACAATTTTCATCTTCATTTTGTGAATTGGTTTTGCTGGCTTCATGGTCTTCAGGGGCATCTTGAGTATCCAGGTTGTTTTCACAGCTTGAGTGTGACATTAAGCCCAAGGATGAAGGTCTCTGACTATTACTTGTGCTTGTCCGAGTGTATTCTTGCTGGTCTTCTCCATTGGAAGCACCCGTAGACAAATCACTTCGACATCTACACTTTTTAATGGATCGATATGCCACTCTGTTCTCTATAGTCTCTGAGTAGGATGAAGACTCTTGCACAATGTGCTCAGAGAATTCCTCACTGGATGTGGTGTGGAGGCTATCCACAGAAGCCATTTTTTTGTGGACTACTCTCCTCCGGGAAGATGTGCTGGAGCATGATGACCGTGTGTGCCAGGTGCTTCGTACACTGGGCTCATCCCTCTGGGATGTGTGCATGGGATTTTTCCAAATGTCATAGTCCTGGTGTTTCTTCCCACAGCTATGACAATGAGCCTCATCACATTCTGATTCCTCAAGTTTTGACATGTAAGAATCAATATCACAAGGATATAGTGACTCATCTGCCTCTGAGCTGGCTTCTGGATTCATTTTCTGTATGGGGTCTACTCCACTGTCCTCGACACCTGACTCTTCACAAGGCATCTGGTTCATTAGATTGGACTTCTTGATCTGGGTGGACCATTGCAAAGTCTCATCATTTAGCAAGCGGAAGCGAACCTTCATCTCAACAGACAGGCTGCCATCCTTGTTCACATGTACCCGTTTTTCTATGTCGTCATTGACCAAGGAATGGACCAGGTCCCCAGGTTTTGGATGTGAGCAACTGTTTGCGAAAGGTGCGCCATTATCCGGTGAGGCAGCGAGACCATTAGGAAATGACTTTTCTGATGATAAAGAAAATCTCATTGACCTATTGCTTGATGATGACCGTGGATGGATAACACTTTTTTTGGCTTTCAGTCCAAAGTTCACTGGAGTTTGAAATATGTAAAGAAAAGAAAGATGGAGAGAAATGTTAACTCATATAAAGATGACCCAAAACATATAGATTAAACCCTCAAGCTAGTGAATACTGATATTATCCCATTAAAGCTAAGCCTATGCTTATTTACGTAATTTGAAAATTTATCTTTGACTAAATGATGGCCATCAATGTTAAGTTTTGAATTAATAGTTTACATTAAAATCTTCTATACCTTAACTTTATTATTTTTCTAAATCTAAACCGAAGCAGAAGCACTTTTTTGTTGTGTTATGTGCATGTCAGTAAGAAAAAGATACATCTACAAAGCAACGTGTTCTCAAAGTTTCTGTATTTTATCACATTGCAAATATCCCTTTATTTGACCACGCAAGTTTTCATCCTTCTTATTCAGTCGGGGAAAAATAGATGCAGAATTCACCCTCTTCCTCTAACTATAGGTCAAGTGTCATGCATTTATTGTGCATCATCCACTTCTCCACTCACATGCCAGGAAACACAGGTGTAGACCAGAGCAGCACTCAGTCCCTGCAGGGATGTGCTGCTATGAATAATTGTTGTGCTTATTAAAGCATAAAGAACAAACAGAAAAGGAATTGTAAGCTGGTGATAGTTACAAAGAGAAATAGTGGTAGTTACAGGGGAAATCAGTGATAGTAAGCAACTTTTAAGAATTGTAATCCTAAGAACATCTCTAAGGCCCAGTGCAGGGATCTGCATGGATTTATTGAGGTCCCAGACCCTTCATTTCAAGCAGAGTACATTGCTACCATGCTGTCTTGCAAGATGTGCATCTATCTTGTTTCTAATACATATGTTTGTTCAAAGGTTACTTTTATATATCTACACAAGCACATGCCTCTGTGGGCATGTGGAGATACAGATGAGTGGAGGGCATTTTAGGAAGGAGGAATTGAACAGGGAGCACACCAACCAAGATCAATAACACATGAAATAGCTTCCAGCTGGTTAGATATGCATTTGAACTGACATGTTTGTTGAGTTTCTTGATGGACAAAGAGTTTCAGTTTGTTCCCACTGCTCCCTCCCATATTTTGTGTCTCAAGCAGTGAGTTGGGATGACTCTGTCCTTAAGTTTCTGCAATTAATTGTCAACATATGAGTGAAACTTTCCTGGCTCCTGGTATGGACAATGGAGAGAAACAGGTGCACCTCCAGAGGACACTTCATTTCATCCTAAAACAAATCCCTAATATAGATGAGATGAATTACCCTCTGGAAATGGGAACTTTCTCTTCATAGGCTGCCAAAGGTGGCTGGCTTAATTACCTGTGACCTTAGATAGCTCACGTTGAAGTGCCTAAGGAATATCATTCTGAATAACCCGTAGCATACTCCTTCCTGAACATAACTTTTCCACATAAACGTTTGTTCCCAAAGGACTACACCACAGCTGAAACCTGCAGGAGAAACTGAGTCTCCTGCCGACAAAAATAGGGCATCGTCTGATGCAGGCAAATGCAGAAGTGCTGGCATTATATGACAGACAGAACAGGGGATAGAGGATTCGTGGGAAATCTCAAGGGTTTCGGGAGTCTTGGAGGCAGACACAGGAAAGGAGGGAGTTCTGGAAGGAAAAGGAGACACAGAGATATGAAAGAGGAAGGGAAGTGAGCCAGACATGGGGAGCATGTAAAAGAAAGACTGGAGGGTGTAGGGAGGAAATCCTAGAAGGAAACCAGAGAAAAAGAAGGGGAGGATGGAAAGGCCTGGGAGGCAGAGAGAGGGAAGTACATTTTGCACATGAAATCTGCACTTTGGGGCTGTACAATAGGTGCCTGTAATCCCCACGTTGTGGGACACAGGCCTGGAGGTGACCGTGAAATACGCTCTGGAGTTTTTCTTACTGTCATTGTTTTCATTGACATTGTTGCCATTGGAACGGGGAGCCAGGTCGGGCAACTTCTCCACCGAGTGTTTCCTCAAATTCTCCATCGATAGAGGTTTAAATGGCTCCCGGCCGACACACACCAGCACGCTGGGGCAGTGGAGCAGAGCCTGCATGCTGTCGATCTAGAAAGAGAAGAGCAGGTCGATCACCGTGAGCTGACAGCAGAGCTAGATTCTTCCAGGCCCAGAATCAACTGACATTTCAACTAAAATAAAATAGACACCATTCTGGAGAACTTCAGGGTCTAGCAGAGCCTGCCGGAAGGCTTCGGTGAAGCATTCTTCCATTGAAAGTGAAGGTCTACTATGTTTTAATCACATCTCCTAAAATAGGGAAGGGGTGGGAGAGATTGCCTAAACAAGAAGATGCAGAATCATAGAATCATCAAATGGTTTTGGTTGGAAGGGTCCTTAAAGATCCTCTAGTTCCAACCCCCACTTATAATATCTCACTCATTACAAGGTTTTACATCTTCTGGAAAAGATCTAGGCATAATCAATGAGTTAATGAGGAATGGGGTGGAACTGGAGGCTTTTCAGTTTCCCTTACAGAGAATTGTACTCTTTAATGCTAATTCCTGTATGGGACAGCAATTATTACCTGGTAAATGCTACATTCCTGATTGACCATTTCCCTTCCTTCTGCTCAGGAAGGGACAAGAACTGTGATTTCCCCTAATATTACCCCAAATAGCGTCTCAAATACTACCTTAAGTATCACCTCAGTGCTGGACAATGTGGGACATTGTCCCTCAGTGTCTGTGAAGGGCTCTCCATTCCTCCATGGGAACACAGGCTTTCACACTGCCTCTCCATCTTCACCTCAACCTGTTTCTGGATTACACACCAAGTCCTTCATGTCAGCTGGAGCTAGTAACAGGGAGCAGGGCCAGATGCGGCAGAAAGTCACTTTTACCCAAATACAACCTTTACCTAGGATCTAAAGGAGCGGGAATCAGTCTTGTGATGAGCACTGGCTAGACAAAGCCTGGACCCCTCTTCCATCTTGCTTCTGCAATCCCTTCTTCGTAAGACTGCCGTTAAGCTGCCAGGTAAACCACTTGTTGGCTTCTAAAAGGATGAGAATATTCTCTTGCTGTCTGAGAGGGTTTTAGAGTGGACAACATCTGGCAGCTTTGTGCTGTCAGGGGTCCCCACAATCCAGCTAGGATGTTTCTTCCTCCTCAGGCTGCTACATCAGAAGAACATTTTGAGAACGTATGGGGACTCACCAATAAGAAGTGACCATGCAATGGGCTACCAAGATGTTGGCTAGCAACTGTGGTGGGCTGAGCGCTATCTTGCCTGAGAGATGCACCCTGACCTCACTGTGTCACTTAATCATCAGCCCTTTAACTAGCAACCGAGAATGGAAGAGAACAAATCTCAGAGGAGGTGTGATGACAGTTCTACAGTTGTCACACGTGCCTGGCATAACCGAGCATGAAGAAAGGACCTCATTCTGTAAATTTTGCTATATGAAAAGAATGCAGAATCAGGTTTCCTGTAGAACTCAAGCCCTTCATTTGTGAAATGCCCCTGGGGTTTTCTGAGATGAGTTAGAACCCCCAGGGCTTTGAGAGGGACTATGATCATAGTGCTGGATCTTGTGCAAGTAAGAGAAGAGTGAACGCATGGAGGGTGAAAGAACAGGACAGAAACAGACAGAATCACACTCAAGATCTGGTTAGATGCTTCTGGTAATTTTTCTTGCAATAAAGCATATGGCATCAACTTTAGCGGGAATACATGAAAATCCCATCCTCTTCCCACTATTTTTTTATTTACTTTGTGCTCTAACAACACTTGTAACCTGGAACCCATTGAGTTTGGTGCTATAAAAACCCGCAGTAAGAGACTCTGCTCTCTAATGCTTACATTAAGCTTTTACTGTGTGTAAAGCAACAAAACTGCTGAGTCTATATGGTGAGCACCGTGAAACAGAAACAGAGAAAAACCCACAAATCTTAGTCTTTCAATGTCTATCATTTGTCAATAAATCCACTTCTGATCCATATGTTTCTAAAAGAAACATCTTTCTAGCTCACTTAAAAACTTAACATAAAGCCTATAAATTAATAAATGAAATATTTTGAGTTGATTTTTGACTCCTGTATATTTCTTTTCCTTCTCTACTTTCCTGTTCTTTTTTCTTTTCTTTTTTATTCCTTTAGTTAAAACTTTTGCCCTGTCCTCATACAAGTAGAAAAAAAGAGAAGGTAAAAAAGGAGAAAGAGGAAAGGAAAAAGAGGCAGAGAAGAAAGAAAAATAGACTTGAAATCTCTTCCGACCTTAACATAAAACAAATTGTCTTTAAACCCCCACTAAGTTTAGGAAGCATTTCTGTTTGTAAAGGACATTTTTTCAGTGAAAGCTATTTTTTTCCCAGGACGTTTCCTCACTTGCTACCGTGTCTGTATATAGATACTTCAATCGCACTCATCACTGCTGTGCTGTGTGTGCAGAAAATAGATGGTGCCAGTGACACGGCTTCAGGAATCAATGGGGCTGAGCCAACCAAGTTATGAATTTATATGTACTGCACAGACCAAATCCTTTCATATGGAATACACCCGTGTTGCGTGATTTAAAATAAAGGGCCTGTCGTGTAGTATTTCTGGCATCATCAGCTCTTTAGCAGTGTTCATGCCTATATACACATATATAAACCTATAACACAGCTCTCCCTCCTAATATCGCACAAGTTTTATCACTTTGAATGAATAATTGTAGAAATCCATCTAAATTTGAGAAATTAGCACCTCGTAATCCTTCATTGTTAAAAACATTTTGGTAGTTGGAAATACAACTTAATGTTTCCTAACTGTTAAACAAATGATTTTTCTCTTGGTTTCATGCAACACCCATTCTGTCAGGGCAGCGCAGTGCTGTGGCCTTGGGATTACAGCTCATCTCCGTTTGCTCAGCACAAGAGCTTTGAATCCCACGCTGCCCCATGAATCCCATCCTCTCAACAACACATCGCTGCCTGGGCTATACAGAGGACATCTGTCTTCAGGGCAATCAAAACGGCATTTTTTACTAGTGCTAAATTATGTCTAAACAGTGTGTCCCCTCTTAGGTGTTTAGCCACTTGCAGCTCTCTCCGTGCATCCCACGATGAGGTCCATGCGCTGCTTCTCAGATTTGCTTCTTTTTAAGCCATATATACAAATTATTTCTAATGTGAAGGGATCAGATCCTGAGCCTGCAGACATGACAACCTCTACTATTGCTCCTGAATGTGCTGAGGGAAATGTTGGCCCCATTTCAACCAGTGGCAGACTTTCCCGGGGCCTTTCTGAAGTCTGCATCACACTGCTTACAACTAGGAAACAACGTAAAAACTGGGAGCTTTCTTTTGTTATCCTGCAAGAGAAGTGATTCTGTTCTTCTGCTTGGACATGACAACCACTAGACAAAGAGATATTACGACTTTTGAAACTGTATTTTCCATGCACTTTCTGCCATTGATCTTCATGCTGGGGGAGGAAACAGGACATCAAACAGAAAATTGGTGAAGTGGCTTGAGAGATCAGATTGCAAGATTTGGCCATAATACCATGGCGAAAAGAAGACACATGTTTCATAACTACATGAGCCCCAGACGAAGACACAAAATATAAGATCTGATTAAATTACGAGAAAATAAACTGATGTTGAATTGCTCTTCAGGATGGGTAAGGGGTGGGAATGTTCTGGTAGAGGGCACGGTGTGAAATCCAGTGTATTAGATGTAGTTCAAGGATGAGATGTCTAGTCTAGCTCTGAGGAGTTATCTTACTCTACAGCTATTTATTCTAGGACCTAGGCTTTGTACAGTGTTTTTATAGCATCATAGAATCATTTAGGTTGGAAAAGACCTTTAAGATCATTGAGTCCAGCTGTAAACCTAACACTGCCTAGTCCGTCCCTAAACCATGTCCCTACGTGCCACATCTATATATCTTTTAAATACCTCCAGGGATGGTGACTCCACCACTTCCCTGGGCAGCCTATTCCAATGCTTGAGAACTTTTGGTGAAGAAATTTTATAAGCAACTTATACAGGTACATATTGTCATCATCTCCCTTAGATAAGTTGTGAAAAACGAGTAACAGGCATCCTCCTGTAAATGTTGAAAATAAAGGACAGGAAGGTAATAATTAGATTTTGCTTCAGATTTTGGACATCTAAAAGTGTAGGACTGAGCTGGTCAACCAAAGTGGTGTAGCCCGTGTAGAAAGTGCAATTCCTGTTTTGGACATCCTTCCTAGTGTGAGACCAATCATGCCCTGGGGATGCCTTTTTCTCTCCTGGTATAAGACCACCTTATAATGATTAGGAGGCATGTAGACATCTAAACTAAGACAGATTAACTCCAGCCAAAATGACCAGGAAGCATCATCTGAGCTGAATATTGAATATCGGTCTCCAAGGTCCCAGGTCTGTGCTCCTTCTTGAAGGCCATATTATTTCAATGAGTTGCTGCTATTAATTGCTATTTTAGGAATACAGTTGTTTTTAACGTTAGCTGTATAATAACACTTGTGGCATAATCCCAATATAAGTAAAAACAGGAATAGAGCACGTTTGGCCAAACATTATAGGTCTAGCCTGAAGCAGGGAGTCTATAGTAATAATTAAATTATTTTAAAGGGCCCTTTATATTGCTTGCAGCCTGTGAAAACCCAGGACTTCAGAGGGTGTTGTTGTCTGACATTTGTTGTATTGGATTATTTATCTATTTAGGTATACAGGAAAATCTATTTAAGCATAAGAAAAAACCTTTTTCATTGTGAGGGTGGCCAAATACTGGAACAGGTTTCTCAGACATTTTGTGGAGTCTCCATCCTTGGAGATATTCAAAACCCACCTGGACACCTGAACAACCTAAACCTAGTTAGACACCTGAACAACTTGCTCTAATTGACCATGCTTTGAAAAGAAGTTCGGATGAGATGATCTTCAGAGGCCTCTTCCAACCTCAGCAATAATGTGATTCTGTGTTTTGTCGTAGGAAAGGTGTTTGTTATTTTCACATGGACAACAGCTTGAGGAAAAGTGTGGTGAAACCCAAAGAGTAGAAGGTAGCCGTTTTTATCTGCCTTAGCTGTCACAATCAGTAGAGAAAAATAAATGCCAGTAGAGTGGGATGTATTTCATTCTAAAGCAGCAATAAAACCTCAGATATTTGATCTGGAATAAAGATGACTGAGGGGGGATCTTATCAACTCTTATAAATACTTAAAGGGTGGGTGTCAGGAGGATGGGGCCAGGCTCTTCTCAGTGGTGCCCAGGGACAGGACAAGGGGTAACGGGCAAAAACTTGACCATAGGAAGTTCTACCTAAACGTGAGGAGGAACTTCTTTGCTGTGAGGGTGGCAGAGCCCTGGCACAGGCTGCCCAGAGAGGTGGTGGAGTCTCCATCTCTGGAGACATTCAAAATCCACCTGGATGCGTTCCTGTGCTACCTGCTCTGGGTGACCCTGCTCTGGCCGGGGGTTGGACTGGATGATCTCCAGAGGGTCCTTCCAACCCCTGCCATTCTGTGATTCCATGATGCTTTCTTTTAAGTTGGAGGGTAGATCAGAAAATGCCCCAGTGAAAGAAAATGGTGGTTACTGGTTGGTCAGCACAGATTTTTTCCGACATTAAAGTTCAGAGATACCATTATCTTTTCCGAGCAGTAGCCTGTAAGGAAATCCTTCTGGTAAACAGATTCCCCACTTCCCTCTGGCTGCCACAGCAAGATTCTTGAGTACCCATGAAATTTAGAGACAAAATCAACTAAGCAAAATTTACACGGAACATTCTCTAGCAGTTTGCTCTTGGTCGGCTGAAACAGACTCCAAAGTTTTATTGCATAATCCCTGAAAATGAAATTAAGTTTCTCAATCTTACTGTAAAACCTGATCCAAACCCCACTGTAACCAAAGGAGAGAAACTTGTTGACCTCTACAGACTCTGGGTCAGGAACCAAGAGAATTATGGAGGCTGGGAGTGAAGTTCTGGACCAGAAAGCAGAAAATTTGTTGCCAAAACTTGTCTTTGTTGAAGTCTTTTTATTTGTATCAATCAACTTCTGGCCCACAGACCACTGTCTTAAAGATCAGGTGCTGCCTTGTGAAAAAAAATTGTAATTTGCTGTGCTTTGAACCTATATACACAGACTCTTCCAAGGAGATGTCAGCTATGTCTTTAGGTTTCATTGAAGTCTTTTCACTTCTGACAATAAAATTGTGATTTTTCAAAGCAGTAAAACTTATGTTTATTTGCATACTTCATTATCTCATACCACAGAAACTCCCTGTCATGGTGGGATATGTCATGTATGGATTGGTTCAAAAAAGCTAAATGTTCTTTCCAACAAAAATGTTTCATAGACTTTACTTTAAACTCCACTGGTGGAAGTAAAAGGGCATCCTCTCTTCCAAACTGTCTTTTTGGATGGATTTGGATGGATTGGATCCTTTAATGTTACTGTACAGTATGTACCACAAAGGGGCTGTGATCTCAGCAGGGACCTCTAGGTGCTACTGCAACACAATTAATAGTAAAACGTCATCAACACCAAAACAAAAGAAAGACATAAGTGGTGTTCACAGTGCTCAGTACTGCGGTTTGTTCTCTTTAATATCTTTATCGACAATCTAGACAAGGGGATCAAGTGCACCCTCAGTAAGTTTGCAGATGACACCAAGTTGGGTGGAAGTGTTGACCTGCTTGAGGGTAGAAAGGCTCTACAGAAGGATCTGGACAGATGGATTAAAGGGCGAGGACAATGATGTGAGGTTCAGCAAGGCCAAGTGCCAGGTCCTGCGTTGGGTCACAACAACCCCATGCAGCGTTACAAGCTTGGGCAGAGCGGCTGGAGAGCTGCCTGGCAGAAAAGGACCTGAGGGTGTTGGTCGACAGCCAGCTGAATATGAGCCAGCGGTGTGCCCAGGTGGCCAAGAAGGCCAACAGCATCCTGGCCTCTGTCAGGAACAGTGTGGCCAGCAGGACCAGGGCAGCGATTTTCCCCAGTACTTTGCACTGGTGAAGCTGCACCTTGAATACTGTGTTCAGTTTTGGGCCCCTCACTACAGGAAAGACATTGAGGTGCTGGAGCGTGTCCAGAGAAGGGCAACGGAGCTGGTGAGGGGTCGGGAGCACAAGTCTGGTGAGGAGCAGCTGAGGGAGCTGGAGGTGTTCAGCCCGGAGAAGAGGAGGCTGAGGGGAGACCTTCTCGCTCTCTACAGCTCCCTGAAAGGAGGGGGTAGCCAGGGGGGGTCGGTCTCTTCTCCCAAGTAACAGGTGATAGGACAAGAGGAAACAGCCTCAAGTTGTACCAGGGGAGGTTTAGATTGGATATTGGGAACAATTTCTTCCTGGAAAGGGTTGTCAGGCATTGGAACAGGCTGTCCAGGGCAGTGGTTAAATTGCCATCCCTGGAGGTATTTACAAGATGTGTAGACCTGGTGCTGGGGGACATGGTTTAGTGGTAACTTGGCAGTGCTAGGTTAACAGTTGGACTTGATGATCTTAAGGGTCTCTTCCAACGAAAATGATTCTATAATTCTATTTCTAAAATAAGTAATCTGTTGCTTGTCGTGGAGCATATGCTGTCCTCTGGCCCTGGAAGGGAAGAAACAATCTTTGTAAACCATACTCACCTGAGAAGCTGAACATAGATACTAGTATCTGATGAAGGTAAAACATAGGAAATACCCTTTGTTTTTCCTCTGCCAAAGACACTTGAAAGAGTCAGGGAGAGCAAGACAGAATGGGGAAATAAAGCAAGAGATGGTTGAGATCACAAGCCCATAAGCTAATCCACCTTCCAAAGAAATGTAGAGGTGCAAGGGAGAAACAGGAAAAGCTTGTAACAGACACGTTCAAGAAAAGGCTAACGGGCTGAGTTCACCGCCTATCATACTGACTCATGGCCTCGTTTCCTCGTGCTTTTTCATCTGTTCCCTTTTGTCTTTCGTTCGTATTTACAACTCTTTGGAGTGCGAACAGCCCTTTTGTTTTGTAGTTGTACTACGTTCAATCCAGGGGGATCCAGGCTCTGAACTGGGGTATCTCAGTTTAACAATAATGAATTTTGCATTTTATTTATGCAAAGAGCCCATTTGGCCTCCCCTCCCCGAAACTTTGCACTGGAGGAATTAGAGAGTGGTTCTTCTGGGGAGTGGTTTTTTAAAGCTATGCTAATCTGTTGGTCAGGAGGTGAATCACGGGGTGTTGCCCCTCCCTGCCCACATACATATTAGCAAATTAATGGAAGAAAAGAAGGTGGAAGGTATAGGAAAGTGCATTATTTGACCTCACTTTCTCTAACATCAGCATGGACAACCTCCCCCATGCCCTACCACATCTTTTCCCATCTGTGGAGAGGCTGGTGGATGTGTCATGGGTGTGCTTTTGATGAGCAGCCAGAAGGTTCTCCCCGTCACATGAAAAGGAACGCAGAACAAGAGCTAATACTAAACTAGGGAACTATTGCATAGAAATGGATCTAATCCTCTGTAGCACCCAAATGATTAGTCCAGAGGAGAGTACTCTGGAGAGAAGGCAGCATCCCTTCCTCTTCCACAGCACACCAAAGCTCACATGGTCTCCTACACACCTCATCAAACTTCAGGTCTCAAAATCCACATGCAGGAAGCAGGACAGATGCCAGTGTTACACACTGCTACCTTTATTTGATGTTTATATCATGGAAATATGGGCCAGTCCATTGCGTCGTATGGGGAAACGCAGCAGTATAAGATGATTTGTCATACCAACACTTTTAAAAACACCAGCATCTTCTAGAACTGCTCAGACATGAACTGTCTAGTTTTCTGTCTCGACCACTGTGTAAAGCTGCATGAAAAATGGTAGCTTTGGGAGTTGTGATCTGGAAATCAGGCCATGAAGCACTCAAACAGCCAAGTAAAATACGTGAAAGACAGAGGAATAATGCACTGCACTGATTTCTCAGTCAACCACAGGCAAAGATCATGTTCAGCTATTGCACTGCTGGCAGCTTTTCCTGGAGTACTCACAGATGCCTTTGTGAGTGAGTGTGTGACACTTTGCACATGCATAAAGAAAATGTTCTGAGTTTGGCCCTGGAAATAGTCCAGATGAACATGATCAGGAGAAATACTGCAGTCAGAACTTCAGTGGCCATTGGAAATCGTTTGGGTAGCAGCAGAAGAGAAACACTGCGTGGATAAAGGGGAAGGAAGAGGAAAGACTGAAAAAAAAAAAAAGGCATGAAAAAGGCAGAATAGTTTTTGGGAAACAAGAGAAGACGACAAAAAGGGGAAGAAACTGATTTACAGCCCAGTTCAGATTGGAAGACAGGCCGCTAGGCCTGCCGAGGGCTGCCACAGTTCCGGCCTCTGTGGAGGATGAGCTGGTTCCTGTTGAAGACTATGGGTGTCTTCCTAAGGACTTCTACTGTGTGCTGGATTGTCCTGGGGAGGTCCCTACATCACAGTGACTTCATACACAAGCTTTTGATGGCCCTTTCCCTACCCACGCTCTCTGTCATCAAAAAATGGGGTCTGAGACTGTTCTAGTTGCAAATCACCCACAAAAACAGAGAATTGCCGTTAAGGGTGCAAATTTCAACATAGAAGAGAGGAAGGCGTTTCTTTGAAAGTTTTTACTGCAGATATTTTCCAACTTCAAGATACGCTGCAATTCTTCACTGGAATCAGAGCCCACCACCTGCTCCTTTGGCACCAGACTCATTAAATATGGTCCCTCCAACATCAGCATTTGAAAATCATGAGTCAGACTAACATCCACCCCACCCCAGTTGCCTGCCTTTATGCTCTATGAGGGCAGGATTAGCTTAAAAACTGACAGGTCTTGAAAAATGCTAAGCATTTGGTTCTTGTGATTAGCCTTGTGGTGACTGAGTCAGTGGGAATGATACGGTTCATGAGTTCAGGCTTTTCCCCATCACCAGAAGCTCTCAAAACTTACTCTTTTTATACGGGCAATAGCTACGCCATGGATGAAAAGTTACTGCCGCTGGAAGCTGCGGGGGAGAAGAGGGAAGTACAACATAGATGTGTTCCAACTAGCTGTAGGAGCTGGGACTGAGTATGTAATAAGCCCTACTGCTTTTAGATCGAGCTCATAGATCCATATGGCATTGTTCCATGGTCTCACCATCCCGGGTGTCTCTTAGCATAAATATTTGTGCATTGTGCTTCATTGTGCCCTATAGACACATAGAATCGTAGAATCATCTAAGTTGGAAGGGACCTTCCAGATCATGGAGTCCAACCTGTGGACTCCAGAAGCTCAGGGCGTAAGGAGAAACATGTCCAGCTGAAACCTCTGATTTGATTGAATAGGAGTTTTCTTGTTATTGAGTCTGGGGTTTCAGCCTCAATTTGCAAAGCTCATAGTACAAATATGAAAGCTGGAAAGCTGTTCACTTCTGCACAGTAGAAGTAGTTCCCCTGACCTTAATTGGATTTATTTCAGAAAAGATACGAGTTGAAAGAGAACCAGACCTTGCTAAGAGTTGCAGCAGAATCCTTGAATTCTCTGTTTGGGACCCAAAGGAAGAAGCAAATTGATGAAAATGCAAAACATGCTCTCTTTTCCTCTCCAATTATTTGTAAAAATTCCAAAATCTGAATTTAGAAAAACAGATTTCCCTATGAAAAAAACCCTGCCTCCCCTGCAAAAAATTCCTTGCAGAAACAGTGATTTCTACTTAAAGTACTTAAAGAAAATTCACAGTTTTTCCAGGAGAGGGTGGAATTCTGCTATTCTTTGTACTCTAGCTAAATGAATAAATAGAAGCATCATGTTAACAAATATTATTGCATATACTCAATATGGATTGGAAATGTCTTTGCCCTGGATTAAATTCAAAAGAATTAGAAAGTAATTACACTTTGCAACATTATTATTGAAAGAACAAAATCTCCTCAGGCTAGGGGAATCATTTGCATTTGGTGTATGTTAGATAAGAAAGTATTAGATTTGGTATCTGTTAGATAAGAAAGTGGCTAGTACACGGGGTCCATTTAACTACATCTTGTAAGGCACTGGGCCAAATGATTTCAGGGCATCTCAAAGGTTCATAAAACACACCTGGATATGAGTCTTCTTATGGATCAGGTTCATGGAAAGTTTTGCTGAGGTTTACAGATCGCTTGTGTAAATCTCATCGGAGTCATTGTGGTTTTGGCATGGAATCAGAGAATATTGAACCTGAAACCTGTGGTTTGTTTTTAGGCTATGAGTCACACACATGGTGGGTGGAAAGTGGCACAGCTCACTTGATAACAAGGATTTGCACCAGATGAGGGGCTGAAATTGGCTGCAATTATTCATACCTCAACACAGCACAAAACCAAGTGTCACAGCAAATAAGTCAACATGGAACCAGAAAAATTAACTAACCCAAGGAGGGAAATTATCACCTTTCTTCTCTTATTGTTTACATATACTCCACATTTTAAACCATCTCCTTTGCCTCCATGTATCCCATTTCCCTCTTACAGTTCCATCAGGGTCTTGGTGACACCTGTCATTAAGACAGATGAGCTTGGTAGACAGCCCAAACATGAGTGGCCGAGAGGATGCCTGCAGGCAGTCTACAGATGTCCTAGAAATGGCTATATGGATGTGTAAATCTGAGTCAGGAAATATGTCAGACAAGCCTGTTTCCTGGCCTTGTACCCTAAGGTCGCTGTAAATGCACTCGTTACCATCAAGAACGATTTAGTAATAGTAGTTAGGCCAGTACCTTTGCTAATAATAGCTACAAATAAAAGTTCTGTCTTTACTGCTAAATTAAACAATTCTGGACCCAGGGCGCTGGAACAGAGTTGCCTGTACTGTTAAGTTGTTGAATGTGGTCTTTGGTGCCTTTAAAGCCTGGCACAACTGGCGCTCTCCCAAGAAATTCCTGGGCAGATCTGGGAGTTCACACACGCCAGGGACCTTTCCTAAGAAGTAGCTTGAATGCGGCCACCCAGTTTTAGAGGCTGTGGGAATTAGGCCCTCTTTCGGAGGCTACATGGTATGAATATGTACAAATAGTGCCATTTGGTGCCATGGTCAGAGTATGTGCCCTGATACTGTTCTGTCTACTAGAATAGCTGTAGCCCATGGTGCTACTCCTGGCTGAGGAAGACCTTAGCCTAAGGGCTGCTGGAGACTGGGAAGATACACTGGAGAAAGAATCCCTTCGTATTTGCCCTTCTGTCTTTCTCCAAGACTGCTACAGCTGGCCACTGCCAAAGATGGCTTGATTTGACCCAGAATGGTCAGTCTTGCCACAGCATCTAGTGTGTCTCATTCCAAACTCTACACAAACACAGAATTAAAATGAGGGTCCTTACCCCAAGGAGTTTCTAATAACTAATCCTTTACAGTCTCCAGTTAGTGGTGCCTGAGGAAGCATTCTTTAACTCATGATTGCTCCCCTGATTAACTCGCACAGTAATTCTCTGATCCCTCAAGGAAATTTGGTTGCGTGCGGTGCTCGTTCTACAATGTTCTCACTTAGAGAGTCTAAGGCAAAAGAGTCTTTCTGGTCATTTACTCTGCCTTTCTACATAACAGACTAGATCAGATTCACTCATTAAATATAACAACTTACGGTCAGCCTTGAGTGCGCCTAAGCAAAAAAAAAAAACATCTAAGTCTTGGCCTGACTCCAATAAACATAAAACTAGCCACATCCCTTGGAAAACTCTTCTGATGGTTGATAAATCCCATTTGAGAAGCTCATGGTAATTGCCACCAGCAGCCATAAACTATGTAGACTATTTGCCATAACACAATGTGGTTTCAAATGCCATAGAAGGAATATTGGATTTTAAGGAAGAATTTGTTTTTGGTTTAGTTTAAGGCAGTCAGTAAAAGGAAGGCCTAGTGATTCAAGAGTAAGTGTAGAAATTGGGACATCTGTGACTAGAGACAGTCATATTGCTGGGTTCCTGTGACTTAAAGAAGTCTTAATGACTGTTCAGCCGGTGGACCCTAGATAATTACCATTCGTAAAGGAAATCCTCTGTTGCTGTGCAGTTGCTCTCACGTAATCCTACACGTCATTTCTTATAGGTTAATTAACTATGAGGATTTCTGGCCTTTCTATGATCTCTTTGCCCCTAGAGGAATTCCTCCCTCCCCAGAGACAGGCGGTGGTGATCTGCACATAGGTGCGCTCTTGTACGGTTTAGGCCATGGAGAAAGAAAATCCACTGGGTTGTATAAGAACTTCCCAGAACAGAGAAGTCCGTCTGATGGAGAAGATAACCTACATATTTCATTCTACCTTTTCTTTTTTAATTGAGATATCTGCTCTTAGTAGCACACCTGGTTCTTTTTTAGTGTAGAACTGATGTCCCTAGTAAAACCTAGGAAAACTGCAATTTTCAACTGTCTCATCACCCAGGTAATATTCAGATGTAGAGTCCTGTGTCTTATGTTTGCTAATACTTAAATATCTGTAGTACTTTAAAAGAAGTGTATGAAATCTTGGGCCTGAGTTGATTCTCCTAATTTTAGGTGACTAGTCTGAATCAGTCTTCTGATCTTCTTCTATAGTCAATAAAGAGAGGTTAACAGGCAAGATGACCTCCCATCCTAAATGCCTAAAAAGATGATCAGATTTAGATTAATTAAGTCCAGGCCTGTTTATCTTTTAGTGCGTAAACTGGCACAGAAGAGATTCACTGGCAAATTAATGACATGTCAATGTTAACCTAAGTAACAGATTTCTCTATTTGGGCACTCTTGCCAGCTAATCACCTGGAAAATGGTAACTAGTGCCTTGACCTGAAAAGAACTATATGATTTACACTTTTCACTTGCTGAAAATTTAACTGATTTGTCTAAGCTAAAATCAAATTAAATTTCTCTCCAGTCCTATACTCATCAAATTAGTAATTTGATTTAGAAACTGACAACAAAAGTCATGCTTATTTTAGGAAGAGAGGCTCTTGGCCCTGCTGAAGTCAGTGTCCAAACACCCATTCACTTCACTGGGACTACCTTTTCCTGCCTAGTAGTCGGTTTGCTTGATGTTTAAGAGTAAAAATACTAGTTTCACCTCATTCAAGGCTTCAGGGGTTAGAATGAAAATTCAAATGTGTAAATTCCAATAGAACCACTCTGGATCTATATTATCATTGGAATCAGGATCTTTCAATCACTGTTTCTACTGACCTGAGCTTTGCATAATTATTCTAGGTTAATTTTGAATTCATAGCAGTGAAAGAGTCTCTGACCCAAGAGCAACGAAGGCCCCATAATCCAGGCCACAGAAGAAACAGACAGTGAATAGACTGGCCTTTCCCAGGAAGTTCATAAAGTGTAACTTTGAAAATCCATGAGAGGTAAATGAGCAGACAAATTGGAGCAAGAAAAGGCAAAATGACAGCAAAATACATGTCATCACAAAAGCAAGAATTCTGCTGGCCTCCGTTGGATATTGATGCTACACCACCACCTGCGGCCTTAGGATGTACTTCATCTGTACTAGGATTCTGCACAGCTGCCCTCGACCTTCTTCTGACTTTGTTCCATGAAAAAGAGGTAATAAGTTCGGTTCATTGGCTTCATGAAATCACTAGCATTTCTTCCTTTTCAGGTAAAACCTCTAGGCTAAAGCCAATTTGAAAAAAAAATGAGATAAAATGAGGGCCAGAAAAATAAATGATACGAGTTTTGTCTGGAGAAGAAAATGTACCAATGTGCAAAATCAGAGAGATTTGCAGTCCAAAAAGTTTATTTCTCTGTGAGCTATGATTGAATTAAACTTGGAGGTTTACCGGAAACATTTGTGGACTAGGTAGACTACAAAAGGAAGAAAACACTTTTCTCTGGTTTTTCAAATCATTACTACAGGAAAGGAACACAAAACAACAAGCCTGTTCCACGTGTGTCTAAGTTTATACCCACATAAAGGTATAATAGGAAACAAAAGACTTGTAATACTGAAGTGTTCTGGATTTACTCCACAAAATGGTAAAGAAATTAAAACAGAGCCACTGGGACGATATATGCCAATCATACATTATGTTGCAGAGGTGATTTAACTTCAGATTTGAGTTTAGACCTAGAGTTACAGTGGTAGAAGGAAACAAAAGCAGATTGAAGGGACAACACTCTCAGGTCTATGAATAGCACTTTCATTGATGCAAGAGATCAAATTCACCTGTAGGAGAGATTTTTCCTTTTTTGTGTCCAGTTTTCAAGAGATCATGGAAAAACTGCCAGCAGAAGAGACATTGTCAACTTGCTTTTAAATGCTGTGAATTATGTTATTCAAAACCTGACAGATACAAAGTCAACCATGCAGTAGTCCAGATACACTGCTTAGGAATGAATTTTACTGTTATTCAGCTAATCTGTCAGTTCTTGGGAATGAATGTCAAAAGTTACTGTTCCTCCCACTCCCAGACCCCTTTCCAAGAAATAGTGGCCTCTGTAATAAGGCTAGACATAGACATGTGATGAAAGAATTCAACAAAATTAGTAAAAGTTAATTTGAATTATTATTCAAAGAGAATAATATGAGAAACAAGGAAATGCCCAAGACGTATGAAGCATCCAGACACCTTTGAATAGTCATGGAAGAACGGAGGCATGCTTTCATTGTCTCTAACAGAAAATGCAAACGTAAGTATAAAGGCAAGATGTACAGTCAAAATTAATCTTCAGCACCAGCTGAAATAACCAGAAAGTTATTCCAGGAAATCACCCAAATTGTGTGACGAATTCACCATTTTCACTCCTTAAAGAAACCATCAGTATCTGGTGAAAACTCCGGGACACAACCAATTGTGCGCAGGGAACAGAGATTCTGAAGATGAGGTATGACAAGAAAACTTAAACAGAAGAGCTGAAGCGGATTAGAGAATCCCTATGAAAGGAAAAGATTGGAAAACCCAAGACAGTGAATTTTCCTGTGGTTTAAATGCTTTGCACTAGAGAGAAGAGTAACAGCTCCAGGAAGTCCTAACAGGAATGACCATTGAATGAGTGGTAATGAACAGTTAAAAAGCAAGAGGTAAATGATAGAAAGTAAGAATGGCCAAAAAAATCACTTTAAAAGATTACCCGGAAAAGATATTAATAATCACAGATTTCCTAGCTATGTGTAAACTGATAACATGGATCAAGTTGGATCCATAGTCACCCGTCACTGCGATAATCTACATAACAATAAAAGGAGCGCAAATTAAATTAGTAAGGTACAGAAGATGAACTGCCTATTGGCAAGATGGTAATGAAAATTTTCACCTCCAAAAAATGAACCCCAAGGGACTGTGGAGAGATTACATGATGGTGTTTGATCCATACCCATTTTTCTGCAGATGGAAAACATGGAGAAAAAAGCGGGGGAGAGAAAAGATCTCTACGGGACCCCTGGGATTTATTGTGGAAAATATCATTATCACTACATAAAGGATAATCTTAAACTCTATGACATGCCAGAAAAGATAATCTGGCTGCAACAAAGAGCATCAATATCTTTTGAAGTGAAGTTCATGTGCAGCTTGGGCTGAACCATTTCCCGATACAAAGGCTGAATTGGGAGTGGGGCTGCAAAACAAGCGACAAAGCTATTGACACCTTGTCTCCCGAAGAGACCTACATAGCTTGTCACTCAAACTGTCAGCAAAGATGTTAGCGTGTAAAACTTAGTAGGTGCCATCAGCTTCAAATACTGCACAGTGACCACTTCTGGTCAGTTAGTACCCATGTCATTCTAGCCATGTCATGCCATGTCTTTGCATGTTGGGATGAGATCCGACTCTGGGACAACAAAGACCTTTAGGCAGGATGATCACCACTGCAGAGCTGAAAATGTAAAAGATAACTGCGTGTCTTTGGATGGAAAGAAGGATGGACATTGAGTAATAATGAAGATATTGTGTTCACTGAGCACGTATTTATTGTATATCACAGCTAAAGTTTCAGTGTTTATAATGACAAGGAAGAAAAGACATTATAACGACTAGAAGGAAAATTGTGGGAAAGCCATTTAAGAATCACAAAGAGGACGTAAAGACTGAATTAAGAAGTAGAAGGCAAATCTTCAGAGAAATAGGTGAAAAATCTCAAAAATGGAAGAAGTGAAGAGGAAGTTACTACCACTACACAAGATTATTGTCTCCGTGTGGATTGAACAGGAGTCCAAGTCTTGAAAACTGGAGACATCAGTGACAAAATGAAATACTTATCCATAGATTATAACGTACCTTGGCAGCAGGGCTGGGTTTGTTGGTTTTTTGTTGTTTTGGTTCTTTTTCATAATTTCAGTTGGCTACGTTTGTAGTAGTAAAACAAGCAGTGCCAGACCCTGTTCTTCAGAATGGAGGTCAGCTGAAGCAGCCTGGCTGTTCAAACGCAGGCTGGCCACATCAAAACCACCTACCATGAATCATTCCAGGCCCTGATTCTAAAGTATTGGGAGACTGTTATTCTGGGCCAAGACCAAATCAGGGAGATCTTAAGAATTAACACAATGGAGAAGAGAGGGACGAGATCCTGCTCTAACACTTTTTAATTTAGTGGTATAGTTGTAGCTGTGGTACACAGTAAACTTCCCCTTGCAAATAAATTGATGGAAGTTAGAAAAAAAGAACCTAACTGATTCTGAAGGCCTCTAGACGCCTATCTTTGGCCAGCTCCAAGTTCAACGGATTGTCAGCTTAGTCTCAACAGCTATATGGGAGCTTAGCCACGTGCCTCACTTATAGAAACATTTAGACACTGACATTCTAAATGCTAGACGGGGCTCTGAGCAATCTGATCTAGTTGAAGATGTCCCTGTTCATGGCACGGGGGTCGGACTAGATGGCCTTTGAAGGTCCCTTCCAACACAAAACATTCTATGATACTATGAGATTAATTATCTATTTTGCTTATCCTAGGCCACACTCGGGTTGTCCATAGCTAAGTTCTGTCTCTTGCTCCTGGGTCCCCTTTCATAAATCCTCAGTTTCTGCAGGACCCTCAGTTTCTCAGCAAGACTGCAGTTTCACTTGTGTGGCATATGTGGAATAGAACTGTCCTTTCCCTGGCATTTCATCTTATCTCTGACTGCAGTCAGGCTGATGGTCTTTTAGTCTCTAGATCAGTAGCCTTGGGAAAGCCGTGGTAGTAGAATATTAGGGAAAGACTTTTTCCTTGGACCCTCCAGCTGAGAATAACAAACTCTTTCCAGAGCATTGGGCACAGCAGAAAGCACTATGATATGATGTGGTGCCTCCGTCAGGAAAGCTGGCTTAAGGCATCATTATCCCCTCCCTCCTTCCTTTGTGGCTGCACGCTCCTGTCTCTCTGCCAGGTCAAAATGGTCTGCCTTAAAAATATTCCTCCATTTTTTTTCTCCCCTCCTGAATAGTGAGTCCTCTGAACCCAAGTCACTTCAGTCATCTGGTTCAGAAAGTGCCACCACAAATGGTTGTGACATCACCCATGAGGAGCTGGCACCCAGCAGTGTGAAAGTGGAAAAGGTGGCAAGGAGCAGAGTGACTGCTCCACTTGGCTGCATTGCCAGGGACAAGTCAGGCTAGCATGTGAGACCTCTTCAGAAGAAATGGAAGTACAGGTTAGTCTACGTTACAAAGAGATGGAGGAGAAATCAGGGGAATCTCAGGTTCATCAGGAAACTCCTTTGGGAACAGAAGAACAAAGGAGTTGTCATGCCCCGAATTTATTACAGGAGTCCACCTCAATTGGCACATTCACCAAATCATCAATACAAATGTGTTTCCTGCTCCCACTCATTCCCTAATTACTTATGCACTTATTAGTTATATTACCATGATGCTGAGGATCCCACATCATGAGCAAGACCCTGTTCTGTTAGGAACTATGCAGCCTAAAGGTGCTACCTAAGGGCCATCTTATTCTGTTGAATTCCAGGTTGTTAGGAATGGAAAAGTTAAGCCTCTGTTAGGACACGCCTCCCAGGAGAAGGTGGGAAACTCCATTGCTGGAAGTTATTTTAGGGTTTTATACCCAGCTGCAAAACACTGAGCTTCTGGACTTCTGTCAGATGTTGCCTCCCATTGACGCCAAACAATATCTGAAGTACAAAGTTCTTGAATGTCTGAACAAGATTCTTCTACATCACTCCTTCATGTAATTAATGGATAAGTAACTAATGTGACACCAACTACACAAGCCCAAAGGATTAAGGTAATGTGAGTAAACTATTGGCCCCATGAGCTAAAGGATTTGCATCACAGGGAGAGCAAGTGCTGATGTGGTAACACCTGTTAGAAGAACTGACCAACACCAGGCATCAGAGATACTTGCCTTCCTCCCATCAACAGTGTAGAGCTTCTTCACTGGGAACTGCAAGATCTCTGAAATCTCGTCCAGGAGCGTTTTGAAACTCCTGGCATTTCTGCGGTTCAAGATAATTGATCGCCGAAAACTAGTTTCTCCATTCTTAAGTAGAGTGATTTTCTTGGGTATTCTGGGGCCATGATGAGTGAAAGGTGAGGAATAATCTTCAAGTTTGCCCTCCTGAGCTACTCTTCTCAAAGTACTGGAGGGACGACCATTTCGTGGAGGGCCTGGCCTGTGTCCCCCAGAAGTAATGCTAATAGGCTTGACGTATTTCTTGTCGGAGCAAAGGTAGCACCCTCCATCCTCCAGCTGGTCCAGCTCACTGATGCAATGTATTCCTCGAGGGGTGGTGATGGTCCGTACCCCAAATGGCAGTGGGACCCGATGAGAGAGGTCATCCATGAGTGCATTGAAACTCTTGAAGCTTCGCTGGTTGATGGCCATCTTGACTCCTGCAAATTGAGGATCTCCACTCTTGAAGAAGGTTATTTTTTTGGCTGTGGGTACCTTGGTGACAGTGCTTGTCCGAGCCACGGAGGGAAGGGGCTGCTCATAGTTGTAGGAGCTGGTGGTTGACAAGTAGTCAGCAGGCACCTGAGTCATCCCTCTTGCTTAAAGGTAACTACAAGAGAAGAAAAAACAGAGTTGGATTTGAGTCATGCAGAATCAGTGACTGACTAGCACAGTGGCAAAATTTGTTTTCCTCACAACAGTTTTACCATCTATGCTTGACCAAGAGCAGATTGTACCAACGTGGAGTTACAAACTCAGTGGCTCAGGTGGATACGAGGAAACACAGCAGGAAGAGCAGCCATAATCCTGCTCCTCACAGTTAAACCATCCTTGTCCTGCAGATGCCAATGAGAATTCAGTCAGTGTCAGTTGCCACTGAGGCACAAAACAACATGAGTCAGACCCAAAGCAAAACCCACAAAAGCTGATATTTGTGTCTTGTTATCCTTTCGAGTTTTGTATCTTCCTTACTTATATTTTTGAGGTTTTCTCTGAAACTATCAGAGACAGTGATTACTTCGGTTTTATTTTTACAAGAGAGCTGAGATTCTCATGTAACCCTTTAACCTTGTGAACTGGTGCATAACAAAAAACAAAACAAAACTGAATTTGTTCATGTAGTGATTGCACATTGTGGCACACAACCGCTCCTGAGTGTACCAAGGGGCAGGGTAGCCTGGTTTCAGACCAGCCGCTTGTGGTCATGCCATAGTGTGCTAAGGCACGATCTGCATGAAAATCCACGGCAGTTACGCAAATAATGGTAAGAAATATCGCAAGACCTCAAATAGAACTACTGCTAAACAGTGGGAAAATTTTAAATCAGCCTGGTAAGCACAGGCATGAGGAGAACGATCTGCCCAATTTGTGTCAGAGCAGCCTTCGTTTTTAAAGGACAAAAGTCCTTCACTTTTAAAGCTAAGCTGACTTTGGCATTTAAGTCTGGAGGTTGAACCCCACCTTTTGGAACCCAGCTGTTTTCCATATCTTTGCCACGATGAAGACAAGTGGAAAAGAGACTGGACTCTTTCTTGCTTGCCCTTATCAAATGCATTGTCTTGGAAGTCAATCACTAAAAATTTCAGACCCCACATGGAATGAAACAACTATGCAAAAAAAAAAAAAAAAAAAAGCTTTGGTTTGACATGGAAAAAAATATTAATGCTATTTGCAACTGCTAAAATAATGGCTGTAATGAGTATGACAAATGACTATTTCATGAATGTGAACAGTGATTCCACAGTTCACTTTGATTTAATAACTCAAATGGAGACTCTCAAAATGGCATTTAGAGATGTTATCTTCTGATCAGAAGTTACTGCTCACATATAGGCAGCAAACCACTTGAACTGTTAGTAAGGAATAAAGTAGCTTGTCTTGTAGGTTGCGGAAGGTGGTTCTGGCTGCAAGAATCTACATCCAATTTACTTTCCAAATTACGTCTTCGTTGATAGCAGTTTTCTATGGCAACTTCAAAAAAATCTCTCACAAGAAAGAAATTTTTTAGCGTTCGCAACTGAGTTAGAAAACAATAGATGTATTTCTAATAACATGTTTACTTTGGTTTGCTCCTGGTTACATTTCTTGCAGCAGCTGAATAAAGTTCTAGTTCCAAGAAAATAGCCATGCTACTCACAAACTATTCTTTGGAGAACCGGTTTGCTGACTACTGTAATTAATGGGAATTTTGTCATTGATTGCAGAGGTGCAGCATTCAAAAAGCTGTAAACGCTGATTCTCTCCACATTTTAGAACAAAACCATTATTTTCTTACTATGCTATTCTCAAGTGAAGTATTTGTGCGGTTTGCACTACAGCAAATTCACTCCTGCAATAAACAGAAGTTTAACCTCGGCTAGGTGAGGAAAGACATTAGGCACCATTTGAAAGATTATTATTTTGACAAATCTCTGCTTTTTTGTATCCATGCACACTGACAAAGATTTCAATATGATTTATTCTTTCCATGTACATATTTCACCAAGCAATTATTCACTTATTTATTTCCCAGCTAAAAGTCAATCCATCACTCTATCTTCCAGGGGAAAAAAAATAAATTCATTTCTCATTTTCAACAGCTTTCACAAAGGTGGCTCTAACTTTTTCTCCGTAGGTCCCACATTAGAGGTTTCAGACAGAGGCAGCATAATTTCCAAACAAACCCATTATCCAAATTGTAGTCCCTGGACCAATGGTGGTCCACAATATGCTGGCTGCACTCCCAGAAATTTAACTGCTTCCCAAGGATTTATTCTACTTTTTTCAAGCTATTAAGTCATATTGAAAGAAGCATAAAAAATTAAAATACGAGACAAATCATAATATACTTTCCAAATGCTAATTTTCTTTGGGAATAATTTCACAAGACCATTAAGGGATCACCAGCATAAAGCAACATTGTCCCTTAAGTTTTGGGTGATAGAGTTGGTTACCCACCCAAGCCTTGATGGTCTGTTAGCTCTGCTCTTATGAAGCTGTATATAACGTAAAGAAAGAGCCTTCCACAAAAATCTTGCATGAAATACAAGACAATACAGAGACAAGTGCCATATTGTCCATTTGAAGTTTCAGAATGGGAAGAGGACTCTACTGTATATCTGATAAGGGAGCAAAAATGTTCATCTTGCCCAAATACATCTTTTTAAAGATACAGAAGAGAGGAGTCTCAATGCATATTTTTGTACTTACGTTGAAATACTTCATGCCTCTTCCTCAAGATGACTTTTTCTTATACAATATCCAAGAGATCAAAAATAAATTAACAAAGTAATTAAAAAAAAAAAAAACCAACGCAGCCAACCAACCACCTCCAGGATCTAATGGACTAGACAATGCAGAGAAAAGCGTTAGCAGGTTACATCCTGTCAATCAAACTGTCCTCAAAGTGACTGACCACAGCTTGGAGGGTTAATCAGGACTGTGTTGCTAAGGATAGAAAGAAAAGCTACCTAAGCTGCTGGAGAAGGCTCTCAAATCCATTGGGGCTTTAGGCACAGTTTGCCCAATCCTCCTCTTGCTTGCGCCCATGTAACTCAGACATAAATCTGACTCAGTGACATCCTTCTCCAATCACACCAGTATGAGTGACAATGCAGTCAAGGCCAAAGACGTAACGTTTCCCTCTTGCATAAAGGCCTGCAGAGATCTGGAACACTTTCTTGAGCCACCCAACTCAGCCCACCCACTCATCAACAACACTTTGGAATCAGTTTTATCTTTTGTGTAACTCCAGGGAAATCAATGGAGCTAGAGTAAAGATGATGGTAGCTGTTACGGATTTGTGTATATGTTTGTTACTTCTCAGCTGGTTTATAGTCACCTACTCGGGACATAGATGACTGAGATTCATAACAATTTTTCAGTGAAATGGTATCTTAACAGGAAAGTCTGGTGGGTCCTAACCCAAATATTTTAAACTTCATGGCAGATGTCAAAGTCAGAGTCTCAGGTGAATGCTCAACAGCTGGATCACTGAGATTTGGGCATGAAATAAGGACAAACAAGCAACCTGTCAATGATAAATAATGGGAAATTACATGTTCTTTCATAATTCACTTATGAGAGCCTTCCATCTTTCTCTCACACTTCCTCTTTGCAAAAAAAAAAACCACACACACACAAACAAACAAAAAAATTATCAAGTTGGATTTAGGTACAAAATCAATTGGAAACTTCATTGTTGCATGGACTGGAATTCCCGTCTTCTAGCAATATTTATTTACTATGTACATCGCCATTGCACCTGTGCACCAATATCACTTACAGCACTGAGCACCTTCTTTTGTAGAAATCAATTGCTTGCAGAAAGACCAGAGTCATAAATAGCTTATATTGGAAGGGCAGGGATTTGGGGATCCTGCAAGAATAGGTTCAGCAAGTTTTACATCACATGAATCTTCCAAATGTAAGGTTAGTGTTTGAGCCATTACACAGTCCTCCTTACTACAGCAGTGCTTTTCCACCTGTGGAGAGCACACTTTTCAGGGTCCACAAGCCATTCCTGTGGGATCCTTGGCCCAGAAGGGCAAGGTCATCTGTCTGTAGCTTGCATCTACTATGAGATATCAGCAGCTCTACTGGAAATTGTGTAGGAGTCCATCCATGGGAAAGACTGAATCCCTCATGGAGGCCGTTCTACTCCATCAGGACGGTGCCAGCCAGCCTGGCCCCTATCTTTCAGATTTTCCGCCACAGTTCAAAACGACATCTCAAAAGGACTAAACCATAGCAGGCAGGTAACCCACACAGTTCTAAACCTTATCAAACTGCTGCTATCCAACCTCACACGGAGGAAGCTGTGACCGTGTGGTTAGGTATCCACTATGTGAACCCTTAGCCAAAATCCCCCAGGACCCTCAGTACATCTGCAGCACATGTCTTCACATCAGCCTTCACCTTCTGTCCCTCACACTAGGCTTGTTATCTCTGAGGGATTTTTTTGCAGCTTTTTCTCTGATGGGGACATAGAAGAAGGAGAGGAATCCAGGTACCAGTCTAGAAAGTGTCTAAGCTGAGGCAGGAGAGCTGTCAGAGAACTTGACTCAATGAATTGAGCACCAAGCCTCTGACCGCTATTTGTGAGATGTGAAGGCCTTTATGAGAAGCATCCAGACTTGACTTAAATACTTTAAATTATCAAGAGCCTACCCTGCCCAGCAGCAACAGTTCCAATAGTTAATCCCACTTAGTGCTAAACGCACGCGCCTTTTCTCTAGCCTGAATATGCCTAGTGTCAATTTTGTATGGCTTTTGTTGATAAATTGGTGTGCAGACTTTTACTGGAAGTTTCTCTTCCCATACAAGTAACTGTAGCTTCCATTTTGACAAAGTCATTTCTTCCAGACAGAAGAAAAAATTACAGGTCATCACTAACATTTTGAATGGAGCTGGCTGAAAAATTCAAGTGTGCATTCTAGCGAAATCATGAGAATCATTTCATTTGAAATTTTTCCCAGAAAAGGGGGGAGTTTCTGGCAAGAAAGATGAATCATCCTTTTGTAAGATCTAACCAAGTTTCTCTAAAAAGGCTCTTTCCAATTTGCGCTGTGCCCTTTTTGAGAAAGAAAAGAATATTTTTTACATGTCAAAGTGATCTTATTAACAGGGAGTATTTATGGTCTGACCAAGCCAAAGCATCGTATGGAAAATGACACAAGTTGAGACATTTGATTCATAAAAGAGAAAAGCATTGAATTGGAAGGCAGCATATCCATTTGCCTGTGATTATATAATAATTCCCTGCAAAAAAAACAGGAAGATTGCACGGTTTTCCCTCAATGTATTCGTTACTTAAAATTAAGAATTAAAATTAAAAAGGATTTATTAAAAAGGGATTGTCAAACTCTGTGTAGGACTGGAAGTTTCTCAGTGTCTGGAAAAGAGGTTTCGGATAGACAACATTGTCATTCTGTTCCATGGCTGATTGAGCTTAAAACACAAAGCTCTTCGTCGCCCAGGTCCCTGTCAGAGCTGGTGCTAATACAAACAAAACCAGCTTTTGGTAGGAGCAGTGCATGAGTGATCGCAGCCGTTGCAACCAGCCCTTGAGCCACACTGCTGGACCGGTAAGCTAGAAGGCATGCTGGAGATACAAGCCTCCATCTCCTGTGCTAAAAACTACCTGGATTTGATGGCACCCACAGCTTATACCATTTTTCTCTACCATTCTCAGAGAGGAACATAGAATCATAGAATGGTTAGAGTTGGAAGGGACATTAAAGATCATCTAGTTCCAACCCAACGTATTCCAGATGTGCCCATGTTCCAACATGAGCACATCTGTCTAAGAGGCTTTGGATCCATTGCATCTAAGACCATTTATTTCCTTTCGTTCTCTTCTGAAATTCCATTGGGAGTTTAACACATGGATATCTCCTCTATTTACTCTACTGTGCCCATGTCCTATTCCTTACAGGAAAGGACAGTCAGGGTCCTGAGCAGAAGCAAGCATGTTAGCTTCTTTCAAGCTCCTCTCTTGGAGTACGCACTTACCCAAGCTCTTATATTGCTGTCCATGGCTATGATCTGGGTGGTTACTTACCCAAACAACAGTATAACAGGCAGGTTGTTCACCTGGATGGTGACAGAGAGTGCACCCTCAGCAAGGTCCCTAGTAACACCAAACTGTTGGGAGCAGCTGATGTGATGGAGAAATTAGCTGACGTGACCCCCAGGAAAAGAAAACACCAACCATGTGTCAGGGACAGAAAACCCCCATGCAGCAACGCAAGCTCAGGCTGACTGATAGCAGCTTTGCAGAGATGGATGTGGGGGTCCCAGCGGACAAGAAGTTGAACAGGAGTCAGCAGCGAGCCCTCGTGGCAAAGAACACCATCCACATACTGCAATGAATTAGCAAGAGCGCCCTAAGCAGTCCAAGAGAAGTCATAGCTCCCTTCCACTTGTGTCTTTTGAGAGCACATTTGGACACTGCGTCCAGGTTCGCACTCCATAGTACAAGAAAGATGCTGGCATACCAGAGTGGATCCAGGAAAGGCCACCAAGATGACAGGGCAAAATAGTAGCACATGATGTGCAGGGGGATGGCGAGAGCGCTAGAAGTGTTCAGCTTGAGAAGACTTGGAGGCATTCATACCACAGTCTATAACTACCTGGAACATAGAATCATAGAATGGTTTGGGTTGGAAGGGACCTTGAAGAACATCTAGTTCCAACATAGTTATAGAGAGACAGGCTCTTCCCAGAAGTGCATAGTAAAGTGCTAAGATGTGGCAGATACAAGTGGCAGCATGCAAGATGCCATTTAAGTATTAGGAAAAAATTCTTCATGACGGTCATCAAAAAACGGGATCCAAGAGGTGGAGGAATAGTCAGCCCTGGAGATATTCAAAACTCAGCTGATCTATTGAACCTGGCTGTGAGTGTGTGGTTGGTCCAGAGAACCTCCAAAGTCCCTTCCAAAGCCTAGTTTCTTCTGTGATTCAATAAAGCTAAGGTAGCTTCTCCAAAGGGTGTCTATACTCTGCTTGACTCAGGCATATGTGGTAATGAGGATCCTGTTAAGTGCCAGTTTAATATGATATATCCTTTGTAGCAATCCGAACTGTGACATCCTCAGAGATTTTTTCTGTCATCTGATAGAATATTCCATCTCTAATTTCACATTATTAGCTCTTCCCTTTTGTGATTACTGGATTTACTTCAACAAAAAATAAACATTCCTTTAGAAATGTGAGGCAGATCCCAGTAGGTAAGGTTTTCTTCTGGTGTTTTGGGGGGCGTTGGGGAGTTGGTTCGGGGTTTTGTGTTTGGTTTTGGGTTTTTTTTAAGAACGTATTGCTTTTTCTTTATTTAGGTCCATAACAGTTTGAAACAAGTCAATCTCCAAAGCACAGCAGTCCAAATTATATTTCCAGCTACTGCCTTCAATGCAAAGGATTACATTGCACTTAACCTAGGTAATCAAGAAGCCCAGCTTTCTGGAGGATAAGACTTAGTCTCAGGGATCAGGTTCACCTACAGCAAATCTCCCTCCTATTCTAGATGCATTATCTAATTAGCTTTTCAGCCATCAACCGCAGGTGCAAAAAAAGAAAACCCTCTGAAATTGCTAAAAAATAGGTTATTGTCAATGTTCCTTATTTTTAAAAGCATTTATTCCGTAGACAATTTCTCTATAGTTGATACATGAGTCTTCAGGGACTTAAATTATGAACTTGAGTCCCGTCAACATGAGAAAACATACAGCTGAGAAACATCATTGCTTTGCCAAGAGACACCATCACTGTGCAAAGAACAGATGCATTTATGAAGTTGGAGATCAAAGCTCATGGTATCCAGTAGCAGTTCAGAGAATAGGGACAGAGCCATAAAATCCTGGTTACAGGATCGGGACCTCAGACCTTACCAAGGTTGGGTCCTCAGTACTGTACTGAGACTTTGTGCAAACTCCTGAGTGAAGAGATTTGCTCTCCGCTTAGAAGGAAACATGAGGATAGATGTACTCATGTACAACGTAATAAAGCAAAATGATGGACAGCACTGAGCGCATCCATTATGTTCCCTTGATGAGCAGAAAGAGACGGCGATGCCCGTTCGTTATTCCTTCCCCGTACATACATGTCCTGTTGTTTCCCATCAATTGGTTCCCCCAAGTTCTTCAATACAATCGTACTGTGACAGCTCCCCTGGGATGCTGCTGTGGTCTATCAAAGTACCAGCTCGGTGACACAGCCCTGATCACACCTGCTTCTGCAACAGGCTCCGACAGCAGCAGTCGCATCGGGGTGTTTCAGACTGCACACGGTTCAGCTACCCCAACACTTCAGAAACCGGGGACAAGGCTTTTGTTTCAGAGGGCACTTTTAGCCAGGCATTTCCTAAGAATATTGCTGTTCTAAAGATCCAGGACTTTAGGTAACCTGAGCTGCCCTTTACCCACATTTCTGGCAATACTGGGGAGAATAACTGCATTTCTTTTTGAGGTGGGATTGAAGTTTTATGTCCAAGCTGATCTGCATATTTGTGCAAGGAAACTGATAAACAGATGTGCTATTTATCACGCCAGACGGAGGTGACAGCATGGCAAGATCGGAGCAGCTTGCCAAGAAACCTAGAATTGACACAACTGACTACATGAAAGGAACAAGAACATGAATGGACCACAAGGATTAAGTACGGGTTGAGCAGGGTGTTAGCAGCCCCTTCGTCTTCTCATGAAGACTCTCTGGTATGCTTGTCCCTTGATTATGTGATCACAGCCACATGAGGTGGCTCCTTCACCTCCCATCTCTCATTACAGGGCTGTTTCCATCTCCAAGCAGGATATAAAAGTTCAGGCACAAAGTTTTATACACAACCAGTTGAGATCTCCTAGGCTGGCTCACTCAGATGCACCCACTCCCCTTAAAAACCCAAGCTTTGCTTTCTTGTCTTCCAGTTCATAAAGAGAAATGAAGGAAGAGGCTGGGAAAAGCTGAATAAGTGAGTGTCCAGGAAAGCAAAACAACAGTCTAGAGTGAGCACCTGAACAGCTAGGAATACGCACAGAACCCAGGGCCTGAGGCCAGGCATGCATAAAAAGTGATACCCAGGAGCCAACTGCTAAGAGATCAACCAAGAAAGTCATCGTGAGCTTTGAAGGTACTTCGGTCTGCAACTGGATCTCGACTTGGGAGGTAAAGGCTGTACCTGAACAGAAGAAACTCATTGTAGGTTCCAGCAACTGAAGGTGTTGGAAACTTACTTTCCTGTTTCCATGAAATGCCACTCTCAACCTCCTTCCTCAGGACAGCGCCCAACTCTGCAAACGCACAAGCACTTCATTGTGTGCACCTCCCACCTTCGATGTGGGGCTACCCACATGTGCAAAGCTCCCACTCGCATCCTAGTGGGATGCCCACCGTAAGGCACAAGCTAATTTCCTCTACGCCAGAATCATTTCCCACTTTTACATTTCTCAATTTTACATCTCCAACAATATATTTACTTGAGATTATTAGTCCTCTGATGTGTGATAACTGTACTTTTTCCAATATGATTCTCATTTTTCTGACCATTTCTAACATTTCTAGGCCTCTCTCTACCATTGCTTTTTCCTTTCTAATGCCTGCAGTTCCTTCCAAATGATTACCAATTTTTATTTTCATTAATGCGGTTTTTGCACTTTTAAAAAATTATTTCAAAATACGTTAAATGAAATCAGATGCCTCTACGTTTCCACAGGTATACTCTTTCTCTCCCACTTTTTCAATATGTTTATTACTGCATCTGAGGACAGCTTTTATTCACCCAACGATGTGTCTTCTAAAATACCTTGAAATAATCTTCCAAGCCAAATTAGGCACTGTATAAAATTTGATAAGCAGTAGAAGCAGTCAAGTTTTTCTGGCTTTGTGTATTTATTTGGCCTTTTCTCTACAATCCTCGTGCCGTACAGCTGTACAGTTATTTCTGCCTTAACATTTGTTCCATTGTATTAGAACACAAAATATCTGACCTGGAGTGTGTCTTTCCTTTTGGCTTTGAGTAGTAGGGGGAAAGAATCAGGGATATTATCCCACCTCTTTCTCCTTTATTCATCCCAGTTAGCGTCAGTTGCCTTTGGGAAGCGGCATGGTCGGTTTCTCATTTCATTCTCTAACGTCCGACGTGATCAGCAAAGCTGATCTGTGTGCTTTCCAATTTTTTTTTCAAAGATTCCTCCACTTGTTCTTTATCAATTATATTTTTTATAGTGACTTCCTTCCTCACTTTAAATCCTGTCCAAACTACTTTCCTATAGTTTTCTTCTTTAGGAGAGATTTTTTTTTTTTTTAAAAAGGTGTTCAATAACTCAGCCAGTTTTGAATCATTGTCCTCCTTTTTCATTTATTAATGATCCTGCTTTTTCCACTGCTTTTGCTCTACCCCCAAGATTTATATCCTTCCAATTTTATTTATTCTTTATTTTAACTCATGTCAGCAGAACTTTGACCCCTCATCAAGGGTAGCATTGCTAATACTGGTACCCTGGCCAAAGTCTAAATTTGGCAATTTCTGCAATTTTTGCTTGCCTAGGCTTTTAACACAATAAACTGTTTTTTCTTTTCCCCATCTATTGAACTTCAGTGCCAGTTTCTCGGAGCAGATGAGCCAGCAGGACTCACTGGAGCGCACGAGACCTCTTGGGATTAGCGCTTGTGAACACCTGCTCCGTTTGGGCACTGCGCAGGAGCAGAAGGGACAGAAGGGACAATGCTTCCTCTCTGCCGCCAGCTGCATGACAATGGTGGGTATTTCCTACATGCACGCTCCTTCCCAGATGTGTTGGGACCATTCTGGAAGAACAAAGTGTTGTGGTGGGGTAGTACGGTCAGGTGGCTCCACAACTGATCAACCCCAAAGAGGGTTGGAGAGATCATGTGCAAGGAGCAGGGACAAGGATCAGAAAATGCCCAGGCACCATAGTACAAATATATCCTAGCTGAGTGGGATACTTTTGGTTGGATGCGGGTATCTGTAATGTCTCTACTTGAGACAGTCACTCCAGGCTTCCTTCAGTCACCAGAAAGATATCATAGAATAGTAGAATCATTTAGGTTGGAAAAGACCCTTGGGATCATCGAGTCCAACCATCAACCCCACTCTACAAAGTTCTCCCCTACACCATATCCCCCAACACCACATCTAAACGAGTCTTAAACACATTCAGGGATGATGACTCCACCACCTCCCTGGGCAGCCTATTCCAGTGTCTAAAAATATGGTGTCTTTTAGGCTGTGTTCATCTCATCCTGAACTGGATGTCTCAGGCAAACTAAAACTATTGTTTCTCTCCCCTCTTTGGAAAAGAAGCTCAAGGTGATGAATGCAGATGGTGACAACAAGGATGTTTCATCAGATGCGTATCATTCCTTGTGTCCTGTCTCTAAATTACCAGAAATGAATGCTTGAAACGCTAACAAAGAAGGGGGAGGAGGGGTTTTCTCCTTGGGTGATGATGACCCTTCAAAGAACATTTTTTTAAAATTATTTTTTTTTTAAAATTGGATGGCAAAAAATTACTAGAAATGAATACCTGAAATACTGAGGAGATTAAAGGAAATAAACACCACCACCACCAACAAGAAAAAAAAACAGAAAAAAAGGACCCCTTTTTCTCCTGGTCTGATCCTTCAAATAGCATTCGTTTGATATTTTTGAGAGGTGAGAAGGTAAAAAACCCATTTTAAGTTAAATGAAAAATTTTGATTCGCCTTATTTTTCCTTTTCCTCTTTCAAAGCAGCCGAAAGAGTGTTTGTAAAAAAATAAAAGTAAGAAAAATAGAATTTTCATATTGAAAACTTCACGAGCAGAATGGTTTGGGTCCTTTATAAATATTTCTCATTTTAAAAAAAAAACAACAGCTAAAAATCCACCTCCTGCCTGTCCTCTACTTGAGCTCCAGTTGAGATCCAGCTCTCCTCCCACAGCGATGGACACCATGTTTTTTAGCCTCAGTTTGCTTTGTGAAAGACTGGCCATCTTCTGCTGCCCTCCCCCGGCACGTTCCCCGAATGCCCCGGTGCTTCTTCCTCACCCTCCTTCTCTCTCCTGTTGACATCATGCTCCCTGTGACGTCACCAGTGACATCGTCCTCCACATCCATGGTAGCAAATGTAACTCTCCGCCTGCTGGGTCCCTCCTACTCTTCCTCTGAGCTCTTTCCCAGATGTGGGGGCTGCCAACTCCTTTATCGCGGTTAAAAGAACACCTCCTTATCTTTCACCACAAACTCTTCCCTCCCCCAGCCCTCCTCGCTGCGAATAACCCGCACTCGTATCACACTCAAACTCACAGTCTCCGTGTCGTGTTCAACACCTACATCTCCTTCACACCAAACACTCGTATCTGGATTGTTGCCAAATCCTACAGGTTCTTGACTGTAATCTCTCCAAAATCTCCTGCCATCCCTTCCTGATAAAACACCTGTCTGTTTCTGAGTCAGCTTATCTCAGCCTTTATAAACTTTAACAGATTTCACAATATTATGCAAGGTCTATTCAAAATCCTGCATATAAAATTCTTTGCTTCTGCAATCTGGCGGTTTCCCTCTATTTTTCCGTGTTTTTACGTTTTCCCTTACCACCCTCAATGGGGCTGAAGATCTGCACCTTCTCTTTTCTTGCTCCTGTCTCGCCTGAAGATTTACAGGGTTGGCCAATTCGGCTCACACCTTGCAATCCATGGAGCAGAAAGTGTTCAGATACTATGGTAATAGGTTGACATGTGAAAGCGTAGGGGAAGATGTAGTCCTCCTTGCTGCTGTGCACCTCTCTTCCCTGGCCTCGTACCCAGCCTAAAAACACAGATCTTCTAAAACACGTAGGAGTTAATGCAAAGCTTTTACACCGCCGCAGTCACCACTCAGCTCTTCATCACCACCATTTCCCAGCCTACACCTGATCCTGACCCGGATTCAGATGTGAACGGTCCCATTTGTCCTGTCTCTCACTCAAAGGCAGATGTGATAAGAAATCGCAAGATTATTTATTAAGAGGCTTTGCATACCTTTGAGGAAGCTTAAAGTGATAGCGCGTTGAAGTGGGTAAATGAATCCCCAACAAAAAGGGAATAGGTCTGGAAAAGTACTGCAAAACGTACCTAGGATTATTTGTGCTATTTTTTTCCATGGATTGGCCAAGTGCCATGTTTTTCCGACTTCAGTGTTCACTTTGCCTGAACTTTAACGGCAAGGGCATCTGCCAAATGTGCTTGTGGGCTTGCTGAGGAAGCATGGAGGGCAAGTCAGAACTACCTCCCTGCAAGACCTCATGGCCAGGTCTCAGTGACAAAAAATTGGCTTGTGCAGTCAAGAAAAAAAGACGACACCAGGTGACTAAGCACAGTCAGCTAATGCAGAAAGAATGCAAATATTAAGAAACCAAGCCACTGTGCAAAAGAAACCTGTGAGCAGTTTGTGTGGGATGATTCCAAATAAACTTTGATGCAGCAGGGAATATTCCCTCGACTAGGACAAAAAAAAATTCCACCAAACTTGTCATTTGTTGAACCAACTGTAGTGGCTGTCTGGTACATCTTAAGTTTAGGATATATCTCATTACTATAACTGTAATGTGCTTCTTCCTTATAACTCTAGATCAAATAATCCAAATTTACAACTCTGGAGGTTATTTTTATTACCTGTCTGAAAGTCAGGCTCTGCTCTTCTGTCACTTCCAGTGCTACCCAGTGCAATCCAGCGCAGCAGTTGGAGGTTAAATGGCGCTTGTACGTACCATAGACTCATTGAATGGTTTGGGTTGGAGGGGATGTTAAAGATCATCCAGTTCCAACACCCTGCCATGGGCAGGGACACCTTGCACTAGAACAGGTTACTCTAAGCCTCATCCAACCTGGGGATTATACGTCTCCATAAGGCAGCAAAGAATCCATTTCTCACTTTCACAGCTTTACTGACTGCACCGGCCTCACAAAGTCTAAAAACACATGTTTGTTTAAGGAGTAGAACTGGCACAACGTGGCTCTGGGACATGCATCAGATATGTTGAGCAAGCAAATATCATTTCTACAGATTTATTGCTCCTTTGGATTCCAGCAGTGCTCAAAGGCTGCTCCTGAGATGGCTGACAGTAAATGCACGTGTTGGGACATCCACACTGCCAGCCAGCACCGGCCCAGGCTTGCTGTCGGGAGCAGACTTGCCCACCACCATGCTGTGATCAGGCATGCTTGCACAAAGAGGTCACCTCTGCTCTCTGGGTGCCGTAACACGAGCCAACATGTCTTTGGTGGGCAACATCGAGGTGGCCCTTCATGTGCCATCACCAGATATCCAAGCCTGGCTCCTTCCAAGCATGTCATGGATGCTGAGACCCAGCTGAAGCCCAGCACAGAGGGTGGGTAGAAAGCAGACAGCTTGGGGAGCTTTCTCTCCATCTCAGAGTTGTATAGACACAACCCAAAGTCATAGTCATGGCTCCCAGAGCATCAGACAGAAGCAGAAAAAGGCTAAAAGGGAAACTGAGGTACTGACAGATCAAGTGACTTGCCCGGAACCACTAACATGGCTATTGGGACAACACTAGGAACACAACCTTTGTCTCCTTGGTCCTGTTACAGTGATTTACACTGCCCCATTAAAGCAAAGAGAAAGGGATAAAGCTAATTTCCGACAAAGGTGCATTGTTTCCAGGTGAACTGCTCTGAATCAAGCATGCAAGTATTTGCATTGCCATCTCAGTAGCCCACCTCTCCTGCTAAGCCTCTAAGTACACGCAGAACCCTTCTCATGTAATCCAGGGCACCAACATCAGTGGATACACCTAAGAAAGTCAGGCAACAAACAAATTCCATGCCCTATAGGAGGAGGAAGACTCAGGATAACATCGGACAGCCACAAGCCTGCAGGATGCCGACAATTTTTAGAGGCTTTGGAGAAAAGCAACAAAATGATTGAGGGGTTGGTTAGATGAAGGAGGGGAAGGGAAAAAAAAAAAAAATTGAAAGCACTAAATATACGTTGCTTGGCCAACTAATGCCCGAGGGAAAATGAAAGAGCTGGCAGGCAGGAGGGAGCTGAGAGCCAAGGAAGAAGTAGGATCTCCATTGTTAAGAGCTCTCAGCCCTTGTAAGTGAACAATGAGGAATGACTGCGTGCTGCAAGCCAGGAGATAAGTTAGGCTGAGGGGAAGCTGATGAGTGTAGGCACTACACAAATAGACGAAATCAAGTCCTTTCTGAAACAACATTTTTGGCACTAGCTGCACCTGGGTCTTGATTTTTCTCCTGTGTTTTTCATTCGCTGCATGGTCAAAACATTAAGGCGCTAATTCTTCCCAGGCGTGCAGAGGAACCGCTTAACGTAGAGCAAGAGGGTATAAATAGATGTGATGGGATAAAACTGAAAAAAGGGCAAGTGAGGTCATTTAGATTGGAATAATCTTCAAATGAAGTAGTGGAAGCTGCTTCTCACAGGTTATTTAAAACTAGACTGGGGGGGGGGAAGCAGAGAAATTGGTTGTTGTTTTTTTTAAGGGAGAGTAGACTTCAGGAGGAAAAAAAATTGCACCGTGAAGGGAAGAGATGAAGAGATCCATTGTTTTTCTCTCCAAACTGATTTTTTAATGTGTTAAAACCACCTAAGCTGTATAAGCAACATTTTATTTTATACTTGAACGTGCAGTTTGTCTCTCTTTAACATTAACGGGCACAAATTAATAACAACAACAATTGATAACAATTAAAGTCACCTATTGGCCAATGACTCGTGTTTCTCCAAAGCACAGTAAGACGACAGCCGTGACTATAAGGAAATAAATTTAAAAGGTGAGGGGAAAAAACCCCATTAAAACTCCAAAGGAGAGCCAAGGGAGATCCAGTGAAGCTGGCTGGGGAGGAAGTGGGGGTGGGGAAAAAAAAAAACCAAACAAGAAACCCAAAAAAACCAAACCCCGCAAAACTAGCAAGAGATGGACACATTACCTTGTGCCTTCAGTTGCCATAAGGTGCAATTTGGGGAAGTAGAAGACGTGGAAGATAAATACCAAATCAATCACCATCACAACAATTCATAGCGATTATAGACAGGCCGAGAACCTACTGTAGTTTCAGATGTTCAAAAGCAAATACAAATCTTGGTCTCAGCCTTACAAGAATAGTCACAAAGAATTATGTCCACCAGGCAACATTCATAGAATCACAGAATAGTTTGCGTTGGAAGGGACATTTAAAGGCCATCTAGTCCAACCCTCCTGCAATGAGTAGGGACATCTTCAACTAGATCAGGTTGCTCAGAGCCCCGTCCAACCTGGCCTGGAATGTTTCCAGGCATGGGGTCTCCTTCACCTCTCTGGGCAACCTGGGCCAGGGTTTCACTACCCTTAGTGTAAAAATTGTCTTCTTTACATCTACTCTAGATGTTCCCTCTTTCGATTTAAAACCATTACCCTTCATCATATCGCAACAGGCCATGCTAAAAAGTCTCTCCACATCATTCCTGGAGGCCCCCTTTAGGGACTGGCAGGGGCTGGAAGGTCTCCGCGGAGCCTTCTCTTCTCCAGGCTGAACCCCCCCAGCTCTCTCAGCCTGTCCTCCCAGCAGAGGGGCTCCAGCCCTCCCAGCATCTCCGGGGCCTCCTCTGGCCCCGCTCCAACAGCTCCGTGTCTCTCCTGTGCCGAGGCCCCAGCGCTGGAGGCAGCACTGCAGGGGGGTCTCCCCCGAGCGCAGCAGAGGGGCAGAATCCCCCCCTCGCCCTGCTGCCCACGCTGCTGGGGATGCAGCCCAGGATGTTATTCTTCCATAATAGCCAGATGAAACCAGGTGGGTTTTGAGCAAGAGGCAACTGAAAATTGCTGGGCTCCTCTCTTCAAAGGCTCAATGAGCTGCTGACCTATGGCCTCCTGGTAAATTTATATCAGTATGTTTCCTCCCTTCTGTGTTAATTCAGCCCCTACAGATATGTGGTCCCGACATTATGAGTTTTCTAACATCATGTATAAAAACTGTAAATGAAAGGCCACTGCTATGGTATGAAATTCAGTGCCCTACACTATTCAAGGGGTCAGATTTGATGATCTAAGTGACCCTCATGTCATCAGCTATATGAACCTCTCTTAAGCCCAAGAAATGAATTTCATTTTTTTAATAGTAATTTACTGAAGAGCTGTCAAGGGTTAATGACCTGAGGCTTGTATTAGCCAAAAAGACACAAGGCCCCCCTTCTAGCTTGTACTTAGAGAGACTGAGGGGTTGCCAACAAAAGAAAAAGAAAGGAAAAAAGAAAAAAAAAATGCCTTGTGGGCTGTTTAGGTCTTACAGAGAAAATCAGAGCAGAAATTTTGGTTTAGACCCCAATTGGGATTGTGGTGAAAGTCACAATCTCACTCACTAGGGACCAGTGTTGGAACGAGCCAGTGACCAGCCTGGCTCCCTGCCTGGGCAGCACGGCTTAAAACAGACAGGAGTCCCCTCGCTGTGCACAGGAGCCCACATCTTCTTACGGGCTTGATCCGCTCAAACTCCTGCTGTCCCTGAATAGCAGCAGAGACTTTAAGTGGCCACAGCAAGTGATAGCAGGAAAACTGTAATCCAGCTCTGGTCAGAAAGGAGACCTATTTGCTCGGGAAATGCCTCAATAAGGATGGACCAAGAGCCCACTGCAAAACTTCCCAGGAAAACTCAAAAACAGCCTTTGGAAATCTTCCAGGGATAACATCTGCATTGCTCAACAGAGCAAAATACAGACACCAGCAATGGCGTGATCACATCAGCAACCCTCCCCCATAAGTATGAGTCTTATTTAACACGGGCACCTACTTCTCCCATGTGAACATCAACCACATCTCACTTTCCTATTAAGAATCACAGAATAATTTACGTGGGAAAAGACCCTTAAGATCAAGTCCAACTGTTAACCTAGCACCGCCAAGTTACCACTAAACCATGTCCCTCAGCACCACTTCTATCCCAGGGATGGCGATTCAACCACTTCCCTGGGCAGCCTGTTCCAATGTTTTATAACACTTTCTGTGAAGGGATTGTTCCTAATATCCATCCTAAACATCCCCTGGCACAACTTGAGGCCATTTTCTCTTGTCCCATGGCCTGTTCCTTGGGAAAAGAGACCAATCCCCACCTCTCTACCCACTCCTTTCAGGCAGTTGTAGAGAGCGAGAAGGTCTCCCCTCAGCCTCCTCTTCTCCAGGCTGAACACCCCCAGCTCCCTCAGCCGCTCCTCACAAGATTTGTGCTCCAGGCCCCTCACCAGCTCCGTTGCTCTTCAAAATTGTAAACTCTAAAAAAGACGTAAGAAAAAAGGACAACAGAGCTACTGAAAAGAGGCAATCGATACTAACATCATATCTCCTGCTGTTGCCTGCTCTCCATCACGCCAGCGTCTCCCTTGTAGCTCCCTTTCCCTGTATTGACTCGCAAGTGTATAGAGGGACAGAGAGAGGCTGATTCAACTCACCGCAGTGAAGGTAATCCAGGTACATAGCTTTGCTCAGGTCAATAATCCATCCCAGGTCAGTCCTCCCTCGAGCGCTCACAGCAGAGATCAAAAGCCAGGCAGAGAAACCTCCCAAGTTTACGTTTCTCAGCTCTACAAATGAAAGATGGAGCTCTCCTGCTCACTCACTGCCTGCACAGGGGGACAGGGCCCCACCTCCCTTCCTAAAGCTTTACATCTCTTCCCTTCTCGCAGCTTTCCCCGCCGCCATGTGCTCCCGTGCTCCACCACTTCTCCTGATAGAGAAACAAACAGGCTATTCTGCTGGGGGGCAGCCACTTGGAATGGGATTAAGACGAGCAGAAAGGAGCTTACAGCTGGGCACCATCTGCAGTGACGATAATTAACTAATGAGGTTTTAAAGATGGGTTTTTCTTGTTCATCACACAGATCTGATGACTGAGAAATTTGCATCACTGTGTGCATCATGGTCTCTGCTGCTTGACAAACCTGACCCAGCCTTCTCCTCTGTACACATGCATTCGAATCACAAGCTTGAACGCAGGGGAAAAGCTGGCTCCTGGTAGCAAAGACTTTCTTGCTTTTTTTGATCAGAAAGCCCATGTTTTAAGTCTCCAGCCTGTGATATGCACTAAGTAAATCAAATTAAATGATTGCAAAGGTCCCTCACAGCCTGAAAAAAACCTCTTGAATGGTAAAAACCCCCTCAGAATCCATGACAAAATTTCATATATTCCACCAGACAATCTTAAAGGGCACCTATAAATGATAAGGAATGACAAGGTCACTCAGGCCCAGAGAAGCGAGGGAAAATGTTTTTCTTCATTCACCAGTGGGAAAAGAGGCACCTTCAAATTCTGGTATTTTTTTCCAGAGTCAGGCCAGGTGCAGACCTCAAATGTCCTGATGCCTAGCTCAATACCTTCACCCCAGACCATGCTTCCTTGCCAGAAGACTCTCATACTTTTCTTAAATAAAAGCGTTGCCTGGCCTGCAAAGCTGGTGTGCTCTGCAGTCCCTGTTAATGATGATTCACTCAAAAACTTTCCAGCTTATGCTGAGGCTCAGTTCCCAGTTTCTTCTCCATGCTTCCTTTGGGTTAGACCAAGAGCATGAGGAGAAGATGGTGGCATATCTGAGCGTTACCCCAACCTCGTACCAGGGCACAGCACGGGTGGAAACTACCTGACCGAATATGGGTGCCTAGGCTATAGACCCTGTGAGTTAGCAGCCTACGCTCCCTGCTCAGCGTGCTCCTCGGGGCACAATTCCTCACATGCTGTAGCTGATGTCAAAAACAGGTCAGATGATTCACTCTCAAGAGTGCTTCATTCTGTCGAGGGAATAAACGAAGTCTGAGATTTTAGCTGAGATACCAGCCTCCACCTCATAGACACCTAGAGTTAAATGAGATGGGCGCCCACTCTCAGCCGGCCCAGTCATACAGTGCACATGAGGACAAGCACTTTCCAAAAACTTTCTGTGTCCTGGGCTGAAAGCAATTAGCCAAGTGCAGTGTTGAATAACTACCATCCAATAATTGCTGCTATTCTTTCAGTGGTGACCGTCAATCCTAATTGCAAATATGGTTTCTGTTACATTTTACCAACAAATGCTTTAGTGATGCCCATCTTTTTCTCCTAAGTACGGCCAGCAGGTCGAGGGAGGTGATTCTACCCCTCTACTCCGCTCCAGTGAGACCCCACCTGGAGTACTGCGCCCAGCTCTGGAGTCCTCAGCACAGGAAGGACATGGGCCTGTTGGAATGGGTCCAGAAGAGGGCCACAAAGATGATCAGAGGGCTGGAGCCCCTCTGCTGGGAGGACTGGCTGAGAGAGTTGGGTTCAGCCTGGAGAAGAGAAGGCTCTGGGGAGACCTTCCAGCCCCTTCCAGTCCATCAAGGGGGCCTATAGGAGAGATGTGGAGGGACTCTGGATCAGGGACTGGAGCCATAGGATGAGGGGTAAAGGTTTTAACCTGAAAGAGGGGAGATTTAGATTGGATGCTAGGAATAAATTCTTTGCTGTGAGGATGGTGAGCCCCTGGCCCAGGTTGCCCACAGAAGCTGTGGCTGCCCCATCCCTGGAGGGGTTCAAAGCCAGGCTGGATGGGGCTTGGAGCAACCTGGTCTGGTGGGAGGTGTCCCTGCCCAGGGCAGGGAGTAGGACTAGATGATCTTTAAGGTCCACTCCCACCCCAAACCATTCTATGATTCCATGAAGTACTCTTTTAACAAGGTCATATATCTTCTCACCCCACCTTAGCTGCAGATCAGCTTCAGCCCAGCAAATCTCAGAGGGGTTCAACGCTCTGTTACAACTGAGCCTCAAGACAGCCTGTGGATGCCTGAATGTTTGTGCTGAAGTAAGAAACAGTATTACCCCCCTTGGAAGTCGGTGTATCTTTTTTTCTTTTGGGGGAGGGAAAAATTAGGGAATAAAACTGCAAATGTGGGAGTTTCACCCAGGGGAAGACGGACACTTCTGGGCCCTCTGCTTTAGGGTGAGCTGAACCATTTTCCAGGCTCTGTTGACCATGTCTCATCTAGAAGAAACATCATATACAAAGCACATGTAGTATAAGCATAAAGAGCTCAATGGCTGCATTTATACAATGAATCCTGTCCTTGCTCCTTGTGAGCTATGGCCAAAAATAAGTAGTCTCAGCAATTACAACCTACCTTGAGGTGCTTCTGTTTCTTCTACATGAAGGTAGACAGGTAGAGACCTCAGTCAGCCCTGAATTACCCTTGCAAGTAACTATTGCCCCACTGGTGACAGACCAGAGGCTGTTTGCAATATATTATTCAATGGATGTAACTAGAACAGAACCTTATTCTGCATGATTTGCCCAAAATAATACTCCAAAAGAAAGGCCACGAGAACAGCGGTGTAAAAAGGTTCTCCTTGTGTGTGTTGTACCGCCGCCTCCTCCCTCACCCTGTCCCACCTGAAACTTAAATCCCACCTGCAGTGATGCGGCTCCCACCGTAGCTGAACGCAGGGCTCACTCCACGCACGTGTGACGACTCCTCATGTTGCTGTGGAGGCTGTCACTTCGGGCGGGTGTCATGTTAAATCTCTTGAGGGATTGATTGCTGTTTATCACGGGAACAAGGGGAATCTCTCCAGCTTTAGCCTGTGCAATGTCTTCGTAAGTTAAAGCTGCACATGATCAGCTTGACCTTATGCTGCGGTTATTGACTGTTGGGTTTTTTTTTCCCCAAAAGAAGATTACGTATAGAGTTGCTCAGCGTGGGACTTCCAGCACTTTCCTTCTCTGAGATCGTCTCAATAATTAATAGTTTATTATCATTAATTGCATTTTGGCAGCCTCCCTGGCCTGTTTTACCTGTAAGTCTCCACAAAACTTCAAGGCATTAATGAAAATGGACTCACCCGCAGAGGTGGCTGAGGATTTTTTTTCGATTAAGTGTTAAGGGAGAATTCAGGGAGGAAGACAGGCATTTTGGAAAACGTGTTAGTTTTGAGAAAACTCCTGCTGGGAGCATTTCTTAAATTCAGGGCTGAACCCTAGTCAAATCTACAGGGGAGAGAAAACACCCAGGGTGGATAACTATTAACCCAGATTTGAGCCTTTTTTATAAATTAGGAATCCCACTGCAGGTCCCAGTTCCACACCATGGTGGCTGCCCTGACCCTGCCCCCTCTGCCAATAGAGAGTCCTATAAGGTCTCGAGCCCAAGAAAAAGCCACGAGAGTGAGAGAGAAGCACTGAGAGTGAGAGAAAGGCAGATGAAACAGCACATTAAACGTGACGCAGCAGCAGGCCACGCAGCAAACCCAGGGGTCCCCTTTTCCAATCCCCCTCCTCAACCCACGAAACCGCTTTTTCTCACAAGGAGAAATCAGGCTGTTTAGCAGGAGGCAGGAGAAATTTGCTGACAGGGAGAACCTAAGCTCTTTGACTCCCATAAAACCCCTCCTTAAGTTTGGATATTATTAGCACCTGTTTCTAATCCATTATTTAAAGGTTTTACACTTAACAGCTGAAATTGCCGAGGGTGTTAGGTCTCTCTCAGAAAAACCGAGTACAGTACAATTGGGGTTACTTTGGGCAAATCACTTACTCCTTGTTCACAAAAGAATATAAGCCAGCACCTCATTTTCAGGAGGTGCTTAGTTTCATCCTCTGCTGAATAGGGCCTCTTTTTCTCTATATAATGTTATTTTACATGTAGTGAAAGGATCTCTGTCCCAGCCTGAGGTGTTCATCAAGAGGTAATTGTGCTGCCCAGTCTGCCAGAGCAGAAAAAAAGGAGCATAGACCTCCCTGTTTGTCTCAGTTATCATTTACTGCTCTCTACCAAAATAATTCCCAGAACTAACAACGCTCAGGGCAATCCTTGTGTATGTGGATATGTGTTAATATTGTACAATTTTAGGCAGGCTGTACTTAAGGACCGGTTTGCTCAGATGAACCCGACTGTGGATGATCAACTTCTAGGAGGACTATGAAGCCAAGATGTTACCAAGACCATATGAGGACCTCAGGAGAGTCTAGAAACTTAGGAAATACGGCTGCAGGCAGACCTCTGTCCTGCTGCAGCAGATCCCTCTTCCTCATTGACACTAAATTTCTTTCTTTGCCAAATCTCCTCTCCTTCCTCACCAAACACACACCCTACTTCAACATTGCAGGGGTGCTCGAAAAAGCTTTTTGTTCTCTCTTGTGATTTATAAAACAAGCTAGAAAGCCCAGCTCTATCCTGAAGTGTAAGTCTGTAAATGCATAAAAAGCACGAGTGAAAATGAAGTTATTTAGTTGCCCTCTGCTCACTTTCATAAAACGGCCCTGGATTTGTGCTGCTGGGGGTGAAGGAGGAATTTAGCCCTCAGCCACTGAAGGGATTGTCACGTTATTAATTCAGGCCAGAGACAGAACAAATTAAATTGCTAAAAGGGCACAGATGGAGTTAAACACATGGGATAAAGTTTATTACAAAGGTGTTGCTACCCCTAAGGTGGGAAGCACCTTTCTGAACCCAGCTAGCTGGCTTTTCAGAGCCAGGCCACAGGCAATGGTTGTGCTGTCTTCTTCTGCCCAACAGCACGAAAAAGACTAGACCCATCACGGCAGATAGGGGGGAGGCCAAAACCACAAGTCTCAAAATGCTGATTGCCTTGGAGGCGTTTGACTGCCAGAATGGTGAGGTTACCTTGCTTTGGTCCGTTACAGAGATAAGAGATGCTTGAGCATCTCCCCAGACCTCACCTTCTGCCTGGGCCCCTCTCTAAGAGCAGCCCCAGGCTGCCGGAGGGGGTTGCGACCACAGTGGGAGGTCTGAGCAGGACCTTCCATCATCAGTGGCTCTTCTGGGTGAAGCAAAAGGAGAGCTGGAGCTTTGCCAGGCTTTGCTGCGTTTATCTTATCTCGGCTGGAGCGCAGCCTCTGAGATATCTTCACAGGTTCATCTCTTCACGCTGTGACACAGCTGGGCAGAGCCTACCAGCTGATGCTCGGGGTGATATCGCTGCCTCGGTCCAACACCCCTGCCCTTACCACGCTCTCTGTGCCGTGGGCTCTGAGATTAGCATCTCAGGTCGCCGTTGGGAGGCAGCTGAAGTACTGCAAGCCTTGTTGGTCTGAGGTGAAGGTCTCAGGCCTTACAGCAGTTGCACCTGCAGTGGGTAATGGTTAAGAGTTTTGAGGACTGGGGTTTTTCACCCTCTAAAGTGCTGTCTCGTGCTCCGGAACAGACAGTACGATGCAGAGAGCAATGGGTGCAATGTAGAACACAAGGGCAAGAGATGATAGACCTTTTCTACTAATCTCCTTGTACCCAAAATCTGTGTGAGAGAGACCTGCCTTACATGCTACGGCATTAATGTATTAGCACTAAGAGCATTAGGGACCTGATTAGTACTGTAACATCCACGCCCCCACTCACCACATGACCGTGCTTTAAAGGGCTCCATCCTTGCCTGGTCCTCGTGCCTTACAGAAATCATTCATCATCTTCTGCAGCTATACTAAAATGCAGCCATATGTCAGCAACTGGCTTGGTGTCTTCTGTTCTCCTTAGGTGATGCAAGGTCCCAGCAGGAATCAGCTGCCTTGCAAGCAGTTTTGACTGATGCCTATAGCCATACCATGACACTTCCACTTTGAGGTCTTGCCTTCAGTCCAAAGGTAGTTTCTGCAAAGCAGAGATTTTCATGGCTTTCTTTTCCCCCACAATTTCAGCTGCATCAGCCTGAATTCATCCAGCGAAGCTGTAGGCGTATACAGACTTAATGGAGATCTTCCTTAAGGAACATCTTTGCTGGGAAGAGCTCAGGCCACACAGAGGAGGTGGAGGGCGTCGTATGTGAGAAGGTCCTCTAAATCTGAACCTGAAGATTTGGCCCCAGTCATATCAACACACGGGGAAATCTCTCCCACTCATCCCAGGAGCTGATGCTACTGTGAACAGTTTGAACTCCAAAAAGCGGTGATGGAAATGATACTGCTGAGTAGGACACCAAAATCTCCAGTGTTCTCCTGTCTGCACTGCAGACTCTGAATTCTCTAACACGTGCTCTGGCAACGGGGGCATTAACCCGTTAGCTGACCTGATTGGCAGATGTGGTTAACCAGAGGATGTAGGACTTGGACGCACCAGGTAAATGCACCTTCTCATGCTGGAGAATGTCCTGTATTCTCTGGGGTGTACACAAATAATGACCACAGGAGCAACTGTTCTGATAAACATAGGGACTGGGAAGGGAGAGACATAGAAGGGTGGATAATCTCAGTTTTCAGACAAAACTACCACTTATTCTTTGGTTTGGAGAGGAGAGGTAATGATAACCATGATTTGTTCGCTCCAGCATTTTCATGCATAGGTTTTGGAGATGCAATACTGATACAGAACAGGAAGATGACACCACTACTAGGAAACTAAATGGTGCTTGTAGTCATTTTCTGGTCCTGAAGCCAATTGTCAGAGCTGGCATTGTCCACAGTATTGAACTTCCTCCAAAACAAGATGAATGCTTCCTAACTGTCTGGGACTGGGGATGGTCTTTTGGTACATGCTATCCCCAAGTCTGCGCCTGGGACTTATTTGGCCTAGACCAAAGCCAGACCTGGGACCGTGCTAACTGTGTAACGGTGTATATAGACCAGTTAGCCCATTGCCTGTACCCTAATGCCGATTAATCTGCTCTTCTCATCATGACCCCTTTGCTGGATTCAGAGAGAAGAAAAAGCTGGACCCTAGGAGGAAAGCAAGGAACATGACGAAGAGGGTGGAGAGGGCTGAACCTTGAGGAAGAAGAAAGCTGACTACGGTCAGGCTCTCAAGGGCCAGAGGGGGTGTGAATCAGTGCAGAAACACTTCCCCAGGGAAATGCTACTGCGTGCAAACTGGAGGCTCCTTGCCTGTCCACCCCGCAGACTTGTCCCTCTTGGAAAAAATTTTAGGGGATGAGATTTAATCACAACTCTGGCACTTGGGACATTCAACATGTCCAGGGAAAGACACCTGGATTTCTCCTGGCTGTGCTGAAAAGGGACATGCCTTGAAACTCCCCAACACGACAATATTATAGGATGCACTGTGTGTCCTTTTGGGATTCAAAATCCACCCTGTCAGCTACTTCACTGAACCCCTGCTCTTCCCAGGCCCTCTTTCTTTTCTTTTCTCCCTCTTATTTTACTTTCACCTTCAGGGATGTGTTTAGTTCTTTTTCTTTTCCCTCTAGAAATAGCCAATAATGGGAGTTGACAGTTTTCTAATGGGGCACCAGATCTCGGCTCTGGCTTCCCAAAGCCTCTTGCAGAGCCCAAAGGGACCTCACAACCACAAAAAGAGCCACTGTAGAGGGAAGGGGTGCCAGCTCCTGTGGGAGCTCCCAGAGTGGGAGCCCTGCAACCAAGTTTGAGATCCGCAGCGCAGTGCCCACCTGGATGTCCTCTACAAAAATGGTGAGGAAGATGGAGGAGCGCGTCAAGGAGAGGAAAGGAAACAGAGGAGTGACCTTGTGTGGTCCAGGAAGTGCTGTTTGCCCATTGTGTCACCCCAGCTGGTGGGAAGGGGTGAGAAGAGACCAGCACCCCAAGACCAGCAGGAGAAGAAATAACCCAAATTGTGCATTTTTGATGCACAGTTTTCATCTGAACATTCAGTGACTTGTTACTTCTCCAGCATGGTGGCTAGTGGGCCAGATCCAGACCATGGAATGGCCTCAACTCAGGCCCCTTTTGGGTAAGACATCAGCGAATGCCTTTAGGCCAGCACGTGAAACCCAACCTCCCAGCCTATGCACAGCTCAGCACCAACAGTCTCCTCCAGCCCATCACGAGTCCCACACCTGGGCTCCCTGCAACAGCACCATCTGACCCCTGCAGCCTGGTCATCCCCAGCTTCATCCCACATACACTTAAGACCGTCCCAAGGTCTCTAAGTAAGGCATGTCGCAACCTTTGGGTCTTCCCTGCCAATGGAAAGGAAAAGATTCCTCCAGAGAGGGTTTACGTAAAGAGCGTGGGATGGTTAGCTCAATATCCAGGCCGTAGCAGGCAGCTGTTGTTTCAGAGAGGGAGTACAATTTACACTGCGTGTAAATACAGGCAAAAGAGTCCATGGTGGTCTGAGAGCTGCCCCAGGGTGGGGAAAGCCCAGGAGGGAAGGGTTTGTTAGAGCTGTGGTTGCTGGGGACACCAGGAGCAGTCATGCTCTGGGCAAAATGTCTGGGAGCACAGCCCGGCAGAACAAGTCTGGTAGGGTTGCTGGCATATTCATACCTGTGTGATTGGTATGAAATCATGCCCTCACCCTACCTCCCAGTGAGCTGCTGAAGAGCTTCCCTGTTTTGTAATAGAGATGACAACATTCCACCCATCCCCTGCCAAGCGGGGATCTGAGCGTGGCGGGTAAACATCCCCGCGCTCCCCTGAGGCTGGCGGGCAAGAGGGGGTCCTGCCTGTGGCTCCTGCCAATGCGGGGTGAAGCGATGCTCACCCCTACATGTGCCTGTCTTCACTGCAGTAAGCAGCTTTACTCGACACACGCACACAATACAGAGATGTGTGAGAATTTGCTCCTTTGCAAGACTGGCTCAAGGGACTGTTGTAACTCAGGCAATGTGGCTTTGAGCTCTGCTCTTGGGCTATGTCCAGATACTTTCCTTGTCCCAACCTTTTCAAAGTATATTTACAGCACACCAGAGTGTGGCCAGCAGGTGGAGAGAGATCATCCTTCCTCTCTACTCTGCCTTGGTGAGGCCACGTATGGAGTACAGTGTCCAGTTCTGGGCTCCCTGGTTCAAGAAGGACAGGGAACTGCTGGAGAGGGGACAGCAAAGGGCTACCAAGATGATGAGGGGACCGGAACATCTCTCTTATGAAGAAAGGCTGAAGCATTTGGGTCTTTTCAGTCTGGAAAAAAGATGACTGAGGGCGGATCTTATCAACGCTTGTAAATACTGAAAGGGTGGGTGTCAGGAGGATGGGGCCAGGATCTTCTCAGTGGTGCCCAGGGACAGGACAAGGGGTAACAGGCACAAACTTGACCACAGCAAGTTCCACCTCAACATGAGGAGGAACTTCTTTGCTGTGAGGGTGGCAGAGCCCTGGCACAGGCTGCCCAGAGAGGTGGTGGAGTCTCCGTCTCTGGAGACATTCCAACCCCGCCTGGACGCATTCCTGTGCCACCTGCTCTGGGTGACCCTGCTCTGGCAGGGGGTTGGATGGGATGATCTCCAGAGGTCCCTTCCAACCCCCACCATTCTGGGATTCTGTGAAGTGAAAAGTTAAATAAAAAACTGAGACTTCAGACCGTTGCATGGCAGCAAAAAATATTGCAACTGATTTTACTTGTATCTTATACAGCTTTGGACTTACATTCTTGGGCATCAGGTCTAGATACAAATTCTCCGTCACAGCAGTATTAATCTAGAGTAATGAGATTACAGTTGAAAGAGCTACTATGGTTTTACACCCTTGAAATTAATCCAGAATTCAACCCTTCATTTGACACCGCGTTTTATAATCATGTTGGGTATTACAGTCTGGTCGGGAATGAGAAACTGGCTCTGTAGTTTTGCAGAAACCTGGCCACTCCACTGCTGCAAACTGCAGTGCAGATGGGCTCTTCCCAGTGAACAAGGGTAGCCTTTCCTTTTTCCAAAACCACTGCCTCGATTTGTTAAGCCTCCACCCCTGCTTCTATAGGCATGTCACCACCTTGCCCAGCTCTGTCTCTTCACTGATGTGGCCCCAACTCTTTAATGAGAGGTGTGAAGATTCCTAACGGAGCATTTTCTATTAAATTCCAGGACTGGAGTCACTGCCAACTTCGGCTACTACCAAAACTAATGCCAAGTCCCTGGCACGGTTCCAGCATGACCTTGCACCACTCTCAGAACCAACTCCCAGGTATGGATCGGGAGTTAGCACAGGACCACCCTGTTTTGGATGCTGAATTTGACAGTATGGACATGGCCAAACTGTATCAGGTGAATGGAGGCCCTGAGAATGTACAAGGCACTGTTTGATTTACAGATACCGCAATAAACTTTTTTGTGTTGCTTCTGTTGGTTGTGGCTTTGTTGGATATGACTATATTGGTGTCTGGAGGGCTTTACCCTGCAAGAGCCTCAGTTTGCATTGTCTTAGTGGTTTCAGAGCAGGCAAAACCACTCAGTACTTTAGTACTTTGAAGTATCTGCATTGTTATGGCCATTTATAAACATCATCAGGCAGTTTGTTACTTTCTCGCCCCCACTTGCTGCCAAGACGTGAATTAGAGTTAATACTTCCCTTGTTTGCATATGAGATAACAGAGTGGCTTCACACGGCTGGGTGTGCCCGATGTGTGCTCAGCACTGCTCTGCGCACTGATGGACAGTCACCTTTGACTGTGGAGCTTGGTGTGAACTTCCTTGAAGCTTCCCTTACAGCCAACATTGGGCAGAACACCTGCAGCTGGGGACTTGTCCTGGGCTCTTCATGGAATCATGGAGTGATGCAGCTCTGAAGGGACCTCAGGAGGTCTCTGGTCCAACCCCCCACTCAAAGCGGAGTGAGACTGAAGTTAGATCCAACTTCAGTTATAACATATTACTCCGCGTCACATTCAGTTACATTTTGAATATTGCCAAGGATGGAGATCCCTCAACACCTCTGGGTACCTCCTCCAATTTTTGATCATCTTCATGGTGATTTTTTTCCACCTCCCTTAATGTCTAACTTGGACTTCTGTTCTTGAAATCAAAGTTCATTGCCTCTTTTCCTTTCACTGTGGACATCCAAGGAGAATCTGACTCTACCTTCCCTATATCCTCCCATTAAGAAGTTGAAGACAGCAATAAGATTCCCCTCGGATATCCCTGCTAAGGGCTGGACGAATGCATTCTTCTCAGATGCTCCTTGTAAATCCTGTGCTTTAGCCCCTTATCCATGTTGGTGACCTTCTATCTGACTCCAGTCTGTCAATCTCCTCCTTGTGGAAAAGCCCCAAACTGGGAAGCCCAAAACCAGATACAGTATTCTGGATGTGTCTAACAAGTACCAAATACTTCTATACAAAGGAGAGTAGGTCTCCTCTACCCACTACGCTTCAGACAGTGTAATAAGGATTATTCTCCTCTTGGGCTCTTCTTCCTTCCACCATCCGTCCATCCATCCATCCATCCATCCATCCATCCATCCATCCATCCATCTTCTTGTTATTTTGAAATTCTTTCTTACTTGAACTAATGCATCAAAGGCAGGAGTCAGACTTCAGCTGAAAGGTGAGGATGATCCCTTTCTGCTTCATGCCTCCATTGAGAATGAAAAGGATGGAGCAAGTGATGAGAGAAATCAGCAGCAGGAGACGTCCACATAACAGTTGGGTGAAAAAACAGTTGTCTACCTATCTATCTCCTGCACTGGATGGAAAGAGAAGAGGGAATAGCACTATGGCACAAAGTAGTTTTACATTATATGTTGGTTGGCTTCCCATCTCACTCACCTTTTGGAGGTGGTCCATGTCCACCACATGGCCAAGGAGAGATAACCGGGTTTTGTACTGATGCTGGAGTAAACCTGTTTGCTCACTGGGGGATTTAGAGTATCTATGAAACAAAATTGCGATGCCATTAATGCATAACTCAAGACAGAGCTGGCACCTGTGCCTGAATAGTGCTTGAACCCCCGGCGCCACCAGGCCCTAAGCATCATATTGAAGATGTAGAGCAGAGCTGAAGAGACGTACTAATCTGTCCCGGATTAGACCCTGCACAGGCTAACCTGAGAGATTAGATATTTTGATGCTTACAGAGCTGTTTAATCATAAAATAATGCACAGCCTGTTCATGCAAATTAGGGTGGGTCCTGTTTGCATAATCTTGATTTCAGAGGCGAACTAATCTCACAGACAACTTGTTTCTGCTGCAGATTTTATCCATTCAGCACATTCGATACGGGATCAGGTCTCAGTCTGATGAAATTGTTGCAGGGTGGATTGTGAGAGGAAGGAAGGAGGAAAAGAGAAGTGCAACCAGAAAGGTAGCTGAGCTTTACTGTGTGATTGCTCCTGGATTGCTTGGTCTAGGCAGAATTTAGCCAAGGCTTTATAACTTGAAGGGGATCTTTGCTTCTTGATGACTTTTCAGATCAGAGGACGTTTAATAATAATTCATCCTTTATTTGCTTTGCAAATAATACAACTTCAGTCATGGATCAGACACATCCCCCCCAACCCTCCTGTGCTTCTTGCCCCACAGATTTTACAATCTGACCACCTTCCTTACAAAAATGTGTCCTTTCATTACTTTCCCAACACTACGCAGGACCAGAGCTCCAATTTTCAAGTGTTCCCTTTGAAACAAAAATCTATTCAGGACATCCACCACTTCTTAACAAATTAATTAAATTTTAATTAAACGTCACTAAGAAACTAAGTTTCCCTTTGCAGTCAGCTGGGTCGGGAAGGGCCATGGGGCATTCTGACGAAGTTACATCTTTTCTCAGCTTTCAAAGGGGAGGGGTCTATGCTGATTCATTCATAATCAGCCCACTGAATAATGGATGGGACGATCATGACAGTCCAAAGTCCTGAGAAGGAGCCGGAGCCAGAATGTACTTCCACAACTCCTTTTTTTTTTTTTTTTTTGAGAGGAGGAGTGGAGGGGGGAATAAAATGAAAAATACCATTTCAGTTTAAGAAGCCAGGATGGAAAACACAGCTTTGAGGGCTTTGTGAGTTCCTGACAAACATCTAGAGGTGCATTTTTTCTGATATTTCAGAAACTACGTCCTGGGCTCTCACTCTATTAGTGCATTTTCTCCCATCTGTCACTCTAGCAGAAGTACTAATACTTGAAAATAAGTCCTGAGAACAGCTTGTGCTCTCACACAAGGCCCAAAAACATAGAGACCAATGAAGGAGGCAATCAGAGATGTGGGCTGCTGAGAGAGGAAGCTATGGGGGATCAGGAGCAATGAGACACTGGGAGATGCAGGACTCTGAAGACAAGTTGCTTCATATTACCTCTACAAACCTAGAAATTGTTCCTGATTGGAAGGGTTTTTTAAAAGAAACCCTGAGGTTAATGGCTGTAACCACAGAGTATGGCTTTGTTTAAATTGTAATTTTAAGCCACCCTAAATTGCTTCCTATTCAGAAAGCAGACAGGCTTTTCCTGCCTTGCCCCAGTGCAGGACATCTCCAGTGTGAGGAGCTGGGGAAACCAAGCCAGCTGAAGCACCAAAAGGTCTAAGCTTGGCAGAAACCGATGTCTAGATTAATTGGGATGAAAAAGCATGTGTCTGAGTAGTGGAAACACAACTTTTCTGGTTCATTCCCTGACCTTTACTGTCTTTCTGTAAAGAAAAGGCAGGACAATTTGTCTCTGGGGGTTTGGAGGGAGAGGTGGAACTGTGGAGATAGGACAGACTGCTCTCTCTCTTGCCCTACCTTAGCCTTGGGAACAGCAAATGGACATGGCAGCAAAATGGTGGGTGGTTGGTGGCACAGAGTGGAGACTGGAGGCAAGCACAGAGGACTGTGTGGAGTATGGCCAGGACATCAGGAAAGAGGGAGTCTGTACAAGACCAACAAAAGTCCATGAGGGGACATTTGGCCCGAAAGCAAAAGTCTGGTGAGGGAGCAGTTGGCTCAGATGTGTCCTGCAAGTGAAATGTCTTTGCTGGAGAAGTGCAGGAGGGATTGAGAAGAGCTTGGAGTGTGAGAGTGAAAAGAGTGCTTGTGACTGCTGGCAAGAGGGACCTACCAAAACCTTCTCTTCAAACGTCAGTGCTCTTCTCACCATTAAATGGTAGTTGTAATCTTTGGTATATTTTTTGGTCTAAGCCATTTGATGCACCCCAACCTATTCCTAGGTGCAGGTCAGGAGTCAACACAGATCAAGGACTGTTCCCAAGAGGCAGTTTGGGTGGGGCCACCTGATTTTGGAAGCTGAATAAGCAAAGGCATGGCCAGTGATGCCTGCTGGCGTGAGGGTGAGACAGTCAGTGCTGGTGCAGTTTTGTTCTATAGCACAGGTGTAGCCAGAGATGTGTCCCAGTCCAGGACGCAGTCCGCAGAGGAGTGTCCACATTGCTCAAGATGTTACTACAGCCACCCAACAGCTCCCTGCAGACCATCCTTCCTCTTGACCCATTGCTGAAACAGGATTGGCACTGGTTACCTCCACTCGGCTCTGTCTCTCCCCTGGAACTATATTCCTTCTTTTTAAGGTGTGAATAGGAATTACCCATGCCCATCTATCCTCCAGAATGGTTTCAAAGTGGTCCTCCAAGGCTTCCTACAATTCCCCATTTACCCCACAACTTCTCCTTGCTGTTGCCCTGCATGGGGCTCGTTTTCCAGCCACCTCCATCCATACTGTGGTACAGCCATGAACTACAAACTGTACGAGTAGATTTAAACACCAATGGGGTCAGCTTCTCTCATCCTTTTTTCATATCTAAGCAATTTCATTGACTTTCGTCCCCTCTGGGTTTACACCACTACATCAGGATCAGCTTCTGGCTGGACCAAAGGCTTCTTGGAAGCCCCAGAAGATGCCAGCTCCTCAGCAGGCTTGCATGAGTTTGTATTAGAAGTGCATTAAAATGTATTAAATACAAGTTCTTTGTGCCCTAGTGAAAGGAAAAGGGTGTTGTAGAGAATTTGGACCTTAGCACACCCATGGACTCTGCTGCATCTTCTCAGCTGCTTTTGCAGAGCTACATAGAAAGACAGGTCTTTTGCAGACAGCTACCAGTAAGTCGTGTGACCACAACCCAAAGAGCCTAAACATTAAGTAACTTCAGCTGCTGCAGGGAGCTCAGGACTTTCACCATCTTGAGATCTATTTCCGCTAGAGCTGAGCTTTGGTGTCCCCTCCGCCTGTTTCTTCCCTGCAGGTCTCAGGGCGGAAATCACAGCACCTCATTCCCTTTCGTGGAGCTACCTCACATTGATGCGGGTGTGATTAGGTGCTAAAGGGGTGCAAGAAAGGGGTGGAGTAAGCTACATCTGCTGGGCCTCAGCTTACATGGAAGAAAATGAGAAGTAGTTGCACTGAACCTTAGGGGGTTGCACTCAATGAAACCAGCATGTGGTGGGAGCAAGGCCATATCCTAACATTAAATATGTTAACTCAGTGTTTTGGGGCTTGGATCTCTTGTTTGTAAAGTGCTTGGGGTGAAGGACTATTTTTTTTCTTCTTTAGCATTTGTACAGAAGCAGCAGGGGCATTGCTGGGTCCTGGCTGAAGTCCTCTGACAGTTCAGCGATGGTAACACTACTTACACCGTCAGTAAAACACTGGTGGTGAATCTGGGTCTTGTCTACCTTGATCCAAGCTCTTCATGTGTTGTTGGGATTCACTGAACCGTGGGAAGCATGCTGGAGCTAAATCCAACCTCGGTGCTCTCACTCCCCTTTATAGATTATGGAGAACACATTGAAGAATTAATTGGAGGGCGTTGTTACAAAGGGTGAGTTGTCTTATTTTAAAATAGATGTTTAAAATATCCTGACCACTTCTGGAAGAGCTCAGCCCTCCCCTTTGATTAGAGGAAACTTAGCTCAGTCTTGGATTTTTAGGCTATGCCTCTTCCAGCAAACACCAGTGCTGGAGCACCAGCGTCCACTCTAATAAATATTTAGCACAGATATTGGCATGGTTTTTGCTTGGGCAATCAGCACTGAGCCAGGTAATTCCTGTATAGATTTTGGGAGTTTGCACTGACCAGGGACATTCCCAGTAGGCAATGCAGCTGTGCCACCCTAACAATAAGTTTAATATTATGGTTGTAGGCAGAACATGCACATTTGGCCAGGGAATGGGGGTGTCTCCAACTAATGGAGATACAACTCTGAGCGCCTGAGTTTAGGTGGGATAAATAGCACCCATTTTTTCTGTGACCCTAAGTCCGATGCTGAGGGTTTTCCTGCCATTTTCGCTACCAGGGCATTCACCAATGCTGCGAACGGGGCTGTGCATAAATTAGAAGCATGGGGGGTGGATCTCTGGCCTTCAGTTCCCCAGAAATAATATTAGCAGCAATGACGATAATAAGCAATGGTGATGAATCCTTTCTCCTCTCATCCCCCGAGACGCTGTGCCTGTTTCAGTGCTAAGTGCTGCAGACCTGGTGCTGCACGGGGTTGTATCGCGCCCTGCACCTTGAGCAAATGCTGTTCCCAAGACTGGCTGACACCTGTGTGTCACTGTGATGTTGATAACACACACATTTCATCTCCTTGTACAGCTCAGAAATGTGTGCAAAGCTACAGGATTTGGGGACTTATTTATTACCTGTTTTTTCCTCTATAATTGTACAAAGGATGTAGACTCCACTTTTACATATGAACCTATATTTGCAAAGGTTGGTGGTGTAGTCAATAATAATAAGCTGTTCCTTTCCATCCCATGGGATCCCTGAAATATTTTCATGCCTAGGCAGGATGAGGTGTACGCAGGCAATTCCCACAGTCACCTCCCTAACACCATTCCCAGGACATGACTCATTTGTGGACATCAAGCCTGCAGAAAGTCCAGGAGATGTGCCTCCAAGTGAGATCAGCGGGCATCAGGCTCCTACCGCTTCAGGTAATTAAGCTCTTTCAGATATTCCCATCAAAATGCATCAAGGGAATGGTGTATTTAATCACCACATCAGTTTATCCAGCGCTGCTTCGCCTCAGTTCCCCAGTGGGCTTGCCTGTGCTTTTGCCATGTGTTGCTGTGGATCTTCCTTCCCCGCCAAATATTTTCATGCTAAAAATGTAATCTCCCAAGGCTCAGCCTATTACTACAGACATTTCTCCCAAAAGACTCCAATCTCTCTCCAACTCATTACTGTCACCTTGGAGGAAACTAATAACAGTGTGTGTTCACCGTCTCTTTAGGATTTTGCCGAGAAGAACGGATGTTCCCAGCTCCCTTAAGGGAGGAATTGTCATTCTGGTACTTCGGACAGGTGAGGCAGAGCTCACTGAGGTTAAAGAACTTGGAAAAGGGCATTCAGTGATTTGATGGCAGAAGCAAAGCTGTGATTGCGGAGTCCTGACTCACTCCATTCATAATTACTGTCTGCCATTAACGTAACTCAAACTGTAGGGTTAGGACGCGGATCCCCGTTTCCCTCCAGCCTCCGAACATAGGTAACCCCCACACCTGATTTTTAGAAATATTCCCTGATTCTGTATTTGTCATTTTGCAGCTTGGCTGAAAGGTACAGCCAAAGCAGCAATAAATGATCGGACAATCTGAATTGTTCTCTCGGTTTAGTTTTTCATAATTCTTTCTTCAGCAAAAAGCTGCCTTTCTGAAAAAAAAAAATCTCATAAAAATCTTCTTTTTTTTTAGATGGAAAACATGTCTTCTCTGATACAGTAAAGACATGTTCTTCTGTTTAATTGAAAAAAAAAAGTCTATCAATCTTATATGTTTATTGAAATATCTCATATTTGTAGTCAATAAGAAAATTGTTCAGTTGAGTGTAGTAAATGTTTAAGTAGACAGTGTTTAAAGAGGCTTTATAATCATAGAATTATCGAATGGTTTGGGTTGGAAAGGACCTTTGAAGATCATCTAATCCAACCCTCCTGCTGTGGGTGGGACACCTCCCACCAGACCAGGTTGCTCCAAGCCCCGGCCAACCTGGCCTTGAACCCCTCCAGGGATGGGGCAGCCACGGCTTCTCTGGGCATCCTGAGCCAGGGGCTCACCTCCCCCAGTGCAAAGCATTTCTTCCTGATATCTAATCTAAATTTAACCTCTTTCAGTTTATAAAAATTACCCCTTGTCCTATCACTGCACTCCCTGTTCCGGAGTCCCTCCCCAACTTTCCTGTGGGCCCCCTTTAAGTGCTGGAAGGGGCTCTAAGGTCTCCCCGGAGCCTTCTCTTCTCCAGACTGAATAACCCCAACTCTCTCAGCCTGTCCTCACAGCAGAGGGGCTCCAGCCCTCTGATGATGATTTGATCTCAAATAGTTTATGAGACAGATGTCCCAGTAATAGCCTTTTCTCTATTGTCCCTAAATAGAGTCTAACTCTCAAGCCAATGTCTGCTTTATAGACATTAGAGATGAGATTCAGCTTACCTACCTTTAGCTATGTCTCCACGGAGATCAAATGCCACTCCCAAACTTGGGGAGATAAGTAACCTACCCGTTCACGTTCTTTCCTTCCTCCCAAGTAACTCCCTTAACCGTGTAACACCTTTCAGTGCAGAAAGCATCCTCACTTTAAAGGCTGAGCAATGAGGATGGGAGGGATGCTGTGATTTGCCCAGAGTCCTACCGCAGGTTGCGGCATGACCGGGAAGCAGCATCAGAGAGCCTGGCCCATCCTGAGTAATTCTGAATCATGCAGATGTCATCCTACGAGGAGCTGACCTCAAAGCTCATCTTGCAGACCGGGCTCTAATGATAGGTCTTGCCCATATAGATGATCCTGTGTCCAGCGGTATAGTTATGTGCGTGTTGTGGCCATATCCTGAGAAAGAAGTAGTATTATTGGGAATTCAACGAATATCATCAAAATTATCTGAGCTTCACATCTTTGGGACATCTTCCATGCCCTCAGATTGGATTCAAACTGCCCAAAAGTCTTACAAATAATGGGAAAGGAGGCAGTAGATGTGGATATTGTGATTGCAAAGGTCACATTTCTGTAGCACTTTAGGCTTTTTCTATTTTTTAAAAGCTGAGGGTGTTTGCTAAAACAGAAAGGCTCAGAGTTGGGCATTTTATATTTTCATTATGTTCACTTTAATCTACTAAAACTAAACAGGTCTTCAAACTGCTAGACTCTGATGAGGAGAATGAAGCCTAACTTGACCAAGAAGCTGTTAATTAAAGCTAATGGAAAGAAATAAGTACGGTGCCTGAAAAAAAAATCATTTTTTATTTTTATGGATGTTTTGGGGGAATTTGGGCATTGCTATGAAAAATGTTATTCTTTTAAAAATATGCATCATGTCTTTAAAAAAATCAATCAATCAATCAATCAATCAATCTCGTTCTGAGTGGTCAGTTATCACTTTTATTTTTCCTTTATGCCTGTGGGCCATTAAAAAGGAAAGAAAAGTAAAAAGGTTGTGTAAAATGCATTTTCTTTTTAAGCGTCTTTAAGGGAAACTAAGCCAAGCCTAGAATTTTCTTTAAGTTTTGTTTTGGTTTTTTTTGGTTTTTTTTTCCCTTAGAAGGATGTTTTCTGCAAGGAAATCATCAATGGAAAATGTTTGACCAGCTGTACTGTTATCTTTAGATCTGGAAACACATGCAATACATGGAAATCCCCACCTCACTTGAAGTTTCAAGGGGGTGACTGGATTTTGTGCTCATACGTCTTTTGATATGAGTAAGTGTTTCAGTATTTGCTTTTGTTTGCTATCCATCCACTCCAGTCCAAGGAAAAATACAGGAAAATTTCCCCTTTTGCCATTACAGTGCATGATCACTGTGCAGGGACCTGCGAAGTCTGCTCCTGGTGATTTTTTTGCAGTTCCCTGAGCAAGGCCTCAGTCTTGGCTCCTTCTTTCATCTTCAGGGAATTTTAATCTGGAAATAAACTTCTAGCTTGCAGGAAATAACAGAGATGACCTGGATATATCTCGGTATGGACTGGCCATCAGAGCTCAGTCATTTGCACTGTTGTTAACATAGTCCTTGGCTTGGTTTTGGCCTGAGCTTGCTGGCTCCAACCCAAATGACCCCCAGCCATGGGTCAGCAGTTGGCATAGTCTCAGGACCATTCCTGGTACGTTGTTTAGATGGATCCACCTTGCTCTGGAGAGAGTTTAGCTATACAGACTCCACCAGGCCATGTCACCGAGGCAGAACATAGGCACTGGTCCTGGTTAGTCTACCTGTAAGCAACACTTTGGGTTCATCATGGAGCAGTTTTCTTTCTCTGAGGTTAATGACTCAAGTGCATCTTTGTACCATGGAGTGAAGTAGCAGAAGGGTCTTGTCTTTGTTGAATGTTGTCCTACCAATATCTTTCTCCAACTGCTTTGCTTGACAAAATCCTCCAGGCGGAGGGTACTAGGTTATCCTGGAGAATCCTTAAACAAGAACTGGTTTAACTTTTCTTTAGAAGCAGCAGCCTCCCATCCTCTCTCCAGCTCAAGTAGGAATTGCAGGAAATAAAGGGGAAGAGGAAGTTAAGTTACCTTTTGAGTTGAGTGAACATCAGTTGATGCTAACAGCTGCTTTTCTATTTTCTTTTTCAATAACAGAGTACCATAATAGTGTGTTTTGATAACTGCAGGATTCTTGCAGGCTCATTTAGGCCTGTGTTCACTCACCGTTGGGCACACAGCTAAGGTTCCTAAAGGTCTTTAGCTGACTACTCTCTCTGGAGTCCGTGGAAAGCGCTGGCCACCCCTGGAAAGCTAGGAAGAACTCAAAGCAGGAGGATCACTCTTGGAAGACCCTGTTTCTCTTCAGTGGGTCTCAGCAACAATTATAATCTCTTTCTAGGTCTAACCATCTCCCAAACCCTCCAGGTCTTCTGGGACGAAGTCTCAGCCTGTGAGCTGAAGCTATGGCTGCTCAAGATGAGCATCGTGTGCGATCACTTTCTCAGTTTCAAACATTTCCACCACTACCTGTTCTTGCTGTGCCGCAAGAGAGCTGTGGTGGCAAAGCTATGCCAGCCTGGAGGTCTGTGTTACCTCCCATTGGAGGATGGCACAGACGAAGAGGTTGAAAAACACCATTATCACATTGCTGCCCCTTTGGACACCAAGACTCAAAAAAGCACCTATGTGCTGCTTCTGCAAAAGATAACAAAGGTGGAGAAGGACACCATCCTGGAGAAGGTATACAAAACACTGGAAGACCCAGAAAAGAATCTGGATAGAGCAGTAAAACCCCCTTCTACTAAGAGATGCCATTGGTGGAACACTTGGAGCAGACTAAAGGGGTTGGAGGTAGCTCCAGCCCTCTGCCACCAATTCACTCTCTGACCTTTCTACCTCTTCATTTTTCACCTGTGCAACTAAGGGTGAGGATGAGACATGGGACTTGTCTTTGATGTACACAGATCTGGTTTTGTTTGCCATCCAAAGCTGTTGAGTTTGGAATTCCTTTGTCCCTATGTTTTTTTTTGCCAAGCTTCCATAGTGGGAATGAAACTAGAGGGCAACTTCTAAATCCTGATCACTGCACCTCCTGCCTGTGTCCTACAAGGGGATTGTAGAGCAAAAATGCTGCTGTTCGTCCAGGAGAACAGCAGGAGTGGTGGGTGCAGAAAGTCTGTAAGATTTGGCTTTTCTTCATGCAGTCTGGACTGGATTGCAGCCTCTGGTTTCATTTCATACCCCAGCTATGAAGTGTTGATAATGCTTAGCAAAAAAAAAATCACATGTGCAAATAATAAAAAAAAAAGAAGCCCAAAAACCCCAGACGCACACACACACATACACATACAGACCTGCTTCGGCTTGCATTACAGGTTCTCAGCCCGGGAGCAAATCACTTGGGAAATTTAATTAAAATTTAATGAGGTACTTTGATTGTTGGGCCGTACGCCTAGTGGAATTAATGTACAATGAAGGGGCGTCTCGTCATGCTGCTGGCAATTGCTGGCAAGTTCATGTAGAGCAGAGCATGTCATCCTAAATCACCTTTTGAACTCAGGAAAGCAGCAGGGAAGAACAACCAGGAAGCTCTAACGGGTCATTTAATTAGAGTAGGTCTTTTACCTGTGAGTCCCGTACATTGAAGAAACTCCATCTGAGTTGCTTTTGGGACATTTCAGGAGGTTGGAGAAGGGTGGGCAGGAATGGTGGTGGTCTGGATTGTGGGTTTCCTTCTCTTTTTTCCCTTGAGTAGGCAGGAGGCTGAATTGGAGTGACCTCTGGCATCAGGGATCCTGGGAGAGATGGGTGGTGAGCAGGGACCTCTGTGGGTCCTCTATGGGACCTTGGTGCCCAGCTGTACACTAGCCAGAGAAAGACACTATTTGGTTGTTAGTGGAGATGTGGCTTCTGTTTCAAGTGAAGGGCCTATTCAAGCCCTCTTCAGCCACCAGGGAAAGGCTGCTTTATAATGCAATACGGGTTTGGAGAGGGCCATTCAACCTCAGGAGACTCCTGCAAGTGGGTCCCACCTCCTTCTGCCTCAAAGCTAGGCCTCCATCTTGGGAAAGATCAGTCACAGATTCTCTCCTATCCCATATGGGATCACCAGACATCCCTTCCAGCCTCAAAGACTCTGCGATAACCTGTCGCACCAGGCTGGATCTGTGACTCCCAATGACCCTTGGCTTACAGGGTCCCAAAGGGTCTGTGACACTGCAGACTCACCAATGTATGTTATTACACATGACCCCTTACAGAAAGAATCTCTTTTTGAAAGGGACTCCCCCTCTCTAGGCATCCAGGAAGGTGAGTCTCACATGCTGGGAGAGAAGAGAGTTGCAAAGTTTACAAAAGAGAATCATAGGATAATTCAAGTTGGAAGGAACCTCTGGAGATTTCCAGTCCAACCTGCCCCACTTCAAAACAGGGCAAATTAGAGTAGGTTCCTCAGGACCTCGATGAGTTGAGCTTTCATTGTCTCCAGGGACAGAGATCCCATGGCTGCTGTGGGACCTTGTCCTCAGGCTTAACCACTTCCAGAATTTCATTTGCTGCAACTTGTGTCCATTACATTTTTTCCTTTATCTGCACAACTCTCATAAAAGACTCTCTTCTCTATAGCCTCCCATTAGGTAGCTGAAAGAAACTATAAGGTATTTCCTGAGCCTTGTCTTCTCCAATCTGAGCAAACCCAGATCTTATCCTCTTCCAATGCATATGCTTCAAGAGGATTACCAGAAAAAATAACCCTCTGCTTGAACCTGTTTCCATTTGTCAACAAGAAGGAACTCTAAAAGGAGAAACCCCACCTTGCATTTCTGTTTGCTCCTTTAGAGATCGGAAGATTCATGAAAACAGTGATCAGCTGCAAGATAGAAACCATCCATGAGATCTCCCAGGTTGAGATTCAGACTACCTTTGAGAACCTGGAGCTAAGAATCCAGAAGATGACACTAACCTTTGAAACCATCTGTTTCAAGGCAGCCCTAGAGATCCCAGTTTAGGAATGCAGTCCTGCTCTGCGCTCAACCATGTCAGAATTGCAATCAACACACGCAGGAGGGGGACCAGGCAGCATATTGCTCAGAGGCGTGGGGAGGGGACAGACGTTTTCAGCTCTGGGACTCACTTGTATCATTCATCAGCAAGATGGGAACGGCAACAACTCCCACTAAGTGTGGCTCCTGGGAGGGCAACTGTGTTTGTTTGGAGGTCCAAGTGTTAAGGGTTCACAAAGGACTTGCTAATCGTTGCTCCATCAGGAAGCTCTGAGCATACTTTAGTCAGGCTCCGGTGTTGCACTGAAAATCCTGGCCATTGGAAGTCGGAAGTGGGTGAGCTCTGTCTCCTCCTGGCTCTCAGCCACCACAGGGATGTGGAGTTAGTCATGTGTCAAGCTTTCATGTGTCATCAGGTCCATCCGTGAACATTACTATAGACCAGCTCTCTACAGTGCCATGGAAAGGTCCTTTACCTCCTCTAGTCTTTTTGATCCATGTAAATGAACAGGAGCAGTGCTGGGAACGTCACAGGAATGCAAATGCTTAACACGAAGCACAGCGTGAGCTCTTGAAATCTAACTGAGATGGGGACAAACCAGGAAGTTTTATCTGCACATGCCAAGTGATCATGTGGTCTTGGAAACCTGGAGGCCACCAAGCCAATAGCCATATTACTTGGCATTTCTATAAAACCATCCACTCGATCTTACAAAACCAAATTGTCAGTGCACTGACACGGTGCGGCTGGAAGCGACAAAGTGTTTTCTGTTCTCCACTGTTTTTTCAGCAAGACCCATTCATTCCTGCCGCTCTTTTCAGCAGACGATACAACTTCTCCACTCCCTGGTCAATTAAGGATGTGTGGGACTCTGTCATACACCAGGGTCTTGCTATGCAGGGCACTGGATGAATGCAGAACCAAAAGCGCCTGCCCAACCCTCATTTCTCCTCCTAGTGACAGTGCTTTATGATGCAGCTTTTTATCACCTCTCACCCTTTCAGTGTCCAAAGTAGGATTGCTCTACTTGGTGGACCAGCTATGTGCAAGGAAGGAAGACATCTTGGTGGACCAGCTATGTGCAAGGAAGGAAGACATATAGGAACCCTGCCATGTTGGCTCAGGACACAAGAAGATATGAAGTGAATGATGCAGGGATGATGAACAGGCATGGATGTTCTGCCTCAGTGTTGAGATGGACGCAGTCTGCCCTGAAGAACCAGTTATGTTTTTCCCTCTGCTGTTCAGACTGTCCATCAGGGCTGCTATGGGATTAATCTGCTGGAGTCACTGTCAGCGAGTCTTTTATTTTCCAGACTCTTAGCTTGTGGCCAGGCGCTAAGGTGCAAATGGACTCCAGCTATGGTGTAGACTGCCCTTGCTGCAGCTGAGAGATGAGTTGCTGAGTAGAGATTGGGCATCCAGCATCCCAAGCTGATGGGCAACTCCTCCATCTCTCCAACACCCTGCTTCGCTGGCGTCCAAGGAAATAGCTGAGTTTGTGAAACACAAACATCAGGAAGGCATCCCTACCCAAATCCTCTGCTTTTGCAGCAGGGCATATTGAGAAAGCAGAAAGTAAGAGCCAGAGCTGGGCAGCAGTTGAGAAGAGAACGAACACAGCACGTCCCCCCTCAAGGGGCTGTGTTCTAGTGTCAGCCATTTAAATGATGCCTCTGCTGCGGTGTTCAAGTTGAGAGCTCTGCTACCCTAGGATCTCACCGTGGAGACAGCTGGGCATGTCTGGGAAGTAAATCCCACCTTAAATCACTGATCAGACTTGCCCAAATCTGTGCAATCACTAGGGAGGGACCTGGCACGCTCAGTTAAATGTTAAATGTTGAGTGGATGCATCCAAATCTGCCTGTGAGCTGAAGAAGGCAGTGGTCCAAGGAGGGGGGAAAAAAAGGTTCACATGTAATCCTGCAATGTGATCATGCAACGAGTGCCTTTCCCTGCATGACCACATCACGGGATCTCCTGCAAGTCCAGGTCTCCCGCAATGCCGGGCACCTGGAAGGAGCGGGGAGGTTGCACAAACACGCTCCAGCCCGGCGTTTCCTAATCCTGGAGCACTTGACTCTGCAACTGCAACGCTTCTTCCATCCTCCTATGCGCGGGGGAGGGAAGCAGGAATGTTTTCTAAGGTTGTAAAGTGCCCAACAGACAAATACACCCAAATCCCACACTCCAGCATTACCCAAGGGCCCCAGTCCTCATCTGCACTCACAAATGAATAGGACCAGGAACAGGAGCACACACGCTTCCACAGTGTCCCTCCAGCTCTTTGTAGCCTGCTTCCCTGGTGTGATTTTGGCCATGGTCAAGTGGCACTGATGCATCCAGGGCCCAGGTGAGGTTCAGGGTGAGGAAAGGCCAGGGTCCATTCACAGTCGGCTGTTTGGGTGCTCTTTTTGGAGGCTGAGAGAGTTTAGTGGGAAGGATGGACCAGCTGGGCTCAGAGCTGACCCGTTTATTTTCCTGCATAGAAGCATCCACGTGAGCCATCAGGACCTCTGGAACCGCCATGCCACCGGGGCACAGCAGGTGGCTGTCCCCTCTCCCAGGCCAGCTCTGAAGAGGACACATGGGACTTGCACTCGGCTGAGGCTTTCACAAGTCTGTGCTGACAGCTGTGGAAAAGGAGACCAGTGGACGCGACTTTCTTCAAATCTGGCCTCTGTACTCTGTCTTGGTCACTCATGGGCAGCCTGATCATTTCTTCTCCGCCTTGGGCCATCGATCCCTTCTATGAACATTCCTTGGCCCTACTGTAAGGTCTGTCATCCTCACCTGGTCCAGCAGATCCTGTTGCCACTCCTTTCCCTTTTCCATTCCAGTCTCTGCTCCAGAAGGATCCTTCCACTAGTCTGGTCCTTTTCTCCAACATCTTCTGGTTCTTCATCCAACATTCATCCTTCCAGTCATGCTGTGCTCCTTCCTACCCTTCCTTGCCAGGCCATGGTTGTTCACACCCACCTCCTCCTTCCTTGGCTGCTTTCTCCAGCCTCTTTCACCATCTAGTCCTGTCCCCAGCACCTCAATGCCTTGTCTCCCATCTCACCCAGGCCGAGTCCCATCCCCCGCCTCCCACTCGCTGCTCGCAGTGCATGCCACCATTCCCACACCCACCTGACATCCCTTGGTGTCTCCCCGCCCAGTCTCTGCGTAGCTTAAAGCTGTTGAAACTCAACAACACACAAGTGCCCGTCTGCAGCACCTGCCCCCAGTGCCTGACAAATATTCCTGAACTGAATAATGAGCAAATCAAGTCTCAGCGCTCCTGAGGTAGAATGATACCCAGAGAGGAGGACTGGAGGTCTCCAGGCTGAAAAAGAGGTGGCTAAAGGTGTGGGATATAATATATGGTTACAAAAATCACTCGTGGCCGAGAGAGGGTACATAAGGAATAATGCAAATGCAGAACTAGGGCATGAAACAAACCTGGTGGCAGGATCAAAGCAGCAGAGGGAGGTGGATCTCCACATGGCGTGGGGATGTGAAAGGAGATGAAATTTTCAACACCCAACCAAGCAAATGTACGGAAGAAAAGTCCCACTGAAGTCAAGACAGAGAGTTCGCAGAGCCCTGAGCTGCAGATGGTCTGAAGATGGAGAGGGGCTGGGGTGGATCGCTCCGCTTGTCCCGTTCTTATATTCATCTTCACATGTGCTTTGCTTACCCAGTTGGAAACAAAATCATGGGCTGCATCAGCCTTCGGTCTGGCCAGGTGTGGTCTCTGTGTGCATATATATATGTCAATCTGTCATATCTCCTATGTGTATGTGTATATACACATATCTATCTCATATCACCTGTAAATGAGAGGCGTAGAATTGGGAATACCATCCCCTCCAGACCAGAGCTCATGGTGCACCTCGGTTCAGAGACAAATTAGACCTCAGGTCTTTGCTGCTGTGGAGAGGGCTGAGTGGGGACAACCTTGGTGGTACCGTGTGATCATAGAATCATAGAATCATTTAGGTTGGAAAAGACCCTTGGGATCATTGAGTCCAACCATTAACCCCACTCTACAAAGATCTCCCCTACACCATATCCCTTAACACCTCATCTAAACGAGTCTTAAACACATCCAGGGATGGTGACTCCACCACCTCCCTGGGCAGCCTATTCCAGTGTCTGACCACTCTTTCTGGGAAGAATTTTGTCCTAATGTCCAGCCTAAACCTACCCTGCTGCAGCTTGAACTCATTCCCTCTTGTTCTGTCGCTAGAGAAGAGACCAGCACCAACCTCTCTACAATGGCCTCTCAAGTAGTTGTAGAGAGCAGTGAGGTCTCCCCTCAGCCTCCTCTTCCTCAAACTAAACAGTCCCAGCTCCTTCAGTCGCTCCTCAACAGATTTATTCTTCAGGCCCTTCACCAGCTTCGTTGCCCTCCTCTGCCCTCGCTCCAGCACCTCGAGATCTCTCTCGTATTGAGGTGTCCAGAACTGGACACAATACTCAAGGGGTGGCCTCACCAGTGCTGAGTACAGGGGGACAATCACCTCCCTCCTTCTGCTGGTCACACTATTTCTAATACAAGCCAGGATGCCATTGGCCCTCTTGGCCACCTGGGCACACTGCTGGCTCATGTTCAGCCTCTTGTCAATTGGAACCCCCAGGGCCTTTTCTGCCAGGCAGCTCTCCAGCCACACTGCCCCAAGCTCAAGATGATGCTCAAGATGATGCTCAAGACAAGAAGCCTGGCCCTGACCACAGAGAATCAAACAGCTGGCCCCAGGCCAAGGCTGCCGAGAAGCCTGTTTTAAACTAAGGTTTTCAGCATCCTCCCTGGATTTTGGCCGAGGCCCAAAAGGGTAGCGTGGAGACTCTTCATTTGACGGGGAAGCAAACCCAGCCTTTCCCACTCAAGCCGCAGAAAAATAAGACCCCAAAAGCAGCGTTTTGTTTCTCAAAACAAGAAGATAGGGGTGGTGGTGGTGAAGAAGGAATTTTGGTGCCTTAGCTGGTCAGGGGGACAGTGGGACCTGCTGTCCCTTGGTAC